>NC_083224.1:133944969-134552802 GCF_032191835.1 Heteronotia binoei | reverse complement strand
CCAGTGGGGCCGGGACACTAGAAGCCTTCCCACTGTTGCTTCCCCCCCCCCCCCCCGCCCAGCACCAAGAATACAGACAGAGCATCACTTGCAGAGAAAGAAAGAAGGGGGGACAAAAAAAAAAAAGCCTTACCATCAGATAACCCCAGCCAACAACAATTCTGCCCAGGGTCATTTGGTAAAAAAAATAGCTACTGGAATGCTCACCCCAGCCCTCCCAGCTGAAAAAAACATCCCCCCTTCTTTGCTGCCCCAGGCCTCCCAAAAGAACATACTGCAAGGCACATGAAAGCTCATACCTTGAAGAACACTTCATGGGTCTAAGTGCCAGTGGACTCCAGCTTTTCTCTCAAACATGGGGGGGGGGGGAGAAGGAAGGAGAGGCAGCCCAGCTCTTCTCTGCACAAAACAGAGATGGGGGATGGAAGGAAACAGAGCAGAGTTCATGCTTCAAAGCCTGTGTCAGTCCAAGCCCAGCTCCTCTCTGCACAACACAGAGACGTTGGGGAATGGAAGGAAGAAAAATGGGGCTCAAGCTTTGAAGCCTGTGTCAGTCTTCAAGCTCAGCTTCTCACTGCACAACATAGAGCCGTTGGGGGATGGAAGGAAGTAAAATGGAGCTCAGGCTTTAAAGCCTGTGTCAGTCTTCAAGCCTAGCTTTTCTCTGCCGAACAGAGAGATGGGGGAAGGAAGGATGCAGAGCTCATGCTTTGCTGGGGGCAGGGCTAGCTAGGGGTTTTCTTGTGACCTGGCATTGAGGCTTCCGTGGACCGGTGCAGGACCGCAACTCAGCAAATGGGAAACGCTAGTTTAATCAGTAGGCAGCTTAGAATGCATCAGTGTCCCTGCATAGGACTTTGAAGTGCTACTGTGCATACATTGTGGTATTATTTCTAGAACTCAAAACTGGACTTTTCCTTCTGTTTGATATTGCCTCACTTATTTTTTTACTGTTTGTCAGCAGATAAAATATGGATTTGATCATCTAGTGCTGGTATTTGGTGTGAGAAGCTTGCACAGTTGTCATATTTTACTTGATGAGGCAGATTGCCATAAATACAGTTGATTGAAAGTAACACTAGTCTGTATTTTGTGCATTTTTTGCATGCTGTATGTTGGACCACAACATTATTGCAAAGCATTTGGTGAAATTAACGACTAAAATACTTAATGTTTCATTTTAGCTTTTGGAAGTCAGTTACCACCCATGCATCAGCAACAGAGGTAGGATCCTATTTTTAACTGGCTTTTCTAGAAACTTACATGTGTGTTAGGTTCTTTATGAAACTTCTAAAACAATGTACTAAATTCCATGTAATAAGAATATTACCCGAAGGAAGGAATATTGAAGAGTCTAATTATTATGGAAACCTCAGTTTGTCAGGGAAAAAGTAGTTATACCTAAGAATGGTTCATGAAGCCACAACACAATGATAGAAATCAGAGGTTGGATATATATGTGTACTACCAGACGGTTAATGTTTAGTATAAAGCAGTATTGAACCAGAGCAGGGCACTTGGATGATTTGGAATTAGATTGAAGTGTCTAACACAGAGGTGCCAAGCCTAATTCTCTCTGTGGGTACTCTGAAATTTTAAGAAATGGTAGTGGGCACTGCCACAAAATCACTTCCATGGGGTCTAAGATCAATCAGAGAATGTTGGGAGATGTCAAGACAAACATCCTTTTATGATGGATGTAGTCACTTCCAAATGGTGATGCCTTCTGCACTCTTCTGAAGCACTTCATGCCCCAGTGAAGCAAAGAAAGTAGAACTGCTTTGACATTTTGTGGATGAAATGCTGTGTGGAAGAAACAGGTGAGCACCAGAAAAAACAATGCTAGATGTTACAGTACGGGCGCTACATTGGGGATCACTGTTACTAAGACAATTTTTTAAGGAATAAACAGTCTAGTGACAGTATAAAGGTAAGTGCATGGGAGAATGTTAGTGCTGCTTCCGAGAGGCAAAGAGGTTATCCTCTCCACCAAAACAAAATAATCCTGTGCGTTGATTTAGTTGTTAGCCATGCAGGTATCAAACTGTTCATAAGCAAATAAAAGTTAACTCGGCATGACAGAGCATTTTTGTCAGTGAGAGTGCAGTCACATCCTCTTCTGTTAGTATCATAACATATGGTGCATGAAAAACAAAAAAAAGTTTGTTTCAGCATTTCCTCTGCTGAAAGAGCCTGTGCCCCATGGCAACTGTAATAGGAAAGTGAATTGGGTATGATTGAAGGGAAAACTGGCTGGATCCAACCCAAAGAGGATCAGAATATATTTCTTGGAGATAACTGTTAAAACTTGCTGTCACTTCTTAGTAGTTTGCTGCGCTGAGCTCTGATAGAGTTTATGCTAATGAAATGTAATTGCTCTCTATAAAACTTGTATTAAGGGGCAAGAAACATTGTCATGTATCTTATCTATTATAATGAGGAAAATAGGACCAACATGTCTTGTTTCCTATGGTCTTATGAATTATACTGTAAGCTTTCGCTACAGTGTTTCCTATGTTCTTCCATAGCTTCATAAAATGATGCTTATTTGGTCTTATTTGTGTCTTCTCTTTAAATCTAAACCTAGCCACATGCCAATTGGGATATGTGAAATATATAAATAAATAGAAGTAATTATCAAATTCATTTCTTAAAAATAATTGACTTTATAAGTGTCAATACTAGCCCTGATCTGGATAGCCCAGGCAAGGCCAATCTTGTCAGATCTCAGAATCTAAGCAGAGTTGACTGTGGTTATTACTTGGATGGGGGACTTCCTTAAAATGCTCAGTTGAGAAGACGGGGCAGGCTCTATTCAGCCATCTCTCTGAATATCCTCCAGGCCTCCACTAGAGTTCAGTCACTAGAGGTCGACATGACTTCCAGGTGCAAACACCCACCCACAAATATATATATATATACAGAAGATATATATAGAAATAATAATGTGTCAATACTAGATATATTTCAGTCATCTGAAGCTTTGTTTAAAAGAACAAGAATATGACTTTGTTTAAATTTCATGGGAAGTACAAAATCCAATGTAACTAGAGAGAACTAGAAAGAACTGGATTCCAAGCTAGGTACAAATGTGTTTATGTTTTGTTCAGGTCTGTAATGACAGAAGAATATAAAGTTCCTGATGGCATGGTTGGATTCAGTAAGTAGTTTCAGTACATAACAAAATAATAATATTGTAACAGAAATTATGAGTGTGATAACTCTGGTTTGTTTTCCTTTTCTTCAGTAATTGGCAGAGGAGGAGAACAGATCTCCCGCATACAACAAGAATCTGGATGCAAAATACAGATTGCACCTGGTAATTGTTTTACATGTTGTTGTTAGATACAAGTATGAAATGCAATCAATTAATGTTGTGGGGAAATCACAGCATAACAATAGTTAATAGTAATAGTTAATTTAAAAGCCATTTGGGGAAAGCTTAAATAATGAATTACAATTTTGACAGATTTGGACAATCAGTATCCATTTCAAATATGTGATTAAATACATAACTACTAATTGCTTATTTCTGGCTTCTTTTCTAATATTTTCTATACTGTTTCTGGTTTTATAGATAGTGGTGGTCTTCCTGAAAGATCTTGCATGCTAACTGGGACTCCAGAGTCAGTGCAGTAAGTGTGGCTGCTTACATTTTAAAAATAAGTTGACATTTTTTGCATATGACTCTCATCCTTTCATGATTTGTGTCTATATAAAATGTAGCTGTATCTAGCAGGGATTACCTTGTTTTGGCCTGAAATAGGGTTTTTTGTTGAATTTGTTTTTCTTTAGAAACCAGGAATTTGTTTACCCACCAAGAGAGTTTTGCAGATATAGCCATACTGAACAAAAGTTCTCATAGGTCTTTAAAGGGAAAGAAAACAAACCAACAACTCATTGCAGCAACCTCACAAAATAAAAGCCTGTATTTGAAAAGGTATAATATGATGGGCACCAGTGTTCCCTCTAAGTTGTGTTAACATGAACTAGCTCAGGTTTTTAGCCTCCAGCTCACACATTTTTGCCTTAACTCAGGAAGGATGACCCCAGAGCACAATAACTTACTCAGTAGCTCACAACTTTAATGCCAGTAGCTCACAAAGTAGAATTTTTGCTCACAAGACTGCAGCTTAGAGGGACCATTGATGGACTGCTTTTGCTTGATTTTCTATAACTCTGGTTACCTACCTCATCTGCAGTTAGTAAGAAATAGACTGGCTTAGTACTATTATTATTAACCTGTACTGGAAGGTGAAGAAGGATGCATCTCCCTGGCTTCCTTGTACAGAATGACCTACCCTTTTGCTTGACTTGCTGTGAAGTCCAAAAGAGGGGGAAGGGCACTGGTGCGAGGGTGATGATGTGAACTGCTGCCTTGAAGCTGCCTAGAATATCTGGTCCTTGCTATATGCAGACACTGAATCATCAAGCTCCTGCTCCTAAGCAAATTCGCTCATACTTCCTGAGAAAGGGGAAGGATAATGACGATGCATGTCATCTTGTAGAGGAGGGGGAGAGCTGAAGGGGGGGACTGGCCAGCTGTAGTACTTGGCAGTGCAGGGCTATCCCTTTGCAGGACAATCCCATGTGCCTCCTCTGTGCCCTCCAGTGGTAGCCCAATCACTCTTTCCCCTTAATCACTAATCAGGTGTGTTGCAAGCCCGAGGTGATCCCCCCCCCCCCGAGCTCCTCCATTGAGCACCAGGGCAATGAATGAGCATGCAGGAGCAACTTGAGCTCTGCTGTTCCTTCCCTGCTGCAAAACCAGCTGATCTTGCTCTGCTGGCTGCACTAACAAGGAGGCAGAAGCCCTCCCTAATCCATCGTGGACGTCTTGCAATTGTGACCTGGCACCTTGGACTTGTCAAGGGCTATGTTAAAATATGAAACCCCAAAGGCTGAAAAATTAGGTTCCTAGTTTTTTGGTCTAGCAACTAGAGACAAATAAAAGTCAATTTTATGCCTCAGCATCCTGTTTACATCTTGAATAGACGTAAAAGTCTGCTCTTTTCAACAATGTAGTTTAGGTTTTATGTAGCCTTAACACTTGTCAGTGGCTTTATTCTAAGATTATTTTGAAGATAGTTCTGAGATTATCCTTAGGCAGTTCTGATGGTGATGTTTCCATTAAGTCTATTTTCATTCTTAAATAAAAGGAAGGCTGCTGTTGGGAACTTTTTATTATACGTTAGTGCACAGTAATGGTTATTGGCTATCCTTCTAGTGCTGTTTATGTGTTTTAATTGAATTTTAAAATTTTAATTGTATTTTTAATTGTTTAAATGGTTTGGGTTTTTATGTTCATTGCTTTGTGGATAGGCAGCATAAAATGTTATAAAATAAATGATTAAGTCTGTAAAATATTATATATTTAAACATTTCTTTTGTTGATGCTTCAGTAATTGTCATGATTGGAATTCCCATACATTCCTCCAAACAAGTTGTGAAATGTGTTTGTTACGGCTGAGAACACAGACTGTGCTTTGTTGGCTAATCGCACAGATTGTGGTTTATCTTTTGACAGACCATGGTTAAGTTCCATAAGCCATAGTGTCATACAGTCATTAAAAGTGTAGACAGTAGAAAGAGGACTTTCTTCAAAACTGCACTGCTAGAATTGTTTGATTAATACTTGATCAAAATGTTCTGTTCTGTGTAAATTTATGGAACTATTCAACATGTATGAACATGGGTTAGTCTGATAAATCTTACATTTTGTTCTCAAGTAAGTATCAGGTAGTTGAACCTGGTTACAAATATTTTAACTATTTACTATATACAGGGCCAGAACAAAATTACCTTGTTCTCAATCTCAGAAGGCTGTATGATAGTACATTACTTAAAATGGTAGCTGGCATGTGAACAAGTCTCTGTGTTTTCTTTACTCATTTCCTTGCTACAAACAATAAAATACCAGCTCTAGTCACTCCAAATAATGCAAACAAATCCACTGGTTGGCACAGTACAAAACAGCTTATGCATTCAAGGAAAAAGCTCCACACTCAAAGAACCCATTTTTAAATGATATTTTCTAGTTATAGAACTTGAATTTTTATCTGCTTACATTGTTTTATGCTCAAATCCTATTACAATGCATACAGTAATACTTTGTATGTATTTTTAAGGTCTGCAAAGAGGTTACTCGACCAGATAGTTGAAAAAGGAAGACCCACACCAGGATTCCATCATGGTGATGGTCCAGGAAATGCTGTCCAGGAAATTATGATTCCAGCTAGTAAAGCAGGATTAGTTATTGGAAAAGGTGGAGAGACAATAAAACAGCTTCAGGTAAGTTGTGTAGTTTGGGGGTTGGGGGGAGTAAAAGAATAAAAATTCAAGATTTGCATGAACTCTATAGATTTATTTTCTTTAATAGGAACGAGCAGGAGTTAAGATGGTTATGATTCAGGATGGTCCACAGAACACTGGGGCAGACAAACCTCTTAGGATCACAGGAGATCCTTACAAAGTTCAAGTAAGAAAGAGCATTTATACAAGTCTGCAACTGCATTTGAACTATAAGATTACTGCATCTAAATTGTATTTCCTTTTCTTTTAGCAAGCGAAGGAAATGGTTTTAGACCTAATTCGTGATCAAGGTGGTTTTAGAGAAGTACGCAATGAATATGGATCAAGAATAGGAGGAAATGAAGGATTAGATGTGAGTATGATAAGTAGACTCAGTACATATCTCCATACAAAGAGATATCTTTTAGACTCAGTACATATCTCCATACAAAGTAGTCAAAAGCTAAAAAGTGGTCAAACCCAAGCAGCCCAATGCAGACATACGTAGCGATCAGGCATAGACGGATCTATGGCGGCGCTTATTTTTGCAGGCGTAACATTGCGCCTCTCAGTGGGGGGGCATGTCATGGGCCAAACTGCTCAGGAAGTCGCCTAAGCCTGGCCGCGCCCCCAACTCCACCCCCTCCTCTGCCTAAACGCTGCACTCCGCCTCACTTCCGCCCATGCTCGGGCGCAGCCCTCAGGCCCTGCTGCCCTTGGGCGGGGTGGCACTCGGGCGGCCCCTCGCCAACGTAACTCCCCTCCACTGTGGTGGCACCGGTCATAGGTCGGCACAAACCCTTCCTGCACCCACGTAGCGGCTCATATTCTCCCAAAAGACTTTCTCCCCCCCCCCCCCCCCTTGACAGATTGTGCTGTAAATGTCTTGAGAAGTCGCATAATTTTACCAAGATACGAAACTTTTGAGGAATCAGTGTTAATGAGTTAGGATTCTATTAGGTAAAACTTGACACTGTATAAGCTGCCTTAGCAAATGACGTTGTGTCTCTGGAAGTACATGCCTTGCAATTCTCTTTGGCCTTCCATACCTAAAGCTTTCCACCCTCTTTTGTTTGAGGGTCAAATAAATTTCAAAGGTATCTAGATAGTGCCCTGAGATTTATAAAACTGCATTTTGACTTTTTAAAAAACATTACGGTAGCTTAAATTTGTTCTTGCACATTGTTTCTCAAGGTCCCAATACCACGATTTGCTGTTGGCATTGTAATTGGAAGAAATGGAGAAATGATTAAAAAGATACAGAATGATGCTGGTGTGAGAATTCAGTTTAAACCAGGTAGGTTGATTATGTATTTACCAGAATAAAAATGTCAGTGTTCGCACTAATTTTTAAGCAGAACATTTAGATATTTTGTCCCTCTTTCAGATGATGGAACAACTCCAGACAGAATAGCCCAAATCACTGGCCCTCCAGACAGATGTCAGCATGCAGCAGAAATTATTACAGACCTCCTTCGAAGTGTTCAGGTTAGTTATTATATGGCTTAGTGTTCTTGGTGTGCCAGTGGGAAATGATATATATAATATGTTAAAACTTGTTTGCTTTCTGTTTCCAACAGTAATGGTGGTATGGTTTGTCTTCTAGTTTTTGAAATAAAATAGGCAACTGTGAGAATATTTTGAATTTTAACGTTTACTATAATGATGTGGATTATTGTTATACTAATTAAGCTTTCTAAAGAATGCCACCAGAATGTTTCCCAGCTTACCTGCTAACTCACAACTATATTAGTCATTGTAGCCAAGAGTGAGGAGAGCATAACTTTCCCTTCTAATTCTAGTTCGGTGCTTCAGGATTGCAGAAATCTACAACCATAAATAATCTTGACAGTGAACTCAGATTTTAGAATTTAAAGGTTATTAAACATTCTTCGTTCATTTTTGGATTGCTTTTGGTTTTTTATTACATTTTGTAATGGCATAATATAGCTGAACCACATCATTCCAAGCACATTTTCCTGAATCTCAATTTATTTCTGGTATCTGAAGCAGACCTTAAGAACAGATACTTTTCAGTGCAACTTACACAGAGAAGTAAGGTTGTAGAGAGTTTAGGTCTCTCGCATTCACAGCTGCTGGTCAAAAAATTAGAACTTGGTCTAACACATATTGATAAGACCAATAATTTTTCATTAGTGCCTTTTCCCCCTCAATCTAGGCTGGCAATCCTGGTGGTCCAGGGCCTGGTGGTCGTGGAAGAGGTAGAGGACAAGGAAACTGGAATATGGGGCCTCCTGGTGGACTGCAGGAATTTAATTTTATTGTACCCACTGGAAAAACTGGATTAATTATTGGGAAAGGTGATACATTTTGTTTGATCTTATTAATGTGTGTTGCTTAGATACTTTTTTCTATGCTAAGTAATAACAAATGTGAGACTTTCTAAATATGGCAACTGTCCATGATGCTAAGTGATGAGTGGGAGCACCTGATAACAGTTTCTGTACATTTCAAACTATGACAACTCATGGGACAATGAACTTCCTTAAATATTTTAAATGTATTTCTTTGGGCAGTTTTATTGAAACTAGTGTACAATTGGTGTCTCTCCCCCCCCCCCAAGATAGCTTTTTTATAATCAAAATTTTTAAACAACATCAATTATTTCAGGTGGTGAAACTATCAAGAGTATCAGCCAACAATCTGGTGCTAGAATAGAACTTCAGAGAAACCCTCCACCAAATGCAGATCCCAACATGAAATTGTTCACTATCCGAGGGACACCACAACAGATTGATTATGCTCGGCAGCTTATCGAAGAGAAGATTGGCGTGAGTATTCTTGAAAATAATCTTATAAAAGTATTTAATCTTTGTGGTGGAGCCAAAACACCTGTCGTGAGTAAAGATGGAGCCAGATTTAGTGATACCACTGTTGCAGAATACCTGGCTCGTTAATATTACTTATGGCAAAGTAACTAAGAAGTCTTTTAAAAAAAACATTAACCCATCCTTCATACATGCTCTTTGGCAGTTTGATAGGCAAATGTGACTACGGCCCTAAACGATTAGCTGCACAACCTGGGCAAGTGAGCAAACCATTGATTTACAAGAATGGTCTTAAATGTTAGCAGCGAAGCTGCTGAAGGCTTGTTGGGAGGCCACCTTACACAGAACAATGGCCATGATGTGAAAAAATTTAAATCATTTGTCAGTATAACTCAATTTAAATAATAGTTTTCTTCATTATGGCTCACTCTTGCAGGTCTTAATATTTACAACTCATAGGAAGATTTTATTTTAATTCAGTTACTTTTCAGGTTAGTTTTAGTTACCGTATATCAGAAAATGAATGATTGGTTATTCACCACCTGAAATAGATAGTTCACCTTGCAATGATTTTACAATTATCTCTGGTTTTATAAGTTAATTATTCATATTTGGACTTTTCTGCTGTACTTTATTGGAAGGAGGAAAATAATTAACAGTAACCATTTAAATTGTTTTATTTAACTGGAACAATAACATTATATAGCATATGTATTCTTGTATTTGCGTGAACATCCATGAAGATACACTCACGAAGAAAGATCTTGAGATTTCTGGAGTATTCTGCTCAGAAACTTTGGCTTTCATTTTTACTTCTCACTCGTAGCTCTTAACATCTCCTTTTTATCCAGACCTGTTCCAAAAAAATCTTATATTCATTGAACTTCTTGAAAGGTAGCACGTAAAAGAATAAGGGCTGATTCTGTGTTCATAGATTTGCACAGGACCAATAGAACTGTGGTCTCGTGTATGCTTATTTTACAAAATTTTTGCTGTGAAGAAGAGGCGTATTATCTCTGCAGACACAAATCCATAGTTTTGAGAAATGCAAAACAAAACATCTGTGATAATATCTTCTAGATAGAACAGTTGTCCAAAATAATCTTGCAGAAACATCTGGGTGAACATGACATGGTGTATGGATTAATGGAATTCATTTACCAAAAAATGTAAAAATTGCATGAATATGCAGCCTAATACTACATAATTAAAAACTAATTCAAATTTCATGATGAATAACCTTTGGACTATAAAGTGTATCTTAAATAGAAAACTATCTTTAGATTGCTTTCTTTTTTAAAAAAAAATTGTTATCCACCCTGGAAACATGTAAAAGAAAAAATTAAACTGATCAAGAGATTCCCCCCCCCCCCCTCCCATTGAAATAGATCCCTGGGGGAATTGATTGTGCTTGAATTTTTTTCCGAAAGAAAAAGTTTGGAGAATAGAACTTTTAGTAGGATATTTGAGCAAGCTTTTTATTCCAGACACTTGAGAGAAATGTTACTTCTATATTCTGTCTCCTCTCACAGGGTCCAGTGAATCCTTTGGGTCCTCCTGTACCACATGGTCCTCACGGTGTTGTTCCTGGCCCACATGGGCCTCCTGGGCCTCCTCCTGGTGCCCCTATGGGACCTTACAATCCTGCTCCTTATACACCTGGCCCTCCTGGTCCAGCACCTCAGTGAGTACTTTTACAATAGAGTCCATGAAATTTAGTGGGCTATCTCCTACTCTTTTCTTCCTTGGCATTTTAGTGGAGGTTTGGTACATCTCAGGTCTGGGGAGGGATGGTGGCTCAGTGGTAGAGCATCTGCTTGGTAAGCAGAAGGTCTCAGGTTCAATCCCTGGCATCTCCAAAAAGGGTCCACGCAAGTAGGCGTGAAAATCCTCAGCTTGAGACCCTGGAGAGCCGCTGCCAGTCTGAGAAGACAATACTGACTTTGATGGACCAAGGGTCTGATTCAGTATAAGGCAGCTTCATATGTTCATATATCTTAACTGGGTTGAAGAACATAGGAAAATGTAATGATCTTTGTGCAGTAATGGGAGTCTCTTTTATTTGTGGAGTAACTATAAGCAGTCTTGTGTAGGATGTTACAGATTTCTCAGAAAATCTGAGTATTGAACAAGGTAAAGTCAATCAGACTGTGATCCAACCAACAACTTGAACATCTGCCAAGCAAGTTTGAAGCTGCCTTATAGCTCATTGGGAGACCAATTAGGAGTTAGTTTTTGAGCCACCCTCTCAGCAAAACAGTGCAGTTGCAAAATGGGAAATCCTTCTCCATTAAGTCTTCCCTCTCCTTCAAGCTGGGCAGGGACGGAAGCAGTGCTTTTGAACTCTGCATTGGAAAAAGGAAGGGAGAAGAAGTTAATTTCTTTCCTTCTGCAGTCCAAGCAAACAGCTGGGGTGAAAAAAAGAAAGATTAAATCAGCTGAGCTTCTGACCACTGCCCTGCCCCGTGATAAATTTGCTATATCTCTGCAATTCTGGGAGGCAGCAAAGTTCCTGGAATGGGAGATCAGAAGAACCCAACTTCTCACGAATCTGCTGGAAGATGACTGCTAACTAGAGTTGCCAGTTTCTCCTCTGACCACTGGCAGGGAATGGGGGCATAGGGTTACCTGATGCAGGCTGGGAAACTCCTTAAGATTTGGAGATGGAGCCTGGAGAGGACAAGGTCCTCAGTGGGGTACAATGACATAGAATCCACCCTCCAAAGCATCCATTTTCTCTAGGGGAACTGATCTCTTATCTGGGAGAACTGGTTTTGATTCCCCACTCCTCCGCTTGCAGCTGCTTGAATAACCTTGGGTCAGCCATAGCTCTAATAGGAGTTGTCCTTGAAAGGGCAGCTGCTGTAAGAGCTCTCTCAGCCCCACCTAACTCATAGGGTGTCTGTTATGAAGGGGGAATTGTGACCACTCTAAGATTCAGAATATAGGGTAAGATGTAAATCCAATTTCTTCTTCCTAACCCACCCTACTTTTGCTGGATATAAATCAAAAATTCCCTGACAGCAGATCATAAGCTGATTCCCAGGTTAATCATAAACTGGGAATTCTTTTCTGGTGTCTGCAAGAAGCTGTTCCTGTGAACATACAGCAACAGTGAGATAACAGCCCATTTACTCAATGTCTACCTGATCACTATTGGAGAACAGGAAATGAGCTGAACAGGCAGGTGTAGGAACATCTTCCAAAAAGTCCAAAGAAAATACAATATGTCCTAGGCTGGTTCTTTTCATGTTCCTTTGGCTGGAAACTCCAGGTCCCTCCACCTTTGTGGTGTCTAACTTACCGTTTTTAGGTAAAATTATTGAGAGGGCTGTGGCGTTGCAGCTTCAGAGGTTTCTGGATGACGCTTCTGTCCTGGACCCATGTCAATCAGGCTTCCGGCCGGGCCATGGGACGGAGACGGTGTTGGTCGCCTTGGTAGATGACCTCCAACAGCAACTGGATTGAGGCGGCGTTGCGGTGCTGATGTTGTTAGATCTGTCGGCTGCATTTGATACAGTCGACCATCGGCTACTGACGCGCCGCCTCGCCGACATTGGGGTTGAGGGGTCGGCCTTGCAGTGGCTTTCCTCCTTCCTCCTGGGTCGGGGACAGAGGGTGGCTATTGGGGGGGAACGGTCCCGGAGGCGCACACTGGATTGTGGGGTGCCTCAGGGAGCAGTGCTCTCCCCGATGTTGTTCAACATCTATATGCGCCCCCTTGCCCAGATTGCCCGGCGGTTTGGGCTGGGTTGCCATCAATATGCAGATGACACCCAGCTCTATCTACTAATGGACGGCTGGCCCGACCCCGCACCAGGGAATCTTGACCGGGCCTTACAGGCTGTTGCGACATGGCTCAGGCTGAGTGGGCTGAAGCTGAACCCAGCAAAGACAGAGGTTCTCTGCGTGGGTCGCGGCGCTCTGGGAAGGGAAATAGCTCTCCCGGCCTTCGATGGTGCGCTATTGAAAGCAGCGCGCCAGGTAAAGAGCCTGGGTGTTTTACTGGAGCCTTCATTATCGATGGAGGCCCAGATAGCAGCCACTGCCAAGTCAGCATTCTTTCATATGAAGCGGGCAAGGCAGCTGGCCCCTTTCCTTGAGCGCCGGGACCTCGCAACAGTGATCCACACAACGGTCACCTCAAGATTAGACTACTGTAACGCCCTCTACTTGGGGCTACCTCTGTGCCGGACTCGGAGACTGCAGCTAGTGCAGAACGCGGCGGCCAGGCTGTTGTTGGGACTCCCAAAACGGGAACATATACGGCCGGGGCTCCGGGAACTGCACTGGCTGCCAATTATATACTGGGTCCAGTACAAAGTGTTGGTCATTACCCTTAAAGCCTTATATGGCCGAGGACCTGCCTACCTGAGGGACCGTCTTTCCCCATATGAACCCCAGAGAGCACTGAGGTCAGTTGGGAAAAATCTAGTGACCATCCCTGGGCCGAAGGAGATTAAATACCAGAACACTAGAGCACGGGCATTCTCAATCGCGGCCCCTACCCTGTGGAACCGACTCCCCGAGGAGGTGCGGGCCCTGCGGAACCTTGATCAGTTCCGCAGGGCCTGCAAGACCGTCCTTTTTAAACTTGCACACTTGGACTGCTAGGAGATCGGTAACGTAAGATCTGCCAATGCGGTTTGAAGATCTATACCGCCGAATAACTGTATTTATTAGATTGGTTTTTTAATGTTATTAAGTTATTGTTAATGTTTTATATTGTTAAATTTAAAGGCTTTTATCCATTATTGTATGTTCCCATAAAATGTTGTTAGCCGCCCTGAGCCTGCCGAGGTGGGGAGGGCGGGATAGAAATAAAATTTATTATTATTATTATTTGTGGCCTTTCCTTTGAGTTCCACTGGCTGCCATCACTCTGAACAAGTATGCTGCTGGCTGCCTTCAGTCCCTACTCCAGAAGGAATGCCAGCGCAAGGGGCAGGTGGGGCCGTGGCTGAGTGGCAGATTCTCCATTCTGGGTCAGGCTTGCCCTCCTTGCAAACTGCAGGACAGAGAAGCTTGTGTGGGCTGCCTTCAGGGGGAAGCTTTTGCTGGGGAGGGAAGGTTTACTGGGTGAAGGTGAGGATTGGAGCAACCTGCCTCGGTCCATGGCAAGGGGGGAAGATCCCAGTGTGGCCCTGTAGAGCAGCCTGCTTTGCGGTGGAGGGAGGGAGGGTCAGGCAGGTGGCACCTGGGATTTCCTCTCCTGAGGAGACTGGCTTGTGCTGGCTGGCTTGTGTGCCCCTCTTTCTGCAGACCTGACCAGAGGACTCCAGCTGTTAGGAATGAGATGTTGCAGACCTGCAGGGAGGGGGTTATTGGTGGCCCCCTGGCCCCTCCAAACAAAAATTGTGTCCCTGCACTCCTCCAAACTTTTAAATCCTGACTACAGCCCTGAGCTAACAGCTGATTAGAGATTATTGGGGTTTCAGGCTCAAGTGCCGTGTTCTACTGGAGAAAGTTTTTCTTCCAGACGTTTCGTTCTCGGCTGCGGAGAACATCCTCAGTGGTGTTGCAACCGTAGCAGGCACTCTGACCTTCTTGGCTGCTGTGCATTGAGTGATGCCAGGGCTGCTGGAGAGCTGCTATTTCTAGGCTGGAGGGGGTGTGGTGAAAGGGCAATAGGTTTGTGGATGTGCCCATTTACAAACACCAGCACAACTTTAACAGAAAGGAAGAAGGCATTTCCATCCACCAATCTTGGTATCCAGCTCTGCAAAACGCCCTACAGACTATAAATTGCAGAAATTCACAGAACAACCAGCACATTCCACAGAACAATCAGCACAATCAACAACCATCTTCCTTTTCTTTACACCCCTTCCAACCCTCCCAGCAATTAACACAGAACAATGGTCACATTCAACAGCCAGTTTCCTTCTCACTACCCTTCCAAGAAGCCCCACCAAACAATGGGCACATCCACAAACCTATTGCCCTTTCACCACACCCCCTCCAGCCTAGAAATAGCAGCTCTCCAGCAGCCCTGGCCTCACTCAATGCACAGCAGCCAAGAAGGTCAGAGCGCCTGCTCCGGTTGCAACACCACTGAGGATGTTCTCAGCAGCTGAGAACAAAACGTCTGGAAGAAAAACTTTCTCCAGTAGAACACGGCACTTGAGCCCGAAAGATTCTACAAACCCCAATGATGTTACCAGCCGTGAAAACCTGAAATCTTTGATGATTAGAGATTGCGTCATATCTTGTTGCTTCAGCCTAAGAGTGAGGAAAAGTTAAATGGAAAGAAATAACTATTTCCAAAGACCATCTGCTGACTCCAAGTTAATTTACTAGGACTTGATAGCAGTAGTAAGGATTCATAGTCGAACACTTTGATTAATAGCAGGTGCCTTCTGATGTTGGTACTGGTTAGATCATTAATTTAGCACTGAATTGGCTAGGTAATTTAGTCCATTGAACGCTAAATTGCCTTGTTGGATGGATTTGTTTTCCTTTAAATAATCAAATGTACTAGAGACTGTTAACTATTAAGCCTGAAGTAACCGCAGATGGTTTTTATACCCTTTTTGCTACTATCCCTTTCTATTGAAGGTGGATCTAATTGTATGCAATATCTTCTTTTGTAGTGGACCTCCAGCACCATATGCTCCACAAGGCTGGGGTAATGCTTATCCTCACTGGCAGCCACCAAATCCTCCAGATCCAGGTAGGAATAAACAACAAATTATTAACATGTGACATGTACAACACTTCAGAACTGTCTGCCATGAAATTTTAACTGCACAGTGGGTTGGAGCCTGGCAGTCATTTCTACTAATAGAAGGGGGAGGGGCTACTGTCAATTCCATCTCACTGATGATCTCTTATGTTCCTCTTATGATGATCTTAAGGGTTTCCTGTCCCCTAGGATCACTCAGCATTTTTGGATATCAGTAAGCTACAGTGAAAGGGTGGAGACAGGGATATTCATTCCACTAACAGATGTAAAACCAAACAACAATTGGGATAGTTTGTACCATAGTGATCCTTTGACTTGGCTCCAGAGATCTCATCTGTATCTTTAATATGGGCTCCATTGGGTATTTCATATGTGTATTATTTACTTCAAAGATTGGTGTTTTCAGAATAAAGCAATTCAGATAACTTGATCATTAGCCCTATTGTGGTGTGGAAAGGGTTGCTAACATTAGGCTATCTGGCCTGTTATTAAGAGCCTATTAATGTCATGAGGCAGCTCCAGATTTTATTTTTTGTAAATGTACTGTATATGATCAGGTATGGGGGATAATTGGGTAATAGAACCAGTGGACATAGATGATTAGGAGTATTTTTAGGTACACAAAACCAGCCCAAATACAACTTATGCATAAAAAGAGTGTGGACATAATTTAATTAAAAAATTCCTTTGGGTCAGAATATTTTAAATCATTTAGAAAGGAAAAAAAGTTTGCTGGGAATGTAACACTTCACTTGGTAATGCACTAGTTCAATTGCTGGTGTCAAATAGTTGTATATGTCTAGGAATCCCATTATAGTCAAAACCGTTTTTAAAATTCATCAGGGTTAGCTGTGAGTGGTCTAAGATCTGGAGTGTCGAACTCATTTGTTATAAGGGCTAAATCTGACATAAATGAGACCATGTTGGGCCGGGCCATGTGTGTTCCTATTTAAGATTAGATAGCAGAGATAAACTTTATAAAGGACACAGACAAACACAAAGTTTTTTTTTTAAATTAAAAATAAAACATGCTTAAAACATTAGCACTCATTGGTCTTAAAGGTGAATTTCTCCCATGGGATCCAGGGGACTGGGCAAAGAAACCTCTGGCTCTTTCCTTCCTTCCCCAGGGGACCAGGAGGGGGAGGAGCCTCAGCCAGTAGAAGGAAGAGAGGCTTGGCGCAGTAGTTGTGCTGTGCAATTAAGAGAGCCTGGCAAAGCAAGCTCTCCCTTCCCCCTTCCTCCCCAAGGGAGGCACCTTAGCCAATGGAGAAAACATAGGTTTTGTTCTGTATCTCCTGTGCCATTGAGCAAGCCTCGCAAAGCAAGCTGTTATGCAGAAGGAAGCAATAGCTCAGGGACCTGATTCGGCCCCTGTGCTGCATGTTTTGACACCCCTGGTCTCAGTAAAAGTATTCCAGTGCAGAGTTCTTTGGAGCTACAGGGTATTCTTCTTGTACTACATGAGTAGAAATTTCCACTTTTACAATAGTGCCATGAGAATGATAATCTATCTTCCAGTGTTGACAACAAGCTCCCCTGATATTTTAAGTAATTGGATACTCTATATCTATACTACTGTTTAGACTAGGAGTCCCCAGTATGGTGCTCATAGGCACCATAGCACTCACCGATACCTTTCCTGGTGTTCTCTGTTTTATAAAGTGGGTGGGGCCTTGTGAGGCTTTTGCCCAGCAAGGCTTCTGATCAGCCATTGGAGAGTTAATTGGTTGTGCCATCAGACACTTTAAAAATGTTTTTAAAACATTGCTTTGGCTGCAGCTGCCACCACACCACTGTGTGATTGAAAGTAAGCTTCAGCAGCCATTTTGTGGCTGGCTCTGCCTCTTGTGGCAGCCATTTTGTGCCCACACCACACTGTCTCAGAATTCCAAATGTGCTCACAGACTTTAAAAAGTTGGGGATTCCTGGTTTTAGGTGGTGGTAGTGCTGAACAGCAGGCCTTTACCCAGATATAATTCTTCCAACAGAACCACATTTTTATTTGCAAAACAGGGTAATGATTTCTGCTGATTCTCCCTTACTGTTCCAAATATTCCTATTTTGCCCTCTATATTGTTGCAGAAGGTGTGCTAATGCCCAGGAAGTGGAGGGGTGGGGCTTAGTAGATCTCAGCAGGAGGGGAAGCAGGAAAATTTTTCTTCATAAAGTCTGCACTATGCGTATCTAACCTACAGTGGTGGTAGCTTGTTAAAGAAATAATAAAAAGTGAAGCATTATGGCCGAGCCATTAAATGAGCTTGTGGCAAGCAAGCATGCACAATAAATCCATTGCTTGCACTGTTATTACATATACATGTCGTTGGCATGGCTTTCCCTATGTTGCTTTTTCTGTAACATGTTGATGATGCTTGAATCAGTTCTCAGTGGGGTGTTAAGAGATTTATTAAAGTGAGAATTAAAGTTTACTAAACATGTTAAACAGAGCTAATGTTAAATCTCCTAGGTAAGCCTGCAGATCCTAATTCAGCAGCATGGGCAGCCTATTATGCTCACTACTATCAACAGCAAGCGCAGCCACCACCTGCAGCTCCACCTAGTGCACCACCAGCCACCCAGACCAATGGACAAGGTATCAAACTGATAAAAAGAATTTCTTATGATGTGATAGACTTCCTAGGACCTATTTAAAAAAAGAATTACAATGCTAAGTTGGTAAAATAGATAAAATTCATCAGTCTCACACCCTGTTGATTAAGCATCCATCATGAAGTGTGTTTTTTTTATTCTATGCCTGCTAAGGTTTTGATTGATTGACTTCCTAAAATATAGCAGATTACTGTTATTCATAGAAAAAAATATTATACTGTAAGTATATTTACAGTAGACAATAGAATTTCAGGAAAAGATGCATAGTGAAGCATGTTTGAATTCCAGGGACAAAAATTGACAATTGATGGCAATGAACATAATGAGGGGTCTGGAGACCAAGTCCTATGTGGAAAGGTTGAAGAATATTTTGCCTGGAGAGGAGACAGCTGAGAGGTGATATGATTGCCATCTTCAAGTACTTGAAGGGCTGTCATATAAAGTTTTATGTTGCCCCAGAAGGTCAGACCAGAACAAATGGGTCGAAATTAAATCAAAAGAGTGTTCGGCTAAACTTTGGAAAGAACTTCCTGATAGAATGGTTCCTCAGTGGAACAGGCTTCCTCAAGAGGTGGTGGGCTCTCCTTTGGATGTTTTTAAACAGAGTCTAAATGGCCATCTGACAGCCATGCTGATTCTTTGAATTAGGTACGTCATGTGAAAGAGAGCAGGAAGGGCTGCATCAGTGCTTAGTTCTCTTGGTCCCCTTTTAAACACTTAGGAAAATGCTGGTCACCACTTTGGGATCAGGAAGCAATTTTTCTCCAGGCCAGTTTTCTGGGCATGGAACGGGTCCCTGGAGGTGTGGGGTGGGGAGGTATTTGTGAAGTTCCTGCATTTAGCAGGACATTGGACTAGATAACCGTGGAGGTCCCTTCCAACTATAATTAAATAACAAATCTCCGGTATTGTGCATTGTTTTCAAGTCACATATAACTTAAGACTTCTTGGCCTGAGCTGCAAACTATGTAGAGTACATTTTTTTTTTCTTTCAGCCCTTTCCACCACTCATAAACAGCACCTGACAGCACATTTTAGACAGGCCTGAGTGTCCCACAATTCCAGTTTAAGAACCATTTTAAGATATACTGCAAGTCTGTTTTGTCTTACTTTCTTTTATCTTCCTATCCCATTGATCTATGCATTTTTCACTTTTTGTCTGCCCCACACCTACTGTTTCATTGGTGCTTCTCCACCATTTTCAGAAAATTCAGAAGTATTTGTTGATGTTTTCTCTGCCTTCCCCGTAAGCACTTCATCTCATCCATTGTCATTACCTACTTTCCTAGCCTTTCTTTCTGGCCTTCTCCATGCAATTACTTTTGTGCTTGGCTTTACATACCGTCTCTCTGGTTGCTGTCTTCAACAAAATTATTGTTTTACCCCATCTTGCATAGAGAGTAAGAATTTCTGGTTATATATAGTTCCTCTTTGAAGTGTACAGGAAAGAATGCTGGCAGCAAGCAAAGAATTTGGGACAGCGTGGGCTGTCAGTTACAAATATTTGGATTTACATTGGTTTGAATAGTTATTTTCTATTGGGCACATGATTTCTCTTGGGATCAGATTCTGCTTCTTCTCCAGTCACAGTGGAGTAGCTGCTAGGATCATAGTTGAGTAGAAAGATCCTTTTTACACAAAAAACAATTTGAATGCAAGGCTCACAAGGCCATGTAAGCCTTTGGTGTTTTTTTTACCTGCCCATTTCCCTAAATTCCTGCGTATTAGGCCATTAGTTATTTTAGAACATAATAGAACATCACAGTGTATTCTGACATAGTTTGGCTGTATGACTGACTGTGTTGTAGGTTCTTTAATCCATGGTTTCTCAAAGATGACCGCAGAAGCCACAAGTAACCCTCAGAAGGAATTTTGATGCTGCCACTAAGGCTTGTAGGCCCAACTGAAGGGTAGGTGGGAAGTAAAGCAGTAGGAATAAAGGTGGTGTGGATGCAAGTAAAGACCAGTTTAGGAACCCCCCTACATTAAAAACTTGTGCACTGGATCAGTGTCTGCTGTGAGTTCAGACTTTCATGCTTATGCACAGAAATATCCATCCAGGCAGTGAAGTAGACTAAAAACTTTCCCCATAAAGATTTCCAGATAAACAATTCAAACTTGTTTATTCTGTTTCTCTATTTTCATTGTTCTGTGAAATATTTTGCAGTTTTCTGTATACATTTTTGGTGTGCTTCAGCTGTCTTTTGGTTTTCTATTCAACTAGGAGATCAACCAAATCCAGCACCAGCAGGACAAGTAGATTACACCAAGGCATGGGAAGAATACTATAAAAAAATGGGTATGTTTTACATTTTCTCTTGAAGAAAAAATCAGACTTCTGTGATTTACTTCTGAGAAGTTTTGTTCATATCATCTATAGTAGTAGTAGAAGTTGCCCCAAGGAACTTAAAAGATTATCATTCTGCCACTTTATGCTTGCACAGATGAAAAAAGGGGGAACACAGTAGTGAAAAGCCTAGGAAATAACTACAAAGAAACTGTTCAATATTGCTACAAAATCATGCAAATGATATTTATACAATATAACAAACCAATAACAAGTATCAAAAGTCCAAAAGACTCAGTTATAAACAATGTCCTTGAAATGTGGCAGAAAATCCTCCTCCAGGTATTTTGCTGGTAATATTCCCAAATAGATATAATCTGATGTATAGAAGCCTGAGATATACAACGAGATTTCAGGACGTCTTGGCACATTTTAGAGCGTAGCCCTTTGTCAGGCAGTCTTATTCCACTTAAGGATAATTCTATTAGTCTAATTATTCACAAGAAAATTTTCCTTTTCAGGATCCCGATTAATACATTCTCAGAGCCATGCAGCTTCACAAAATTAAAGTTCGGGTAGACAGCATCTTGTAGCAAGGCTGGTTAGACAAGAAATTGTATGCAAGCAAGTTTTATATGGAGAATATTTTATTTAAAATAAATTTGTATGCCCACTATTATAAATTCGTTATAAATAAATAAATAAATATATGCCACTGTTCTCCTGACATCCATGGTTGGGAGTAGGTTATCCTGAAACTGGATCCTGTGCAATAGTAGGCAGGGCTAGATATTTTTACCTTCCCTGGGCAGCCATGTGTGAGCACTGAAGAAGTGTGGGCAGAGCATTCTTAAAAGACAACTGCACGCTTGTGTGAATTCATAAAAGATAACTGCACTGAGGAGAAGTGCCTCTTGTGTCAGCCTCTTTTGCTGGTGGAAGTGTCTTATCCTAGTAGAAAGGAGGCAACCCAGTAATTTTAATTCTTTGAAGCAGACCAACTCTATTATTTCTGTCTTCGTGTGCTTGAGGGTTGTCCCATAAATTAAAACTACACATGAAAAACTAGAAACGAATGTTCTGCATTTTGAGAGGAAAATAGGAATAGGATCCACAGATTATCTCTTGATAAAATCAGGCTTTCATGAAATGGTTGGAGCAAGTCTTTGGCAATAAAGCTGAAGTAAGCATTTTAAAATAGATTGTGCTGCTCAACTTTCTCAAATTAGTGCTGAATTGAACTTTTATGAAAATAATATGCTTATAGATGAAGATCGGTTCTTTTAAATTTCATCTTGTTCTTATTGATATATATCCCATATATGGACTACACACTCGAAGTCAGATGTTTCAGTTTTTTATAAGAATATGAAATGTAAAAACTGCATTTGGGTTAGTGAAAATCTGGATATGATAAAAAAAATTGCTTCAAGATAGGTATGCCACTGAGATCTTTCAAGGCTGCACTGTGCAGTTTTGGTGACTGTTGTGAGGATTGCTAGGAAACCCAACCTACAGCTCACATTTTTGTGGCTTCCAAGCCTCAGTATCACTAAGGAGAGAAGAAGAGAAAGATACCAAAAAGGTAGAAAATAGAAAGAAGAGGAGCTGAAAGTGATGGCAGGGAGGTGCAAAAAAGGTGAAAATGGAATGCTGATGATGGGTAACAGGAAGGGGGAAACATGGGGGAGGGATGGGGCAGAGACTGCCAGAGGTTGAGACAGAAGAGGATTGGTAGGTGGTTGGGAGAGAAAAAGGAGAAGCTACAGGTGCTGCTGAGTGGGGAAGCAAAGAGAAATCAAGAGAGGATGAGAAAATGAGATTGCCCCAAGTCTTTGTGGGCCCCTCACTGCGCACACATGGGGGAGTATATTATATGTTGGTTTCTTGTGCTGCTCTTAAAACTTGTTAAAGGGACATATTATGTGGATTTATATTCTGAAATCCCACTGGCATAAAACTGATTCTAGAGTATTGGGGAATGTACAAATGTACAAGAGGATGCAGATAGGGGTGGCATGGAATCAGCACATACCCTGCATGAGCCTTCAAATTGTGCAGCAGAATCTGTAGTTTGATGCCATAATGGGAGCAAAATATGAAGACTCAAGATAATTTCCATGAATGCAGCGGTTTATTTCTGTAAAATACTAGTGTACAACCATTTTAGGATATAATGTATGTAGTATTCCTAATATTTTCAACGTTGTCTATGTTATTAATTTTGTACTTGATAAACTCCACGCTTTTAGACTGGCAGTGTTAACGTAAATGCTAAGCATATTGCCTGCCATCTCAAATCTTCAGGGGGATCTAATGACTTATAGAATAGAGAGCCAGCAAAGCATAATTGCTTTGTGGTCTGTGAAAAACCTGGGTCAGATTGGGATTAAAACATGAAACTTTATTGATAGCCCTCAGGCTTGTGCAGTATTTTACAGCATTCCTCACGGAGTTATTGTAGGATATTTATAAATAAAGCAGAATACAGCTCTGTGGCCCCCCAGATTCTTTGGAAGAAGAGAAGGATCAGCTGTGATGTTTCTAAACTCATGAGTCTTCTTTAAAACACAATACTCTTGCAACCCACTGTGGTGACCTTTAGTAGCCTTCTCTCAATCAAATGGGTTGTGGATAGGGATGGGCACAAACTGGAAATGAGACATGGACTTCTCCATTGCAGAAATCAATTTGTGTGCCAGACCAGAAATGATGCACAAAGACATTAGAAAGCTTTCGAAGCTCACTCTTGGAGCTCAGTTGAGTTGGGTGGCCTTCAGAGCTCACATAATACTATAAATACTATAAAAGTCTTCAAAGCCCACTCTCAGACATCAGTTGGGCCATCCAACCAGCAGTAGACTCTAACGGCATTTAAATGTCTTTGTAGACAGGTCTGGAAATGAGCTCCAAACTTCCATGAGGAAGTTCAGGGCTGGGTTTGGGGGATGAACCAGTCTACTGAACCTCTGGTTCGTGCTTCATGAACTGGCCTTGTTTGTGCTGAACTGGAGTTCGTAAGTCAGTTCATGTCCATCCGTAGTTACAAAAAGATCATAAGACAACATTTTAAGTAAGATAATTTTATTACCTTGTAATATGTGGGAATTTCTACTATGGATATTTTCTGGCTTATGCATTCATGCATAATTAGCCGTTTGGATTCAGGTTTATTGCTTTCTACAAGCATTACTCTGTAAGACCATAATGATGCTGCTTCATTCAGTGTGTGTATGTGCACACTTAGAAAACTAGTCTTAATTATTAAAAATACACAAAATGGTGTGTTGCTGCAGAGGAATTCATGCATTGTGATCACTATAAACTGATTTGACAGGAAATTCTTGTTTATTATAATAGTATTGAAGAGTGTTCATATATACAATTTAAGGCTATAAGCTTTACAGCTGCTAGATAAAGACCCATCCCCAAATATATATTCTCTCTGTCATGGAGAATGCACACTCTACATTATGCTTGGGGTGTTAATAGAAGTGAGAATGCATTGGTACATGCACCCACTAGAATTCTCAGGTGTTCTGCCTGTTGGAGGGAGAGACATATGTAGTTTAGACATTTGCTCTTATATGCTGCCATAGGCTGTCCCATACAACCACATATTAGTATGTGAACCTATCGTAAAGCATATTTAGATATGTTAAAATTTAAGCAGCTGATGCCAAGTGGGTAAAATCTTAGCTTTATTCTGACACAGAACACACAACAAAAAACACTGTATAAACTTGAGGTTTAATACCGTTTTTCTTACTTGCAATATACTTCAAATGAAACAGCAAAGAACTCTTCCTCTGTATTGTCTGTAATTTTGGTGTACCTGGGAGCTTTGTTTACATTAAAATGTGGGGGGTTTTTCAGGTCAACAAGGGCAGCCACAAGATTATTCAAAGGCTTGGGAGGAATATTACAAGAAGCAAGGTAATGTTTGTTAGAAATGAGATTATTTTGAGCTTCATTTGTTCCTGTTACGGCACCAGAGTTGTGTAATCTGTATTTATTCTAGGTCAGGCAGTTCCAGCTCCAGCAGGGGCACCACCAGCAGGTCAGCCCGATTATAGTGCAGCATGGGCTGAATACTATAGACAGCAGGCAGCCTATTATGCCCAGACAAGTCCACAAGGAATGCCACAACATCCTCCAGCACCACAGGTACAAACATTTTGAATTATTTGGCTATATTAGTGACTTTTGGTGTTATTTCTTGGGGTTATTTTTGTTCCTTCTCTTTTGTTTTTGCATGTCTCCCACTCTGATACTGTTCTGGAGTATGCATTCTTTTTCCTGGCAAAAGTAATTAGTAAATAAATTCATGCTCTCAGTTAACTGGAGTTCTGTCTCTCTCTCTTTTCGCATACATTCAGTGCTTTTGATCAATAAAAATTTCTCCTCCCAGGGTTTTTGAAAGCCATGCAGGAAGCCACCACCATTACATTAACCAATTTTTCTTTCTTAAAGGCTTCACTCCTGAGTTAGCACAATTTTAAAAAGATTTTCTTTAACTTTTTGTGTATTTCTTATGTATTTCTTCGCACAGGGCCAATAATAAGAAGTGGACAATACAGTATTTGCTTCATTATGTGGGGGAAAAAACCTTTGTTAAATGTGTGGATGCAGACGCCTTGATGAAGATCATTATTTTGTTTGGTTTAAAAATAGTGTTTTGGAAATGTACAAAATATCTATCACTACTGATAGGAGGTAATATTTTTGTGTAGAAATGAACTTGGTTTGTTTTTAGTACATTAGTGTAGATGTACACATTCCAGCAAATGTATTTGCAACTATTATGTGGTCAATGCTTTGTGATATAAATGTACTTTTTTCAATGTATACTTGATCACTTTTAAATGCCTGTTTTGTGCTTTACAATAAATAATATGAAACCTCCTGTGTCGGTAAGTTGGATATGTGGGTCCCCAGAATTCAACTATTAGTTAGCACTGCTGTACATGTACACAAGTAAGGTTTTTTTCCCTTGAAAGTTTGAGTTTGACATTGGTATTCTCCATTTGCAGAATAGTTTAGAAGGAACTCTTTTGTTGCTGTATTTTGCTGCTTAGCATTTTGATATCCTCTTATTTTTACTTGATTAAAATTTGCATGTATGTGAAGGTGTTTCTTGACATACTTGTATTGCATTAACAGTTGAAATTTCTTTTTATTCACGACCACTGTCTCAGACCCATATAGCTGCTATAGTTAACCTTTGTTTTTATACATGATTTGATTCTTCAGTATATTTTTTCAGGCACGTTAAAGTCAATTGCTGTAGAAATCAGATGTGCAAAGCAGTCAGTTTACTGCACTTTGGTTGAGAATTCAGTGTAGTAAGGTGTATATGCTTTTAGTTACGAAAACTGCATTTGTTATAGAAACATTCTTTTTGGAGTTCTGGGAGTAATTAACAGATAAGGTTATTTTAAAATGCTGAAGACTAGTCATTCAATTATATTATGAAAAGTCTCCATAAAGTGTTTTATTCTTACTATTCATACTGAAAACTGGTGTTCTGTTAAAATCCACTGTTTGCTTTTTTGCATATATTAGATTACATGCAATACAGTCTGTCTTGCCATTGTCTGTTGAAGTGCAGGTTTGATCCAGCCAGTATAGAACTAGCTCTATAGGGGTGAGGAGGACTGTGCTGTGTATCATCTTTGATTGTTCCTTCAAGGAGCATTGCACTGTAAGTACAACAGAATGACAAAATGATGAACTGCAACAGTATCTTTTTGTCAATGTTCCACATAATGCAAATGCCATACCTGTGTGAATATTATGTTGGAATAAAATACAGTGCTGATAACTTAGGAAATCATAACTGCTTCTTAATTCAGAAACGTAGGTGTGCATATATATATCTATATGTATATGTGAGCTTTATGGGTAAGTATTGCTGAGACATTTAGTTTTAGCTAAATTGTCATGTACCTAAGTAACATTTTTTCATTAGCAGTTCAGAAACAAGATATATTCAGATATAAACTTGTGCTTTGTTAACAAAGTTTAAATTGCTTGTAAGGAGGACGTTGTTTTGTCTTCAGGTTGTCTGCTTATATATGGTGATATAGGTATATGCTAACCTGTATTAGCCTTACCTCTGGAGATTTTGTTGGGTTTTTTTTTGTTTTTTTTGAGAATACACTTAGAGTGGTTGCTAGAGAATGAAATGAAGTAGTTCCCTGCACAGATAGCTAGAAATGCATTTTGTTGTAGAACCAGAAGGGAATTTATTTTTATCCCAATTTACAATAGGATTTAAAGTAGACATTTTGAAAAGATTTTTAGGCAGTTATTAAATATATTTAGAGTAGGCTATAAAGACTCTAAAGCAACTACTTTGCATGATTCATCTGTAGCTTATTAGAGAATGGTGTAGCTACTAACTAAACAGAACAAAAAATTCACCAGATTCTTTATCATTCACCAAATGGAGGCTGTTGATTTTGATTCATTTAAAGTATAAAATCTTTATTAATTGCAAACAGTGCAATTATTTATACTTCACAGTGCCTTCCCAGACCTTCCACCTTAGGTTCTGCTGCAAAAAGCACAGGTAAGCACAACCTAAGGAAGTGTATAAATACATATTTCAATATATTAATGTTGTCCCTGTGAGATTTTTTTTTGTGGTTGTGTATTCAAAAGCAATCTGCCAATATCTTCCCCAAATGTATTCTGCTATTTATGGTTCAATTCCAGTGGAAAGTCTGAAACAATTATTTACATTTCTGGGTAAATGTGTATCTTTATTTTTAAAAGATAAGTGGATTGCTGCAATAATTTTTGAGTAAGTCACTTTTACTATTTTCCCCTCAGAAGCTAAGTTGTTGCAAATGAATATAAATTATTTTTTCAAGATACAGGAAATACTTGGTCAGAACTTCAACAGCCTTCACAAATGCTTTTATAATGAAAACGATGTTATACCCAGTACTATTCACTCAAGCATACTGTGTTTCTCTAATTCCCAAGACTGATGTCTGATTTTTTTTAACGTTATACACCATAATATCCGTAAAACAAATTAATCTAGCTTGCTTATTTGATTTGATACTGAAGGAAAATTTAGACGTGAATATTGCAGAATAGCTTATTAGGAAGCATGTGTGCCAGTAAAATGTTAACAGTTTGGCAACTCTTTCCCTTTTACAGTGATTTCTTTGCTATTTTAGCTGAATTGCTGTATATTTTTGCCAGTTTAAAATGTTTTGTGTTATGGCTTATTTAGATAGCTTAACTGGTACAGTTTTTTTTAATTTAGACAATACTAAGGCAGTACCATCAGTTTTTTTGTTTGTCACTTAATAAAATGTTTTGATTTTCTCAAAAGTCCTGTTTTTCTCTGCATCAAAGAAAACTATTCAAAAATACTGCCTTCATTTTCACACACAGTGCTGAAGATGCTGCAAGCACCAAATCATAGCTCATAAAATCAGGTCCTGAGATAGTTACTTCCAATAAAGAGGATTCCTTTGAGTGTATGGCCATGGTGAGCCGATGAGCATGGACCATAGAAGGGCTCCATGTAGAAGGTAAAATTGGCAAAATACCGATTTTAAATGTATCCCATACTTAATGGTGTAGGGTATAATTTGCCTGTTTTAATCGCTTCTCATTCTTTTAAGTGCTATTTGCTTGACATAAATGTTCAGTAATTTGTTATGTGGTAATAATACAAGCCATCTATCAATTTACACGTTGCTAAATAGTCAAGCATAGATATGTTTTGCATTTCACAACTAAATTTAATAGTTGTACTTGAATACCCTTGAGCCACTTCATTTTTTGTTGTAGTTCAACATGTCAGATTTCATTTTTATTGGGAACTAGGTTTGTGTTGTGCTGTTGAGCTGTTAAAGAACTTCATCTGGGCTGGATTTCATTTCCCCATTTTAAAACGAGTTTTATTTTTGCTTCTCCATTTTTATAAACACAGCTTAAATTGTAGCACAATGGAAGGAAAAGGAAGAAATAGAAAAGATTATTTCTGACATAGGTGATTTAATAGTCTAAGCATTATTTTTGCATCGTGCTAGTGGATCTTTAGGCATCTTCTGACTTTGTGTAGTTTTGCCATTCAGTTTCAGCCTCTGAATTCTTTCAGGAGCATTATTAGTTTTTCTTGCGTAGTTCTTGTGATTTTGCAGTAAAAATAAATGCAAATTATTAACATAAAATGTTAAGAATAAATACTCTGACTAGAATCAGATGTGAGTAATGCATGCTTCTAAAGGAAATAAAACAGCATCTTTACGTTTCAACTGAGTGATGCTTACAGATCACTGTTTAGTGTGCGTTCTGTATAGTCAAGCTTTGCTGATTTAAAAATAATTCCTTAGCTGTATCTTTTGTATAAATTACATGTTTTAGCGGTTAGGTAGGCTGTATCATTCACTAATCACCCTCTTTCCACAAAATATTTTGAGCAACTGGGCATCCTTTCTTTTCATAAGTTTAAGAGTGTAGAGTGTCTAGGTCTCTTTCGTATACTGGCATTTCATAAAGCAAGACACTGGGCCTGCATAATGCATACAACAGATCCACTTTTCCTACTCGTAGTATCCTTAGGTTTATGCAGCCTTTATTTTATATGCATGCAAGATGCATTTTCGTCCTGAGAGAGTGTTCTCTACAGAAACTACACGTGTTTTTAAAAAAGAAGATTGTCTTTAAAAGGCTACTGTGATGGGAAGTATCTTAGGGAGATGCAGCTTGGACTTGAGGTAAATCAAATGCTTTACGCTGTGTTGTGTTGAACTTGCAATAAGGCATTGTATGTATTCATGAAAATACATTAATTGTAATGTTTTTGTATGAGTTCTCAATAAATGTAAACTAATGGGTAATTCGTCTTGTCTCTTATTCTGTACTTCAGTCACTTTTCATCTGAAAAACTTACATTGCAAATGCCTTTGACCCATTATCATGTTGTAAGGTAACAAACCCTTGTGGTCAAAAAGCCAGAGGGTTACGGAGGGTTTAATTGCCATAGACTATTGCACATTCTTGTACTAGTAAAATTTCATCTGATGGAAGAGGGAGACCAGTTTCATCCAATTTTTTGTCTTCTCTGCCATGTGGCAATTTGTAAGCATCCCAAGGCAATACCTTGATGGGGAGATGTGCTTGTGTGAGATGGAAAGTAGGGAAATATTTGCTTCAGCAAGCTTATTTTGTAAGATATATTCCCATTATGTCCAAGATTTGTCAATAGGGATGAATGCCCATTACCTTTGTGAAACAAAAAGGTTACATGAGACTCAACATAGATTTATTAACCTTCCAATTAATTCAAAACAGAGCATAGGGAATTTGGTACATAGATTTTAAAAGCCAGATACATCCTGTATAACATTTTATTCTATCTTGTACTTTTTCTAAAACCTGGCTGATGAAATGTAGCCAGAATCTAGTAGAGAATTCTGTTATTTGCTGCATATAGTTAAATTTTCAGTATGGATGGTAGGCTTCATTGGAATTTAGTTTGCAGCTTTCCATTAGCAAAAGCAAATCTGTAATGACTACTTGTTTACTGGTAACTATTTGTATATACTGTAGTGAGATGAATCAGTATAAGAAGTTCAAGTTGAAAATTCATCCAGTATCATGATAATACTTAACTACTGAATATCACAACTTTGGTTCAGTATTATAAGCAAGATTCTGGACAATATCTAAGTTCTAATACAAAATTATAAATGCAAATATTTCAAAGAACTTTGACAACCGCATATACATGATAAGTACATAATCTGCTTTCAAGCCACTATTTTGATTTTATGTTATTTAAGCAGATTAAAAGGAAAATATTGCATTAAACAAACCAATTAAATAAGTGACTAAAATTGGCTACTAAACAGTTTTCCCCACTAACAGTTTCCAGATTAAAGAAATTGAGGGCAACATTCATGTAGACTAATGAATTGGTCTTCATCTGTGGGAACAACTTAGTTTTGCTTTTTCCTGTCTCTTTGCCCTAATTTTATATGTGCAAACAATGGCAATGCCAAAAATCCAGAGGTTCTTCCAGGCAGAAGACTGCTTGTGTGAAGCAGTTCGCCATGCACTTGTTTTTCACTACACTGCTACAAGCTGTTTTTATACTGACATCATGAAAACTAGTGTAATGACTTAGCAAGCTGCTTCACATAAAACTTGCTGGGAATTACCTTGCTGTGTGAAGCAACACAATGTAAGTGAGGGGTGGGGTGGGGGTTGAGCCATTGTGCTTCAGGTTATAAAACTTATCCAATAAGTCTGAAATACAGAAGTTCAAAATAGGCAATTGCATATCTTATTTCAGGAATGACAGACATTTTTCTTGTTGGCCCCACCACAGAGAGAAAGATAAATGCAGTAAATTTAGAGAAGGAAGGCTCCAGAAAAAGTAGGTTATTAATAGTCATCAGCTAGAAAAAAAGAGAAAAAGAGAATTAAGAACAGATTTAGAAAAAAATGATGTGAATTTTCATTAAAATGCTAAGTCTTACTTTCAATTGTGAGAATACAAGTGCTAGCTGCTGTTCCTCTGCTGTTTACTGCTTTACACATATATTCTCCTTCGTCTTCTGGGAAAGTTTCTGGTAAGTAAAGACAGAAGGTTTCTCCTCTCTCTATATATTGATAGTCCTCACAGTCTTGCAACATTTCCCCTTCAAACCACCATGTAATTTCTGGTTTGGGTTCTCCAGTTATTTTGACTGTAAATCTTACTGGTTCACCATCCACAACTGACACATTTTTCAGAGGTTTCTTGAACCATGGGGCTCCAGACCTTGCTTGCTGTTCTTCATCTTCATAAACTGAGCCATTAATAGTGCTCCCATCATCGTCTTCCTCCTCTTCTTTTTTCTGCATTTTAAAATAGGAATTATGAAAACTACCATGTTTCATACATACTTGTCTTGTACAGTACTTAGTTCAAAAGTCTCCCACCTTTCTGAGCATATGGGGATCTTTAGAATTCTGACAAAAGATGCGGAGCCAACCACAAAATGTCACACTTAACTCTAATAGGAACTCTTCAACATTCAAGCAGAAGCTCTGCTTATTTTTAAATTGTTCAAAAATATTTTCTTGGAGATACATGGCTTACCTTCCGTCAAGAAGTAAAGATCTTTGTGCTGTCATGGCAGCTACTGCCAAGGTGATGTTTTTTGAATTTGCAAGCCAATCAGGAGCCCTACTTGCCAAAGTCCCACCTGGCCCCACTTGTTTTCTGAAAACACTTGGCACACACCACATTCTGTATCTTAATCTAGATCATGCATATATATTACATTAATTTCTCAATACTGCACTTAGATATGGAGTAGGGAAACAAATCTGACAGCTACCAGTTCCTTCAAGCTCACTTCTCCCATAAAGAAGTGCCATTTGCTTAGGGAAGAAAAGTACAGTACATGGGCCTGACACAGTAGCAACGTTACCAAAGTTGTCTTGTTATGGCTTCAGTCTCAGCTCCCTTGAGGACAGTATTACAATGTATATATGCCCCTTACTGCCTTGACACCAGATTTTACTAGCTTTACAGAGGATACTATTTTGGATACCTTTTGTAATGCTGCATCAATTTCTTTTTGTTCAAATTGCATGCGTAAAAGCTTCTGTTCTTCAATTCTCCTCTGTTCCTCCTCCTCTCTTGCCTTTGCCATTTTTTCAAATCGAGCCTTCATGTTGACTTTGTGTGTAAATGGAGCTTCAGATTTTGTGGCTGGCTTCACATCTACTTCATCTTCCTAAGAAAGGTGAAAAACATTGGAGGGAGATGAGAAAAGAAGATAAATCTACACCACATTAAAATTTAGCACTTCTGAAGAGGGCCATACTACTTCATTTGTTCAACCTATATGCTGGCAGTAGTAATAAACAGAAAACGTTGCCACCCTAAGTGTTCAAGCTCCACTGTACTTTTTAATAGAGGGTATTTGTCAAAACGGTTACAGCAAAACCAAAGCATTAAAGACTTAGCAGTGATTGTACTCCTATATAGTGTATATACAAGTGCTACCTATTCTAACAGTCTGATAACAGATGCTGTATCTCAGATAAACCTACTGCTGTAGAGAAGTCATCTGCACTGGACTATGAGTAGCAGATATGCTGTCAGTGTTTTAGCATTCTATAACTTCTGTAACTTCATGGATATGCATTTATAACATATGTCTGGTCTAATGTTCAAAAACCATAGAAATATTAAAGTACACTCTGCACTTCACACCTCTATAATTTTATGATCTTGAGTTTAATTGGTTTTCATACTTCATTGGTGAAAGAAGAAACCATCAGTGGTTGCTATTCTACAACAATAATGGACAAAAGACATTTTAAGTTCTCTTTCAAACAGAAAAACGTCCGCACCTATGGGCAAGGAAAGGACAGTTGTATTAAAGTAAAATCTGAAAATACCATTGTGAAGGTATGTTAATGAAGCTTTATGTAACATCTATAGTAGAGGTGTCAAATGTCCAGCCCAAGGGACAGAACCAGCCTGCCCAGGGTTTTAATCAGGGCCATACCTCTCCCCCGCTCCCTTTTCCCTCTCCTGTTCACCTGAGAGTAGCAGCATTCCAGAAATGGAATTGCACTCTGGGGGCCTTCATTCCAGCCCCAGAATGCTTCTGCTACTCCCAGGGACTGTCATTTTACTCTGGTGGCTGCTATTCTATCTGGCCCAGATACCTTAATGTAAAATCCATTCTGCATTTGTCTGTGTTGCAATGTATTTCAATGGAGTGGAGCTAAAGTTTCATTCCCAGTGTTTGTATGGCTAGCTGAAGCTGTTGCTTGCCATGGTTGCCTCCTTGCAAATAAGCGGTTGATGCTTTGAGGCAGCTTGTCTCTGCTGAATGGACATGGGAACTGGTGTCTAGTGAATATTCTAACATGGAAACCCCACTGCCAAAGGGGGATATTACACTGGAGAGCCATTGCCAATCTGAATAACTGAGGGGGGGTGGACTTGCAAGCTCAGCCGTTTCATGTTTTCCTAGGCTCAGCATTTTATATTTTTAGTTTATATTTTAAGTTTCTGCTGTGATCCTTGTGTTTTTTCTTGATGTTTTGTTTTAAAAACTGCATTGCCAAATCCCACTATTCCCCCACCTTTCCATTTTAAACATTGCAAGAGTTTAAAACATGTTCATATTTTAAGTAAAAAATATATTTTGTTTCTCTGTATGCTTTATAAAGTTTATATCTCCACTACCTGACATTACATTTTATGCTATGCATGGCCCGGCCCCACAAAGTTCCATTTATGTCATATCTGGCTTTCATAATAAATGAGTTTTGACACCCCTGATCTATGGAATGTAGTTCTTAAATTGTTCTGTTACAGACCACTTCTTTCCAAGCAACGTGTATGGTGAAGATGTCCCAAAACAAGTTTTCATAAGAACATATGGCCATCACATTATAGAGCAAACGGTTCTTTTATAGACCCTCTATTTTCTTTGAAGGTACCAAGTTTATATACCTTGAACTGCTGGAAAACATGTAGTGTAAGATTGTATATATTGCTATGTAGTGCTCTAGGACCATTAACTGCAATAGCAAAGGTTCTTTTAATGACGAGAATGAAGAAAAGCATCAAGTGGACCTTGGTGGCCAAATCTGTCAAAGACTAGAGAGCCAGTTTTGGTGTAGTGGTTAAGTGTGTAGACTTTTAACTGGGAGAACTGGGTTTGATTCCCCACTCCTCCACATTCACCTGCTGGAGTGACTTTGGGTCAGTCATAACTTCTTAAAGCTGTTCTGCTTGAGACCATTTCTCTCAAAGCTCTCAGCTCCACCTACCTAACAGGGTGTCTGTTGTGGGGAGAGGAAGGGAAAGAAGATTGTAAGCCACTCTGAGTGAAGGGCGGGGTATAAATCCAATTTCTATCATTGCAGTAGTAGAGGAAGGAAAAATTGGCCACTGAATTTAAGATACACAGTATACTAATAATTAGACCAGGGCTATCGAACTCATTTGTTAGGAGGGTTGGATCCTTCACTTCATCAGGCCGGCCCATGTGTGTCATAAAATGTAATGCCAGGTAGGGAAGATATAAACCTTATAAAGAACACAGACACACTCAGACCAGTGTTTCCTCTAAGCCACGGGTGTCAAACTCATTTGTTAAGAGGGCTGGATCTAACAAATGAGACCTTGTCAGGCTGGGCCATGTGTTTCTATTTTAGATTAGGTAGCAGAGATATAAACTTTATGAAGGACAAACACAATTAAAAGGTTTTTTAAAAAACCTTAAAAAATTAGCACTCATTGTTCTTAAAGGTGCTTTCTTTGTATTTCTCTCATGGGAACCAGAGAACTAGGCAAAGAAAGTTCTGTTTCTTTCCTGCCTTCCCCAGGGAAGCAGGAGGGGGAGGAGCCTCAGTCAGTAGAAGGAAAAGAGGCTTGGCTCAGTAGCTCTGCTGTGCAATTGAGACCTGGCAAAGCAAGCTCTCCCTCCCCCCTTCCTCCCCAAGGGAGAAGCCTCAAATAGACAAAATAGAGGTTTTGCTCTGTAGCTCCTGTGTGATTGAGCAAGCCTTGCAAAGCAAGCTGTGATGCAGAAGGAAGCAAGAGAGAGAGAAAAGGAAGCAGATGACAGTCAGTTGCTCGGGGGCCTGATTCGGCCCTCAGGCTGCATGTTTGACACCCCTGCTCTAAGCTGAGTTAGCACGAGCTAATTCACAGATCTTTAGCCTCCAGCTCACACATTTTTGTCTTAGCTCAGGAAGGATGACCCCAGAGCACACTAATTTATTCAGTAGCTCACAAAGTAGAATTTTTGCTCACAAGACTGCAGCTCAGAACATTGAATCCATGTCACTGACTTGTTGAGTCTCAGCCAACAGAAGAAAGAGAAGCTTGACTCAGTAGCTCTGCTGTGCAATTGGGAGAGCCTGGCAAAGCTAGCTCTCCTTCCTCCCCAAGGGAGGAGCTTTACTCTGTAGCTCCTGTGCAGTTGAGCAAGCCTGGCAAAGCAAGTTATGATGCAGAAGGAGGCAAGAGAGAGGGAGAAGGAAGCAGATGACAGCCAGGTGCAATGCTGATTCTGTGAATTTAGGCAGCTCATGAGAAGGAAGGCAGGAAGGGTTGCATCAGTGCTTAGTTCTCTTGGCCCCCTCTTATATGCCCAGGGAAATGCTGTTCATCACTTTCGGGTCAGGCAGCAATTTTTCTCCAGGCCAGTTTTACATGAATCCTGAAGTTTTGGGGGGGGGGTTGTTTTTTGGTATCTTCAGGGCTTGGGGTAGGGTCACTGAGAGTAGGTACTTGTGGATTTCCTGCATTGTACATGGGGGGGGGTTTGGACTAGATGACCCTGGAGATCCCTTCCAACTCTATTCTTTGATTCTGTGAATAAATTATTAAGTCAAACACTAAGAATACAACCTACTCATTTGAGCTCAGCTGAACTAGCTGTAATATGTAACCTGAGGTGCACCCATCTGAAGAGTCAAATGCTGAGGCCACTAGTTGCTTTATCAGCATACATCACTGTACCTTAATCAAATGTGTGTGTTAAGTGCCATCAAGCTGATTCTGACTTATGGTGGGCTTCCAAACTGTCCTATTATTAACAGCCTTGCTCAGGTCTTGCAAGCTGAAGGTAATGGCTTCCTTTATAGAGTGAGTCCATCTCATAATGGGTTTTCCTCTTTTCCTGTTGCATTCAACTTTTCCTAGGATTGTCTTTTCTAATTACTCATGGGCCCTGTTCACACAGCATGTTGAGTCCGTGTTAAACTGACCTGGTTCTGTTCCGAATATCTTTGTTCTGGATATTATGAATCAGACTGCCATACTGCAATTCGAATCACTCCGGGGTGAAACAGTCTTCTGCAGTCCACACGACGGCACCATGCAGTTCTTTTTTCCCTCCACTATTATGCACATGCGCATGCACACACACGCGCACAGGTTAAAGCTTTTTCCTCCTGCCTTTCTTTCTATTTTTAGCCTCCCCCCCCCCCCCCCCGTAAATAGTCTGCCGTGAAAACGTTGCTGAGATCATTGACTCCACTTACTTTATCTGGATGTAAGTTTGTGCTGCCTAACATAGTTTCTGAATAGTGTTAGATAAAGCTAGCTTTTTTGTTTTGTTTGCTGTTTGATCTGTGGTAATCTGTTGGCTATATTTTCATTAAATTGTCTGTCTTCATAATAAATTACTTAAATATATATATTTAAAATAACACCAGTCTGTATGTAGCTGCCCTGGAAACACAGAGGGTCAGCTCACTGACTCCTTAACAAACCCTGTTTGAACTACCAGTGGTACTAGTTGGTAAAGATTTTAGTTGAAGAGCTTGAAACTTCTGGAAGTACTCTGAATCATATACTCACATACTACTTTGCATGCCTGACAATAAGAACATAAGAGAAGCCATGTTGGATCAGGCCAACATTCTGTGTCACACAGTGGCCAAAAAAAATTACATCTGGGTTTCCAGGGCAGCTACATACAAATAACCAGACTGGTGTTATTTTAAATATATATATTTAAGTAATTTATAATGAAGACAGACAATTTAATGAAAATATAGCCAGATTACCACAGATCAAACAGCAAACAAAACAAAAAAGCATTGTTATGATACCACCAACCAACTTTAATTAGAGTGGCTGATCCTATATACATGTAATACAATAAAGATCAAAGTAAGTAGGCCACTTGTTGCTTACACTAGAATGGTTAAATAACAGCACAATCTTTTCCCCATATGTATCTGAATATCAACATACCTCTTGAAATTTCTCTGCTTCCCTTTCTTTTATTTCCTGGTCTGTAGCTCTCCTTCTTGCTCTTTCCTCCTCAATTTTTTTCTGTATTTCTTCTTCAGACAACTGCCCAATTTTTTCAAACTTTTTTTTCAAATTCTTTGCTTGAATGGATCCACTTCTTTTTAATTTTATCAGTTCCTCATATTCCCTGCTTAACTCAAAGATTTCGCACTCTTCCTCCTCCTGTCAGTGAAAATCATGGTACAAGTTTATTGACAATGAAACAGATTTTCTGCACCAAAACCACACTTAATTTATGGAGTCTTGACAAACTGCTAATCATGTTGATGATGATTTTTAGTAGAGCATTAAATGCCTTGGCTCCCTAGCTTCTCTAGCCTGCCTACTGTTTATTTTGCTAGCTGACTTCTAACTGAAATGTTAAGTCTACAGCAATGAGCTTTAAACTGTGAGCATATTTTCCTCAGTCAATGGTTTGACTCAAAAAGTGAATAATTGAAAGTACTGCAATCATTTTATATATGAGATAATATTGGAGACAGACCCTCTCCCATTTCTTGCCTAAGCTGCTCAAACTCTTGCTTTTCCATTTCCAGTTTTTGTCTGCGCTCTTCTTCTGTTCGTCTCTTTTCTTCTTCCATTTTCTGCCTCAGTAATTCTTCAAAGTTTATTTCCAGTTTTCCAGGTGTAAGAGATTCTTGAGATACAGTTTTGGATAACTGTGAAGACGCATCATCTGGAATCTGTAGGAAATAATTTATAATTTTGTTAATGATAGATGGTAGATGTGCTCTCTATAATTAAATCATTGCAGTGGTTCATCCTTAAACTACACGTGTTTAAGGATGACCATGGGTTCTTTCCTCCAAGACCTCCAAGATAATGGAGGTTATATGGCTCATGTGGACAGTCTAGCAGGCTTCAATAAGGATGGAGAACCAGCCACTGCTCCTGTGCCAGCGGAATGTCTTGTGGCAACAGAAGCACTGCTAACTGAAGTGGAAGGACAGAGTGATTTTGCTGGTTTCTCTTCTTCATTGCAAGCCCCAGACTGTGGTTCAAACTCTGCATCTGTGTTCTGCATATCTCAAGGGACTGCCTCATGATTGTCTTCATGTGCACACTTAATCCATTTTATACTTCCCCTGAAGGTTCTCTCATATTTAATTTTCCTTTAAAATTACACATAAAAGTATGTTTTCTAATGTGGAAAGCTTTCTATATCCATGCAACTGCGCCTCTCACAGTTTGCTTCTCACTATACAATTACAAGCCTAATAATTATTACTTACTTGGAAATAAATTCATTTGAAAAAACAGGCTTTCCTTCCACATAATGACTTTTATTTCAGTGGGGCTGTATCACTGTGGGCTGAATCCCATGGATCCATTCTGCTATCAGTGGCACTTTTCACTGGCACAAGGAGCCCTATCCTGAAACAAGAAAGTAGAAAGGGCTTCTTGAAGCAGAGGAAAGTACCACCTCTAATAAAATGGATTCATGGATCCAGCCATGCAAAACAGTTTGACTGCAGCAAATGGTAGAATGAAGACTGAAGTGTAGAAGAAATGAATTAATATGCATAACATAATACTAAGCAAAACCAGCCCCCAAAAAACTGAAAAACAGAACAAAGATACAAGAATTATAACCAACTAGGAATGTCACTGAACATTTGGCTTCCATTTCCCCTCTTTAAAACAAAACACCACATGGTCCATTTCCTCACCAGATGCAATCTTGTTCTTGCATGGTTTGGTTACAGTCCTTATTTACTGATTAGCTGTTCCAGAGAGACAATGGATAATATTCTTGTTCAGAGACATGAGACCTGCAGTTCATAGTCACACACTTCAAATATTGGGGGGGGGGGGGTTCATGGAGACCTCTCTACTGAATGGTTTCAAACTAATTAAACATGAATCAATTTGAATCTTCCTGTGACATGGCTATAATGTAGTGGGAATGAGTTTTATATTTAAATTGAAGTTTAGGGCCATTCTGACACATGGTGTTCACTGTTTCATTTGAAAGAGAAATGTGTAGTATAAAAGCATTCTTTATTCCCACGTAGGGTATCATTCCCAGCTCCTGATTACGACTCAGATTTGCATTTTGGTGTCTACTCTTTCAATCAGTTGTATTCCAGGGCTAGATGCCTGGTTAATAGAAAATGTAAGTTTGGGTTCATAGTTTTTGCTACTGAAAGGGATTTTTGTCAACAAATCACAACTACTCCCTCTAACTGCAACTCAAAATACCCCCTGAAATGCTACTTCTGGGGCACAGGAATAACCCCAAAACAACATGGAGCAGTGAGAAGTTTGCAGCAGGAGGGGGCTTTTTGTTACCAGATCCTATTAGGGTGCAATTTATGATCTTTTCCCACCCTGTCATACAAATTCTCGTCTCTGTCTTCATACATGCCTTCTTCCTTCATCTTAGAGCATCTCTAACTTTGCCTCAAGTTGACATGTTTAGAATCTACACATGCTGATTTCAATACACTAAAAATAGAACTGACAATCATATGTTCCATGGGAGCACCTCTGGCATTTTGAAGACTATGAATTAAAATTCAACTTACCATTGTACCCCAAAACTGAAAACACAATTTCATGAATAGATCTAGCAGTTATTTCCACAGTGAACAAACAACATTATCTACCATGCTTTTTCTTGCTTCAGCAAATGCTTTTTTCTCCTCTTCTATACGCCTTCTGGCCTCCTCTTCTGTTCTTCTTCTTTCTTCTTCTTGCCTCTGTCTTTCTAATTCCTCAAAGCCAAGTATCAGTTTCCCAGGATGCAACTCTTTGACAGAATTTTCACTCTCTGTATCATCACCGTCTTCATTCATCTTTGGTAAACAAAGCCCAGAAAAAAACAGTCTTTTAAAAGAGCAGCTGAAGTGCAGGTAAATCAAGAGATGCTGGACTTTGAAAATAGCATAGAAAAAGTTTCAGAATTTTAAAAAAGTGTACTTATATGGATGTAGTTTTTTTACTAGTGAACTGCAGCCTCAGATATATTTTTAAAATGACAAACAACATAGTAATAATATAGTCATGATTTTTTAAAATGTATAGAATAAAAACAAAACAGTGATATAAACTTGTGAAGACCATAGTAACTCTCCAGACTACAGTCAATCATTCTGAATGCTTGAGCACTCACTTAGACCACAAAAAAGCAGCAGTTAAAAATACTTTGGTCTCATATATATATACTGCTGAGACATCATAAACTGACAATGTAATCCTAAACGGGTCTACTCAGGATCCTCTTGTAACTGGGGACTACCTAATAAGACTAGAAAGGACTTGTAAGATTTCACTGTGATTTTGCTATATTTTCCTTTCACAAAGACTTGTATGTCAGAACATACCATTTGCTGCCTTGCTTCCTCAAAGGCACGTTTTTCCTCTTCTAAGCGTTGCCTGGCCTCCTCTTCTGCATGCTTCCTCTGATTTTCCTGTCTTTGTCTTTCTAGCTCTTCAAATGTTAATTTCACTTTTCCAGGAGAAGGAGATTCTTTTCTTTCACTGTCTTTACTTTCATCTTCATCCTATATTGTACAGTTATGATAAAAACATAAACCTCATGATAAATTTACATTAATAGGTTACCTGGAAGCAGTTCTACTGCAATCAGTGGTGTCTACTGCTGCATAGATCCAGTTCAATTGCAGAGGTTAGAGACGAACAAAATTTTAGGTGGTATGAACTAGCAAGAGTCAAAGCTCCCTTTGTCATACATCTGATTAATGGAGTTTTGGCTCTCAAAAGCTCATGCCCCCTCACCCAAAAAATCTGATTGGTCTCTTAATGGCTCCTGGACTGGAATCTAGCTGTTCTACTACAGACTAACATAGCCACCCTCTGAAACCAGTTCTGTATAAACATTCTTGATATCAGCATGTAAAGATTTTGCTTACCACAACTGGTGAAAAATATTTGACTTCCTTGAGAGCTTGCTTTTCTTGTTCATATCTCAGTCGTTTTTCTTCTTCATGTTTTTGCCTCTCTTGTTCTTCTCTCTCTTTTTCTAGGTCCTCAAAACTAATTTTCATCTTCCCAGGTGATTTGGTATGTTTTACAGGAACTACAGTTACTAGCAATGAATCATCACCTTCCTGTTGCAAAAAAAATTATTATTATTTTGCCATGAACACACTGGAATAGAATAGCTGCTGCTACCTACAAATAAGCTTTTACCACAGCATCAGTGCAAGACCAGGGGGAGAGAAACCAAAATCCTCAGCTACAGCAGAATTAATCTTCCAAAATGGACAATGGAAGTAGTTGCTCCAACTCTGCCAGCAACCATTCATAAACCATAATGTACAGCATTTCATTCATAAACCATTTGTACAGCATTTCACTTCTATTATCTTGTAATTAATATTACAATCCTTGAACACAGGTCAGAAATATCCTCATATTGCTGCTGAAGTAGAGAGTGAGAGACTTTCCACTTTATATAATTTTATTAGTTTTAATTAGAAAAGAAAAAGCATAAAAAGGGAAGGGAGGGAGGGCATACACAGAATAGGAAAATGGAGGGGGAAAGAAAAATACAAATACATCAATTTTAAATGTACCTCCAAATAAGGTATCCAATTCAATCTACCGGCAAGTATAAAATTCTCCATATGTTTTGCCATCTTTATCTTCCATTTTAAAACATTTTTACCAAACTATTATTTACAAGTCTAAACATTTCTTCTTCCACACATATAAATCTGCACAAGTCAGAGCAGTCTCAACACAAAGCTTACTACTTTGGCTTAAACTTAAAAAAAAAAAAAAACAACCAAAAGTGATTTTAACAGATTGGCCCTATTCTCATTAACAGAAACACGAAAAATGTATATCTTTATCCTTAAGAGAGATAGAAAAAACCCTCAAACAAAAAGAATGCAACCTGGTATTACATCTATTTCAATATCAACAGTTTCTCCTGAGAAGCATTATTATTAAAGAAACAAGTCTAGCAATTTACATGACATCTGTATTGTCTACCTTTTTAACAATTAGTCCATCTCTTGTTTCCCTATTAAGCTAGGTAAAAACACCTTTTAAGATCCAAAGGTAAAAATCTCCAACCGGTTCTTATTAATCTTTACCTAGCCAACTTTCTAAAATAAAAACATTTCAGGAAATCCTTCTTACTAAAAAGAAAATATTTTCCTCCTGAGTTATAGCTTAATTTATAAAATTACCCATATTTATAACAAACATAGAGACTAATATGGTTGTCTATAAAAAAAAAGTTCAGCAATTTGTGAAGAAATTATGTTATCTGCCTTCTTAAAACTTAATCTAAAACAAACTGTTTTTACATAAATTCTTTTCAAAGAACTTTTTAGCCCTTTAACTTTTAAATCCATCTTATTTTAAGCAATACAGCTTATTATAATCCAGAAACAAACAAAAACAAAGACGACAAAAAAACCCAAAAAACCCCATTTCATTTAGCCTTCTGATTTCACATATCCAACTTTCTTACAAAGTCCATGTCCAGCTACCCACTGAGGAAAGTCTACTTCAGGAGAGTCTTCTTTCTGAAATATTTCCACATCATGATTTTCTGGTTGGAATGCATCTTCTCACTTCTTAATGCAGTCATCCTTCTCGGAGCAAATAAGGAGAATTCCACAGCCTATGTTCCTCTCCTCCTAGCTTGAGTCAGCCTCCATTTCCGGTCCTCTTTTTTTTTTTTTTTAATACGCCACAAGCATCCATTTTAATTCTCTTTTGATGATTTCCCAACAGCTCAATCTCTCACTTCAAATCCACAGATATCACCAGGTTCTCATTAGCACTTTGCTCATGTAGATTTGAGGTTTCACTAGCTTTCAGCAAAAAAGCTGCCACTTGCTTCTGAATCAAATCAACCAATAAACCAAGATCTTGCTTCAGATATTTTAAATCGCTTAAAATGTCTTTTTTGTAAGAAATTTCCCTTAGCATAGCCATTTTTCTCTGTCAGCAAACGCAGTCCATTAATCCTGCTTACAAAAGAACTCAGTGTCCCAGACAGCCCATCCTTCTCAGTCTCTTCCAACTGTAGTTGTAAATGTAAACATATAAGTTTCACATCAGACAGCAAAGAAAGAATCCTTCTAACAGATACCTCATATTGTTCAGACCATATTGCAGCCAAATAATAGTCTCTTTGAGAAATATCCAATTATAATCAGGGTCGATTTATATGTCCCTATTCCAATTGATTCAAATTGCTTCCAGTGTTTAAAGATGTTCTTTGACTTTTCACGGCCCCCATTCCCATGTGAAAGCCCCATGCCTAAGAGACCCCACCAGAGTCTCTTTGGGGGTGTCAAATCAGTGACACCCCTCCGCCTGCCCAGTCAGGGGGAATCGCAAGCAAGAGCACTCATGAATCCATCTGCTAGCAAGCATAGCCCGGAAGTGAGAGTGAGAGACTTTCCTAACTAAAGGTAAAGGTAGTCCCCTGTGCAAGCACCAGTCGTTTTCAACTTTGGGGTGATGTTGTTTTCAAAACGTTTTCACAGCAGACTTTTTATGGGGTGGTTTGCCATTGACTTCCCCAGTCATCTACACTTTTCCCCCCAGCAATCTAAGTACTCATTTTACCGACCTCGGAAGGATGGAAGGCTGAGTCAACCTCGAGCCGGCTACCTGAAACCAGCTTCCGCTGGAATCAAACTCAGGTCGTGAGCAGAGGGTTCTGACTGCAGTACTGCAGCTTTACCACTCTATTCCACAGAGGCAAATACAGAACTTCCTGATTCCCACTTCAGTCTCTTAGCTACTATGCTGGAGTAGCCATACAACCTTACTTGGACAATTCCACCTTGACCATTATCTAAAACAGAACTCTCAGATATCCTAAAGCAGGGGTCCTCAGCATGGTGCCTATGGGTGTAATGGCATCTGCCAAGTGATTTTAGAAAGTGGGAGGGACCAGGTGAACTTTTGCTCAGCAGAACTTCTGACTGGCCACTGCAGATTAGCTGTGCACATTTTTTAAAAAGTTGCTTCAGCGGCAAGTGGCACCACAGCACAAGGATCTTCACAGTGTTGCAAGAAAAATATTTCAAAATGTACATTTACTTTAAAAGTCACCCTGTTGAGCTCCCACATGGAATACTGAAGTTGCCATGAATCAAACCCTGACATTTTTGTGGTTGACTCTGCCTCTTGTGGCAGTCATTTTATGGTTGGTGATTCCTACTCTATAGCATGCCATGATATACAAAGAATAAATTTTGCAGGGAAACACATTTTTTAAAACTGCCTCAAAACTTAAGTTTGTGAACTGAATGCTAATATTCTCATACAGGTTAAAAAAAAATCCAACCCTATGAAGCATAACGTCAGTCTTTGTATTGGTCTGACTGACTATCAGGTACTTAGGATGATATGAGGCTTCTTAAATCTTAACTGATTGACATCTTTTAAATAGACCTTTTCCTGTGTGCTATTTAATACTTTAAAAAAAACCCAGTCTAAATTTTATCCCCTGGCCAAACAGATTTCATGAAGTTCTAAAGGCTACCACTCAATAAATACAAAAATAGAAACACAAAGTGGATGTTTAGGTCTATCAAAGAGATGTCCTGTGTTTACAAAGTAAAAAGTGCTCCCCCCAAAATCAACATAACTCACAGATAATGTTCAGTTGGCGAGTAAATCAATCCTACTGTTCCACTATGGCAGATATGATACAAGTAGTATTCTGTACATGGCAGGTGTGGGACCATGAGGTAAATTACCTGTTTGATGTTAACATTCCTATTACTACACAGTTTCTAGTATATATTTCTATTTTAGCATGCAAAATGTTCCTACCAGTCCTATCTTCTGTTCAGCCTTTGCTATGGTTTCAAATCAACCCCCCAACCCAGTTGGGTGCCAAAAGGCTATCACAAAGCACTGATGTGCAGCACATTCCCTAATTGCATCAGAAAGACCCTTGCAACAAAGATGGTGTGCTGTCACTGTGTGAAGGAACCAACTTTTCCTTGTGGGAGTCACTATCTGGAAAGATCCTGCATGTAAGGAAGCTCAGTTACCAACTCCTGAATAATAATAATAATTCTTTTATTAGCTTTTTTTAGGATCACAACCAGGGTTCCCCCCCCCCCACAGAGGGAATGTGCCAGAACCTCTTGAAGGAAACAAACTTCCCCAAAAATGTTGAAAAGTTCATGAGGGGCACCAGAGGAGCATGATGTCACTTGTGATGCTACAAAAATAATATTTTTTTAAAAAATAAGATTTAAATGATAGGATGCGCAGTAGTGGCTACAGGTGAGTGAGGCAGCAGACAGACAGTGTGTGTGTGGGGGGGGGGTGACTTGTTGCTCTTGCCCAGGGTGAGGCAGAGGCTGCAAACCTGGAAAGAGTCTGGGGCAGATTCAGACAGGAAAGAGAAAATCAACTGCAGCCTACCAGATGGAAGCTGTTCTCCCCTAGCAGCCTACCAGATGGAAGCTGTTCTCCCCTAGCAGCATGTCTAAAGTTTGGACATAGTTCAGTGATGAACTATGAAAATGATACTGTTTTAAAGAATACTGTGTGTTTATCCTTGCTTTCCTTCTTGAGAGTTCTAGCACCACTTTTTCCAGGAAAAAAGCCCTGATTCACAACGTAAATCATCTTAAATCTAAATTCTTCAGTTTAACAGGGTTGCAGATTAGGCCGTTAGCATGTGATTAACTGTGCCCAAGTTTAAAGTGCAGTTCACAATAATTTGCTTTTAAATATATTAGAAGTAATGTATGTCAATTCCTGTTTGTTAAAGGTAACTAATGGCCCAAATTATCTTTAAAAATATCCTACAAAGACAAAGAATATTTAATAAGATTTCAGAGGTATCTTGGAGACCTGGGACCATGTCCATCTTAATTGTTGTAAATGAATGCATGCCTAATGACAATAGTGCAGTCAGAAGATAACGCAAAGGCAAATGTACAGCTGTAACTGTAATGGTATCATATTGGCATGGATGATAAATGGAAGAGTTGCTATAAGCACTACCACACCATCACATTTACCCTGGCACTATGCATCCCATGATGTTCCATCAATTCACTGGTAGCAACTCAGTCAGTATTCCAGTCTGATAGCAAAATTATAAGGAATATGTCACAATCTCCATATCAGCTAGTAGATGTGATTTCAGAGTATCCTTCATATTACATTAGAAAAGCAGATGACTGATCTGAAGAAATATACATTTTGCTTTAAAGGATTAGATGGGGAAATGGAAAGCAAGGTAAAGCATGCAACATGCATGCCACTATGTGACAAAAAAGTCACACACAAGTCACATGTAAAGTGAGAGCCAAATAATAGTAATTCTGCAGATATTTGATTTGGCAACAGGATGGTAACAAAATATGTTAAATGTGATATCTAACAGTGTTCATCTACAAAAGTGATCTCATATTATTTTCCCAAAATAAGTACTTTTTAATGCAGGCATTAATACAATAATAACAGTGAAATAGGTGGTTGTTGCATTGTAAAGAAGTCTGATTACCTCTGATGTTGATTCAGTTCCCGAATTGTTAAATTGTTCATCAATCTATTAAATAAGAATTTTAATAATGTTACTTTTGCTCTATGCCTGCTCCTTTTAAACATAAAATGAAATTATTGATGAGTGTTTATAAATTAAAATTTGGCACTAAAATGTGCAAATATAGTGCACTCCATTTACAGTGTCACTATTAATTGATACAATCACTTAGGTCCTGGACAGGTATTACTTTCCAGAAAAAAAAAATCTTAACCCAGTAAGTGACTCAGGCCCCCAGTACCACGTGAAGCAAATCAGCACCATCTGTGACCCACCAAGTCAAACTGAACTCACCAGTCATCTATTATGGCCTGAAAGGGTTTTGATGCCTTCCCCACCCCTACCCTCACGTTGTTGCAGCTTTAGACAGGCATCGAATATAGGAGGGTTACCATGCCTTGGGTAAGCTGCCTTTGATGGCTTGTAGAATGGTTTGAGGATGATTAATCATAATTTGTTTAGGCCTGTTATGGAAAAAATAATGTGAATTTGGTTGTCCTCTGTCAAGTCTGTAAACCTTTTAGAATGTATGACTGATCCATGGTCAAGGATGGCCTATGTAGAAATGCAGTACAACCCCATTAATATGTTATGTTCTCTACATGGTAATGCACTTGAAAGTTTTACTGAGTTGAAATCTCTCCCAGGACAGTAATGTCTAGCCAGGACCTTTGTCTATACAAAATGTGGACACCATTGACTGCTTCATGCATTTTATTGTTCTCAGATATCGACACCAGAGTACAAAATATATGCACTGTCAACTGTGAAACTCCTGCACATAAAATTTGATGCACATCCCTTTTCAAACATCTATAAACAGTGATCAGAAAATATCCAGCTCCTGCTTCCTAGTAATTAAAGCACCATTTCTAATTTCTACAAGGATATCCTTCACTCTTGATAAAATGATGGTGCGTTCAGATGTTCCACCCAAGTACAAAAACTACTGTGCAACACCATCCTGTGTGCCTCTTTTTTGCAAGATAATACACTGTCATTTAATTAACAAAATCTAGAGTCCTGAATTATTAGTTACCTACACTTCACTTTACATTGTGACAATGATACTTAAAAAGCAATTATTTTCTGGCAGGTAAACGTCTTAGTTACCATCTATAACAATAAGCATTTATTACTTGCAAACAGCTAAGTGCCAAGAGGAGAAATTTACAAAGACCACTGTGGGGACAGCTCTACCCTCCCCACACACACACACATATCATGCACATACTGCAGCAGAAGTATGACATGGCAGTCCTTACTCCAGTCACTGACTGAGCTAAGAAGTAGCCAGCAAAAGTCAGAGAGAGAGAGGTGGGCAGATGGGGGCCATGGCAGAAAGGGGCACTGCAGCTGGTGGTGCTGTGAACGGTGGCACAGCCCATATTGCAGGCAGCAGCTGATGTATCTGAGGGGAGGAAGGCAGACACTAATGAATCAGCCAGAGGCAAGCCTGGCCCAATGGGCAATGAGCCAGTTGCCAGGCCTGTGGCCCTGAGTATGCTGGGATGAGGGGCAGAAAAAAACAGCAACATGAAATCACAGTTCATATTACAGGAAATACAAAACAAAACACTGAGATACTGGCCAACAACAATCAGTAAAACTTTTTAAACTTGTCTTCCTCAATCAAGCCTTCCTCAAGAGCATTCCTATTTTCTTCAAAGTTATCAATCTCTCATTACAATTCAGTATTAACATTGGGAGCAAGCCAGGCCTTAACCTCTTCTCTAAACAGATGCAAAAGCCTTCTGAATTTAGCTCTCTGTAACCTCTTTATTTTCTTCAAAGTCTCTCATCCTGGAATAAACCATTGTGCTTATATAATAAGATACAACACAAAGCTGAATTAATGTGGATATTTTTTAAAAAAACAAATCATTTTTTAAAATATATTGCTTATTATTAAGAACTTACCTCTCAAAACCACTTAAGTGTTTATATTTATATTGGGAACAAGCCAGTCCTGAACCTCTTCTCTGACCATATGCAAAATGCTCTCTGCATTATATTAGGAGCAAGCCAGTCCTGAACCTCTTCTCTAACCAGGTGGAAAAGCCTTCTGAATTTTGCTGGCAAAATGCTTTCTACAAAAAGCTTGAAAACTAATTTTAATTAAAGAAAGCTATTCTAGGTAACTCCATGCAGCTTTGTGTTGGAGATCTCTTTCTTAAAAGTATAAGACACAGTATAACACTGATCAAAGTTATTGTGGGCTGAAACCATATGTAATGCTTCCACTTAAATACACTTTAAATATAATAATTTAGAAGATGAACTGGGCTCTATTTCTTATATTTACTAAATAATTGCAGCACCATCCCATTCAATGATGCATGAATAAAGCATTTAAAACCAGGACTTTTTTTGAGCAGGGATGCACAGGAATGCAGTTCTGGCTGGCTTGGTGTCAGGGGGTGTGGCCTGATATGCAGATGAGTTCCTGCTAGGCTTTTTCTACACAAAAAGCCCTGTTTAAAACATTTTAAAATCATACCAGAAATTTATTACTTCCCTGAGAATATAATGGAACACCATTTACGAATCGTTGTTATAACAAAATCTTCACTAACCCCCTTGATTTCTTAATCTTTGTTACTATAACCAATGATTTATATTAGGAGCAAGCCATTCCTGAACCTTTTTTCTAACCAGATGCAAAAGTCTTCTGAATTTTGATAGCAAAATGGTCTCAATCACACGTAAGTGGTTAATTTGTTTCAACAGAATTGGTCACAATCTCCTAAATGGAAAACTTACTTCTGACAAGATTGTTTTATTAAAAAATCTCAAAGCTTATATAGTTCCAGATATAATGATTAAATAATTCCCAACATTGCAAACTCTTAAAGGGGTACAACTTGTTTCTGTATGTATCCTATAAAAGATAGGCCCAGTTCAAATATAAATCTATAGATGAATCATATGCTTCTACTTTGTGCTAAATTCCCCAATACAAGCAAAGAAAAAGAAAAAAGATGTAAAGGCTTTTGCATTTGTTTAGAGAAGAGGTTAAGGCCTGGCTTACTCTCAAAATTAATACTAAATTGTAACAAGAGACTGATAACTTTAAAGAAAAATAGGAATACTCCTGACTCTGAGAAAGATTTTTGACAAAATGAGACTACATCTGAGAGCTCATTGGATAGACTTTTCTTTAACATAAGAACATAAGAGAAGCCATGTTGGATCAGGCCAATGGCCCATCCAGTCCAACACTCTGTGTCACACAGTGGCCAATATTTGTGTGTGTATAATGTGTACAAAATATTTATATGACTCTTTTAAAAGTTTTACTAAATCTGTTCGCCAGTATATCCTAGTGAGGAGGAGCAGAGCATGAAAGGGAAGGCCACACCAAGTTTGCAGCTTATTTTGAGCGGGGGGGGGGCAGATGTCAGAATCCCCAACCAGAATCTCCTTGGCTCAGGGTCTTGACAGTTAGAAAGGGAAGGAGTGGAGGAGTCCAGGGATGCTCCTCCCCTAGGAGTGCTTTAAAAGGAAGGCTGAAGGTGGACCAGGCCACATGCCAGAAGTGTGTGAGAGAGTCCTGGTAGAAGCAGAGAAGAGGGAGTTGCATGAAGGTATACTCCCTTCCCCTTTTTGTTTTTCTGAGGCACTCCTGAAAGTAAACCTACAGAAAAGAATGCGGGAGTGTGCAACCGTCTAGGGCTCTCACTAGAACCCCCAAAAGCAGAAAACCACTTTTCCAATTAAAAGTTGGGACCAATATAAATGTTACAGAACCTCCCCAAAGCCGCATCATAGACATCCATGCAGCTCACATCACACTCAAGCATATTCAAGCCAAATTGCATACAATATCTGCATTTCAGCACCAGGTCCATAATAGGGCATGAAGTACTGAAAAACTGTTTTCTGGAATCTAAATATTTAAACTGAGAAGCTACTAAAAAGGAATGGTTTAAATCAGGGGTGTCAAACATGCAGCCCTAGGGCTGGATCAGGCCCCTGGAGGGTTCGTATCAGACTCACAAGCAACTCACTGTCTGCTTCCTTCTCCCTCTCTCTCTTCCTTCCTTCTACATCACAGCTTGCTTTGCCAGGCTTGCTCAGTCACACAGGAGCTACAGAGCAAAGCCTCTATTTTCTCCTTTGGCTGACCAGCACTTGAAGCAACTTATGTATCAAAGCTTGCAATGCCCAGCCAATTCATGTTTTTCCCTGGGTCTTAGGCTCAAAGCATTGACCATGAAATTTCTATAATGAATGTCAATAAATCAAAACTTGTTGGCAACTTACAGCCACACAGCTGAACAATACCTGAATAGCATACTCAAGATTGCTACAGCACAGACATTGTCTCCAGATTTTGATGCAATAATTCAGATCATGAGGTGTCATTTATCAGAGAATGCTAAATAAATAAAATATTGCAAGAATGCTAATCTTTTAAGCATGCTTTATTTTTAAGTTTTTAAAAAAGCTTTAATTGTGTTTGTGTTGGGTCCTTTATAAAGTCTATATCTCTGCTGCCTGGCATTACATTTTATGACACACGTGGCCCAGCCCTCATAACAAATGAGTTTGACACCCTGGTTTAAATGTTTTTGTAGCCATTTTTTAAACTACCAGTTTATTTTAAGAAACTTCCAATGCACACAGAAACAAAGCAGCTACCTAGAGCACAGCTGATTATGAAGAAACAATTATGGAAACCTTTCTTGATGCTAGTAATGATGGCTATAAGCAATACTGGAATTTCCAATGTGATTTAATATCTACCTGTTACTGTTTAAAGGCATACACAGCAACCATCAGTGAGGTCTTAAAATTAATGTTAATGAGCGGCATGCTAATCACAAAGCTACTCAACTGAATGAAATTACATTTCATCCCATGCAAATAAAGCAAATTTTTGCTGCAAAGTAGCCTCAGAACTGCACTTGAACAAAGAGTTTATCATTTTTAAAAAAAAATTAAAGAAGTCCACATCATTATGATTCAATACCAATAACTCCAAATCTGAGATGATTCCACTTTCGGGGGGGGGGGCGGGTTGGGGTTGTGTGTGGTCATGTAGCTGGGGTGATTGTTGCTCAATTCACACTTAATCTGGTTTTTTATCTTCATTTGCTGTCATTTCCCTTTCACACTTTTGCTGCTGTCATGATTCTCTACCTTCTATAATGTCCCTGACGAAGTCAAAACAGACTGCCACTTGCATAACTTTACCTCCTGTCTCAAATACAAAACTGATTACTATTTGCCCAGAGAATGGTACTTCCTAGTTTTCAGAAACAGTACTTGTAATTTGAAAATGTAAACCATTCAATTCAGCAATTGAAAAATAATAAAATTGATTTAACTGTTTAATTGATGAATACCCAATCTGTATTAATAGGTAAGTATCAAGAGGTAGTAAAAAAGAAAAACTGTGAAAAAGAGGTAAAGTGTAAATGAGCAGTAGAGAGAAAAAACAATGCCTTTAGTTATTCTCAATGCAACACTGTCAAGGCTACATGAATTTTTAAAAACTTTATATACAAGAAAGCTTTGATTTTACAGTGGATTGCATTTGGCAGATCTGTCTGCTGGCAGAAGTGCTTTTTTTACCAGAGATAAAAACATGCCTCAGTTAATAGAACAGGGAGTATTATCATGTATGCTTTACTTCCATTAGTTGCTTTTGTATCACTAAGATACTTTGTTGATTCTGTTAAGCATACCTCTTGCGCCTTCTTTGCCAGTTCTCTCTGAATTTTCCTCTTCTCAATCATGTCTTGTTCAATTCTTCGTTGTCTTTCTTCTTCCATTCTTTTTCTTTCTTCCTCCTGCCTTTGCTTTTCCATTTCAGCAAACTTTCCTTTGACAGTTCCTATGAATAGTAAAAAGAAAAACAATGAATTTAACCTTCATCCCTTTGCTTTATTTATTCCTATAGTGTTTCTCTGCTGTCAAAAACAGCAGTCAAGTAATAAATAGCAATGGTGAATTAAAATGTCACAAAAAAGAGATTAAAAGTAATTTCTAAAATCTTAAGATTCAGAATTGGATTTTTTTTTTTAAAAAGGCATCCTAAAACAATACAAAATCACAAAAGGCATCCTAAAAACAATACAAGAAGAGATTTTTAAAAATCCATCATTACTTGGATTGATAGTTTATGTGGCAATAGTTTCAGAGGGTAGCCATATTGGTCTTCAGTAGAGCAGCTAGATTTGAGTCCCATAGCACCTTAGAGATCAATAAGATTTGGGGGGTATGAGTTTTCAAGAGTCAAAGCTCCATTCATCAGATGAAGTGAGCTCTGACTCTTGAAAGCTCATACCCCAAAAATCCAGTCAGTGTAGAAAATGCAGTTTAAATTGTGAAATCAAGCAGCACAATAGAGTGAAAAGATTTTTAATGCCTAGTGTAGACCCACAATGGAGAAAGTAGAACAGCATCATGATTCATCTTTGTAATGGAGAATAGGCACTGTATGGCCTGCCCGTTTAGGGGCATGCGGTCTTCATATTAATAAACACAACATATAGTTTACCCTTCTTTTGAGAGGTATACTTTTCAACCATATGAGGAAGAACATGTGCATAGTGCAGGGCTGAATTCGCCTTCCTGGTCAGAGTTTTAGATGGCAGAGGTCTCATCCAAATGGCAGAGGTCTCATCCAAATTTCCAGTCTTGGGAGTAAATGGGCAGCATATAATTTACTCAGAGAAAGCTAATGGGCAATAGTTAGCAGGATTGTTACTATCCCATCTTTAAATCTAGATGATGATAGCCTGCCTCCAGATGTATCACTATCTGTAAAATTATTTCACATGTACTGGGACCCACCAGGCAGAATCAATTTTAAACAGATCTAGGGGAATATAATCTGGCCCCAGGGTTTTGCCAGCCTTTAAAAGGTTTCAAAGTGAAACGATCTCATTCACAGATGCCAACTCCCAATAGCGCATTATCATAAAGATTTGGATTGACAAAATGGAGATTAACCATAAAAAATGGAGTTAAAGGATTTTAAAATATTACAGGCCCTCAATCTCAAATGTTTTTAAGCATCTGCAGTCTATATCAAACCATCTGTTTCTCAGGTAAAATGCAGTTGTCTGGATTGGGCCAGGAGCACAGAATAATTTTGGTGCATTGAATGCATCAAATGGAAAATGGGTAAAAGCAATCACTAGGGGCAGAGGATGAAATTATTTTACTTTTCAAGGGGCCTTCAGGCCGAACAGAACCCTTGAGGCCACATTTTGATTCCACCTCCTAGGCTTGAATGCAGAAGCCAGTACTGAAGACAGAAGATGGAGTGCAAGCATGCATGGTATAATCAGAGAAGTGAGGGAAGGAATACTGAGTAGTCAGAGAAGTGAGGAACATCTCAACAAAGGCAAATGACCAGTTTCAAAAATCTCACCAATTTGAAAAGAAGGTACTTTGTGTTTAAAAAAAGGATGGCGCAAGCATCAATATAATCAACAAGACTTGGAACTTTAGGGAACAGATAAGTACAATTTCCTCTAGAATTGGATTAGTGGTTATGACTGATTATTGTGAAGCCAAAGTTGGCAGCAAATTTGATCAAACAGAAGTTTGCAAAATATATTATCTGATCTTTTGTGGATCTGTTTCCCAATAGCATAGATAGTAAGTAAGGTAGTAAGAGTCCAAAGGCCACCATTTAGGATGAACCACACCCTCATTTGAAGGCCAATCAAATATTTAGAAAAGCAGCCAGAAAAAAGGCACCTCTGAGTAGACAGAAATGTAGACACAAAATTCTAAACAAGTCCAGTAAGAGTTTCTTTGTAAGATAGCTGGGGTGGCACTGACAAATAAAGAGAGGAAGTCAGGAAATTCAATGGTTTCAAATTTATACCTGGAGAAGGATAATATCAAAGTCTTAGATTCTGGGCCAGTTCTTAATTAGCCCATCCTGCAAAATTCCACAACATAATTGTTATGGTCTTCCTTGAACTCCACAAATGTAATTGGCCCAACATTACTATAATATGGGTTTTCTTTTAGGGATGCCAGCATCCAGATAAGGCCTGGGGACTCCCTAGAATTGCTAATCTCTAGATCAGTTCTCCTGGAGAAAAATGTATGTTTTGGAGGGTAGACTTCGTGGCATTGCATCCCTCTGAGGTTCCTGTCCTTCCAGGCTCCATCCCCAAATTTCCAGAAGTTTCCCAACCTAGATCTGGCAATCCCCCACTGGTGGCTGGAGGTCTGTGTGTGGAAACCCTATTTTTTTTCCTAGAGCACAAATATTAGAGTACCTAACATGAGGCCTCAGAGGGATGGACATTTCCATATGATCCTGGCCAATATGGGAATCCTCTAAAAGTCTCATATCCTACCAGTCTGAAGATGAGAGATTTAAAGCTGTAGAGTTAAACATCAAGAGAACACACCTAAAACCCTGAGGGCCAGGTGAAATAAGTCTTGTCCAGAGGTCAGTTGTATGATATTGTTTATCCAAAAGTTATGCCAAGTGATTTTTGACAGCCCAGGAATTATCCCACCTTGGAAGATGTCCCAAATAAAGATGGATAGTTACGAAAATACAACTTTAAAAAAAAATCTGGAGAAATATATATTCTCTTTTCTCCACCCAGATTCCTTGTTCACTCTTTGTGCTGATATGCACAATTTACTACAAAGGGAGTAGTTAGCAGAGATTTTGCTAGACAGATTGTTTTTATTTATCATAAATCTTTTGCAGAGTTTAATTGCTTAAGAGAGTTCAGCTAGTACAGTTTTTCCTCAACAACCATGTTTTAACTAGTTGTCAAATTGCCAGAAATGAAATGTCAAGGCATGTGTCCAGCTGAAACATATTCCTTAACATGAGCACTACCATAGAGAAAGCATGACTCCATGCCTTGGAAGTTCTTACTTCTTTAAGAGGCAGATGGGAACAATACCTTCCTGAAGATCTAAGGGAGGAACATATGGAACAAAGTGTCCCTAAATGGACTTTAAATTATGAAAGGCTTTTATCACAAGCACTTTGAAATTGGCCTGCATGCCATGAGGTGGATAGACCATGCAGTGAGGCCAGAATAGGATAAATATGTTCCATGCTTGTCTCCTCTCTTGACCGATAAACTACAGCATTCTGCATTAGCTACAGCTTCCTAATAGTCCGCAAAGGTTATCTCAGGTAGACTGCACTGCAGTAAATACCCAAAGCTCCCAAAGCATGGACCTCTGATGCCAAATCTCTGAAAACATGAACTTTTTGTTCTTACCTGACAGTTTTGGAACATAAGCTTTCTCCACCTTAGAAGACTGTGTTTCTTCATCATCATCAGAAGCAAGTAGTTCTTTCATCTAAATAAAAGATCAGAGATATTAATGTGACTGACTAATCATTTGAAATAAAAATTCTAAGGTGGTTTTATACAAGATTAGAGAATGTTTCATTTCAGATGTCAAAGTATAAACATTTGTACTGCACAGTAAAAGTATGTAAGTTATTTTAAAAGGTTAAAAGGTTAAAAAAAATAGGGGGGAAGTATTTGCAAAGGAAATGACCTCCTGTTTTCGTCTGTTCCATTCTCTCTCTCTAACATATTGTTCTTTTCTTCTTTGTTTTTCATCTCTAGATCGTCTTTGATTTCTTTCTTCCCTTGCTTTCTGCATGGCTTCAAATTTATCCTTCACATCACCCTTCCGAAGTTTGGGCACATAGGACTTTGGGACAGGTTTAGATGAAGAAAGGATAATCTTTGTGAAGATAGTGAACAAGGCAAAGAATATGATGAGGAAAATATGATAGAAGCAGATAAAGCAAAGTTAGACAGTAAAACAGACATGAAAGATATTGAATCAGACAGTAGAAATAGAAATATTGAATCAGACAGTAGAAATAGTCAAGCTGTTTACTACCCTAAGTTGCATTATGCTATGTAGATTTACCATCTTTTTTTCATAATGAAGAAAAAAACGCCTTGGACTGATTCTGAGAAGACTCCCGCACCCGTAGGAGTTGGACAGAAGTTGAATTTTGCTAAATGAAGCATTCCCTTGGCAACCTCCAGTGCAATATGAGAAAAGTTGTGTTTGGCAGGCATTTCCCTTTGCAAAGCTTAGGGACCATTTCAAGAACAGGATCTGGTAACTCTAATCTTTTTTCTACTGAATCTAGTCTTGGATCTTCCAGTAATTTGGATGTACGGTATATCTTGAAAAATATGTTGTTTAAATTTTAACAATGGTTCCACTGCTAGTAGAGCTAAAGACTCCCAATACTGATGATTCCAACTACTTTTTAAATTGTACTGAAACCATGGCTAATTTGAAAATATAGAAAAGACCAACAGTCCCATAGCATCTTAAAGACCACATTTGTAGCAGGATATGAGCTTTTGTGAGTTACTGCTTGCTTCTTCAGATACAGCTAGACTGTAAATCCATGTGTCCTATATATTGGGAAGTGGAGTGGTTTCAGATGTTGGATTACATTAGCAGGCAAATGACAATAGCAGGTGAATGGCAATAGCAAGTGTGATTGGATTAGGTGTGATATGCAGAGGGCTAGTAGGCACAGAGAAATCAGCAGTGGTAATGACACAGGAAACCTAGGTCTCAGTTAAGTCCTGGTGGCTGCATTGTCTTGAGCTTTATTATCAGTTGCAATTCAGTAGTCTGTCTTTCTCATCTCCCTTTGAAATTCCTTCATAAGAGAACTGATACTCTTAGGTCAGCAACTAAATGTCCTGGGAGGTTAAAATGTTCCCCAATTGGTTTTTAAATGTTGTGGTTTCTAATGTTAGACTTATATCCATTAATTCTTTGGTCTATTTGGAATGGTCTGTTTGGCCAATGTAGAGGGTGAAAGGGCACTGCTGACACATGATGGCATAAATCACATTATAAATCACACATAAATCACATAAATGGACTCATATTCTAGCTGTATCTGAAAAAGTGAGCAGTGACTCACAAAAGCTCATACCCTGTCACAAATTTTGTAAGTCTTTAAGGTGCTACTGGACTCCTGCTCTTTTCTATATTCTCAGATTCTAAAAAAAATTACTGCTAGAGACTAACATGGTTACCCATTTTGAACTATTTTTTAAAAAAATATTTTTTAAAGTCCCTGTGAGGAAGAGAAGAAGGAAGCGAAAGAGTTCTGTCTCAAGAGAGTGTATTGCTAGTGAACATCTGTGCTGGGATGGTGGGGGATGGGAGTGTTGATGCATAACACCCATCTATTCACAAAGTTACTTAACTCACCTTATTCTGTTTGTTTTCTCTATTGCCACTAATCATTAGTGGCAGGATGACTGCACTTCCAGTGACATCAGGGGGTGTGACCTAATATGCTAATAGGTTCCTGCTGGGCTTTTTCTGCAAATACCCTTGCAGGCTTCCAGTTTGCCCCTAATGCTATTCCTGATGGTTTTATGTCCCTCAGGAACAGCATATCATGAAAATCAATGAGATGCAGCGAAAGAGGGAAAGAAGAAAATTTCTTTCCTTCTTGTGTTAGTGGAGATTATAGTCTGGATCCAACCCACAGTGAAGTTCCGGAACTCTGCTGACTTCATGGAGTTTCCTCACTCAAAATGGCTTCCCCCATTCATTCAGTAACAGGAGCCAATCTGTGTCTGCTTTGCTTTATACACCTGAGCTCCCATGAATTTCTTGATGGTGATAACTAAACTTAAAATTATATGTTCATGCCAAATGTCCTACCTTTCTAGGGAAGCCCACTTAGCATTTGGAGTATCATAGCTCTCTTATGCTGTTATTTTTTTCATGTTAATTTATTAAAGCCATAATACCTCATACATACCTCTGCCTTCTGTGCAATGTCATTCATGTCTGCTTTCTGGGATCCAGCACCAGATGTGTAGAAAATGTATATTTTCAGGCTTTACCTTGTAGAAAAAAGGAGTTATTATTGCCATGTGAGTAATACGTTTTAATCAACCCTTTATTTCAGTAATCTAAGGGAAGAGAATACATGCTTAGTTGTGTCACAGGTAGGGCAGAATCATGTATGAAGGCAGGAATGAAGCAATCCTATTGTGTACTTTTTTATGTTCAATATGAACTTCTACCATTTAATTGGCATTTAATTTTTAAAAATCTTTCATTTAATCCAAAGAAAACACAGAACTTCTAAACCAACATCAGAGCACTAATAACTGAATTAAAGCACAGTAAAACAGATAGGGTGGAATTTTTTAATCTGCAGAAACTACTGTAACAAATGAAGGTAACACAAATGAAAAATAAATTTGTTTTGTTCAGCTGAATTGTACCCAGTACCAAAAATGCTTAGCTACTTTCATGTCTCAGACCTGTAATACATCTTGCAAGGAAACTCATCACAATGAAAACATTTCACTTTCCTCTCATATAGCATAGCCTCAGCACACACATATATGGGAATTTTACAAATATGAGTATTATCAAATGGAGTATTATAGAATTTTACAAATAGAGTATTATAGAATTTTACAAATATGAGTATTATAGAATGGAGAAATTGTGAAGCAGTAGCACTTCACATAACAAGTGAGAGGTATGCTAAAATATCTTTCCAGAACTACAAAAAGTGCTAAGTTTTTTGCACACAGAGTCTAACAGGATAGACTACTTTATACACTGCCTCTCTGCTGCCCACATAATTCTTTTAGTGAATGCTGAAAAATGTAACTTATGAATGCAAGTAACTTATACAGGTATCTCCTGCAGGTACTTTTGCTAGAGAGGTAGGACTGTCTAAAGTTCCCTGCCACATATTCAGCAAATGTTTCTACAGGTGCCAGAACACAACAATTAATCTAGACAGTGAAATCACAATGCAATGGGTAGAAGATAGTCCTCTCATCCACTTCAACCTGAGCTTAAAGAGCAGTATGGACTGGTTGGCCTGGATTAAATACTTTGGCTGAAATTAATTGTGTGGCTCTGAGATAGTCAGACCTTTTCAATGTGGGTTACTTGCCCTGGGTTCGATGTTGTTGGGAAGCATGGTGCATTCATGCACCTTCAAGGTTTTCTCTGGCTTTTCTCTAAGTAAGCCTCTAGAATAGGGTTGCCAATCCCCAGGTGGGGGCAGGGGATCCCCCGGTTTGGAGGCCCTCCCCCCGCTTCAGGGTCGTCAGAAAACGGGGGGAGGGGAGGGAAATGTCTGCTGGGAACTCTATTATTCCCTATGGAGATTTATTCCCATTAAAAATAATGCAGAATTGATCCACGGTTATCTGGGACTGTTTCTTAAGGTAGAGGCACCAAATTTTTGGTATAGCATCTAGTGCCTCTCCCCAAAATACCCCCCAAGTTTCAAAAAGATTGGACCAGGGGGTCCAATTCTATGAGCCCCAAAAGAAGGCGCCCCTATCCTTCATTATTTCCTATGGAAGGAAGGCATTGAAAAGGTGTGCCGTCCCTTTAAATGTGATGGCCAGAACTCCCTTGGAGTTCAATTATGCTTGTCACAGCCTTGATCTTGGCTCCACCCCAATGTCTCCTGGCTCCAAAGTCCCCAGATATTTCTTAAATTGGACTTGGCAACCCTACTCTAGAATATATCTGCAATGAAAGGGGCTACAGATGCATTTTTAAAAAATGAAAGATGGGAATTCTGAAAACCTGATATATAGATTGCTATACTGATACGATAAAATACAATTGCTAATTTTAAAAAGTCTAGAGAAACCCTGGGGGCATGGAGAAAAATGGCCCCGCTAGGGGATGGGGCAAAGAACCCTGCCACATAGAAGCTCCTGCATTGGAAGGCACAGCAGCAGCAACAGGAAAATCACACAAGTCTGTTCCTGTACAGAGAACGACATAGATTTGATCTCAGGTACCTATCTGAGGTGTGGGAAGAAAAGCAACCTTCTGGGGAAGACAAACGCAATCAAGACCATCAAGTGCTTTATAACTGAGATAGTTGAATAGTTCTTAAAGTCTTTGAATTCCCACACCCATGTAATTTTACTGTTTTTATTTTGGCAAGTGCAAACATATATTTAAAATTGGGATTTGTAGACGTTACATACTTGGATTTTCAAAAGATGATTGACAAGGTACATCACCAAAGACTCCTGAGTAAGCTTAGAAGTTACAGGAAGACAGGATAAGTCCTCTTATTGATTAAAAATTGGTTAAACAAACAGGAAGCAAAGTGTATGAATAATCTGACAGTTCTCATAAAGGAAGGAAGCAGTGGGTACCACAAGATTCAGCATTAGGTAGGGTTGCCGGCTCTTGGTTGAGAAATACCTGGAGATTTTAGGGGTGCAGCTGGAAGAGAGGGATGGTTTGAGAAGAGGAAGGACATCAATTGGGAATAATGCCATAAAGCCCACCTTCCAAAACAGCCTATTTTCCTGCAGAACCAATCTGTCACCTGGAGATCAGTTGTAATCCCAGGAGATCTCCAGCTACCACCTGGAGATTGGCAACTGTAGTATTGAAGCTGATGTTGTTTAATTTGTTCATGAATGATCTACAAGTGGGGGCTGAGCAGTGTAGTAGCAAAGTTTGCAAATGACCAAAAAATTACTCAGGATTATGAAAATCAAGGCCAAAGTCAACAGCTCCAGAAGGATCTTCACACATTGGGTGAGCGAGCGATACATTGGACTTACCTGAAGGTACTTTCTCTTCATTGAGGGAGAAGTTATCCAAGAAGTGCTTGGGTCATGCCTCTACTCGCTCAGATAGGGCTATGCAAATTCTTTTGTTGTGTGGCTCCTATTAGAGAGACCTAAGCTGACCACGCAAGTTATGTCCAAGTCTTGCTCTGCACAAATTCTCCAGTTATCTCTAGGGCTTCCACATTGGGCCAGTGGGGGGAACCTCCCCCCGCATCGCTGGTGTGATGATGTCACCTGGAAGTGATGTCATCAAAATGGCAGCGCAAACGTGTTTTCAGGAAAACTCTAGGTGCTCTAGGTGTTTTCAGGAAAACTCTATAGTTTTCCCGGACGCTCTAGCCATTTGGGAGGTAAAACTCTATGGTACAACAGGTACCACAGAGTTTTAACCTCCCAAATGACTAGAGCGTTCAGGAAAACCATACAATTTCCCCAGAAATGCCTAGAGCGCCACCATTTTGATGACGTCACTTCCAGGTGACGTCATTTCGTCATGTGCCGGGACTTGAAGACAACTTGGCAGCCCTAATTATCTCATACTTGTCTGCTTGTTTGGTTTTGTTTGCCTTTTGGGTGGGGGGGGTCACCCTGTCTTGCCATTGCAGTATCACTTCAAAAACCTTGGACCTTGGTCCTCCCCTTATATCATGTTATATTTGTATTTTTGGGGAGGGATGTGGATGGCTTCTCCACTAAAGAGAAAGAATCTTCAGGTAAGTCCAGTGTATTCTGCTTCAGTGCAGGGAAGTCATCCAAGAAGTGGTTAGCTGTACACAAGTTTTGTCTTCTAGGTAGGATTTGGGGTTTTTTGGCTTGGAGCAGAGCTCTAGCCTCCTACCTGAGCAATAGGACTATTAAAACTGGAGAGGTCGGCCTAAGTCCGTCCAATAGAAGCCATGCAACAAAAGAATTTGCATAGCAAATAATTTGCATAGCAAGCAGCGATGTGACATAACCACTTCTTGGATGACTTCCCCACACTGAAGGAGAATGACAGGGTAGCAAATGAAGTTCCCAACTTCAAGTATATGGTAATGGGGTCTGAACTTGCAAAAACAGAAGGAAAGAGACCTTGGGGTAATAGCAGACAACTCAATAAAAATGTCAAAACAGTATGTTGCAGTAATTAAAAAGGCAAACTTTATTTAGGGGTAAAAATAACAGCCAATATTATAATCAGTGTTCCCTCTAAGCTGAGTTAGTCTGAGCTAGCTCACAGTTTTTTAGCCTCTGGCTTGCACATTTTTGTCTTAGTTCAGGAACAATGGCCCTAGAGCAAACTAATTTATGCCGTAGCTCACAATTTTAATGCCAGAAGCTCATGAAGTAGAATTTTTGCTCATAAGACTCCACAGCTTAGAGAGAGTATTGATTATAATTACCATGCATAGATCTCTGGTGATGCCTCATTTTGTATACAGTGTGCAGGTCTGGTTATCTTTTCTCGAAAAGTACATCACAGAGATGGAAAAGTACAGAGAAGGGCAACCAAGGTGATTAAGGGGTTGGAGCACCTTTCATATGAAGAAAGGCTGAAGAGTCTGGGACTTTACAGTTTAGAAAAGAGACAACTAAAGGGGGACATGATATGGGGCTTATAAAATTATGCATGGGGTAGAAAGAATTGACAAAGAGAACTTTTTCTTTCCAGTGGGAAGAAGATTCAGAATGGACAAAAAGAAATGCTTCTTTATACAGAGAGTGATTAAAATGTGGGATTTGCTACTAGAGAATTCAGCAATGGCCTTAGGCATGTACAGCTTTAAAAGGCGAATAGATAGATTCATGGAAGACAGGTTGGTCAGGTGCTAGAGGGAACCTCCACATTCAAAAGCAGTAAACCTCTTAATTCCAGTGCCAGGACACTACATCAGGGGAAGGCCTCAGCCTCTATGCACTGTTGTTGGTCCTCCAGAATAACTTGTTGGCCACTGAGTAGGACATGATGCTGGACTAGATGGATCACATCTGATTCAGCAGTGCTCTTCTTATATTCTTATGACTATACAATAAGAACTCAAATATTATGTTACATAATGAAGTGCAAAGGGTTTTTTTTGCCATATATAACAGCACTCCTGGTTGTACCTCCCTGTAGCATTATTGTTCTTTCACCAGGGTAAGCAGAAGCAAAGCATGGTTAGTCATAGGGTTGCCAGGTCTGTGTTGGAAAATACCTGGAGACTTTGGAGGTGGTGCCAGGAGAGGACAGGGTTTGGGGAGGGGAAAAGGGCTGCCAAGCTCCCGCTGGGGGCAACGGATCCCACAGTTTGGGGGCCCCAACCTGCTGGCAGGGAGGAGGCCATTGGGGGATCCCCGACTCTGAACAGCCCTGTTGCCATGTGGTGCACACAGCACAACAATGTCACCTGAAAGTGATGTCATCGCGCTAGGCATATCACACGGATGCTTCAGGAATTGCAGTAAAACTCTAAGGTACCAAAGATTTTTATCACAATTCATTGAGTGTCCCGTGCAACAGACCCAGCACGATGACATCACTTCCGGGTGATGTCATCGGGGCAGAGGGACTTGGCAACCCTAGAGGGGAGGGGCCTCAGCATGGTACAATAGAGTCCACCCTTCAAAGCAGTCATTTTCTCCATAGGTAATAATACACAACAAGTTCCGGTGCCTGTAGAGAAAATGCGAAAATAATCACCTCTATTTATTCCAGTACAGCATAGCACAGGGCTGCACTCTAAGACTGGAGAACTGGGCCAATGGGGCCAACTATATACACTACAGCAGTGGCCCCCAACCTTTTTGGACCCAGGGACCAGCCACAGGGCTGGCCCGCCCACCCCAGGGCTGGCAGGGTAGGAGCATTAAATTTGGCCTCCCCCCCCCCCCCGCAGCGCCTCCTTCTCCCTACCCCCCACGGCGCTGCCTCCTCCCTCCATTGCATAAGTTTAAGGCTGGGGAAGGGGAGGTGAAGCATCCCCCCCCCCGGTTCTTTAAAGGCTGACCCCTCCCCAGCTGATTATGAGCACTAGAAATTTGCTGTGGATGAGTGTGGGGGGGGGGACTGGGAAGGGAAGGGAAGGGAAAGATAGAGGGAGGCAAGGTATGTTGAGAAGGAAGCTGTAACCATCAACCTACTGTTATCTGTCCCTCTGACTTCAGCTTCTCCTTTCTCTGCAGTGGGGACCAAAGCAGCCTACATCATTTTCCTCTCCCCCTTTTGATCTGCATAAAAATCCTGCAAGTTAGATCAGGCTAAAAATATTTTGGTGCCCCATATTCACCCAGTCAGCTTCCACAGGAAGAATCTGGGTCTGGCAGACCCTGCTCTGAAGCACTGACAGTGGCTGTCATAGGGGGGCTGCTGCTGAAGAGGAGCAAGCAGCCAGGCCTAGTTAAGTCATGTCAGTCAGATGGCATGAAGTCACCCAGAGGGTGCTGCCAGACCTAGGGTAGGAAACTTCCAAGTGGAGGCTGAAGATGTCCTGGTATCACAACTGAACTCCAGACAACAGATCTCGCTCCCCATCCTGGAGAAAATAACTGCTTTGGAGGGTGGGCCCCTAGCTGGGGCCTCTCCGCTTCCCAAAGTGTGGCTTCCATAGACTCCACCACAAAATCGCTAGGAATTTTCCAACCTGGAGGTGGCAACCATAGTCAGGAGTGGCCCCAATGAGTTCTCCCTCAAAGGCCAAAATAGGCCTTGAAAAGGCCCCCTTCCCCCCACCTTTTACTGACAGAATCAAGAAGAAGAAGAAGAAGAAGAAGAAGAAGATATTGGATTTATATCCCGCCCTCCACTCCGAAGAGTCTCAGAGCGGCTCACAATCTCCTTTACCTTCCTCCCCCACAACAAACACCCTGTGAGGTGGGTGGGGCTGGAGAGGGCTCTCACATCAGCTTCCCTTTCAAGGACAACCTCTGTGATAACTATGGCTGACCCAAGGCCATTCCAGCAGGTGCAAGTGGAGGAGTGGGGAATCAAACCCGGTTCTCCCAGATAAGAGTCCGCACACTTAACCACTACACCAAACTGGCTCTCCAAGTTGGTTGGCTAGCAACAGGCACCGAAGGGAGAGCGAAGGCAGCTTCCCCAGTGGCCCAGTGTTAAACAAAGGACACCAAATTCTCTCTTTCTCTCTCTCTCTTTCCCTCTCTGTCCATATCTAGAATAAACCGGCATTATTCTGCTGGGAAGCGATGTCATTTTTGATCTTTGACTCTTTGGTTTCTCAGAGGAGGAGGAGTTCTTAGCCAATTGAGGGAAGGCTTTCTGTGGCAGTTTCCCTCCTTCCTCCATCAGCCAATCTTGGGAAGGCAAAGCAGTGCCTTAGTCCTCAGTCAATGGAACACAACAGACCTTGAGTGGAGGTTGATGGGTCAATGGTTAATGCACATCCCTCAGCCAATGGGAGACCCGCATTTGGTCACCCCACAGTGATTTTATTATAGAGAGAATAAAGTAAATGGGCAGAATACTACTATCTGCCCTGGTACTCTATAAGGTAAAGAGCATTTATTTCTCCCCACCATGGAGAAAGACTGTACTTTTCCTAGCTAGAGGCTGTAGGAAGAGGGGAGAAGATGGAAAGCTGAAGTCAAATTTGTTCCTCTTCAGAAATCAGCTGCCTTGAGTTCCCTCTATCTTTCCCTTCCCATATCAGGCAAAAAACCCCCCATATCATGCCATAAGCTCACACTTATGCTGCCACAAGGCTGAATATGACAGGAGAAGGTGACAACAATGCACTGCAAACAAAGGGAAAACTGCTATTTGGCACAGTAGTTACCTTAAAAAACAGATGGCTGGTATGGCTCAGAGTACATTTGCCCAGCTCTGGTTGGTGCATTGACTGCATCCATTCCTGGATCGTTTTGACCTAGCCACAGTGATCCATGCCTTAGTTTTGCCTAGAATGGACTAGTGCAATGCACTGTACTTGGAGCTACCTTTGAAGAGTGTTCAGAAGATGCAGCTAGTGCAGTATGCTGTGGTTAGACCACAGGTTGGAGCCACCAGTCAGGAGCATATTACAGTCATTATATTGGCTACTAATCAACTTCTGAGCCCAATTCAAGGTGTTAATTGAGTTGTTTAAAGTCCTGCCTGATTTGGGACAAGGTATCAAAAGATCAGTCTTCTCCCATACATTCCTGCCTGGGAATTAAGATAATTGGTAGACACCCTCTTGACTGTCCCACCAATCAAATATGTTTGTTTGATGTAAGGTTGCCAGATCCAACTTGGGAAATAACTGGGAACTTTGGGGGTGGAGCCAGGAGACTTTCCTATTTCATAAAAATAAATAAAAATAACAGCAGTACAGTTCCCTGGAATATAGTCTTCATTTCCTCCTCTTTTTTTGCATTCAAATGGTTCTACAGCAGCTGTACTTCCACTAAAATGAAAGTGAACTCACAGACACACTCACAAAGCAGCCAAAATAGACAGTTTGCATGTCCTCACTTTTGTGATTTCCCTGGAGAAATTATATAGATAGCTTTACTCATCAGATTTGCTTTACTCTCCAGATTTGCTGAATGTAACAATCTGATATATTTCAGTCAACTTTTGGAGAGAGAGGTCTAGGAGGTGGAGTTTTCATCTGTCCCATACTCAGGTTCTAGTTAACTTTTACTATCCCTTTTATTACACAAACAGCTTCTGAAAGGAATGCAAAATGAACAGAGGGATTGGACGCTCTCACTTCCTCTCTCTCACACACACATGTGGCTCAGTCTTCCTGTTTGCGCCCCCCCCACCGCAGCTACAGTCTCGCTGAAATTTAAAGGCACACACACACCTTCCAAAACAGAAGCAGTTGCAAGCTTCTGAGCCTGCCTTAGGTCTAAAGGCACATCATAGCTGTTGGTGCAGGGCTTCTCCCCACTAGCCAGCTGGCTGGCAGCAGACAGAAGCTTGAACATATGAACATATGAAGCTGCCTTATACTGAATCAGACCCTTGGTCCATCAAAGTCAGTATTGTCTTCTCAGACTGGCAGCGGCTCTCCAGGGTCTCAAGCTGAGGTTTTTCACACCTATTTGCCTGGACCCTTTTTTGGAGATGCCAGGGATTGAACCTGGGACCTTCTGCTTCCCAAGCAGATGCTCTACCACTGAGCCACCGTCCCTCCCTTGCAGAACTGGGGGATCCCCTGCCCAGACCTGGGGACTGGCAAGCCTAGTTTAATGGGTACATGAAAGAAGGCCTTTTCAGTGGCAGCCTCATGATTATGGAACAATGTCCCCAGGGAGGTATCCCTGTTTGCCCTCTCAATTTCAGTCTTTAGGAAGCAGCTGAAGATGGTTTTATTTAGGTCTGCATTTTGATTGATTTCACTTTTATTGTTGGAAGTTTTAATGGGATTTTTAAACTGTGACTTTTAAGGTTGTTGTTTTTATTGTTTTCACAATGTTTTATTTTTATTGTAAGCCTCCTTGAATTCTGTGAGGGAGAAAGGCGGCTAATAAATGTTGTAAATAAAAAAATAATAAGCAATAGCCTTCTACAAAAGCATGTTGTATCATCTTAACTCAGTTAAGTACTGTCAAACATCTTTAACAAGATTGTACTAACAATGAATAGAAATTTTAACTACATTTAAGCACTACTTGTATCAAGCATCAGACTCCCTACTTAAAAACTGATAACAAACAAGGAGTTAGAGCTCAGTAATAACCACATATGAGCTACTATTGATTACAAGCACACCAGTATTCAGATATAGCCTTTGTTTCTTATCTGGACTGCCTTCAGATTGATTAATATCTGTTTGTTTATTTTTATTATAAAATATTTAAAAAATGCATCCTCCATATCTTTATTCTTTCATAGTTCAGCAGATGCCTATTTTCAAAAGGTGTCATTTTGTTGGGATAACTCATGCTGTTTTGTTAGTCTGATTTTGTTAGTTAGTTTTGTTAGTATATGGAAGTATATGCTCTTATGAGGGGGAAATTAGTGTGAACCTGGAAGTACACTGAGTGTGCTAGCGTTCTTTCCAATAAACTGGGATCATGGAAATGGCTACAGCTTTATTACTTGTACTACCCAGTTCACACAACTATCTCTCTGTGCAGTCTTTTATTTGATTGCATGGAAGAAGTTGACAGTGTAAACCAAGGGTGTTGAACTCATTTGTTATGAGGGCCAAATCTGACATAAATGAGACCTTGTTGGCTGGGCCATGTGTGTTCCTATTTAAGATTAGGTAGCAGAAATATAAACTTTATAAAGGACACAGACAAACACAATTAAAGATTTTTTAAAAAACTAAAAATAAAACATGCTTAAAATATAAGCACTCATTGGTCTTAAAGGTGCTTTCTTTGTATTTCTCCCATGGGATCCAGGGAACTGGGCAAAAAAAACTCTAGCTCTTTCCTTCCTTCCCCAGGGGACCAGGAGGGGAGGAGCCTCAGCCAAGAGAAGGAAGGGAGGCTTGGCTCAGTAGTTGTGCTGTGCAATTGACAGAGCCTGGCAAAGCAAGCTCACCCTCCCCCCTTCATCCCCAAGGAAGGAGCCTCAGCCAATGGAGAAAACAGAGGTTTTGTTCTGTAACTCCTGTGCCACTGAGCAAGCCTTGCAAGGCGAGCAGTTATGCAGAAGGAAGCAAGAAAGAGGGAGAAGTGGCCAAGTTTGCGGATGACACTAAATTGTTCAGGGTGGTGAGAACCAGAGAGGATTGTGAGGAACTCCAAAGGGATCTGTTGAGGCTGGGTGAGTGGGCGTCAACGTGGCAGATGCGGTTCAATGTGGCCAAGTGCAAAGTAATGCACATTGGGGCCAAGAATCCCAGCTACAAATACAAGTTGATGGGGTGTGAATTGGCAGACACTGACCAAGAGAGAGATCTTGGGGTCGTGGTAGATAAGTCACTGAAAATGTCAAGACAGTGTGCGTTTGCAATAAAAAAGGCCAACGCCATGCTGGGAATTATTAGGAAGGGAATTGAAAACAAATTGGCCAGTATCATAATGCCCCTGTATAAATCGATGGTGCGGTCTCATTTGGAGTACTGTGTGCAGTTCTGGTCGCCACACCTCAAAAAGGATATTATAGCATTGGAGAAAGTCCAGAGAAGGGCAACTAGAATGATTAAAGGGCTGGAGCACTTTCCCTATGAAGAAAGGTTGAAACGCTTGGGACTCTTTAGCTTGGAGAAATGTCGACTGAGGGGTGACATGATAGAGGTTTACAAGATAATGCATGGGATGGAGAAAGTAGAGAAAGAAGTACTTTTCTCCCTTTCTCACAATACAAGAACTCGTGGGCATTCGATGAAATTGCTGAGCAGACAGGTTAAAACGGATAAAAGGAAGTACTTCTTCACCCAAAGGGTGATTAACATGTGGAATTCACTGCCACAGGAGGTGGTGGCGGCCACAAGTATAGCCACCTTCAAGAGGGGTTTAGATAAAAATATGGAGCACAGGTCCATCAGTGGCTATTGGCCACAGTGTGTGTGTATATATAAAAAATTTTTGCCACTGTGTGACACAGAGTGTTGGACTGGATGGGCCGTTGGCCTGATCCAACATGGCTTCTCTTATGTTCTTATGAGAAGATAGCAGATGACAGGCAATTGCTCAGGAGCCTTATAGGAGTCCTCTGGGGGCCTGATTCGGCCCCCAGGCCACATATTTGGCACCTCTGGTGTAAACCATTCTTATATAGAGAAACTGTTAATAATCCAATTAACTATTCTATTGTTTCATGGGGGGCAGGGTTGGCATCAGAGTTTTTGGCACCCTAAGCCCCACGCCTGCGGTAGTGAGGTAGAGTGCAGCAGTGGCAGGGCAGTGCAGCAAGGGAGAGTAGGCTTTGAGTGCACCCACCACTATGCTGCCCCTGCCAGAAGCACAGACTCAGGAAGGCTGAGCAGGGGCAGCGGGGTGTCATGTATGCTCAGAGGCACTCGGAGCCTGCCCTCCCTTGCTACAGAAGCCTTCTGCAGCAAGAGAGGGCAGTCACCAAGCACAGCCACCACTGCCCCCAGTGATCCTTCCTTGCTGCTGCACTTCTGGTAGGTGGCAAGGCAGAGGAGGGTGGCGAGGTGGGTGGCAAGGGCGACACAATAATGGTGGGGAAGGGGCACCAGGGATGGCAGGGTGCACATAGGGAGGGGGTGCCTGCCACCTGACTCTGTGGTCAGGTGGCGCCTTAGGCGGCTGCCTACCTGGCCTACTGGGATGTGCCAGCCCTGATGGGGGGAGGCATAACACAAGGTATTCTGGCTACTAAAAAGAAGTATAGCAAAGCAAGAAGCTATTGGAAAGTTACTGCAGCACAACAAAGAGTTTAGGGGTATATTAGATAGAAATAGAATTACATTTGAAATGAGTGGTTTGGGGTTCACTCAAAAACACTTGAAATTATGAAAAAAAAACACTCCAAAATTCTGGAAGCAATAAAAAATAATCACCTGCAGTTGCTGGAGTGTTTTGCAGTTTCAGTGAAACACAGGATTGTGGAAGGAAACAGCTGCTATTTGTCATCTCTCTTCCCAAGAGATGTGACTAATGGCTGATGATCAGGTAGACCCAGCCTCTACTCAATGCACTTTAGATATATAAAGGAAAAGGTTAAACTGGCCCCAGGCTTACCAGACTTGCCCCCAGAAGGTCAGATCAGAACCAGTGGGTTGAAATTAAATCAAGAGAGTTTTCAGCTAAACGTTATGATGAACTTCCTGACAGTTATAGTGGTTCCTCAGTGGAACAAGCTTCCTCGGGAGGTGGTGGGCTCTCCTTTCCTAGAAGGTATTCAGACAGAGGCTAGATGGCCATCTGACATCAATGCTGATTCTGTGAACTTAGGGAGATCATGAGAGGGAGGGCAGGAAGGATTGCATCACTGCTAAGTTCTCATGGTAGTTTCTTACAAGCCCAGGGAAATGCTGATCACCACTTGGGGGTCAGGAAGCAATTTTCTCCAGGCCAGTTTGGCCAGAGATCCTGGAGGGGTTTTTGCCCTTTTCTGGGCATGGAACAGGGGTCACTGGAGCTGTGGGGGAGAGGTAGTTGTGAATTTCCTGCATTGTGCAAGGGGTTGGACAAGATGACCCTGTAGGTCCCTTCCAACTCCATGCTTTTACTAGAAATCAGGACTGATGTGGAAAAAATGGACTCTAGAAAGAGGCTCTGAGTGAGTACCCCTCCACCCCTGCTGTCATCCCACCTACCCAAGTGAAGGCATTCAGTCCCCACCCCTCACCTCAAGGGGAGCTGATCTCTGCCATCTGGAGAGCAGTTGTAACTCTGAGTGATCTCCAGCTCTCACCTGAAGATTGACAACAGTGGTTTCCCAGGAGGAAATGGCATTGTACCTGTCTGAAGTCCTACCTCTTCTCAAGCCACACCCTCACCAGGTCCCACCCCTTAAATATCTAGGAATTTCCTAACCTAGAGTTGACAACCCTATCGCCTTCCCATTATCTGCCCCTTTGACTTCAACTTTCCATCACCTTGGGGCGGGAGGGAGCAGCTTACATCATTCTCCTTTCCTCTGTTTGATCTGAACAACAATCCTCTGAGACAGGTTAAACTGGAAGTCTGTGATTGGTCTGAAATCACCCAGTCAGCTTCCACAGCAAGAACCTGCATCTGGCAGACTCTGCTCTGAAGCCTTCCTCAAACTCCGCCACAGAATCTCCAGGAATTTCCCACCAACCTTGAACTGGCAGCCATAGTCAGGATTCGCCCCAATGCATTCTGCCTCAGAGCCCTTTAATGATCCCTTTTACACCATCTATTTCTGATTACGTTGTTGGCCTTAAGCACAGGATTTCAATCTCTCTCTGTCTTGTTTTCCCTTTGTATCTGGTCTGTTGCCAGAGGATGCCATTTTTCCCCCTTTCCAGAGGAGGATAGGGAGGAGTCCTCAGGCAATCAAGGGAAACTTTTCCCTCCTTCTCCCTCCCTCAGCCAGTTGAGGGATGGGTTTCTTTCTCTCCTCTGTGAATCAGTGTGGCAGGAGGCTCAGACAATGGGAGAGTAGAGAGAGCCAGTTAACTGCCAGAACGAAGGTTGGTTGCCTTTTACTTACAGAATCAGCTTTGCCGGCTAGCAACAGCCACTCAGGCAGGAGAGAAAAGCGGACTCAACGAGGGTTGCCAAGTCCAATTAAAGAAATATCTGGGAACTTTGGGGGTGGAGCCAGGAGACTTTGGGGGTGGAGCCATAAGCAAAGTTGTGACAAGCACAACTGAACTCCAAAGGGAGTTCGGGCCATCACATTTAAAGGAACCACACACCTTTTAAATGCCTTCCCCACATTAGAAATAATGAAGAATAGGGGAACCTTCTTTTGGGGCTCATAGAATTGGACTCCCTGATCCAATCTATTGGAAACTTGGAGTGCATTTTGAGGAGAGTCATTAGATGCTATGCTGAAAATATGGTGCAACTACTTAAAAAAACAGCCCCTCCAGAGCCTCAGATACCCCCAGATCAATTTTCCATTATTCCCTATGGGAATTGATCTCCATAGGGAATAATGAAGTGTCCAGCAGACATTTCCCTCCCCCCCACCCCCATTTCTGATGACTCTGAAGCGAGGGAGGGCCTGCTCCCACCTGGGGATTGGCATCTCTACTCACGAGTTGCTGAACTTCCAACTTCTTCAAAGTAACACAGAGCAACCGACCTCTGAAAAGATTATGCGACCAACGAAGGGTCAAGGCTGCAAATGACCTCTGCAAAGCAAAGCCGCCCTGAGTCCGCTTGCGGAGAGGGAGGGATATAAATGCAAAGTAATAAATAAATAAATTGTGCAACCAACAGAGGGTCTGGACTGCTTTCACAGCCATGTTATTCTGCCTGCTCCCCTGCCCCCTCTTCAGCCTTAAAGACGCAGATGCACCATCCCATCTCCATAACAGGTTCAGGATGGATTACAAGCATAATAAAATAATTAAAACCAACATTAAAATAATAAAAGTCAAAAACAAAACATCAAAATAAAATACCACATTGGTGGTGCGGGCACATTTTACAGATTAAAACATAGCTCTCATAGATGTTGGCTCGAATCTAATAGCCAAGATGGCAAATTAATAATTCATTGTAGGGGAGGACAATAGATGGTATAAGCAGTGAAATGAGGATGCCCGCTTGCTTCAACCAAAAGCCTGGCTTCATCTTGCAGGCCCTACGGAACGGTAGTAAGTCTGGTAGGGCTCGAATCTCCATAGGGAGCTGATTCCACCAGGTCGGGGCCAGGGCTGAAAACCCCTGCCCTGATTGAGGCAAGCTGGACATCCTTTGGACCAGGAATAGCCAAAAGATGTTGTTTGGCTGATCACAATAATCTCCGAGGTTCATAAGGGGAGAGGCAGTCCCACAGATATGTTGGTCCCAGGCCATGTAAGGCTTTGAATATCAGTACTAGAATCTTGAAGTGGATCTGGTACTCGATTGGTAGCCAGTACAATTTGCATAGCATTGGCCAAGTGCTTGCCCGTAAAGGCAATGCAGTTAACAGCTGTGCTGCCGCATTTTGCACCAGCTGGAGTTTCCGGATTAGCCCCAATGGCAAGCCTGCTTAGAGTTAGTTACAGTAGTCCAGCCTGGACGTGACTGTTGCATGGATAGCTGTAGCTAAGTCCTGGGGAGTCAGATGGGGTGTCAGCTGTTTGACCTGCCAAAGGTAGTAAAAGGCAGATGAGCAACTGCTGTGACCTGGGCCTCCATAGAGAGGGAGGCATCCAGTATCACTCCCAGACTCCTCACCTTCTGAGCTGGCACAAGAGGTGTGCCATCCAAGGTGGGGAGTTGGATGCCCAATCTTAACTCCCTCCCCGCCCCGACTCAGGTACAGGACCTCCATCTTATTTGGATTAAGCTTCAGCTGGCTTAATTGTAATCATCCAGCCACAGCTTCTAACGCCCTGGTCAGATGGTCTGGGTCAGAGTCTGAATGGACGTCCATCAGCAGATAGAGTGGGTGTCATCTGCATACTGGTGACAACCCAGCCCAAAACCTTGGGCAATCTGGGCAAGAGGGCACCTATAGATGTTAAATATCATTGACGAGAGACTAGCACCCTGCGGTACACCACATTTAAGTGGATGGTGCAGGGAGGTCTTCTCACAAATCACCACCCTTTGTCCACGACCACAGAGAAAGGAGGAAAACCACTGTAAGGCTATCCCCTGAATTCCAGTATTGGCATAGATGATTCTCCACCATGTTCATTTCAGTGTTAACTCTCCACTATGATCATTTCAGATCTTAAGCTACAAAATGAAGAGATTTCTTTTGTTATGCTGACATGACACCTATAAATATAAACTGTTGAATCTAGGCTATACTGGTACAATTGGTAAAGTAATGGGGAAGCTTGAACACACATACTGACAGACACTCACACACTATTGTTCTGATGGTGTTCTGACCATACTGGACTGTGTTCTTCCTTTCTGCTTTTTTTACTCATATGGAAAATAAGAACAAAAGATATTAATTTATTCTGTATGCATGCGCATGTTCACATGGAGCATATTAGAAAATTTAATCAATAACATTCATATAGTGGCAAAGCTGGAATTACTTCTTTACTTCCCCCCTCCCAAAGAATATGGGGGGATGACAAACTAAGTTTTCAAACCCTCCTTCATTTCTATAATTTAAAACATTTTTGTGGATCAATCCTAAAATTAATTCTGAGAAAACTGCATAAGAAGATGGGGAAGGATCTTATCATTTGTAAGAACATCAGCACAATACTGAAGCACCCTAGTGGTCAAACAATAGCAGGTAATGTTAAGATGAAGCCCAAGAGAGCCAGTGGGGGATATTGACTGAAGTGTTGGCATAGGATCTGGGAGACCCAGGTTCAAATCCCCCTCTGCTGTGAAGCTTGCCAGCTGACCTTGACCCAGTCACATATGATAGTTAAATGAAGGACAGAAGAGCAATGTACACTGCCCTGAGTTCAATAGGATAATAATGTAATGCATATAAGAGAGAGCGTCTTGCAACAGTTTGCCTGCACATTGTGAAGAGGCATGGAGCAGAAACATGGGAAAGAAAAAATAGAAGTATTTTTGTTTCAACACAAGTGAGGACAAGCGCATTTGGCAAATGATACTGCCTAGAAGCCTGGCAGCATGTACAGATCTAACAAGACAGGAACTGCAAGCTTTCAAGAAGACAGGAATATTTTCCTAATTAGGAACCCTGCCCTTTCTTCTGCTTTTTCCCCTCCACCCTGAAATACCACTTAATTTGTAATCTGGACTGAAGTTCTGTCATCTGCCTTTTAAAATTCTTAATTTTGTTAATGTTTAGGTAAACTGTGCTAGGAACTCATTTGGAATCTCTGCTATTGTAAGTAGTCCGCTATATACTAAATATATTATTTTCTTGCCAAATCAAAAAGCTTTTCTGGCTCTTGGGGGAGGGTTACATTTCAAAATATGGTATATTTGTCAAACATAATTCTCTCAGAAAGCAAAGTCTTTGAAAATATAAGAGATGTTGCATGACAAAAGCAGTTCCAATTTAATTCATATAGGAAATTCTAGAACCAGAGTAAGCAAATAAGTGGTGTAATCTATTTCCAGATTAAGCCATATATTTGTTTATATATTTATAAACATGAAAGCATGTACACAGGTAGTTTATGCTCCATAAAAATAGTTTTAAATTCCTTATAATCACTAAAGATTACAAAGAAAGGAGATGGGATGAGATCTCAGGTTTCACTACATCATCACATTCCACGGCAGAAGAACAGATTGATTTCACTAGCCTCAGAGAAGATACTGAAAAAGTTCCAACAGTGATCTTAAATAAAGATGCTGCCCAGAATGGTAGTTAAAAAAAAGGACAGCAGACCCGGCCGAATTGGCGAATTACCGTCCGGTGTCTAATTTACCATTTTTAGGTAAAATCATTGAGAGGGCAGTGGCATTGCAGCTACAGAGGTTCCTAGATTACGCTTCCGTTCTTGACCCGTGCCGGTCTGGATTTCGACCGGGCCATGGGACGGAGACAGTGCTGGTCGCCTTGGTGGATGACCTCCAGTGGCACCTGGATCGGGGCGGCGCTGCGGTACTGATGTTATTAGACCTGTTGGCGGCATTTGACACAGTCGACCATCAGTTGCTAAAGCGCCGCCTCGTCGACATAGGGGTTGGGGGGTTGGCCTTGCAATGGCTCTCCTCCTTCCTCTCTGATTGGGGACAAAGGGTGGCTATTGGGGGTGAACGATCCCAGAGGCACACACTTGATTGTGGGGTGCCTCAGGGAGCAGTTCTCTCCCCAATGCTGTTTAACATTTATATGCGCCCCCTTGCCCAGATTGCCTGGAGGTTTGGGCTGGGTTGCCATCAATATGCAGATGACACCCAGCTCTATCTACTAATGGACGGCCGGCCTGGCTCCGCCCCAGGGAACCTAGATCGGGCCTTGCAGGCTGTAGCGACGTGGCTCAGATTGAGTGGGTTGAAGTTGAACCCAGCGAAGACTGAGGTCCTTTGTGTGGGTTGCGGTGCCCTGGGAGGGGAAATAGCTCTCCCAACTTTCGATGGCGCACCATTGAAATCAGCGCGCCAGGTAAAGAGTTTGGGTGTTTTACAGGAGCCTTCATTATCCATGGAGGCCCAGATAGCAGCCACTGCCAAGTCAGCATTCTTCCATCTGAAGCGGGCAAGGCAGTTGGCCCCCTTCCTGGAACGCCACGACCTCGCAACAGTGATCCATGCAACGGTCACCTCAAGATTGGACTACTGTAATGCCCTCTACTTGGGGCTACCTCTGTGCCGGACCCGGAAGCTGCAGCCAGGCTATTATTGGGGCTCTCGAAGTGGGAGCACATACGGCCAGGGCTGCGCGGACTGCACTGGCTGCCAATTACCTACCGAGTCCAGTACAAAGTGTTGGTTATTACCTTTAAAGCCCTATATGGCCGAGGACCAGCCTACCTAAGGCACCGTCTCTCCCCATATGAACCCCAGAGGGCACTGAGGTCAACGGGCAAAAATAAAATGACGATCCCTGGGCCGAGAGAGGTCAAACTCCAAAACACCAGAGCACGGGCCTTTTCAGTTGCGGCACCTGCACTGTGGAACCAGCTTCCGGAGGAAGTGCGGGCCCTGCGGAACCTCGACCAGTTCAGCAGGGCCTGCAAGACCGCCCTTTTTAGACAAGCTTATAATGATACCGACCGCTGAGTTGCTAGGAACAAAGAACCGCCATCTTTAATATTACCTTAACTGGCAGAACCAGCACCAGAACAGTTTTATTGCTGCCAGATATATATATAACTAAATTATGTATTTTAACTTAACTAACTGGTTTTTATATGTTTAATTTTAATTGTTAAATTTAATGTTTTATCATTTATGTTAATGTATGAATTGTTGTGAGCCGCCCTGAGCTGCCTCGGCGGGGAGGGCGGGGTAGAAATAAATTTTATTATTATTATTATTATTATTATTATTAGTTGTAAAATACCACTTCATTGTAAAACACAAAGCTAAAAGAGCAAAAAACCCACAAAACTCTAAAATTTATGAAAGTTGTCAATATTATCCCATCGTATTTATTTAATTCATTCATTCATTTATACCTCGCCTTTCTTCCCAGTGGGGATCTAAGGCAGATTATCTCCTTCTCTCTCTCATGTTATCTTCACAACAACCCTGTGAGGTAGGTTATGCTGAGAAAGTGTGACAAGCTCACCCAATGAGCTTCAATGGCATGAGTGGGGATTCAAACCTGGGTCTCTCAGATACTACTCCAACGCTCTTAACTGCTACCCCATATTGGCTCCTGAATATTTTGAATATTACACATCAATAAAAATTCCAAGGCCACTGATTTAAAAATTTAACTGATTGATTCAGTATTAAAAGGTTCCAAAGTAGAATTCCCACCAATGTTGCTTTTCTTTGGTTATTTCCAGTCATTCATTAATTTCCTATGGTTAAATATGCATTAGGGTATCAGTAGCAATTCTTCTATCTTATAGTTTAAAACAGGGGTGTTGAACTCATTTGAGGGCTGGATGTGACCTGAATGAGACCTTGTCAGACCGAACCATGTTGGGCCAGGCCATACATGTACCTATTTAAGATTAGATAGCAGAGATATAAACTTTATAAAGGACATAGACAAACATAATTAAAGATTAAAAAAAACAAACCTTAAAACATGCTTAAAACATTAGCACTCATTGGCCTTAAAGGTGCTGTCTTTGTATTTCTCTCATGGAGTCCAGAGAACTGGGCAAAGAAAGCTCTGTCTCTTTCCTGCCTTCCCCAGGGGACCAGGAGGGGTAGGAGCCTCAACCAATAGAAGGAAGAGAGTCAGTAGCTCTGCTGTGCGATTGAGAGAGCCGGCAACGCAAGCTCTTCCTTCCCTACCCTTCATCCCCAAGGGAGGAGCCTTAGCCAATGGAGAAAATAGAGATTTTGCTCTGTAGCTCCTGTGTGATTGAACAAGCCTTGCAAAACAAGCTATTACACAGAAGGAAACAAGAGAGAGAGAGAAGGAAGTAGATGATAGCCAGTTGCTCAGAAGCCTGATAGGAGCCCTCCGGGAACCTAATTCAGCCCCCAGGCCAGATGTTTGACACTCCTGGTTTAAAAGTACCACCTGAGCTGTAACTGAAAAGAAGTAATATAATTACTTAGCTAGGACATTGAGTTTCCATAATAAGGCCATGAGCAAATCTTGAATGCATCTGGAAGGAGATGATATGAATAAGTGGTTCTGTGATGATGCCGGTTACAATTTCCATTAAGATTTCCAGAAAAGTACTAATAATTTCAGAACATAACAGTAACACAATTCAGAAGCCACATCATTTTATGTAGTGATTCACCCAAAGGACTGCTTGTCAAAAATGGGAAACTCTTTTTCAAGGGGGAGGGGCTTCGGTGTTCCAGTTGTTATATTCAATCTATAAAAGGTCCAGTCCCGTTTCTTATAACCTGAAACAGTTGGAATGTGGCATTGCCATCCATGTACATTTCAGAGGGCATTTCACTTCACCTACAATTATGGCCCTCATCACTTGCAAGTGATCTGCCTCATCACTATTGTATGCAGGCCTCAGATTCAGTAGGAGCTCACAGGAGCACAGCTCCTGAACCTTTCTGAGAGTTCCGCTTCCTCCTTCTAAGAGTTCCACCTCCTTGTCCATTGAATAGTATGTGCGGCTGCATAACAATCCCTGGATGAGCTCCACCACCTATTTTTCTACAAAATGACCCGATTGTATGTATTCATCCCATTAGTGCAAGCAAGAGGAAATATGGAGATTCAGCTTGCTTCCATGGGTGGACAGAGCTGCATCAAAAACAGCTTTTTTCCTCATTCCATCCTCACTGCTTCTTTAGAGCACTACAGTGCAATCCTAAGAGCACTTTCCTGGGATTAAGTCCCATTGAATGGACTTTAGGAGAATTCAGAGTAGACGCACCTGTTTAGGATTGCTCTGTCACCTTGTACCACTTCCATACAGCCTTTCAGCAATCTTTCCAAAAGTTATATAGAGCTGAATCTTAAAATCTTCTTTATATTCCCATGTAAGTGAAACATTTGTGTTTAGGCTGTGGTGGTGGTCCACTCATTACATTTCTAGTAATAAAAAAGTCATATTCCTTGCATGTCCTGGAGAATAGTTGCCAGTTTCCATTTTGCTGTTAACTAACAAGAAGCACATTGTTCAAAAACTTATTCCTCGATATTAACTGGATTTATTTCCCCACATCCATATGTGAAAATGATCACACATTAGGGTTGCCAATCTCCAGGTGGGGGCAGGGGATCCCCCAGTTTGGAGACCCTCCCCCTGCTTCAGGGTCATCAGAAAGTGGTGCGGAGGGGAGGGGAATTTCTGCTGGGAACTCTATTATTCCCTATGGAGACTTATTCCCATAGGAAATAATGGATAATTGATTTGCGGGTGGGGCTGCGTTTTGAGGTAGAGGCACCAAATTTTCAGTATAGCATTCAGTATACTGAAAATAACCCCCAAGTTTCAAAAGAATTGGACCGGGGGTCCAATTCTATGAGCCCCAAAAGAAGGTGCCCCTATCTTTCATTATTTCCTATGGAAGGAAGGCATTTTAAAAGGTGTGTGGTCCCTTTAAATGTGATGGACAGAACTCCCTTTGGTTATGCTTGTCACACCCTTGCTCTTGGCTCCACCCCTCAAGTCTTCTGGCTCCCCTCCCAAAGTCTCCTGGCTCCACCCCCAAAGTCCCCAGATATTTCTTGAATTGGACTTGCCAACCCTATCACACATACACAACACAATCCCACTGCCCTTGATTTCCCACAAAATGTACAACAGAAATACCAGCACAAAAATTACAAAGAAAACATCAAAACTACCTATTATTCAGTTTTATATTCTGCGCTTCCTGCAAGCAAGCTTGGGGCAGATCACAACATAAAAATAAACATGTAAAATCAATATAAATAGCAATCAACCAGTAAAAACAATATAAAATCCTAAGAAACACAACTGGACTCAATTGGTCTTCAACTTTCCAAACAAAGCTACATACAATAATAGATGGTATTTCAGTATTGTCAGCAGTATCGGAGTGTGGTGGGGGTAGCTACAATCTTCCTGTATGCCGGGTTGCCTCAATGAAAGTCTTGGCAGAACAGCTCTGTTTTACAGGCCCTGCAGAATGGCAATAGATCTCGCTGGGCCCTGATCTCTGCCAGGAGCATGTTCCACCAAGTTTGGGCCAGGGACAACCAGAAGATCTTGTTCCACAGAGCGCGAGGCCCTCCAGGGCAAATATGAGGAGAGGCAGTCCCTCAAGTATGTCAGTCTTCAGCTAAGCAAGGCTTTAAAGGTTAATACCAAAACCCTGAAACAGATCCGGTACTCAATCAGTAGCCAGTGCAATTGACAGAACGTGGGCTGAAAATGGGCCCACGCAGGCAATGCCATCAGTAGGCGCACTGCTGTATTCTGCACCAGCTGGAGTTTCTGGCTCAGTCACAAGGGCAAGCCCATGTACAGCAAGTTACAGTAGTGAAGTCTGGAAGTGACCATTGCATGGGTTGCTGTAGCCAAGTCCTGAGGGGAGAGGTAAAGTGCCAGTTGCTTAACCTGCTGAATATGATAAAAGGCAGATTTGGCCACCGCAGTGACCTGGGCCTCCATGAAAAGCAAGGCATCCAGGATAGGGTTGCCAATCCCCAGGAGGGGGCAGGGGATTCCCCGGTTTGGAGGCTCTCCCCCCACTTCAGGGTCATCAGAAAGTGGGGGGGAGGGAAATGTCTGCTGAGCACTCCATAATTCCCTATGAAGATCGATTTCCATAGGGTATAATGGAAAATTGATCTGCGAGTATCTGTGGCTCTGGGGAGACTGTTTTTTGAGATAGATGCACCACATTTTCAGCATGGCATCTTATGCCTCTCCTCAAAGCACCCTCCAAGTTTCAAAAAGATCGGATCAGGGGGTCCAATTCTATGAGTCCCCAAAGAAGGTGCCCCAATCCATTATTTCCAATGGAGGGAATACCATTTAAATGTGATGGCCAGAACTCTCTCTGGAGTTCAATTATGCTTGACACAACCTTGCTCCTGGCTCCACCCCCTCCCCCAAAGTCTCCTGGCTCTACCCCCAAAGACCCCAGATATTTCTTGAACTGGACTTTGCAACCCTAATCCAGGACCACCCCCAGGCTTCTCACCTTCTGGGTAGGCACAAACCATGCAACCTCCAGGGTGAGTAGCTTGATTCCCAATTCAGCTCCCCCACCCGACTCAGGTGCAGGACCTCTGTTTTAGCTGGATTAAGCTTTAACCAGCTCTTCTGCAGCTATCCAGCCATGGTCTCCAAAGACTGGGGCAGAGACCAGGCAGTCACCCATCAACAGGTAGAGCTGGGTGTCATCTGCAAACTGATGGCAAACCAGCCCAAACCCCTGGACCAACTGGGTGAGGTGGCACATGTAGATGTTAAATAACCCTGGAGGGGGAGAATCACCCCCTGTGGAACCCCACATTTAAGTGGAAACCATGGGGAGACTCTTTCACCAAGCACCACCCTGACCATGGAGGAAGGAGGAAAAGCACTGTAAGGCAGACCCCTTAGCCCCTATGATAAACAAATGACAGAAAATAATGGAAGGTATACGGCATTGTATCTATATGAAACATAACCTTTTCATTTTCCATTTCTGTGCCTAATATGAATGAAAAATATTAAGCTGTTCCTTTTCAGCAATGAGTCACAAATGGCAAATCAGCCAATACCTACCATCAAAAAACTGCAAGGACTGGATTCTGAGGATGCCAGCAGCTGGGAGAAGTTGCTGGGTATAAGTTATCCCAAGATGCTAAAGAACAATGAAGCTTCCAAATCAAAAAGAAAGAAAGGTACTCATTGTTCACTTTTCTAAAATGTTTGAGACATCACTATGTACTTTGTCATGAAAAGTCCTATAAAATTAAATTCCAAAGAGACTCATATGAAAGGTTTTTTATAGTTCAACAGAACGTTTTAATTTTTTTTTTCTCTGAAATGACCAAGGCCATATGAAACTATTTTTGCAACAACCTCCAAGTTTCAAAAGCCATTCGTTATGAGGCTTAGGGAGGGGCCATCTGAATAACAAGTATAAAGCCCCCTTGGGTTTTTAGGGGGTGTAGCTTCACAGCTCTTTAGATCACAGGTTCAGCCTTTTCTTTCTCTGTCCTTCATGCCTTCTTCTTAATAGCAACATTCTCATTTATTATTTTAATAGCAGATACTGATTTCTAAGAATGCTGATTTCTAAGACCTTCAGAAATACTTTTTACTGCTAATAAATCACCAGTTGTATATGTGTGTATATGCATTCAGTCACACACACAGTTCTGACTGAATTGGCACATTTTAAAAAGCAGAATTTTAGAAAAGGCATTTTTGTTTGAAATGCACAATTTAATGATTCTTTAAGTCAACATGTAATGCTTTGTATACCTGTAGTCCCTTAGAATGTTCAAAGTGCTTCCAATGTATTATTCCAATAAGGTAGTAACACTGTTATCAATATTGCTGCTCCTGTTTTGCAGATGGAGCCTAAAGCATAGAGCCTTAACTCTAGAAGTTTGACCAGTGAATTAATTGCAGCTGTGAAATTTGAATATCTCCCATTCACAGAACAGACACTATACTCACCAACTTTGAGACTATTTAGTTAGTAAGCCTTGTCCCCATCTTTGTCCCACATGTCCCTATTTTCAATATATTATTGCAAATGTGTTGACTCAATATATCCTTTGCTTTTCATAGCAAAGTTGTTGGTAAAACGTTTTTAAAAAAAATAAAATTATTTGAAATTGGTGGGTTGAAAGTGAATAATGTGTAACAAAATCTTTTAAATGTAAAATCAGAATATTCCTTCAAAAAGCTGCTTACATATTTTTACATAGATGGTTCACTTAACAGAGGCATATTTTTATAAGAGGATTTCAATTTTCTACATCTGGGCCAATTGTACATCATGAAATATTAGCAATATCATGTTCATTGATCTACTTTCTGCTTCTTAAATGTAATTACATTGTTTTTTCCCCCCTCTTTGCATACTACAGTATCCATTAAACTACTCAGTGGAAGTAGCCAAACACTTGAACTGAAGAACAAAGTTAAATAAATGACAGTAATCAATAGCATTAAAAACCCCCATTTAATAAGGGTTAAGTAAGCTGCAGCAACTACCACCAAGAGAAGCAAATTACGAAAGCAAGCAAGGTTTGCTGAGCTGGGTTTAGAGATCACCCACCCACTCATCTGGCAACAAAATTACAATCACTACCTTGGTTCTAATTTTAGCTCAGCATCTTATTCCGTAGTTGACATCTCCTTAGCCACTTGATGAGTGCGACACCTTTGAGTAAAAGGTTTCCTTTACACTGACCTCTGGGAACCACAAAGAAATCTGCATAATCAAAGCTGTTCCTTCTAGGACTTAGTTCAGCTCCTTTGCCTCTTGCCCTGGCTTGGTCTAGGAGTGTGTATTCAATTTTAATTACATGAAAATGCACTAGAAAAGGAAGACACGCTGGGGTTGAGTTAGGAGGCATCTTTTAGCAGTGTTATGGGTATGGAATGTTTTAATCTGTTCAGAACAAGACGATCCTCCTTTAAAAGGTCATAGACCCTTCAAGATGTCATATAAGAACTGCTTCCTCACTGTTGGTGTGGTATTTCACAATAGTTTGGCTTTGCCCTCCCCCCCCTCCACCGCCTGCAATCCAAAAGAGCTGGCAGTTCACTGAAATCTCTAGAACTGTCTTCTAGAGGGGCACGGAGGGGGTCCCTAGTCTGCTGGCTGCTCTTGGGACGGTAGGAGAGCTTATGAAGGTCGTGACGAGAGAAGAGAGTGGGGGGGGGGTGGGGGGGTAGGAGAGAGACGACAGACAGAACGTCGGCCGCCTGCGAGAAGACTCTGAGCAGACTGCGCTTTCTTGCCGGGGGGGGGGGGACCCTCCAGAAATCTGGAGTGAGAGCACTTCAGATCCTTCCCCCTCCCCTACATGATAGGGTTAAGAGATCAGTGTGTCATATGGACCCCCCTAATAAGTGACAGTGGTGGAGAGGAAAGACTGCTAAGGAACAAGACCGCGAAGACGACTTCGGTGCAAGGGCAGCTTCGATACTTTGCTCCCTCGCCTCGCTGAGCGCCAAATACTGGCCTCAGCCCGACCTTTGTGCCAGAAAAAACCGCCCTCCCTCCGCCAGCCCCCTCAAAAGACAGCTTTTCCTACCTGAGAGCCCCCGTTCACTCCGCTGCTCGCGTCCAGTTAATCCCAAAGGCTGGGTGGGCGTGAGAGAAGCTGGAGAGCGTCGCTGCTACTGCCGTGGCTGAGGCTTCAGCGCTGGGCTCTGCAAGTTTCCATAAAAGTCCCGGTGCGCAGCCCGCGCCTGCATTCCAGACGAGCCCCGGCCCGGCTGCAGCTGTCCTGACACACACAAGGCGGGCGGCCGCCCCCTCCTCTCTTTCCCCCACTCAGCGTGCTCCCTGCGCCACATGGGGCCTTCACTGGCCCAGCCGGGTTATTTTGGGCTGGAAGTACCGTTAGGTTATTAATATCCAGCGGCTAAGGAGACTAGAATGCTGCGGGTCCGGGAAGGCCCTTGGTCAAGATGCAATTGAAAAGGCAGGTTTTCTATCCCTCTCGTCAAGGAAAGAGCTTGCTTAACCCCGAGCAAATGCAGAGCGCGCTTCCTTCCGTGGATTTAAAAAAAAAATCCTACATTGTAAATGCCCTTCATTTCACCCTTAACAACAACTTCGAGAGGTAGACTAGACTGAGAGAGCCAGTGAGATTCATGGCGGGGGGGGGGGGGAAGAGGGTTGAACTGGTACAGTCTTGGTCCAACCCTTTAGCCACGGTAGGAAGATGTGCTAAAGGGATGGCTTTAGTTAGAGATGGTATTTCCAGTCAAGGTTGCCCTTTGACATCTCTATAAACAGAGCACTAAGGGAAGCATTTAGATTTCATTATCATCTTGTTCATTATGTTCTCGAAGTACTGTCAGACCAAGATGGACCACTAGTTGGCCTGCTACTATGTGAAAGCCTAATTTGTTATCTGTTGCCCAAATAAGTGCATAATTACATTTCAAATACATGCAGCGAAGTTCACACCATTAGTTACATCTTACTTCCAATACTATAGCCTCAATAAGTTTGATCCACACCATTCTGCTAATTGTTATTTTTAAAATACTTACTTTTTTACAAAGCGTTCCTTCTTTTTGTCCACACAGACAAAAGGCTCTGACCCAGTTGATCGACAGTTCAAGTTTTGCTTCAGGCTGTTAGAAGAACTGTTTTGAGACTGAGACTTTGATGGCTTTTTTATAGCTGTAAACTCACCAGGAGCAACAAACTAATTATAGTAACTTAGCAGATAATTGTGGTAGCCTGGAGTCCACTCAGCACCTGATCTAGAAAACCACCAGTATGTTCAGTACTTCAGGAATACCCCAACACAGACATTTCCATACCATTAACTACTTTTCTGTTAAGGTTAGGCTAATGTTTGCACATTCAAGGCCAGTTACTTCAGCCACAAATCACTTCACAGAGCAGCAGGAAATAATTTAATTATTCTTTCTGCCTGGGCAGAGATTGGGGACTGTCTGTTTTCATTCTGTTTCGCTATGGGCTTACTAACCAGCTGTTAGTATGTTGCTTCTTACCAGAGATACCAGGAATAGCTAAGGTTATTTATAATCCACCTTTAAAACTTGGGGACCCTATTTAGGTGGAAAGGTACTATAGAAATGTTTTAAACAAATACATTTTAAATAAATGAATTTGAGTCCTCAAAGTTGCCTTTTCCCATTAAATTAAATGCATCTCTAGTGAAAGTAGAATGATAATTGGAAAAATAATCCCAGTATGTCAAAGAAATCCCTAATTTAAAATGCATAATTTAAGGTTTCCTATGCTCATTTATCTCTATGCACAGTGGAGGGATGGTCTTTCCTGGCTGGAAATTCAACACTATGATGATTATTAGACTACCCTGTTCACTCTTACTCAGGGTTGGCCCTAGAGCATGTGGTGCCCCAGGCAGACTCACTGCCCACCACCCCGAGCCCCCGGGGGCCCTAGGTAAGTGTGCACACACACCCCAGGCTGAGCTGCCCCCTCCTTCCCCCTCTCTTCCCTTTTTTCTGCGGTGCTGCAATGCAGCTCTATGCACTGTGCTCTGTGGCCCCTCTGATGTGCTCAAAGGAGTGCCGCTATCCTTGGCCCTACCCGCTTCAATGCGGGCATCTCAACATTCTCTCTTAAGAGAGCGCTGGACAAAGCTTTGCTCCCCCTCCTTTCCAGAACTGGAAGTGAGGCGGGGCAAAGCCTCGTCCAGCACTCTCTTTAGAGAGAATGCTGAGGTGCCTGTGTCAAAGCAGGTAGGGCCGAGACTAGTGGTGCTCCTCTAAGTGCACCCTTGGGCCGGGGGTGCGGAAGGTGGCCCACCATCAGCTGGTGGACAAACGGCAACTGCGGTGGCGGGAGGAGGAAAATTAGGCATTTGCCTTGGGTACTGGGGGGGGAGCCCAATTCAGCACCCCCCTCCTGCCTAATTTGCCTAGTGGGCAAGCCGGCCCTGCTTACAATTCAGATCCATCAAAAAGTGTGAATAGGAACAAACCATTGTTATGGATATGATTATAGTGAAGTGAGAGCTCCCACTTTATTTTTTTAACTACTTGAACCAATCTTTTCTTTTCATCGGCCCTAACATCCTCCAGTTCCTCATTCTCTTTTGCTATCACTTCTCCATTTCTTTTTCTTCCTACCCAGTGTTACTGGTAAAATGGTTGGAAATTCTCTCTCCCCACTTATTTTACACCCTTTTATTTAGGCCAGTTTTTTCTTCTTCCTCCTATATTTAGCGCCTTTTCTTGCTCCTGCCTCTGTACCATCTAAATATGTTCTGATAGACTATATGATTACTGAACCATTCGAGATAATTTCAGAAGAAAATCAGCTTGCATTTAATAGATTACAGCAAAGTTTTTGACTGTGTGGATCATGAAATGCTATGGTTGGTTTTAAAATAAACGAGTGTGCCACATCATCTGTTTGTTTTGATGTGCAACCTGTACTCTGGACAAGAGGCTATTGTTGGAACACAATATTAAAAAACAATTGTTAAAAATATCAGACGAGGATGTATTTTATCTCCCTGTCTTTTCAATCTGTATATAGAACATAAGTAAAACTGAATTAGATTAGGTCGGTGGAGTGAACATTGGTGGAACAAAATTAACAATATGAGATATGAAGACACCACATTACTAGCAGAAAACAGTGAAGACTTGAAACAACAACTGATGAAGGTTAAAGCAGAAAGTGCCAAAGCAAGTTATAGCTGAACATTTAGACAAAAGGAATGATTACAAGGATAGCATTCTAAGTCTCTCAGCTAACATTGTTATAAACAACTTATAGTCAGTATTCAACAAGGAAATTGGTCTGTAATTACTTGGAGATGTCTAGTCTTGTCCAGTTTGGTGCCAGTTTGTCCAGTTTGGTGTAATGGTTTAGTGTGCGGACTCTTAACTGGGAGAACTGAGTTTGATTCCCCAATCCTCCACTTACAGCTGCTGGATTTGCCCTTGGGTTAGCCATAGCTATCACAGGAATTGTCCTTGAAAGGGCAGCTGCTGTGAGAGCCCTCTCAGCCCCACCCACCTCACAGGGTGTCTGTTGTGGGGGGAGAAGATATAGGCGATTGTAAGCTGCTCTGAGTCTGATTCAGAGAGAAGGGTGGGGTATAAATCTGCAGCCTTCCTCCTCCTCTAGGTATCAATGCTGAGAGCCAGTTTGGTGTAGTGGTAAAGAGCAGTGGACTCTAAGCTGAAGAACTGAGTTTGTTTCCCCGCTCCTCCATATAAAGGGCGATCTCAGAACACTCTCAGCCCCACCTGACTCACAGCGGATCTGTTGTGGGAAGAGGAAAGGAAGATGATTGTAAGCCACTCTCCTTCGGGTACTGAAGGGTGGGGTATAAAACCAATTCTTCTCCTCCTCCTCTTCCTTCTGTATCTGGCTTCCCTCCTTCTTGTAAAATAGAATTCATTGCCTTTTGTAAAGGTTTTAAAAATCCATCCTCAAAACATTTGCAATAACTACCTGAAGGCCAACTGGCACTGGAGTCTTAGCCGGTTTAATTTTTTTAAATGACTTTCACCATTTCTCTTATTGTAAGGTCCATTCATAATCTGTCATTGTTGGTCTGTGACCATATAGTCATCTATTTTTTTCCAATATATTCATCTATTTTCCCTCTATTTTTAATATATTCATTTTTTCCCCCAATAAAATATCATGACTGTCTGAATAATACTGAATGAAGCTTTTTGTATGCCCCAGTATCCGTTAACACATTTCTTTCTTGTATTTTCAGTGTCATTTTCTTGTCTCTTTTAATAATTTTTATGCCAGCCATTTTCCTAGTTTGTTTGCAAATTCAAAATTTCTGTTTCATATAATTCAATAATTGTTTCATATGATTCAATTTCTTTTATCAATAACATAGATAATTGTTTTAGTAGTGTTTTAATTTGTTGACACACAAGGTCATTCCCTGGATATTTCCTTAACTCTTCTTTTCTTTTTATCTCATCCAAAATCTTTTGGGCTTTTTCTTGCTTCTTTCTCTTAAGCTTGGTGTTCTATTGTATCAAATGACCTCTAATAAAAGCTTTACTTGCATCCCAGACCACTCTCATGTCTGTACATTTATTTATATTAGTTCCAAATATTTATTTCAATTTCTTTTTACAGTCTTTAACAATTGATTCATTCTGTAACAAAACATCATCCAGTCTTCATCTAAAAGTTTTGGGATCCCCTTTATAGACCATAGTCACCGAGTTATGATCTGAAAATGCTTTTGGTAAAATCTCTACATTTGTAATCCATATTTTAATTTAAAAAGCTTTTTAAAAAGTTTTAAAAATTTAACTGATGCCCATGGCACCCAACAGAGACTTGTCTTTGTTCCCATCTTGGTTCTGCTGTTTTATTGGAATACCCAGCTGCATGTCCTCAAAATTTGATTTGAATCTTTGTTGTTTTTTGAATTGAATTCCGTTTGAATCTTTGTTGCTTAAAAGTAAAAACCACTGCTCCAGAGTATTCCATTGATATACAGTCTTTTTCTTAGTTTTCAGTCTTTTACATAGAATTCTAAGTAGAATGTCTTTCAGTACAATTACATCTGTTCTGTATCATCAATTTTTTCTCAGTAAAATTGTTGTTGAAGCACTTGGTCTCTTGTCAACTTTCTTACAAACTGAACTGGGGTTGACTTGCCCCAGACTCGCCATATGGGTGCACAGCATATTGGTGGTGTCCTGGAAAGGCTTGGGGAGATGTTCCAGTCATTGAGACTGATGCTGAACTCCTCTTCTCCATGCAGGATGGTCATGAGGATGAAATCCCATGTGGTGCTCTTGGGACATTTCTTGTTTTAGCATTAATCATGTAGACTTTGTCAATTTCTATTTCCATATCCTCTTGTTCCTTCTTTAAAAATATTGCTAGAAGTGAAACCATCCTCTCTCTGGTGTCTTCACCCGCTTCCTTTGGAATATCTCTCAGCCTCAGAGAATATACTTTCTCTTTCAGTTCCATTAGGATTAAATTGTCTAGATGCTTCTCCACTTTGTCCATCACTTCTGCTTTATTTTCTACAATGACAACCTTGTCATTAATTTGCTTGACTTCTTCAGACACTAGCTCTAGGGATCCTTCTACCTTTTAAACATCTTCTTTCATTGCTTCTCTTAATTTCCCTAGTCTCTCCATCTTTTTCTCAAAAGCCTCAATTTTGTTTTGAAGATTTTCTGTTTTATTTTCCATTCTGTTTACCATTAGTTCAAACAGTTTCTGATGCAACAGGTTGGTCTGTTGAACTTTTTATATCAGAATTTTTTCTGGGACTCATTATGCAATGGAGTCCATAAGGCAGGGAAATAGAACCAGATAAGCAAAAATCCTAGAAGCTCTGAGATATTTTTAGGGCAAGTGCTTTCACTTTTAAGTCTCAGTTTGTGTCACATCACCATAGCAATGAAGGTCAAACTGAGTTAAAGGCTTATCTACTTTTGAATATAATCATCCAATTACAACATTCCTTTAAAGTAAATTTTAAAAACGCCATGGCAGGATTCTTTTCACAGCTAGGAACTTTACAGCCTTTCCACATTCATCAAAAATAAAGTTTGGGGGGGGGGAGAGAAAATTATGGAAAAGAGTTATCAGTTTAAGCCTTCTTGTTACATCTTAATTCAGCTTTTTGCAAATTGTTGTTAATTCTGTAAATCATCTGAAAATTTCTATAATCAAAAAAAGAGGTTACATCATAGCAAGTCTTGTATCTTTAAGAAAATCTCTTTCTCTGAAGATAATTGTTAAAACACAGATAACCATATCTTGCAGATTTCCCAGGGCCTGTCCAATTTAGCCTAGGTCCATACTGTTGATGTAAATCCATCTAATGTTGGATTGCAGGACAACTGGTCAGTAAATTCCTTGTTATTTGTTTATCTTGTCGGTCAGGCTGGATTAATACCATCAGATATGGTTTTACATATAAATATTAAAAATTAGGAGTGGCTGGTCAGCAAGATTACAAAGATTTAAGGCCTCTTCTTGAAGGTAAATAGACTTCCGAAGGCTTCCAAAGCTCCTTGATGGGTTGGGCTCTATGCTCATGAGTTCAGCCCACAGCCCAAAAATTCTGCTTCTCCCATGACAACTTGACAAACCCTTAAAAGGGCAAGGGCTTTTAAGAGAGAGAGTGCAGAGAGGAGCATAAAAACAAAAGAAGCCAACGAAGCTTACAGATACATGTTGATCAATTAATGGTATCCAGCCCACTCTCCTGGCATTCTTAGCAGCTTAACAACAGATTTCTGAAGTCAGCAGTCTTTAGTTCAGTAAACCTGGCAGCCAAACAGCAGATTCCTGGCTTACCAGCCACAAAAAGTGGTTGTGAAGAAAAGGAAAGCATGATCCCAGGTGGTAGAAGTGTGCTCTAAGAAAAACTTCAACTTCACAGGTCAATTCAGGCAATGGTTGGCCTCTTTCTTCAACTAGTCCTCTTTCCAGGGATGGCATGTCCCAGTAGGCCAGGTAGGCAGTCACTTAGGGTGCCACCTGGCCATAGGAGCAGGCAGTGGGTTCCTCCTCCCCACTGCCCCTGATGCCCCTTCCCCACCACACTTGCTCTTGCCACTATCTGCCTCTCTGCCAGCCTCCTCCATTTACCAAGAGTGCTGTGGGCAGGTGGTGGCAGGGAAGGCTGAGCAGGGGCGACAGGGCGGTAGGTGTACTTGCAGCCTGCCCTCCCTTGCTGCCACCAAGCTCACACTCGCTGCTGCCTGCCTCTCCACCGCCCAGCCTGGCCAGGAGTGCTGCAAGTGGGCAGCAGCAGGGAAGGGGCTAAGTGGAATGGGGGGGGCAGGCATGGGGGGGCCTAGGGCACCAAAAACCCTGGCATCAGCCCTGCTTCTTTCTAGCTGGTTGCCTAAAATAATCCAGCAGGGTCTTATATCTTTTAGGTGATTAAGTTATATATTTCAATCTTGTTTTCTCCAAACGTTATTTCCAGGCATTCCAGGGTCATGGTTGGAGGCAATTGAAAGTGAGTTATTTTCAAAATAGCTTATAGTAACTTACAATGAGCTCCACTTAACTGTGTTTAAAACTTCTCATTTTTATTAGAAAAGCTTATAAAGTTGTAAAACAAAGTTCATAAAATGAAGAAATTGCACTCAATATGTTCATAAATCTTAAGAAGTGCGGATCGTCAGACTTTGTGTCCTTATCAGGACTCCAAGAGCAGTTCTAAGCAAAGTTGTAAATTCTAGGACTCCGTGTAGTTCTTCACTGGGCACCTGCTTGCAAAAATATCTGTTTCTGCAGGAAAACTCCTGAGGAACAACCTATAGGGTATGTGTGGTTAATTTCATTTTTAATGCAGGGAGATTTTGCCAGCAGGAGTCCTCTCCTTGCTGGTAATTAACTGTGTTGTGTCTTCACTTCTATATGAAGGTGTCAGCCTACTATTTGTCATGAGCCCTGACGAGGAGGAGCTGCCAGCCAGTTCCTCAACTGAACAAACAGCAGCTGGTCCATCAATCACTCTCCAGGCACCAGTGTCAGCTGTTGACAATCAATCTCCAAGCTCTCCTCCTCCTATCTCAAGAGTTCGAAGCAGGCTCCGGAAAGAACTTTCAGAGCGAAGACATGAGGCACACTGAGGCTTCAGATTTCTCTGCTCTGAGTTCTAGCAGTCACTGCCACCCAGGGAGCCAGCTGATTGAGACTCCCATATAGCTCCCACCCAAGTCTAGTCTCTGGCTTGCATCCAGCCTCCTTCCTGATTCCTGATCCTTACCTGCTTGATTTCCTTGGCACCCTGACCTTTTGGCTTTTGGACATTGACTTCTGATTCCGGTTTGTGATTCTGCATTGGTGACTTGGCTCCTGCTTGACTTCCTGGACTTTGACCTTGGACTGGCTTTGGACTCCTGCCTGCCTGCACCCTGAGAACGTGACACTATTACATCCCCATTGGAAGTCCCTCCCCCTGGCTGGGCTCTTTAAGACAGAGGTGCTGGCCTCTTCGTCTCCAGCTTTTTCCACCTGCTGTTTCCTCTGGCCATGTTTGCTCATCTATAGCCTCCACAGTCTGCAGACCTCATGCTTCCATTGCAAGAATTTTACTTTCAGAACAGCAATGCTGCCTTTTACCCAGGGGTCACAGTCTATACAGGCTGACTTGTACTCCCCTTTATTGCAGAGAGAATGAAACCTGTGGTGATGCCCACTTGCAATCTCTCTGCTGAGACCCTGACCCATGGGGAGAACAGCTGGCTCCAGTGTAGATCAAATAGTATGAGATAATTATGGAAATATAAATCATGAAGCACAAAATAAACCTACCGTCATGACCAAGTTACCACCCCAAGTCATACATACATAATTATTATTTAATACAAAAAGGCATTAAAATGCCATTTTCCAAAGTTACAAAAATTCATTCAAAGATGAGAATAATCCATTCATAGCCCATGTTCTTCCATTGAGATAGGGATGCCAAACTATATTCTAAACCAACAACATGATGCAGACTGATTTTAAACAGTCTACACACTGATATCAATCCTGGTCAATGGTCTTCCTTCAAATCCCGGCCTTAGTTCTTACCAGTGTAGGCAAAAACGAAGTTCCGGATATACTGTTATGATATACTGTTATGAAACAGGTCACATTTCCCAACAGTTCTCACTGCAGCATCAACTAATGGGCAGCCAGCTTGAAAAGCTTGTTTTGCCCAATATATTATCAAAGTCAGAACACTAAATTGTGACAAAATTGTCAACATAAAGCATCACTGGAAAATATATAAACAACCTATCATTATAATCACACATAAAAACATCAGAGCACCCAGGACAAAAAATCTTGCAACAGTACTCAAGAATACAATATTTGTACAATCAGCTTCCCAAGTTAAGGAACCATTTCAAATTGAAGCATTTTGGCATCCTTGCTCATTAATCCTACTAATAGTCCTTGTCTCTCAGCATGACATACTTAATGTTCTTAATAATGCCTGATGCAACTCTAAAACCATCTTAAAGATGTACTAATTTTCTCTAGGGGTGTTCCAAATAAATTGTATCAAATTTTAAATCTTAAAGTATGATTGCCAGGTAGCCCTTTGAAAAACAGGAATTTTTTTTTTGGCAGGAAATGAAGAACTTGGCAGAGGTCCTCTGGTGAGGCATCAGCACAAAGTCCTGCCTATTTACAGGCCATAATTTCTTGCTCATCCATCCATGAAATCAATTTGATCAGTAGGTCTTTAGCAGTAGGTGTTTAGCATTGTCAAGAGACTGATCTGTCTGTAGTTTGCAGGATCATGACAATCACCTTCCTTATATATAGGAAGTATTACAGAATCCTTCTAAGAAGGAAGAGATTGAATCAGTACACATATTTCATTCTTAGATACTGGTGGCCAGTTAGGTGGAGCTGAGAGATTAGTCTCAGGCCTATCATATTCCTCCAAAATAGCTTTGTATATATTGTGGATATATGAAAAACTAAAAGCCAGCATTTCTTTAGTCCAGTGTTTCCCATTTGCAGGGTCGTGACCCGATACCGGGCCACGGAAGCCTCACTACCGGATCACAAGAAAAGCCAAAGCTAGCCCTCCCCATCCCTGTGTTGTCCAGAGAGGAGCTGGGCTGCCTCTCCTTCCTTCTCTCCCACTCCCAGTGTTTGAGAGAAAAGCTAGCATCCACTGGCACTTTAGACCCATGAAGTGTTCTTCAAGGTATGAGCTTTCATGTGCCTCGCAGTATGTTCTTTTCGGGAGATTTCCCCGGGAGGCCTGGGTGGCAAAGAAGGGTGTGTGTGTGTTTTTCACACGGGAGGGGTGGGGAGTGGGCATTCCAGGGGTGCAGTCACACTCACCATTAAATCCATCTGCAACACGCCTCTATTATAATCCGCACAACCAATTTTCTGATCAGACAACAGCCAGGCTACTGTTCTATCCCATGTGGGTCCCGTCGCTGGTTGATCAAAGTGCTCAACCGGACCTCATTTTTTGAGATGGCATTCCACGCTCACGCAAGCACAGTACCATGGGATCTTCTTCGTGGTCTCTGTGCAGTCCCACACATGGGTCTTGCCGCAGGCAACGGATCCATACCTCGGAGCTCCAATAGCTCGTCTATAACGTCTTTTGGCGCGCTTTCCTCCCGCCCTGGGGAGCGGGCAGCGACCGCGCATGCCTGGAGCGGGGGGAGAGCGCCCATTCCACTCAGTTTCTTTCCTACCGCCGCCCGGACAACACCCTCCTCGCTGCGTTCCTCCTTAGCTCGTCCGTTACCTCATCTCTTATTCCTTCTTTCACTACTTAGTATTTTCCTCTTCTCGCTACCCTCTTCGTCCCAGAAAAACAAAAAAAAAAAAAAAAAACCGCTCCCTGCGCTATTCTCTCCTTTTCCCTTCCCTCCCCTCCCTTGTCCGGGGCGCATGGAAGGGAAAGTTACCTTTAAAAAGTGCACGCGCTGTGGGACCAAAATCCCTTCGTCAGACGGCCACAGCCACTGCCTGTTTTGTTTGGGCGAAGCTCATCGAGTTGACTCCTGCCCTCACTGTGCGAACTTCGGCAAGCAAGCCCGGAAAAACCGTGCAGCCAGGCTCCGGAGTTTCCTTATTGAACTGTCCCTGAGGGCTATGCCCGCCTCGGACCCGCCGCCTCCCCAACAACAATCGGGAGCTTCGGCCTCTGCGGACGTGTCTCTTCCTAAGCAGAAGCACAAGTCCGTTAAAAAATCTTCGAAGCACGCCGATCCAGGCCATAAGGCTTCGAAAAAATCGCGCCATCTCGAATCTTCCGATTCGGCGCCCAAAAAATCTCGCCTTTCTGAATCGGCTGATTCGGCTCCGAGGAAACTACACCACTCGCACTCGGCTCCTAAAGAGCCTCGGGCTCCAGTTTCGACGCCTATGGATACCACGGCCTCGACGCAGCCCGCACTTCCGCTTGAACTGTCGGCTCCTTCTGACGTCATCACCGACATGCCGCAACTGACTCCTCACTCATCTACAGCAGTAGAGGTCATACCGGTCCACTCTCGTTCGCCTTCAGTGCACAGCGTGGTCCCTGCCGACTTCATGCAACCCGACCTGACTACAGATTCGACTCAGGCCTATCTTAAGCCTCCGCTTCGGATCGGATCCTTCCGAGACATCGGGATTTCTCCCCTGTATAGGGATTCGGCCACTCAAGCTTCAAATGAAGGCCGCGCTCGCTCACCTCTTCATCGAGCCCTATCTCGGTCGCCGCCTCGTAGAGGCCGCTCCAGATCGCCACGCAGGCGCCGAGACTCCGACTCTTCGGGCCAGTATCGACAATACTACGCCCTTTCGAGGTACGACCGCCATTTCTCTCGGTCCCCTTCTCCTAAACGTCGGTTCCATCGCCATCCTTCTCGGTCCCCATCCGTGGAGGGTTCCGATTTCTCAACGTACTCTGCTATTCGATACGCGGATTCTCCTAGACCCCGTGATCGACCCCGTGATTCCCTACGACGACTCCGGGATTCCCCACGACACTCCCCGTGCTTCCGCGATGTCGAGCGCTTTCCCGATTCGCCTAGGATCCGTGATCGCTACTATCCGCGACCCCGTGGTCAAGATCGGGCCCGAGAACCTTATCCGATCCGAGAACCTGATTATTCTCGTTACTCCCCCCGACTCCGTGAGCGACTACGGGAATGTATACAGCAATCTCGGGACTCTTACCAGGCAGAAGGTGCTAGACCGCGCACTCCGTTAGCTTCTACCTCGACTGCTCCTCCGGTCCATACCCACACGGACCAACGCGACCAGGTGCTGAAGCCTCAGACCGCCCCTTCGGACCCGATTCCGCCACCGCCCCCTCCTTCCGGTGACGACTCCCGTTCCGACGCCGACTCCGTAGCTTCATCTGACTCCGAGGACCACCCAGACTCGGTAGTCTCGGATTCGGCACCACAGCCCCGACTCTCTCCATCTGATGCCTCCAAGGCCTACCTCCATCTGATTACTGCTATGGCCGAGGCTTTAAACATTACCCTTCCGTCGGACTCACCTAAGGTCTCTGATATCGTACACGACCTTGTACAAACGGACTTTCCACCTGGTTCACTACTCCCTATGCTACCGGTGCACCTCGAAGGCCTCCGTGAGACCTGGGAAAAACCAGCCTCCATTCCCCCTACTTCTAAACGCTTGGACTCGCTTTATAGGGTTCATGCTCCCGAGGCTAAATTTCTTGCTTCCCATCCAGCACCCAATTCCATTATCGTGCACTCAGCCACTAAGGCTAAGCCCTCCAGACATCCAACACCTCCAGACCGAGAGGGCAGGAAGCTGGACACCCTAGCCAGAAAAATGTTCAACCTTGCCTCAACAAATTCGAAACTGAACAATTATCTTGCCTACTTCTCGGCCTACATCTTCCATCTGGCCAACCAATTTACACCTCTCATCCCTTCCCTTCCGGAACCCTCTCAAAAGGTGGCCTCTGGGCTAGTATCAGAACTATCTAGGGTATCGAAGCAACAAATAAATTCCATTCGCCACGCTGTCTCCTGCTCTTCAAGGGTTTTTGCGTCATCTGTCGCCCTTCGTCGTCATGCCTGGCTAAGGTCCACCAACTTACAGCCGGACATTAAGCAAAAGATCGAAGATCTCCCCTTTGATGGCCTGGGTCTCTTCCATGCCTCTACTGATGAGGTTCTCACCTCAGTGGACGACGGGCGCAAGCGCGCAAAACGTCTGGGAGTTTCTCAACCGTTCTCCCAGCAGCCTAACCATACAAGATCCTGGAGACCATCATTCCAGAGGCGCCAACGATCTCCTAGGCGCAATGATTTCTGGAAACGGAAGAGTGGACAACAGAAACCTGCGTTTCAACAGAGGCCTCGCTCACAGCAGCCCAAAAAGTCCTCCCTTCCTTCAAAGCAGTCTCTTTGACTCTCCTCACACTCTGACGCCCCGCACCCGTCTCTCACCCTTCCTTCGAACTTGGAATTCGATAACAACAGACTCCTGGGTGCTGACCATCGTGCGCCTAGGTTACGCAATCGAGTTCATTTCTCCACCTCATCACCATTCCTTCATCGCTACACCCCCGTCTTCTCCCCTGCATCAGGAGATTCTGGACTTACTGCACAAGAACGCCATAGAACCCGTCCCTCCTCTCCACCGAGGGACAGGCTTTTATTCAAAATACTTCCTAGTCCCCAAGAGGGATGGAGGCAGGCGCACCATTCTGGATCTGAGGAGGCTCAACAAATACATCCAATACAGGAGGTTCAGAATGATCTCCCTGCAGTCCATCTTGCCCCTCATACCCAGGAATTCCTGGATGGCCTCTCTCGATCTTCAGGACGCCTACTTCCATGTGACCATCCGACCTCAACATCGGAAGTATCTGCGTTTTGCCATGGGCGAGGACCACTACCAATATGTTTCCCTACCATTCGGCCTTTCCACTGCGCCCCGCGTTTTTACAAAGTGCATGGCAGTGGTGGCGGCTGCGCTTCGCATCCGGAACATCCCAGTCTTCCCATATATAGACGACTGGCTTCTGGTGGCCCCAACTCAACAACAACTAGAGCACAACCTCGACACAGCTCTCACTCTCCTGACTTCCCTGGGCCTTCGTGTGAATGCCTCAAAATCACACCTCACACCTACCCAGGAGCTCAAATTTATAGGAGCTCTTCTCCACACCTCCCTACATCGAGTCTTTCTTCCCGAAGATCGGGCACAGACAATTATCACCCTAGCCAAGTCAGTACAACAACAACCCTGTCAGTCCGCGCTTACAATCCAACGCCTGCTGGGCCTCATGGCCGCCACTACGTCCGTCCTCCGCTTTGCCAGGTTAAGGATGCGACAACTGCAAGTCTGGTTTGTAAGAGCTTACCACCCTCAGACACAATCTCAAAGTTCTTTGCTGACTGTTCCACACAGGGCGCTTCTCTCCCTCACGTGGTGGACTGTTCCCAACAATCTCCTCGAGGGCAGGCCGTTTCTGTCAACCTCTCCAACGGCCATAGTTACAACAGATGCCTCCTGGTGGGGTTGGGGAGCCCACCTAAAGGACAAGACTGTGAGAGGTCTCTGGACAACCTCCGAGAGAACCATGCATATAAATTGCTTGGAACTGATCGCGGTACACAGAGCTCTACAGTCCTTTCTTCCCCTGATAAGGGACCGGCACGTTCAGATCTCCACGGACAATATGGCAACAGTTTATTACATAAACAAACAAGGCGGCACCAGATCCCTCCGTCTCTGCCGTATAGCCGTACTGCTCTGGGAATGGTGTGTCAAGCACAACATCTACATGACTGCCATTCACCTCCCAGGTGTGGAGAATGCTCTGGCCGACTCCCTCAGCAGGTTTCGCATAGACGATCACGAATGGTCCATCAATCCAACCTACCTTCGACGCATCTTCCGATGCTTCGGAATACCCAAGGTAGACGTCTTTGCATCCCGGGACAATGCCAAATGCCCTCGGTTTTACTCCAGGAGGGGCAACGACGCCTTCCTACACAACTGGACGGGCCCCCTTCATTACTTCTTCCCACCAACTCCTCTTCTGACGCGGGTGTTGGTGAAGATAGCTCGGGATGGAACAGACTGCATCCTCATTGCGCCATGGTGGCCTCGACAACCGTGGTTCACGGGGCTTCTTCAACTCTCATGCCACACTTACCGCCGACTTCCTCCTGCGGGCGACCTTCTCTCCCAGGCCAACGGTCAGGTTCTGCATCACAACCCTCGAGTCCTGGCCCTGACAGCCTGGAGAATACACCCTCCTACCTCTCTGCAGAGGTAGCCAATGTCATCCTTAACGCAAGGAAGCCTTCCACGAGACTTTCCTATCAGCGTAAATGGAAGCGCTTCTGTTCCTTTACGACATCTAAGCATCTACAGCCGGAGTCGGCACCCTTGAACCTGATCCTGGACTATCTGCTCTCTCTGCAAAAAGCAGGACTCTGTTATTCTTCCTTAAAGGTGCATCTTTCTGCTGTCTCTGCTTTCCACAATTTGGTTGACGGCAAGACTGTGTTCTCCCATCCCTTATCCAAGTCCTTTCTTAAGGGCATGTTGCACCTCAACCCACCTGTTAAACCCTTTGCCCCGACCTGGAGTTTATCGTTAGTTCTTTCCTGCCTGATAAGGGCCCCCTTTGAACCTATGGCCACCGCAGACCTCAACCTTCTTTCCTGGAAGACGGCATTGCTCGTAGCCCTCACCTCAGGCAAACGGGCAAGTGACTTATGCGCCTTCCGTTACGATCCTCCCTACACCATGTTCCACAGGGACAAAGTTGTTTTACGACCGGACCCTGCGTTCCTGCCTAAGGTTGTCTCCCAGTTCCACTTATCGACCTCAACTTCCTTACCAACGTTTTTCTCCAACCCATCCGACCAGGGACAACGAGCCCTACACTCTTTGGACGTCAGAAGGGCTTTGTCCTTCTACCTTGATCGTACACAACCTTTCCGTAAGGACCCTAATCTGTTTGTGGCCTACGGCAACCCTCACAAGGGTCACAAAATTTCTACCCAAAGACTGTCTAAATGGGTAGTTAGTGCCATCAGGTTGTGCTACGAACTGGCTAAGCAGCCTCTACCCGAAGGCCTTAAGGCCCACTCTACTAGAGCGGTCTCGACGTCTTCGGCTTTCCTGCAAGGCGTTTCTCTGGAGGACATTTGTGCGGCTGCATCCTGGTCCTCTCCATCCACGTTCGTCTCCCATTATGCGCTAGACGTTCGTGCGAGACGTGACGCCTCCTTCGGTCAGGCGGTCCTCAAATCCATCTTCCACTGAAGCTTCGGGTGAGTGCATCCGCTTCCATCTTTAACTTGCATACCATGTTGCATATGTTGTTGCATATTTCATGTTGCAATGTGATTGCATTTGACTGATTACAATGTAATTGCATTTGACTGATTGTTTTACGTGACTAACTTCTTCTTTACCAGCACCCTCCTCCAGGACACCTAGCTGGCTAGTCACCCATGTGTGGGACTGCACAGAGACCACGAAGAAGATAAACAGGTTGCTTACCTGTAACTGATGATCTTCGAGTGGTCATCTGTGCAGTCACACACGCCCACCCAGCCTTCCCCGCTGCTGGCTCCTGGTGATTGTTCATTAACCTCTTACTCTTCATAGTGTCTCTGCCAGCGGCGGCTGGAAGAAACTGAGTGGAATGGGCGCTCTCCCCCCGCTCCAGGCATGCGCGGTCGCTGCCCGCTCCCCAGGGCGGGAGGAAAGCGCGCCAAAAGACGTTATAGACGAGCTATTGGAGCTCCGAGGTATGGATCCGTTGCCTGCGGCAAGACCCATGTGTGTGACTGCACAGATGACCACTCGAAGATCATCAGTTACAGGTAAGCAACCTGTTTATATCATGCTTGGTTTTGTTTTTTTTTAAATGCCAGAAAAGGTGTGAGATCTTCCTCCCCCCCATTTAAACACCCCGCCGTGGTGTTTAAATGGGGAGGGGCGCACGGCAACTCTCTTTGCTGTCTCTCCGCCTGGCGGGGAGACGGCAAAGGTGGGTCATCCTCCTCCCCTGGCAGGGAGACAGCAAATGTGGGTGATCTTCCCGTTCCCCATTTAGGAAAGGTCCCCTGTGCAAGCACCAGTCGTTTTCGACTCTGCGGTGACGCTGCTTTCACAAAGTTTTCACAGCAGATCTTTTACGGGGTGGTTTGCCATTGCCTTCCCTGGTCATTACACACACACCCCCCCCCCCCAGCAAGCTGGGTACTCATTTTACCGACCTCAGAAGGATGGAAGGCTGAGTTGACAATTGCTGGCGCAATGATATCATTTGGAGTGGGCTCTTGCAGGGAAGCGGATGTGCGCTTGTGACGAGTCGGCTACAATGGAGCGTCCAAACATAGAAAGTACGCGCGGGAGTCGTCAAAAGCATTCTTATTCCAGATTTAATGTACTATCAAAAAAGTCCGCGTCTCAGTCGCGGCAGTTCGGGACACGAACGAGCCAATGACCATTGCCAGATGCTGATGTTTGGACAACCGCATAAAATCCGACATGCATCTGGCTTTCATCCATGCCCATCTCGTCAGTTTATGTGTGTCTGACCTCGGCCCAGTAGTTTTTTTTTTTTTTTTACCAAATGACCCCTGGGCAGAATTTTTGCTGGCTGGGGTCATCTGATGGTGAGAAAAGCTTTTCTTTCTTTCTCTCTTTCTCTCTCTCTCTCTTTCTCTCCCTGCAAGTGATGCTCTGTCTGTACTCTTGGTGCTGGGAGGGGAGGGAAGCAACAGTGGGAGGGCTTCTAGTGCCCTGGTCCCACTGGTGGACATTCTGGTGCTTTTTGGGCATTGTATGAGGGAATTTTGGACTGGATAGTCCACCGGCCTGATCCAACATGGCTCCTCTTACGTTTAAGTTTTTTTTATTTCCATGTCTTTCTTTTCTTTTCTTTTCCTTCCATTTCATTCTTTCCCTTTCTCTTTCTTTTTTTCCTTCCATTTTTACTGGATGAAACCTTTCTGTTCATCATACTGTTGTTGCAGACATAGGAGCTCTGCCAATGAAAAGTTGGCACCCCCAGTTGTAGCCAGGTGGCCTTCTAAGAGATTTCTGTGTGAGAGTAAGAGGTGTGGGGCAGAAAGAGATCATTGGAGATTACTGCGGTATATCTCAACAGCACTGGAAGAGATGGTACTATGAACTTGGCATCGCACCATTTAACTGATCCTGCTTTTAACAGCTGTCTGACACCAAAATTAAACTCCTCCTGTAGATATTAAAAAAGATGAAAGTAGTTCACTGGCTAAGTATCTGTACAACAGGTTGCTTTTAAAGGCATGGGAAAACACAGCCAGCAAAAAGCTGTAAGCCCCTCATAAATATCCTTTTTCGGATAACTGCAGAAAAGCTTGTATGAACTTCATATAATTTAAAATTAATTCATTAATTCCAATACAATTCTCTGCTACCTTTCACAGCAATTTCCCCATGTTTCTACCAAAGAAAAGTATGAAAAATAGCTGTAGAAAGATTTTCTTGAAACCAAGCAAGCTTGGTTGTAGCTTGAGGCAGGGTTCCAGTAGTAGCAGCTGAAGGAAGGGCCTACTAAATGTGTCAGCATATTCTGAGGTAGAGCAGCTGCCAGGGCCCAGTGTGAGTGGTACACGGTGCTGGCATTCCTGTTGGCAATGGCAACAGCACTCCCAATTGCATACACTGGCCAGTGCTGTTGAGGAAGGGATGTGTAGGTAGTGCAGGCAATTGAACATGGGCATTAGGAGTGCTTGCAAGCTGGAGAAGAATATACAAACAGATAGGTGCATGCAGGTGTGGGGGTGAAAAGAGAGGACCGCCCACTTTCCACACCCATTTTGGCTCAGCATGACTTTCAGAGAGATTTTGCTAAAAATGAATTAACTTCCGAAGATGCAGATTTAGGGGAATGCCCTGGAAGTGACATCACAGGAAAAGGTGGAGTTTTGTTTCAGTGTACCCCGAAAGTGACATCACTTGGTCCTTGACACCACAGGAAATGACATAATTCCTGTCTCCCAGCTCCACCCCAAAGTCTGCTGGCTCCACCCCAAAATTTTAGTGGGCCACGAAGGAGAAGTGTAAAAATAACAGGGCTACAGGAAAGAAAAGTTTGGGAAACCCTGCTTTAGTCTATTGGATATCATGGACCAAAAGGCAGTAGAGATAGGCACAAACTGATCCACAAGTAGCAATTCATGCACACATCAGGCCGATTAATGGTTTCTTCCAAACCGGTTATTTCCTTTGTGGATCTTTTTTCCAGACAGCTGGGTGCTGATTTGTTCAATTCCTAGACAATACTGGGGGTGGACTTCTGAGAGCTCTAGAAAAACCCATAGCAGGTGTCCATCGCTTGATTGGCAGCTCTGGAAGCCAATCACAGAGCTCCCATTCTGCAGCATTGTTGTGATCCTAGGCCTACTGTGGCCAACAGGCTCCAGATAAGCCTGTATTAGAGTAGCAACCACGCCTACATTTCCCAGGATCCCTTCTATCCTGATTGGGTGGGCAGAAATTTTAGAGGGAAAACTTGCTCAATGAAGACCAGAGGGGTGGGACCTAGGAGGAAAGAATAAAAAATAGCTAGAGAGGGAAGAGTGTTCTCTCTGGAAAGGCTGAATTGGAGACAGGCTGCACTGGAGAGAGGATTAAATTTAGTTCTTGTATTATCCCATTGCCACATTGGAAAACTTTAAATCCATGGAAAATGATCACTCACAAGATAATCATCAAACCCGCCCCCACAAAAAAAAGAAACTTAACTAAATGAAGCAATTTGGAGACAAAACCCCCCACAATCAATTAGTATCAAACAGGTGTCAACCTTTAACAATAAAAACTCAATTTTAAGACTAAATGAACCAAATATCATCCAAATTAATTAACATTTAAAGAATTGTGCATCAATTAATGGAACTCTTGATATAATCCTTGAAAAAAATTGTTTGGGCAATAATTTTATTATCAGATATCTGGGGTAGCAATGGGGAATCCAGCAGCAGCCAGTATTGCAAATTTGTACTTTAATTTTTTGGAAACTAAATTTGGTTATGACCCATTTATAAAGGAGATTTGGTTCTATAAACTGTATTGATTATTTATTATTTTTAAGGATCTTAAAAAGTAGGAAGGATCTTTGAAATGGCCCAACTATTTACATTTCAGTATCAAATTTGAAATTAGGTAGGACTTGAAGGAAATTAATTTTCTGTTTACTATGATTGTTAAAAGTGCTTCCAATGAATTGTATGAAACACTTTTCTCCAAACCAACAGATAGAAGCTCTTTTCTCCATTTCAACTCATTCCACCCAAGCCATATCAGGACCAATTTACCTTATAGTCAATTTATTTCCATCAATTTATTTCCATTGATACTGATATTTGGCTGATTTGTCTTCCACCTGAATTATGTGCTTTAAATTGTTTTATTGTATTTTTACTGTTTAATTATTTTAATTTGTTGTACTTTTCCCTGAGCCTGTTTGTGGGGAGGGCGGAATCGACATCTACCAAAATAAAATAAATCAAATGGAATTTGATGTGCAAGGAAGACTTTAAAATAAGTGCTGACAAACTTAATTCTCCGTTCTTGACATGAGGTTATCCAGCACCAGGAGTTGTACAATATAAAGCAGAAAAGGTGGATAGGAAAACATTTATTAGATAAACTGAAATCACAACATACTGATATTGGGTTGTGCCTAACAGTATTCTCCATCACCGGACAGGATTAAGAAATTAATTACCAAATATTGGCACGTCATGACACATATTCCAGTTTGCTTAAATCCACCAAAAATTGGATTTAGAAACCCTAAGAACTTGAGGAATTCTTTCGTTTGAACTGATATAGGCAGTGAGGTAGAATTTCTGGGACAGAGTGATGCTGTTGCTCATTTTCCCTGCAGTCATTGTTTACCATGTGGGAACACACTCTCACATGGGAATTCATAAATCCCACTAATGGCCGAATTATAAAATTAAGAAATCTAACAAATTGCAACTCAAAACAAATCATATATCTTGCTGTTCTCCAAATTTGACCAATTTTGGGGAACTGGATTGACAAAATGCAAGAATATGCAGTTACGGCAAAATTGACAAATTATTTCAACCAAAGACCAAAAGGTGAATTTGAAAACAACTGGAGAGTCTTTTATGAGTGTTATAACCAAGTCTTGTAGTTAGATGTCTGAATGGTTGGTTGAAATATGATTTCATAATATGACAGACTCTATGCAAAATATTGAGCATTGGTTGTTTCTTTATTATAACAATTTTTAGCATGATAACTTTATAATAGTTCTTCTGAGATTACTTATATTCAGGGCTTTTTTTGTAACAGGAACTCCTTTGCATATTAGGCCACACACCCCTGATGTAGCCAATCCTCCAAGAGTTTACAGTAGGTCCTGTCATAAGAGCCCTGTAAGCTCTTGGAGGATTGGCTATATCAGGGGTGTGTGTCCTAATATGTAAAGGAGGTCCTGCCACAAAAAAAGCCCTACTTATATCATATAGTAGAATAAATTAGAAAGCATGATATTATACATTATAGACAGAGGTTCTAAAAAGCTGCTATCCTGACTCTAAATAATCATGTGATATTTTGCCATTCATATATACACATAATCAGTATGAAATACTGTTAAGTTAATATGCTAATACATAGCCCTATGTCATGTATTTGTTAAATGAATTGTCATGTATTTTTCCTACATACTCATGTATTGTTTAAGAAATATCCCTTACATTTATATAACTGCCCATATGCTATATAATTATAATCAAACTTACTTAATGGTTTTTTCCCTTTCCCCCATTTCTTTTTTTTTCTGTATCCCCATTAATTTTTTAAAAATAGTAATAAAAAGCCCCAAATTATACTTAGGGATGACACTGAGAACACTAAGGGTTAGAATTCCTGAACACTGGTAAAGTATCAGCCATTAAATTCTAGATGTTTCTACAGCATTGCATTTTAAGGAAATGCATCATTCCATATAGGATTTAAAATTCTTTGTCATATATAAATACAAACCTAAACCATTTATGAAGGACGTAATTAAGGTTTTATTACAGCAAGAATGCTATTGGATTCACAGATTACAGACAGTAGTGCCAAATGGATTAAATGCTAACATTGATTTCTTGCTGTATCTGTATCTTGTTTTGTATGGTAATGTCTTCCCATCCTAATATTGAAGTTCTGTCGTAACTGTAAGCATTTTACCTTTAAATGCTAGCATCTGTTCCACACCTGTATGCAATTAAGTTCCTTTTAATGCATAGTTAGGTAGCAGTTCTGTTAAGAACCTTTGGAGAAGTACTTGAAAGTTACCATGCAGGCTGGGTCCACACTTCAGAGTTGAAATTCTGGGTACCTTTCTGTCCTTCAGAACTTGCCTTTGGAGACTTGGGGGTGCTGTGACTGTAAGGGGGATGCATGCTTTTCTTCAAGTATCTGGCGGGGGGAGGGGGGCGGGGATGTCTGCCCAGGTGAAGTTTCCCTGTGAGTTTGGTGTCACTGGTTTGTTCTTGAGACATTTCACAGACTCCTGGCAGTAACTGCAGCAGTCTTTTCCAGAGAGAGACTGGGAAACCTTTTTTGGAAATCTGTAATTGGGATCCCAGAAATGTAATCCATCCTCAACTTTAAGAGATTTTAGTGAAGCAGGTGGCAGGGTGAGGTTCCCTATGCATTTGGTATGTGTAGCTGGCAGGGAGTCGATTCTGTACACTTTTGAACCTGTGCCTGACATTTTCCCCAGAAGCACTTTCCTGGCTTGACCTTCATCCTGTTGGGTTTGCAGTGCCACTAGTTCTGCTGGGCTTGCAAAAAATGTCCCTATTCCCTATCTTCAGTTTTTACTGCAGAAATTCTCTGGGACTTTTATTCTGTTCTGTGGGGCTTCTGTTGCTTTGTTGATTCCACCCTCCCTTCCATTGAAAACAATAGATGACAGCACCTTTTTGGGGGAGGGGTTGTAACTTGGACCCTGTAAATCCAATCTTCACCAATTTGGAGGACAGATAGAGGAGAGTCAGCTGGCATTCTGTGTGAGTTCGGTGACTCTAGTATGCCATCAGGCCATTCCACCACATCACAAACTTTATGAACTGAACTAGTTTGTCAAGCATCAAAAGCCCATGACAATCTGTGGTTCATGATCAACACATGCTACAGACCACAAACCACATTTTCCTCAATTAATAATTAAACGGAAGAATTTACTGCCAGGGGAAATCCTGATGATCGCAAGCACAGATGGAGGTTGGACAGATTCATGGAGGAGAAGTCCATCAATGGTCACTAGCCATGGTGGATTAAAAAGCACCTCTGTTCAGAGGAAGCAAACAATTTCTGAATTCATTTAAATAGGCTACTGGTGTGGTTTATTACTGGCATACTATTAGGTATTCAGCATATGTTAAAGACATTTTACTTTTTAAAAGTGAATGTTGTGGCCTAAAAGTTAACAACTTTGAGCTTCTGTGGTTCAAAGAAAAAGGTCTTGGATAACAGTAAGCATATATAGGTAAGAAAACAAGCCCATACGTGTCCTAGATCCATTCATTTTAATGCAGCGATTTAATACTGTGATGATGATGCAACACTGCTAGAAGAGCAAGGTTGTGTTAACAGCTGAAATGACTCGGTACAATGGACCTCTGGCAATTCCACTTGTCTGTCCACCCCATCCCACTTATAGGATCTCAATATGTAGTGACTTATCAGGAAAGAGATCCTGGAGTTGTAGCGGAATGAAAATGCTCACTCAGTGTGTGGCAGCAGGGAACAAGGCAAAATCCATGCTGGGGGTTATTAGGAAAGGGAATGAAAAACAGAACAGCCAGTATAGCAATGACCTTGTAGAGGTAGCTCCGTTAGGAATACTGTGTACTGTTACCCCATCTCAAAATGTTCATAATATTTCACTGTGAAGCACAAAGGCATGTCATATGATAGTAGCCATGTATGCTGCACACATATCATCTTGCTATTTGTAATATAATACTGTTCCTTTAAGATATGCCTGTCTGTTCCAAGCACTTGTGCTACATTGATCCAACTTGAAGGGTGTGGAGACAGCTTTCATTGAGAGTCTTTAGCCTGGTGAAAAAGTGCAGCCATTGTGTTGTAAATGTGACAGAGGCTGCTTGGCTCCATAAAAAGAAGCATTAAAAATAAAATAAAAAATAATACTGGATATAAAATCAAGAAAATCCTAATGTAATTTTTTTTAGTATGGTTGTACAGTATTTATTTTTTACCCTTAAGGGTTCTTTATACTACTCAGAGACTAATATTTTTACATTCTCAGGGTATTTACATGTGCATCTCTTAATAAAGATTCTTGATCAAAATGGGAAGTATAATGATTGAAATTCTGTTGAGAACTCACTTTTACGCACATTTGGAAAATTTATATTCATGCACATTGTCTTCTGTACACTGTCAACATTATTTCCTTGTAAGCCTGGACCTGCAACATTACTTTGTTATTGAGTATATAGATACCTTTTGTATTTGTTGGAATTAGCATTTATATTGTAGCAGGAAGCTTTTCCCGTGGTGTAGTATCTTTATATAAATGTTTTGTACATTCTTGGGGGTTTTCATTGATCAAGGGAAATATAATTGGTGTTTTCATTGAGTTAGGGAGATAACTGATGTCTTTTGGCAAATAGATCATAGGCAGAAAACAATTTATCTGAACAGATCCAGATGAAATATTGAACTGTTTGTATCGTACAATAACAAAAAGAAAAGGACAACATTATTCAAGAACGCAGCTTTTTAGATTATATATATATATATATATATATATATATATATATATATATATATATATATATATATATATATATATATATATATATATAAATAAAAAGAGAGACCAAGCCAGATTTAAAGGATAAAGAGACATGTATTTCAGTATTGCTGCACAATCTTTTTGCCATACATATTTTCTTAAAAATATACTTCAAATGCCACATTCAAACAAGACAAGGCTGTAGCTTATTTGTAACTCATATAAAGTATTAAAAGCTCTCTAGAGATGATGGGGATTTAACTAATTGTTAAATCATTTCCACTATTGTTTAAGGCTTCACTAGCCAGTGATCTCACACAATAATGTGTAATGCAAGACTTTAGTGTATGTAAGTGTAAGAGTTAGCATATAATTATAACAATGCTTAGAGAATAGTTGCTGCGACCCAATGGGTAAATGTGTTCATCACATCATTCACTACAAATGAGAGCTTAAACACTTCAAATGCAATATCAAGGCGAGTTAAATACATTGTCATTGCAAGTGTTATTTTATTGCACATGTCATTGCATGGGGGGGGGGAGTGTATAACTTGAAGGAAAAGAATGGCCAGTTAGTGCTTCTGAGACTTACAGAATATAAAACTTTCAGATAAGCTTATTTGCCATAATGTGCATCCTTATCAATTTTAATCACAAATAATTTTTGTGGCAAAGTACAGTCTTTTCACAAATGAATTTTACTTGGCTATTAAAAGCAAACAAACTGAGATATAAATCCAATGACAGCCAAAATGCCCTTTCCAGATATATACAGCAATATTTTTAGCAGTTATTTCCATACTTCTAAAGCCTCCCTGAGTCCATGTTTAGCGACATTGTAGGTTTGCTGATACTTACTGAAAATGAAGGGGGGAGGGAAGCCATTCCTTGAGGGAAAGAAAGGCAAGAATTGTGCTCACATGTTGATTTTTAAAAGGATCCTACTGTATTTTTGCATCCAAGAGATTACTGGCCATTGTTTGTCCACGCCCATTTACACAACCACTGACATGTCTTAATGATTCAGCTCCAAAGTAGGCCAAAAGAAGATCGGTGTGATGAATCAGCAGTTGCATCAGGTCTTCAGCTATACTCTCTATTGTTGAAAATCGTACCTTTTCAAAGTCAAAAATGTCCTTCAAGAAATAAAGAACCTGATCCTAAGAAATAAATCATAAAAAGTATACTAATTTGGGGAGAAATTCTGGAAGCATATAATACTACTGGATTTATTTCTAGTCTTTGTCTTTTAAAATTAATACATATTTACTGCATCAATATTACAAACCTGCATACCTTAAAGAAGCTGCAGAACTCATACAAAGAGTTTCGAGGACCCAGAAAGCCCCATGCCAGAACAGGACTAATATGTTCACAAATAGCATAGAAATGTGCAAAGAATCCATCATGCACCTGGGGATATAATTAACAGAGAAGATAAATTGTTTTCGGCCTCTGACTATCAATCTGTTAAATCAAATTAGGATGCTGAGAGGTCATTAAAGAAACTTCTTCATACTGATAAGTGCTCAAAAAGAAAAGAAAAAAGGGGGAGGGATATTTAATTTCAGATTAGGTGATACTCTCAGTCACCACCTTAACAGTGTAATACTAAGGTTATTTTCCCGAGAATTAGACACATTCAATCGGCTTGAATAGGATTCTCAGCAGACCTGCTTTGGATTGCTATGTAAGGTATAAGTACTGTGTAAAGTATTTGCTAAAAAAGCTTGATTAAGATTCATGGGAGGTAAGTCTATCAGTGGCTACTAGCCATGTCCAGATGCAGCAAGCCTTTGAACGCAAGTTCTAGGAGGCCACATCAGTAGAACACCCTGGCCTCTGTGCCCTGTTCATTGGCCCTTTATGACAGCTGGCTGACCACTGTGTGAAACAGGATACAGGACTAGATCTGATGTGGTTTGATCCAGCAGGGCATCTGTTAGTTATTCACACTTGTCAGCCAATTGTAAACCACAGCCAAGAATGAAGGTACTATAAAGGAAGTCAAAAGCATTAATGATACCCTGCAAATCTTATTTTCATTTTCTAACCACCAGATCTACTGGATCAGGCCATCAACCAGTGGAACTGTCATTAATATCACCTTCTGCTCCGTACATAAATGATGGGGACAATGCATCCTCTCTGTACTGATTATACTTGACTTGATGCTGCAAGGTTGCTTCACAACTTACAAACAAATGTGCACTTTAACAATGGTATAAGATCTCAGGTCTTTGAATATCCCTAAAATTTACATTTATAAAAATAGTAGCTGTATGATTGGAACCTCGGGCAGTTTATAATTGCACAGGATGCACACTGCAAAAACAGATTGTGTTAAGTAACAACTGGCAGTATTAAACATGATCAATATCTCTAAAACTACAAAAATCAAAAGACTATTTACCTTCATTTGTTGCTTTTTTTGTTTCAGAACAGACCAACAGCTTGAAGCCACAGCCTAAGTAAGAACATTTTAAAGTTACTTGTTTGCCTGTTAACCAGAATATAAATTAATCAGCAGCAGCTTCCCTAATTTTAACACAGCATTATTACACGTTTAAATGATGGCCCTATGTCTGGTTTTATTACTATAGTACAGCCTTGTCCTTGACTTTATTTATGGCTGCTTGATTGGTATAGAGGTACTTCGCTTGTAATCTAAGCCATTTCCTGCAAAGCTGTAGGGTAGAGCTGGATGCATGAAAGCAGTGCCATCATCGTTTCCTTGACCTGCATCAAATATACATGCAGGACATAGAAACAGAGCTGGATGGACTTCAAGGGTCACCTCCTGCACAATGCAAAAAATCCACAACCACCTCCTCTTCACTCCCTCAGTGACCGCTGCTCTATGCCCAGAGAGAGGAAACCTCCAGGATTCCTGGGCCAATCTGGCCAGGAGGAAAATGCCTTCCTGACCCCAAAGTGGTGATTGGCATTACTCTGGGCATGTAAGAAAGAGAGCCAAGCCCTGGTTCATCCCATCCCACCCTCCCTCTCATGATGTGCCTAAATGCACAGAATCTGCGTGGTCATCTAGCCTCTGCTTAAAAGCCTCCAATGAAGAAGAGCTCACCACATCTCAAGGTAGCTTGTTTAATTGAGGAACCACCACAACTGTCAAGAAGTTCTTCCTAAAGTTTAGTTGAAAATGCTTTTGATTTAATTTCAATCCACTGGTTCTGCTCTGACCTTCCAAAGCAACTGAAAACGACTTTGCTCCAATCTCTATATGACAGCCCTTCAAACACTTGAATTAAAATATCTTCTGTTCTCTAAAGTGGGTTTCCTGTTTTTTTTATACCTCTTCCCCCACTAACCTTTATTTCTCATCCCCTTTCTTCTTTCTCTTCTTTCCATCTCCATTCTCACCCCCCTCACAATGTGGATTCACATCCCTAAACCTATGTCTCCAATACAGCCAGATCAACCTCCCTTTTTATCCCCCTGACTCTGCCACTATTCCCCCTTCTGTATCCTCTCTGGTTGCTACCAGAAGGTAGGGGTGCCTGAAGCAGGGCTTCTGAAGATGACTGTAGTGGTTGGATACACTTGCTACCTTTTAGTAAAAACAAATATAAAAATGTGAAGAAATAGTTAAAGATAATATTTATTTTACAAAATTTATACCCCTCCTTTCTGCCCTCACAAGAACCACCAAGGTGGAGAATAAATTAAAACATACACAATTCACTTCTTAGAGACAATTAAAACCAACAAAAATCATTAAAATCAGACAAAAAATACAAAAACAAAAAAGCACAAACATTGGGCTGGAAGGGTAGGATCAATGAGAAAATGCCAAATGAAACAAAAAAGTCTTCACCTGCTAGCAGAAGAGGGCAACAGAAGGGGGTAGATGAGTTTTCCCAGGGAGAGAATTCTAGTTTTTGTGCCACAACTGAGAAGGCCCTCTCTCAGGTTGCTACCTGCCTAATCTCAGAAGGTAGGGATGCCTGAAGCAGGGCCTCTGAAGATGACTGTAGTGGTTGGATAGGTACATAAAAGAGTATACAGTCATTCAGATATGTTGGTCGCAAACCATATAAGGCTTTAAACGTCAACACCAGCACTTTCAATTGTGCCTGGAAACAGATGGGGAGCCAGTGTAGATGGGCCAAGACTGGAATGGTATGGTCCTTACAACCCATTCCAGTCAACCTCCTGGCTGCAGCATTCTGCACCAAATGAAGTTTCTGAACATTTCTTAAGGACAGCCCTCATGCGGGGTTCATTGTAGTAATCTAACCTAGATATAATGAGGGCATGTGCCACAGTGGCCACAGTTTTTCTGTCCAGGAATGGCTGCAACTGGCTAACAAATCATATCTGCCACCTGCTTACTGTGCCTGGAGTGGGGGGACTTTGGTGGGCATTCTGGGGGTGGGCTGGGACATTATGGAGGGGACTGCCTCAACAACATAGAGTTTGCCAAATGCCAGCACACCCCTGGCAGGATGACATCACTTTCAGTAGGACTGGAACCACTGAAGAATGGTGCCTCCCAATCTCAACCCAGAAAGGCTTTCTGGAAGGATAGCATGATAGATGGTATTGAAAACCACTGAGTGATCCAGGGGAGTCAACAAGGTTGCACTCTCTGTGTTCATCTCCCAGTGCAGATCTTTAAGTAGAGAAACCAAGGCTATTTCTGTCCCATAACCAGGCCTATACCCAGATTTGAAAAGATCCAAACAATCCACTTCATCCAGAAAAGCTAGATCATAAACACAAGATCATGAACACAATAGGCTGTTTTATTGTTGAACCAGCCCCCCCCCCCCTTTCAGTTAAAATACATTAGGGAGGTTTTATGGGGAACAAGACAAAGGTACAAATTCAACCTTTAAAAAATAAAATGTGTTTAATAATGGGAGAAGGACTGAGACTGTATCCAGAAAAACATGCAGCATGGTCATCTGTCCAGGCAAAACCACAGGAAGATTTGTGGCTCATTAATAAGGAATTAGTTTTCAAATGAAGGGCTAGAGGGGAGGAAAACTAACCATGGGAGACTACATCTTCTCAAAGTGAGACAATTAATAACTGAGATAATTAACAGATGCATTGCATGAAAATCTACAGGTCTGGACACAGTCTGGGTGTGTATATAATTGTTCCCCAGTATAAGCAGTTTCTCAACCAAGACATAACTCTTTTATACTTCCAAATAAAATCGGTGGGACTACAGCAGTGTCGTAAGGTAGAACATACTACTTTGCCAGATTTCTTGAGATTATTTATTTTGTTGTCATGCTACCTCTTATCTTTTGGCACTGGTAGCAAAGTAGAAGGCAGGGCTTTTTGAGAAGAACATCTGCTACTGTAAATGTTTAGTATATATAAGAAAACTGAACTGTACAGCATTTCTTGAAGTTTCTGGATCTGGCTACTCGTAAACTCAAATTAGCCACACTGACATAATACACTATTCCTAATTAAATACTTAAAGAATTCAATTTACTAAGAATGAGTGGTTATATCTGAACTATTAATTAATTCATTGTTTCTGATTTATAACCCGCCCTTCCCTCAATGGGATCAGAGCGGGGAACATTAATAAATATACAGAGTTAAAATTAATTCATACAATAAAACAATACTACAATCTTAAAAACAGGTCAAATTCTCCAGATGGTGATATCAAATTGCATCCATTCATCCCACACATCTCCCAGCTGGTATAAGAGAGATGACATAGCCTTAATGAAGTGTAACCACGAGATCAAGTTAAATCAGAATGCTATACCGGGTTTGCACATAGACTCTCTTCTTACAGTGAAATCCTATGCAGAATTATATCCACTGAAGTCAATGTGTCTAGGTAAGAAGAGGGTGTACCTTTGTTTGGGGAGGGAAGGCAGCATGGTATCAAATCAAGGAAGTGAAGCAGGGTTAGTACTTGGAAACTGCAGAGGAAGGCAATAATAAAGCACCTCTGCTTCTTATTTGCCCTGAAAGCCCCTCACCGGGGGTGCTATAAGTTGGCTGCAACTTGATGGCACCTTACATATGTGCACATAGAACTCTGTTTAGATTGCACTGTTAGATTGGGGATGATTTGCTCCTGTGAAGGTCTAAAGTTTTTGCTAAAGTGACTTTTATAATAACATGTTTTCTGGGTTTTTTTGCATTTTAATACAATTACAGCTTAAATTCAAATCAACTCATCCCTGGAATATTTTTCATGCCAAAAGATGCTTTAAAGCCAGAAGTATTTGAGACCTTAAAAAAAAAGAAAAAGCTGTACATACTTATGCTTTGACCACATTGTAAAAAAGAAAAAAAAAACCTTTAAGAAACATAGTTTAAATACTTTTTGACACAGCTAAGCAGTTTTGTCCTAATAAGGATTGGAATAATACAGTTTACAGATGGCATAGGCTTCTGTCTTTCACAAAACATAATTTGAGTAATATGCTATTTCAATACTAGGAGGTAAAATGCTACTGATAACCCCAAAACACAGACAGAATGTGTTTGATCCAGTGATCAGTCAGCTGAAAGTGCTGTTGCTCAGGGGTCTTTTCTGTTCTGCTCAGGAGCAGAACCCACATGGACCAGCTATGTGAGAGGGGGCTGCACTGAGGAGAGAGAGAAAATGGCCTCTGGCCTCTTATGATAGTGAATTTAGTGTCAACAGATGATGGAACGATCCAGTGTGTTTCCTTCTGAAATTGATTTTAATTGTATTACAAATCAAGACAAGGGAAAAAAACTGCTGAAGGCTTGACAGTAACAATTCTGTCTCCTAATAATGCAGGCCAGCACAACATAAGGTTCAAAGGCCCAATCATTGTCTCTTTGTCGGCCCCTAGGATAATTCCAGATACTCACATTTGCAGTCCTTTCCTGTATCACTGAGGAATAGCTACATTCTTCTGATGTATTGCCATCAAACTTCCATTGTTGTCCCCCTCCCCCCACATCTTGAAGTGAGACCATGTTCTCCATGTCTTTGCTTCACTACTTATAGTCAATTTTCTCTGCATGGGCCGGTAAGTAAGTTTTGTTCAGGACCACAACAGAGTCCATAAAGCTAGCAGAGTGAGAGGGACCATGCCTAGTGTAATCACAAAAGTGAGTTGTATAGTTATTTTTGCTGCTTCCAGTCTATGCACTGGAGCACACTAAAGTTCTAAGTCCTTTAGAAATCAAAGGGGCTTAACATTTAGCTACAAGCTTAAACAGCCATTGATGGGGTTTAACCATGCTTAACTTTCTCAAGAAGGTCTCCCCATGAGCTAGGAGCAGTATCTTTGTGACAAAGATGAACTACAGTTTCTATAGTAACAGGGACATTCCAACAATCATCTCTGTCCTGAACGTTTGAAAATGACTAAAACAGTTGTATCCTAATACCTTTATAAAATAACAGACTGTGTCAATGGCAATTAGGGCTTTTGGCTGGTGCTCCTATACACTGCAAATTCAGCAAATGTATACTTTTTAATGTCATAGGTAGATACACAAAAGAGCATGCCTTCACCTTCTTGCCTTGCTTATGTACAACTCACAGGGACCAGGCTAGGCACTGTTTTGTAGGAAATGCTGGATTAGAAGGGCCCTAGTATGATTCAACAAGGCAATTATAATTTTGTATTCAAATCCCCAGCCCAAACACTGATCCTGGCTTGTGATCCTTTAATGAGCTGGATATTTGTAGAATTCTTCAGAGGGATTTCAGAGGAAGATCATAAAGACAGGAGTTTCCTAAATAATTAAATAATAAAGCATTCTAAAGAAGAAAAAGGCATGCTCTCTAACAATTGAAAAACAGCTTCAAGAAAAAGGGGAGTGGGAAATGGCTTAAAGCAGGGGTGGCCAACGGTAGCTCTCCAGATGTTTTTGCCTACAACCCCCATCAGCCCCAGCCAGCATGGCTAATGGCTGGGGCTGATGGGAGTTGTAGGCAAAAAAACATCTGGAAAGCTACCGTTGGCCACCCCTGGCTTAAAGACTGAAACCATGGAATCAGCACTCCACAATACTGGCTTCTGCTGCAATCAGGGAAAGGGGAGAATTTGCCACTAAGCTTTACACAGGTGAAGAAGACTATGTGTGTTCCCCAAAATGGTAAACTTTTGCAGTAGACTCACTCCTGAAATTATGTAAATATACACATACCCAAAGTTATATAATAGGCCAATCAGCCTTCTTTCCATCATAGGCAAACTATACGCTGAGCATCTATTAACCAAATTAACTTATTGGATGTCTCAGCAAAGAGTCTTAGGCCCTGAACAAATTGGGTTTAGCAAGGCTAAATCTACAGTAAATCACTGCATCACTCTAGTGCAACTGGTTGATAAATATACTACTCCTAGGAATTCCAAACTTTACGCAGCTTTCTTGGACCTCAAGGGGGCATTTGATTCAGTAGATAGAGAGCGACTATGGATAAAACTGTATCAACTGGGCATCGAAAAGAGACTTCTCAAATTAATCATAACGCTACACTTCTCCACCACTTGTCAAATCAAAATCCCAGCTTCCGGGGAATTTACACCTAAAATTCCCTTCAATAAAGGAGTTAAACAAGGATGCATACTTGCTCCTTTTCTATTTAATTTATTCCTCAATGATCTGGCTCCCGTACTAACAGAAGTAGCTCTCTGAATTATGATACTAAGCTTGTATTACTGGTCGTTTTTATCTTGATGACCCTGTCTAGAGTCACACACAGTTATATCCCTTGGTTCTATATGTTACCATCTCACCATCACATAGTTTAACTGGAGTTTTTAGATTTTAACTTGAATTATATGAAATTGTTTTTATATGCTTTGCTGCTGTATTGCACCCCACCCTGAGCCCACTTGCAGGAGAGGGCAGGATAAAATTGCATAAATAAAATAAGAACCCCAGCAAACAATTGTTTAAATTTTATGGGTTTTTAAAAATAAAATTAACATTTGGGAAGTCAGTGTCAATACATCATATTATTACAAACTTCAAGGTTACAAATTTCTACAGAGGCTGGAAAAATTCTTCCCAAATATATTTCCCACAAGGTTATTTCTTGCACATTTAAACACTGCTCAGAAGAATGCAAATATGGACCACATATTCTGCAACAACCTTATAAAAATATCAAAGTGCTGAAAAAAATAATAGCCACTTACAGTTTCTTTAAAGGAAGAATTTAGCCAGTGATTGTTTACCACATTCTGTATAGACATAGGTGGATTTTCTAAATCTTCAAATGAATCCATAAATATAAAGTCCAGAACAACATCATAGAAATTTAAATGTTTCACCTGCATTAGGTTCACAATAGCTGAAATTACTGAACATGTTTGCAGAATTAAATAACAAAACACTTTTACAAGAAAATCCAGAGGTAGTCTTGGCTTTAAATGAATTATTTAATTAAACTAATGAAAAGATACTTTAGTGGTGAACTAAGTAAAGATCAGTAAGGAAATAGCACTTTTATAAACACAGTAAAATTAATAGATAACAATTTCAAGCAATTGCCAAGAACTTAAGATATTTGGAAGAGCACTTACTCCCCAAGCAGCAAGCTCCATTTCAGTATTAGACCAATGATCCGCTTGCTCTAAGAAAGACATCATCTCATCAAAAACTTCCTCAAACTTCTTTGGATTCTGTGAAGACAGGCCAAGAAGTATCATGAGAATTAAGCATGACTCCATTTAGATATTTTAAAAACTAACTGATTTAAACTTGAACTAATTGCTTTGAATTGAAACATGGTAAGATGCATAATAATTACGGTAATCTGGAAATTGATTATCTGCTCAAATTCAAACCTCTCTGTGTGATCTGATAAGAACATGAAGTTCCTCTGTAGGTATCACATCAATTTTAACATTAAATGCAGTTCTCTGTATACTACAGATAGGAGCATGTAGAGCTGCATAGGGACAGAAGTTAATGCACAAATAGGAGTGCACATGAAGAGCCTGTGTATATAAAGTGCTTGGTATGGGCCAATTAACTTTAATTTCTGAGTGATATTTGCATATCATCTATATCCATAAATAAAGGAATATGTCTCCCTACTCTTATTTTTCTTTTTAAATTCTTCTCTTCATGCTGCCCCCTGCCTTTCCTGGAAACCCTATAAATACACAGTATTTCTGAGTGAAGAAGTGGTAGTTCAGGAATCCACAGAAATTTGGACCAGTTCTGAAAGATTTTTCTAAATTTAACCGGTACTTTTCCTGAATGTTGTTTTTATAAACTTTAGTGACGGCAGAAATGATATGTCTGTATCAGAACTCACTTAAGGGTTTTCCAGCACAGATAAACTTCTCAGTAAAGAGCCTACGCAGCAACCAGCCCACAAGAGATCCTATGAGTGATGCATGGTTTCCCCAAGGCTTATATTGCCATGTTTCTTTCCTGTCTTTGCATTGGGACTAAATTCTCTACATTTCATCACTGAATATCAATACTGCATTGCACTAAATTCCATTCCGCCCCCCCCCCCCCTTGACTAGTTTTGTATCTGGCTACCTTCTAAGTTAGCCAGTGGGGAAGCTGTCATAGCTAGTCATGTTGTATGCTGCTGATTTGCTAATTTATTTTTTTGTGTTTTTTTCTCTGTTCCATGATACTGGTTTTCTGTTGATGGGAACTGGAGTCTCAGACATAATTGGGTGGATTTGCCTTAAGTCTTATGCTGTTCTTAGTTCCTCCCTCTTGCTGTAGTTTTTTCTGTGTTTTCTGTCACTGTTTTTTCTTTCCCTCTCACCCATCCCCCAAAATCAGAGGCAGCAGATGGAGCTTAGAACTCCTCCAAACAAGCCAGGTGGGGTATATTTCTGCTGATTGATGTTTACAGATGCATCTGCTACAGAGCTCCTATTTTTGAATTATGCCTAAACTAATATATCATGAAATGTCAAAGGTCTTGGGAACCCCAATAAAAACACTCTATAACAGGGGTGTCTAGCTCATTTGTTATGAGGGACAGATCTGATATAAATGAGACCTTGTTGGGCCAGGCCAAGCCATGTGTATACCTATTTAAGATTAGGTAGCAGAGATATAAACTTTATAAAGGACACAGACAATCACAATTAAATATTTTTTTTAAGAAACCTCTTAAAACATGCTTAAAACGTTAGCACTTGTTGGTATTAAAGGTGCTTTCTTTGTATCTCTCCCATGGGATCCAGGGAACTGGGCAAAAAGAGCTCTGGCTCTTTTCTTCCTTCCCTAGTGGACCAGGAGGGGGAAGGAAGAGAGGCTTGGCTCTCCAGGTCTGCTGTGCGACTGAGAGAGCCTGGAAAAACAAGCTCTGCTTTCCCCCCATTCCTTCCCAAGGGAGGAGCCTCAACCAATACAGAAAACTGAGGCTTTGCTCTGTAATTCCTGTGTGATTGAGCAAGCCTGGCAAAGCAAGTTGTTATGCAGAAGGAAGCAAGAGATAGGGAGAAGGAAGCAGATGGCAAACAATTGCTTGGGGACCTAATAGGAGCCCTCTAGGGGCCTGATTCAGCTTCCGGGCCACATGTTTGATGCTCCTGCTCTGTAAGTTCAAAAGACAATATCCTTGCATTGCTGTGTTTCAAGGGACTCATGTACCTCAGAGAAAACAAGAACAGCTCACTAAATGATAGGTGGGAGAAGCCTACTGTTCTGGGAACTCCTATAAGGCTCTTAGGGGAGTTACAGTTCTAATACATAAAATAACTTCACATGGATGTACTTGATTCCAGAAAAGATACTGGACAGAGATATATTTCCTTTTGGTTAAACAGGAAGACCCCATGTTTGTGCTGGTCAACATCTATGGGCCTAGAAAATGTAGTTTCTATTCTGTTATGGTAGTTCTCAGAGAACTTGGGGAGTATCCTGTGATCATGGGAGGGGACTGCAATATAGTAATGGACTGTCTTTTAGTTAAACCTCAGGTCAATCTAGATCAGCCCTGCAAGGCCACAGGCTTGATATAGATTTGCATGATGCATGGTCCTCATTGCATCTTTTCACAGAGATGATATACTCACAGAATGAGTTTTCAACTGAATTATTTTCTCATTATTGGTTCCCTGATAATAAAGTGCTTTCTTGCTCTAATGGCATCGGGGTTATTTCTAATCACTTCCCAGTTTCACTGATAATTAGTTTTGGAGATGCTGAAAAGAAATCTCCCTTTGGAGATTAAGCTTATCCTGGATCCACATAAAAATGGCCAGGAACTTCATGTTAATGTCTTCATATCTACCAATGTTATGCATGAGACACCTGGTCTGTTTTGTGGAACACTCTTAAAGCATATATCAAAAACATAAACTTGCTGAAGAACTGAATAAATCAGAAATGAAACTATAGGATGCCACAATTTTAATTCTCTTTCTACAAACTACAGTAACATGGTGAAATTCAGATATGAAATCAATAAATTGCTTTTATTAAAAACTGAATTAATGTTGGCCTATGTTAAAATTATTGGGCATCAGGAGAACAAGCTGGCAAATCATTGGCTTTTAGAATAAAGCAAATAAGTGCCCACAACTATATTGCAGCAGTTAAAGATAAACAAGAACAAGTTCATATCACTCCAAAAACAATTAATGACCAATTAATAATGTTTTATTCAAGTTATTTGTTCTACAGTTCACATGCCTTCTACAGAGGCTGTTTCAAAGTTCCTGAGCATGATAAACCTGCCAGATTTGTTCATGCAATATCAGTACTTTCTGGCAGCTCCTCTGACAAATTCTGCGATTGCAATAATAACAATTAAAAATATTAAAATGATAAGGGTCTAGGGCCACAGGGTATACTGTAGAATCATATAAGACTCAGTAGTGAGCTGGTATTCTTATTGGTTCAAGTTGCAGGAAATTCTGTTAAATACAATGTATGAAGCATCCTTTACAATTCTGTCCAAGCCAAAGAAAGGCTTGTTTTTTTGCTCTTAACTACAGGGCAATATTGCTTATTAATGTTAATGAAAAAAATCCATGCAACAGCATTGGCCATGCTGGCTGGGGCTGATGGGAGTTGTAGGCAAAAAAACCATCTGGAGAGCTACCGTTGGCCACCCCTGATTTATAGTATGATAGGGCTTGCAGTAGTTTTATATGTTTTATATGTTTTATTGGATTGATTGTTTTTATAATGTTGTAAGCCGCCCTGAGTCCGCTTGCAGAGAGGGCGGGATATAAATGGGAAGTAATAAATAAATAAATAATAGTTATCCTCCAAAGGTTTTTTTTTTTCAAAAATCAATTCCTTGTTTTGTAAATTTATTTGGGGTCTCTCAGGCAGGCCTAGGATAGCATACAAAAGGCTTCAGATGCCAGTAGAAGAAGGGGGTTTTAATCTCCCTAATCTGTACTAATTTACTTAGCCTTCCTGCTCTCCAATGTGAAACACTGGACTCCTGGGGGCTGCTGAGCAGGAAACACCTGCATGAGCACAACTAGAAATGGCCCACCTTTGTCTACTATGTAAGTGGGCAGTCTTGGGCTGTATCCACTGAAATAATCCTGGAACTAAGGCTGCTTGGCTGGCCTGCCAAATAGTTAACCCATTTACACACAAGAACTATTTGGAAGAATTCCAAGATTAAGATAGGGGAAAAGGTGTGTGTGTGTTTTTTTTAAGGGTATCCAGTGGTCTAATGTTTCTATCTCAGTTGACTGGACCAAGTGATAATTTCAAACCCTTCAATGCTCTGAGCACAGAATTTGGTCAGTCAGCCATGAGGCATTTGCAGCTTCCACTCCACCACCCATTTCCTCTGCTCCAATCCTCATAAAACTCTCCCCAGATATACAATCACTATATACAATTTTTAAAGAAACCAAACAAAACAGTCTAGACTCTACTCATTCCCCGTGGAAAGTGGCCCAACCCACTAGTCCCAATGGCAAAATAAACTTAAATCCATTAAATCTGCTATCCTGGATTTGCATCTAATTTCTTATCAGAATCACTAAAAATTATATACTAAATAATAAATGATGCATTTTATGTTGTTAAAGCGGTAAAATGCACTTACTGAATTGAAAATATATTTCAATTTTCCTCAAAATTTCAGGGGACCCACCATATTTTTTCCAATGGTGTCCACATTTCTGTAAATTTTACATCTCTAGTTTTAACTAAAAAGAGCCCGTGGCGCAGTGGTAAAGCTGCAGTACTGCAGTCCGAGCTCTCTGCTCACGTCTTGAGTTTGATCCCAGTGGAAGCTGAGTTCAGGTAGCCAGCTCAAGGTTGACTCAGCCTTCCATCCTTCCGAGGTCAGTAAAATGAGTACCCAGCTTGCTGGGGGGGGGGGGGGGGTATAGATGACTGGGGAAGGCAATCGCAAACCACCCGATAAAAAGTCTGCCATGAAAACGTTCTGATGTGCTATCACTCCAGAGTCACAAATGACTAGTGCTTGCATAGGGGACTACCTTTACCTTTTAAAAATGTTTTAAACTAGCTTTCAGCCTTACTTACTGGTTTATCTGCAAAATAGTGCTGTATGTTTCCTGCCACTTGGGATTCTTATGAGCACTGCTAGAATAGTAAAACACTTTGCATATTAAACATCCCAGACAAAGGCTGATAAGAAAACAGGTTTACCTTTCTTGCTCTCACAATTAAAGCAGATAGAATTTTTCTTCCACTTTCCACAAGAAATAATCTATTGGCAGTATCTGAGAGAATTATCTGGAAAGAATCACCAGATGTTATAAAGCTAGAAATGTGTACAACTAAAGTAATGTTTTATTATTGTGTATTACATATTAAGAATGCAAATAGAGCAAGATCACTCATTAAAGGCAAATATCCTGAGTGCCTTGTTTGTTCAAGAAAAATGTAGGCATGTATGCTGATGGCAGTTACAAATCTTAATAGACAAGCTTATACTAACATACAACGTGGAAAAAAAAATCTGAGGAAGACGATATGATGAAATCTAAGTAGGATTTATACTGATGGGCCCAGATGTGAATATGCTATGTACAATTGTCTTAGAAACACATTTCTCTTATTTTGCAAAGTAGACAATGGGGCCTTACAAATTTGATATAATTGCCAATTGTTATAAAGCCACTGTATTCTGAAGGTAGGTGTCCACTAAACCAAGTTGCTAAGGACAAGTTCAACAGCCTTAGACAACAAAGATCTCTGCACAAGTAGAACTGCACAAGTCTCTTTTGCTATTTGAATCTACTCCTAAGTTCATATATGTACATATGTACATACGAAGTTGCCTTATACTGAATTAGACCCTCGGTCAATCAAAGCCAGGATTGTCTACTCAGACTGGCAGCGGTTCCCCAGGGTCTCAAGCTGAGGTTTTTCATGCCTATTTGCCTGGACCATTTTTAGTTGGAGATGCTGGGGATTGAACCTGGGACCTTCTGCTTACAAAGCAGATGCTCTATCACTGAGCCACCTTTAACACAACACAAAAATTTTTACCTGCACTTTCCCTGAACTCTGTGTGTACTTAAGATTTTAGGGGAAGACTGTAGATCTCCCATACCACACTGGGCTTTGGAGCAGGTAAAAGCAGTCCCTTGTGATGCATCTGCTCCTCAGTGTGAAACTGGAGAATTCAGAGAGAAGAGAGCAATGTGCTGTCCATGGTAGGGAGAATTTCTTTGGCAACTTGAACTGCCATTCCTAACAAATGTTAGATTTGTGAATAACAATGTCTAAAAGTATAGAGCAACATGAAACAAACCTTTCTCCAAGTCCTTTGCGTATACTGTATAGGACACTGGAAGAGAGGAGTTGGTAGCAATGTGGTGCTTCTAAAGTTTGGAGGGCTCATATTTAAGCCCACAGCTTCAGCTAAGCATTAGCCACCCATGTAATAGGTTCACCACTAACCCACCCTTCCTAATGGGTCTTCATTCTCCTAAGCAGAGGAGCAAATTGGCAGCAGAGGGTTGGACAACAGTGGATGCCTTGTTGAGCTCATCCTTTAAATGTAGACACTACTAAACATGTTTAGAAATATCTATTAACGTAAGAAGAGTACCCTGCTGGATCAGATCAGTGGTCCATCTAGTCTAGCATTATGTCTTACACAGTGGCCAACCAGTTACTCTGGAGAGCCAGCAACAGGATATAGAAGCAGAGGCCTTCTTGTGATGTTGAATCCTTGCACTGGTATTCAGAGGGTTGGAGGTTTATTTCTTCTAAAATAGCTTATTTCTTTGGAGATGTATCAGAGGATCAGAGTACTTTTTCCAGTACCACTTGGTCATTCAGAGGAAGCATTCAAATGATAATCTGCATGCATCCCAAAAGCAATAAATACTCCTCAGCTGCTACTGTATGCTCCAGGATCCCTTGTAGATACTAAAATTCAAACCTCAGATCATAGCCTGACATACAAAACAATCCTACAGGTAACCTCTTGGATTGTTTGTTTCTTCACCGTCCTACATAAAAATGTTGCTATTCCTGAAGAAACTACGTGTTTCCACAACTGGACTACTTCTCAAATGCATTTGGCAACAGTTCATGTGAGTGATGTTGAACCTCACTCCTAGTTCTCACTTTATGTGTACAGGGGTAAGGGGTCAAGTGACATAAAAAACATAATACCCTCTGACAACTAAGCTTTACCTGAAAAGCTTGTCGGATACAATGGAGTTTAGCAAGAAAATCACTGTCCCCCAGACACTCCAACATTTCAGTCCTATGCACAATGGAATAAAGGTCTGAATAAGCAGCAGTCTTACACTTTAGAATGAGCAAGTCTAGAAATTGTTGTTCAAAGGCTATGTTTCAGAAATGGAATAATTAGTATAATAAAAATCACAATACGTAGTACCTTAACACTCGAGAATAGATCTTGCCCTCTTCTGCAAGCTGCATTGCTTCTTCATACAATGGGCAATGGCAAAGAGAATCCAGATGGTAGCTGTTTCGGCTTTCTTTGTGTTCTGCAAGCTAGAACAGTGTGTTCAAGGTTTATTAGCTAACTAGGAGTAAAGGCCCATCGTGAAGAAAAATACAACCGGTTCTAGAAGGAGACTCTGGGTGAGTGCCCCCCCTTGCTGTCTTCCCACCCACCAAAGTGAAGGCATTAACTCCCCCCCACACACGCACACCTCAAGGGGAGCTGATCTCTGCCATCTGGAGAACAGCTGTAATTCTGAGTGATCTCCAGTCCTCACCTGGAGATTGGCAAGACTGGTTCCCCAGGAAGAAATCAGATTATACCTGCCTGAGGTCCCACCCCTCCTCAAACCCCACCCTCTCGAGGCTCCACACCTTAAATCTCCAAGAATTTCCTAACCTGCAGTTGGCAACCAGAATTTCCTAGCCTGGAGTTGGCAACCCTGCAGCCTGTACATAGGAAAAGGACAGTCTTTCTTCACAATGTGGGGGGGAACCAAAGCAGCTTGCATCATTCTCCTCATTCCTCTTTCCCCCCCTTGATCTGAACAACAACCATGTGAGGCTTCCCTATCTCCTTCTCAGGCAACCTATCTCCTTTTCAAGCGAGGCTGAGGGGAGGAGGGAGAGAGACAGTGACAGGAAAGACAGTAAAAGTGGGACAGCCATGCCTTCTGAGGAAATGAATATTTCAGTAGCCTTTGGAGGGTGCATGTGTGGGATGCTGTCTGTGTAGGCCGTTGATAGGGTGGCAGAGGTCTGTTGCCACTGCTGGCCACGATGCCTTTCATGAGGCCACAGCAGAGTGGCAGACCTTTCTGAGGCCAGCTGACAGACAGAGAGAAGCATCGGAGATGTGTAAGACTGTTTTGACGGTTTGTTCAACATTCCTGGGCTTGCAGTAGGCGGGAGGAGGGGAGTCAGCCAATGGGAGGCCGGAGACAGTGACAGATGGTTCATTAGCTAACAGTTGATATGAGGAAGCTGAGGAAGCTGGGATTTGCCATCACGCCATGGGTTTTATTACTAAAAGATTTCCTTCAAGACTATTATCAAGTGTGATAAGCAAGCAGTGGTATGGCATTGCTCTAAAATACATCTTCTTTTCAAGTTATCAAGCCCATGGATTACTATCCTTTCTTGCTGATCCACGTGGGAATGAATGATACTGCCCATCATAGCCTTGAATGTATTAGAAAAGACTATGTGGTTCTGGGTCAGAAGGTGAAGGAGCTGGGTGCACAGGTTGTGTTCTCGTCAGTGCTTTCTGTTGAAGGCTATGGCTTAGGACGAGAAAGAAAAATACTTCAAATAAATGACTGGCTACTTCGATTGTGTCATCAGGAAAGTTTCGGATTTCTGGACTATGGCTTACGCTTTCAAGATGGTGGTCTTCTATCGGGAGATGATTTGCACCTTACGGTGGTAGGAAAAAGGGTGTTTGGTAACAGCCTTACTAACCTAAAAAGGAGGGCTTTAAACTAAATTGTATGGGGGACTGAGGCAATAATTCAAAGCCTCATATGATGCCAGAAACTGGGGATAAGAACATTAAAGATTTGCAAAGAGTGGCGCATACACTAAGTAATGTTAACTTGCAGGCTTGTATGGAAACTAAACCGTTGGGATGCATAAAATGTGGATTCTGATGTCGCTACACTAATGCACAGGGTATGGGAAACAAACAGGAGGAACTGGAAGTCCTAATAAAGGAAGGAGACTATGACATAATAGGCCTTACTGAAACTTGGTGGGATGACACTCACAACTGGAATATTAGGATTCAAGGGTACAACGTATTTAAACGGGACAGGCAAATGAAAAAGGGCGGAGGCATAGCAGTATATGTGAAGGAGGTATATATTTGTGAGAAAATATGTGAATCTGAGCAAGGCAGCTCAGTTGAGAGTCTCTGGGTAAAAATAAAAGGAGTAAGAAATAACAGTGATATTACTCTGGGGGTCTGCTATAGACCACCAAGTCAGGCAGAGGACTTGGATGAAATACTTCTACAGCACACTGCAAAGTTCTCCAAGAGAAGGGATTATGGGAGATTTCAATTACCCGGACATTGGTTGGAAGTCCAACTCTGCTAAAAATGAAAAATCAAATAGATTCCTGACTTGTCTTGCTGACAACTTCCTTTTCCAGAAAGTGAAGAAGGAAACAGGGGGATCTGCTATCTTGGATTTGATTCTCACCAACAAGGAAAAATTGATTGAAGAAGTGGAAATACTGGGCACCCTGGGCAGTAGTGACCATGTGATTTTGGAATTTACAGTCTTAGGGAAGGGAAAAGCTATACGTAGTCAAACTTATAGGTTGGACTTCAGAAAGGCAAACTTTGATAAACTTAGAACTATGCTGGGTAAAATCCCATGGTCAGAAATACTTAGGAGGAAGGGGGTTCAGGAGGGTGGGAATTTCTTAAAAGCGAAATACTGAAAGAGCAATCACAGATGATTCCTATGAGAAGAAAAAATGGGAAAAGCCTAAAGAAGCTGAAGTGACTCCATAAACAGCTCTCTAAAGACTTGAGAAATAAAAAATCTCCTTTAGGAATTGAAAGGAGGGCCTTATAACCAAGGATGAATATAAACAGATCACCAGTGCTTGTAGAGAAAAAGTTATGAAAGCTAAAGCTCAGTATGAGCTTAGGCTGGCCAAAGATGCTAAAAACAACAAAAAAGGGTTATTTTCTTATGTTCAGAGTAAGAAAAAGAGCAAAGATATGGTAGGCCCATTGTGAGGGCAAGAAAGTGAAATTGTAACATGTAATGAAGAGAGGGCAGAACTGCTCAATGCCTACTTTTCCTCAGTCTTCTCTTCTGAGGGAAATGTTGCTCAACATGGCAAAAACAGAACATATAAGGAAGGTATGAAGTTCCAACCTAGGATCAGCATAGGGGTAGTACATAAACACCTAGTTTCTTTAAATGAAACTAAGTCCTCAGGGCCAGATGAACTTTATCCAAGCGTTCTAAAAGAGCTTGCGGATGTAATTTCTGAGCCTCTGGCTATTGTTTTTGAGAATTCTTGGAGAACAGGAGAGGTGCCGGAAGATTGGAGGTGGGCAAATGTTGTCCCCATCTTCAAGAAGGGGAAAAAAGATGATCCGGGTAACTACCGACCCATCAGCTTGATGTCTATACCTGAAAAAGTTTTAGAACAAATCATCAAAGATCGGTCCTGGAACATTTAGAAAGAATGGATGTGATTACTAAGAGCCAGGATGGTTTTCTCAAGAACAAGTCATGTCAGACTAACCTGATCTCTTTTTTTTGAGAAGTGACTACCTTGCTGCATCAGGGGAATGCTGTAGACATTGTTTATCTTGATTTCAGTAAGGCTTTTGATAAGGTTCCACATACTATCCTTGTTGACAAGTTGGTAAAATGTGGTTTGGATCCTGTTACCGTTAGTTGGATCTGTAACTGGTTGACGGATCGCACCCAAAGAGTGCTTGTGAATAGTTCCTCATCCTCTTGGAGCGGAGTGACAAGTGGAGTGCCTCAAGGATCTGTCCTGGGACCTGTTTTGTCCAACATCTTCATAAATTATTTGGATGAAGGAATAGAGGGAATGCTTATTAAATTTGCAGATTATACTAAATTGGGAGGGATTGCAAACACAGAAGACACAAACAGGATACAGGATGACCCTGACAGGCTGGAAAATTGGGTTAAAATCAATAAAATGAATTTTAACAGGGATAAATGTAAAGTTCTGTATTTAAGTAGGAAAAATCCAATGCATGATTATAGGATGGGGAAGACTTGTCTTAGCAGTAGTATATGCGAAAAGGATCTAGGGATCTTAGTGATCATATGCTGAACATGAGTCAACAGTGTGATGCGGTGGCTAAAAAGGCAAATGCAATTTTGGGCTGTATCAACAGAAGTATAGTGTCCAAATCACGTGATGTGATTGTCTCGCTTTACTCTGCTCTGGTAAGACCTCACCTGGAGTATTGTGTTCAGTTTTGAGCACCACATTTTAAGGAGGATATAGACAAGCTGGAACAGGTCCAGAGGAGGGCGACGAAGATGGTGAGGGGTCTGGAGATCAAGACCTATGAGGGAAGGTTGAAGGAGCTGGGGATGTTTAGCCTGGAGAGGAGGCAGCTGAGAGGTGATATGATCACCATCTTCAAGTACTTGAAGGGCTGTCATATAAAGGATGGTGTGGAATTGTTTTCTGTGGCCCCGGAAGGTAGGACCAGAACCAGTGGGCTGAAATTAAATCAAAAGAGTTTCTGGCTCAACATTAGGAAGAACTTCCTGACCTTAGAGCGATTCCTCCATGGAACAGGCTTCCTCGGGAGGTGGTGGGCTCTCCTTCCTTAGAGGTTTTTAAACAGAGGCTAGGTGGCCATCTGACAGCAATGAAGATCCTGTGAATTTAGGGGGAGGTGTTTGTGAGTTTCCTGCATTGTGCAGGGGTTGGACAAGATGACCCTAGAGGTCCCTTCCAATTCTATGATTCTATGAAGTTCGTTTAAGCTATGCAATCAAGAAAAAATGTAAGAAAAACTATAGTATATACAGAATATTATTCTATTAATGCTTTGATGGAAAACTTAGAATTCAACAGACAGAAAAGTAGGATAAAGGTTTGTCACTAAATCATAGCCCAAAGAAGTGGAAATATATCAGCCAGCACTCGTGTAATCCAATATTACAGGGTAGGAGATGGGGAGACTGCATTATAAAGCTGCTGATTAAATACTAACCTGTTTAGTATTTTATTTTGCATAACTACATTAACATGTCCTTAATCCATCACCTGCTTACAATTTAAAAAATTAAGATGCTACACAGAACATGAGAGAAACTGAGTAATAATAGAATCTTAAAAGAGTCTTCATTAACTGTTGCATCACATGAACAGTTTGCAACAACAGCTGAGCTACAATGAACATATAACTGCTTTTTCAGTGTCTTTAGAATAAAAGCATTTGAGAACTCCACCCCCTCCTCCAATAAAAATAGTCTTGTTCTTCAAAGAAACTAGAAATAGGTTCCTTGGCCTCCAAGAGGTAACTGACCTGCTCTCTTTTGGAGCTATCTGCCTAAATGTGCAAAGTAATGTGTGCCTGGGTTAAGTAGTGCAACAAATGGGAAAGCATACCATTATGTCTGTTGTAGGGAAACATGGGTTCTGCCTTCTGCCACTAAATGTGTATCTTCAGTCATTTATGTCATTGATCAGGCTGAGATGTATACAGTATACACTCAAAAATCATCTGCCTACCCAAGATTTCTATTACAAAGTACGTTGTCCTCCTAGATCTGTTTACTTGGGTGAAATCTGACAAATTTCTGCAAAGCAGAAAGGGTCTTACTTTTGCCCAAGGAACAAGAAATATCTTCTACCACATCCCTCACCAGCAAATAAATCCAGGGTTTACCATTACTATTCTATGTGGCATCTCACAAAACTATACCAGATTTAACAGTGCTCCATTTAGTTAGTTAGGGACCACAAATTTCAGTGGGATCTCCAAAAACTGTATTATGACTCTGAAAGCTAATTTATTTAAGGCAACACCACCAACATCATTAAATTCACCACAAAGTGGGGAATGTGTGAATTATGAAAACTGTCATAATTTCTCATTCAGTCTCTACTTCAGACACTGAATGATTATATGGAAAACACTTGAATGTAGTGCTGCATATGAGAGTTTTCTAACACAGAGACACTACATACATGAATAGACTTGTATATGTACATCCAATTTCCATGATGGATGTTGACTAGCTCGTGGGAACTGTGAAGGCCACAACTTGTGCTCTGGATTCTTGCCCATCTTGGCTTCTAAAATCATGTAAAGACCACATCAACTAATCCTTAGCATCTTCTATAAATCAGTTACTAATCCAGACATCTTCCCTTGACCACTCAAAAGAGGCCATTATATATCCACTACTTAAGAAAATCCCATACCTACAGAAAAATGATGTAGCCAATTATTGCCTTCTTTCTAATCTGCCCTTCTTACTGGAAGTGATTGAGAGAGCAGGAGCAGACCAACTCCAGGTCTTCAGGGATAACTCATCTGCTCTAGACACTTTCAGTCCAGTTTCAGACTGGGCTATGGGATGGAGCTGGCTCTGCTGGCTTTAGTTGATGACCTCTGTCAAAACACAGACAAAGGTCAGGTGATATGATAGAGCAGGGCTGGCCAACAGTAGCTCTCTAGATGTTTTTTTGCCTACAACTTCCATCAGCCCCAGCCAGCATGGCCAATGGCTGGGGCTGATGGGAATTGTAGGCAAAAAACATCTGGAGAGCTATTGTTGGCCATCCCTGCGGTAGTGGTTCAATTCACTGTTTGGCTGCTCTGGTTACATGGCTAAAAATGAACAAATTGAAATCAAATCATAGAGGTAATATTGGTTGGGAAGGCAAAGTTCTTGAAGGGCATTATGTTCCCCACTTTCAATGAGGTTCAGCTGACTCAGTTAAGAACCTTGGGGTTATACTGGACCCAATATTATTGTTGGAGAAGCAAGTTTATGCAGTTGCAAAAAAGACTTTCCCCACAACTCAGCATAGCTCAAAATATGGTTCTTTACCATAGCTCAAAACATGGTGACTAATGGTTCTTTACCTTGGAACAGCTGATTTATTTATTTATTTCTGTGAATTTATATTCCGCCGTTTCCCATAATGCGCTCAGGGCGGATTCCAACATGTCAAACAATTAAAACCAACAATTACACTACAACAATCAATAAACAAACAGTAAAACAATCAAACAATTAGAACATATTAAGAATAAGGACATGGATTAAAGAATTAGAACATGGATCTGGCCACATGGATCCATGCCATGGTGACACTGAGGCCAGAATACTACAATGGTCTCCCCTCAAAATTCAATTTGGAAATTCCATTTGGTGCAGAATGCTGCAGCTCAGCTATTGTGAGAAGTAAGATGGAGCATGCATATTACTCATATTCTGCTGTCACTTCATTGGCTGTCCATCATTTAACAGACTCAACATCCAGGGATGGAATTCTAGCAGGAGCTCCTTTGCATATTAGGCCACACACACCTGACGTAGCCAACCCTCCAAGAGCTTACAAGGCTCTTTTTTGTAAGCTCTTGGAGGATTGGCTATATCAGGGGTGTGTGGTCCAATATGCAAAGGAGCTTCTGCTAGAATTCCACCCCTGTCAACATCCATGATGGAAACTGAGTGAACACATACTAAGTCTTTCCATGTATGTAATGTCTGTGTGTCAGAGAAATCTCACATGCAATACTACATCTAAAATGTTATGGTTCACTGTGTCAAAGGCAGCAGATAAATCCAGTAGGAGCAACAAGGAGCCCTGACCTCTATGTTTAAACATGGCCTTGGAATCTCATATCTGTGAGACTACCTCTCCCCTAAACTCCACAATGACAGCTTCATTCATCTCAGAAGAGCCTTTTACAGGTGCCAACTTGCAAATGAGCAAAATCAAGCACTGTCCATATATGTGTCTTGTCTTCTCCACTGTGGCCTCTACCTTATAAAATTGTCTCTCTAAGGAAGTCAGGAAGGTTCCCACTCTTCCAGCTTTTTGCAAACTATGCAAAACTGAATGATTCAAGAGGGCTTTTCTACACAGGAAATAGGGTAACACTGTACAAAATAATACACAAAGTTACTTGGACAATATCTATTAATGTTAATATCTTTGCTTTGCTTCAGTTCTGTTTTTTAGATTTCTGGTTGGTTCTACATGCCAAATCCTATTTCATTGTTTACTGAATGTCCCATCCTGTTGATTGTATTGACTCACTCTTTGTAACCTGTCTTGGATCACATTGAGAGAGGAAGACTATAAATAATAAATATGTTACAAATCCACTACCAAACCACTTACTCTGTAAACTTGCCTGCATTTTTCTAATACCCTGTTGTATAAGAAGTTATTACTGCCCAGTAGAGACCACTGAATGAAAAAAAATTCTAGTCCTGACTCCTGAAAGGTCTGGTGACTATGCAATAAAATAGTAAGTGCTGCTTCATCATACCTCTGCAGCTGAAACAAATGAATCTGTGGAGGCAATGCTTAATGTATCCCGCAGACTGAATTCATCTGTATTATCCTTCACAGTAATATCTGTGTCTTTATCTGAAAAGGGAGAGAAAAGTTCATTATAACATCTTTTGTATACGCTACATAATCCCAGTTAATGGTGACTAATGAGTTATATTTATACCCCATTTTTCTCCTCAATGAAGACCAGAGCGATGTTATCCTAACAACCCTGTGAAGTAGGTTAGTCAGAGGGGGAGAGAGAGAGACTAGCATACAGCAGAGTGGTGATTTGAAGCTGGGGTTCCCAGCTCCTAGCCCAGCACTCTAACCACTCCACCATACTGAGTCCTTCCTTCCAGACTGCTCATGACACAGAAGTGAAGAGAACAACAAGAATGTATCAGGAGATAAAAATAGAAACCAGAACAAATTAACACAAATAAATGCCCAAAGGTTTGGGGAAACGTAACCATATTACATAATATTACATCAGTGCCTACATCACAAAAATGACACTCACCGTAAAATGTAATCACTAATGCATTTAACTATATCTATTTTTTTATTTAAAACATTAGCCGCCTTTCTTCCTTGTGGAACTCAAGGCAGCTATTATGCTTTCTGTCACCTTCCTTCCTCTCCTTGAAGAGAACAGAAACCTAAAATCACCCGTGGATCCCTGAAGTAAGCCTGTCATCAGTGTTCTGAGGTAACAGAATTGTTGCTGGCATGGCATCTACTCATGACAAGGTATTCTGTTACTTTTTGAAGTTTAACTGGATTCTCATTTTACTTTGTAAATGTGTTTGACTACAAGAATTCAGCAATTTAATTAAGTCACTGGTGCTCAGCAGCTTTGAGGCCTGCCATATGTACATCTAATCTGAATCAGGGTGGTGCAAGTAAACTCTGGTCTACTGAGGACAAGAGTCAGAGCCTGAAGTGATTAAAGGAGCTACAGCTAATTCAATTGTAGTAGCTGGAGGCAGTCTCTAGATCGCCCCATCTTCAGATTCCCCCCATCTATTTGCTACCTTTCCATGTTCTTCCCTCTCTCCCTTCCCACCTGTCTTTCTCTTTCTCCCTTCCCTTCCCCTCTAAAGCTAAATGTGTTCTCCAAGTTTTCTATGGCCCCTGAAGGTAGAATTCATGAAGGCGCTAGAAACTAGCTAACTAAACTTATGGCAAGGTTTTGGCACAATTCAAATAAGAGACCCATTCAAAAAGTGGAAAAGGTGAGACTAACATTTTAATGTATCTGACTATAAACTCGAGTTTACAAAGCAACTTTTCTCCAAACTCTCAGTAACAAGTGCTATGCAGAAAACTATTCATTAAAGAATAATTTAATACCCTTCTACACACACGCACACACACTATATATATATAAATGAAACAAATGTTTAGGACAACTTTAGATAAGAGACACCAGCACAATGAAAGCCCTAGGAATGCACAGCTGCTTGATCCACATGGCTGCTCTTGGCAGCCAGTCCCAGATTCTCATGAAGTTCCGGGCCTTACAGCATAAAATGTTACTTTATATGCTTCCAGCATACATATTTTAGAAGCCATAGTTCTTTACCTCCTTCTACCCAGGTGGTAAATTTTCTAAAGCAGAATCATTAGAGAGAAGTCTATTTGAGACAACTGTAAAACAATAATAAAACTCAATTATTTCCATTTCAACAGGGAGAGAGTGATGGGCATATCTTTAACATATATCTAACCGCTAAATAAATTTCAGCAATTATTGAAAAACAGAACAGTTTACAAAAGTAAACTCTAGCATATGAAACTACAGGAGCAAATGTTAAAGTGTGTGTGTATTTTTTCTCCCCAAGTACTATTGCCCACTAACAGCTGACTGTTTATTAATACAAGTAGTAAACTGGATTTTTCAAATAATTAATGTTTCTGAGGACTAAACATTTTTTATCCTGGCAGGCATCCCTGAAGAGATAACCAATGAATCGGTGAAAACAAACAAGACCAAGATTGTGTTCCAGCAACTGTTGTAAAATTAGTCAAGTAGCTATAACAAATGTAGTCATAGAACAAAGCAGGAGTCAAGTCGCACCTTTAAGACCAACGAAGCTGTAACCTTAAAGGTGCAACTTCTTTGTTCTACTGCTTCAGACCAACACAGCTGCCCACCTGGATCTATCTACAAAAGTAGCCAAGGTATCATTACCAGAAGTATCAATAGAATACTTAGTATTCCAAGGGCTCCCTTGATTTTATTTCCATTTAAAGTACACCTTATTTCACTGACCTCAATTCAGTATTTCTTTAATTTACAAATTTTGGGTCATGGATCCAGCACATTTATCGGGACAACTCTCCTCTATAATTTCCTTTATGATGGGCAGAGATATTACAAAAGATCATACTCAACACACTGTCATTCTGACACATAACACATGAATATTCTCAGGAAATATGTTTATTTAAAGAAGCCCTTCTGCTAATTGCACACCATTCAAGGTTAGCATCACCTTCTACAGAAAGTCACCTTTAAAACATTTGAACAAACAGTTCTATCTTCTCATCATAATCTTTACTGCAATCAAAACAGCTGGACTGATCACTGTTTCCAACCCACCTGTTCCCAATAGCCAGCCCACTCTTTGGCACAGCATCCGACTGGGCACTGTGCCATGCCATTCCCAGTTCTCTCCAGACTATGCTGGAAGCTCATGTCGTCCGCTGTCTGCCACCTCCTGAACCAAAGTGAAGTGCTGAATTCACTAGGAAAAATGGAGAGGGAATCCACCATCTTTCTATGTTCTTGTACATTGTGGCTCCACTGTTTGTGCCCCAATGTGCAGAATGGCTCAATGTCCATGTTTCTGAAAACAAACTAAAATCCACACAGCAAAGAAGGAAGAGTTTTTAATAAGTACCACCAACTTTGTAGCACTGATTCAATAAGGATCAGTAACAACAATTTCAATTTCTTTTTTTTTAACATAAATCATAGTCTACTTGCTGAAACCTGAAGAAGGGAATACAATGAAAGGGGAAAATAAAGGCCTAATAATTTGCATTTTCTTTCCCTATAAATAAAAGTGATAAGAGGCAGTAGAACAAGTAAATTCCATATGGCTGATTCATAGAAACATGACACTTCATGACAAAAATAGGGAGGCGTGGGAACACTTGTTTTATTTTGCTTTGCTTCTTCTAAACACCCACCTGAAGACTAGGGAGCAAGAATACAAACCTGCATAGCATTTGATTGTAACACACCATCAACATTTGTTCTGTTTGTTCGTGACTGACACTAAGGCAGCTTGATACCAGGCTCATCTGTTCTCCTCATGCATGCAGCACATTTTAAAGTTTCTTGTTTTTGGAAGCTTTGAATCAAACTCCAATTTTTATGTGATGTCTGAATTCAGGTGCCTGATCAAACTGGAGTTTGTTTTCTCTCCACTAATCAAGAACAGAATCATTAGTTCGAAAGGACCTCCAGGGTCATCTAGTCCAATCCTCTGCACAACACAGGAAATTCACAAATACCTCTCCCCCACACTCCCAGTGACAGCTGCTCCACATCCAGAATATTTTAACCCATAGGAATCTTAGTTTGCAGGGAAGAAATGGACTCCAATTAGATTATGTACCTGTGTACAGGTATCATGGTAAATTAGAATATGAGTCAAAGCTTCAGAAACTCTGTTCCACATGAACAGAGAAAGGTTTGTTGCAACCTCTGAATGAAGTCTGGATTTCTTCCAACATTTATGCATGGAAAATCCTAGATGGTTTTTTTTGAATGTGTGTGAAACTGTCATGCTACAGCAGAGTTTTTATGCTATCTTTGCTAACTGCAATTTCATCTTGGTTATTACATGGTCAATATAGCAATGGGCCTTATTCGGATAGGCCGTGCTTTTGTGCATTGGGGAGGACAGACACATTTTTTTGTTGTTCAGTCGCACAGTCGAGTCAGTCTCTTTGCAACCCCATGGCCAAAGTTACGCCAGGCCCTCCTGTCTTCTACCATCCTCCGAAGTCTGCTCAAATTCGTGTTTGTTACATTAGTAACACTGTCCAGCAATCTCATCTTTTGCCGTCCCCTTCTTTTGCCTTCTGTCTTTCCTAGCATCAGGATCTTCTCCAGGGAGTACTCTCTTCTCATTTGGTGGCCAAAGTATTTGAGCTTCAGCTTCAGCATCTGACCTTCCAGTGAACAGTCTGGGTTGATTTCTGTTAGGACTGACTGATTTGATCTTTTTGCAGTCTAGAAATTAATTTCTTATTGTTCTCAAGGAGTAGATGCGCCTGTAGGCAACAAATTGACATTTTTCTGGGTGCGCCAGATCCTGGTGTAACCCTATCAGTTGCAAAAAAAAATTTTTTTCCCAGTATAATGATAGAAAATGATTGAGTGATTTTATGTCAAGGGATTTTATTGTGATTCATCTCATGGTCCTTAGGCACAAGAGCTGTATAATTAAAATCAAGAATGTGTGTGTGCATGCCCACACACACACAGGGCTCTTGGAGCAAATTCCCAAGTTCTTGCAGGGTAACTAGGGAGAAGAAACTTTCTGAAAATTCTGAATGCAAATAAAAATATACAAGGTGTCAATAAATCCAACAGCAGTGACACTCTGTAAAACTAGCTAACAGCATTAGAAACATGAGGTAGTTTTCTGAGAAGTCAACAAGAAGATAAGCAAGAATCGGAATTAATGAGAAGTGCTGCAATCTCATGATGCTTGTCATTAGTTCAAGGAACAGTAAGTATGCAATAAACGATCAGGAGTAGTCTTAGTGAGCATGGGCAAGAGGATGCCCTCCCCCACAGTTCTTTTACCCCCACCATTGCATACTTAATCACCTGTGAGTTGTTTGCTGCAATGGTGGTGGCCAGAAAGCAGTGTGAGGACAGCTGCTGCATGGGCTCTGGACAAAAAGAACAAGCACATGACACACTCAAGTGTACATGCTGCCTTTTCCCCATGGAGCTACAGCCTGTAGTGCCAGCTAGCTAGACAGTGAGGGAGACTGGCTGCTCAGGCAAAGGCACTCCCCTGCCATCAATGAGACAGGACCAGGACATAGAGGGATAATGGATGCTGCACAATGCTCATTCTGCCCCTCACCTCAGCTGCCTCACACCAGGAGCAGGGCAGCTGCAAGACAGTCAAGGCAGCACCTGTTCTCTGTCCCTCACTTCTCTGTTACTCTGGCTGTGGCATAAAAGGCAAGCAGCACAGCTATGCAGTGGTTGGAAGCCCCCATGAAGTCATGGCTACAGCAGAGAGGGCAGCTGCAGCCAAGACAACTGCATGGCAATCAGGGACTCCTGGTGCAGCACCCCCCACAGCATGGGGCTGGCAAATGGTGGGAGTCTGGGGGAGGGGCACAATGTCATTAAGTCATATCCAGAGAAAACCCAGAAGTGATGCCACTATGCTCTACGAATAGCCCAAAACTCTATGGAAGTGATGCAATGTCATTGTGCAAATGGCAACGTTTTAATTTATTTTTCTCCCTCCAGCCAACAGAACTGCCTATGTGGGGTCCAGGACAGCTGCCTCATTTCCTCCATAACTAAGACAGCCACTTGTACACAGCAAGTATAGTCACTAAATTTTCAGTATCCTGAAGAGCAGCAATGATCCCTGGTTTATAGCTTTTTATTGTGACTTCCTATGTTAACCTTGTTAATCTCTCCATCTTCCTTTATCACAAACTACTTTTAAAAACACAGGTGATCTTAAAGCCAACAGCAAAATCTGTGAAAGAAAGCAGACATGTGATAGAACAATCCTAAATGCAGTTAAACCCTTTTAAGTCCACTGAAGTCAATGCAGTGGATCCAACCATACTGCAAGCAGCCTTCCTCTAACCCAAGAAGCCTTCCATCAACCGAAGAGTCACTTAAGTTAAGGAAAGCTCCAGTTGGGGCAGGAGGAGAGAGCCACACAGGCATTCATGTTAAATCAACCTCAAATCCTTAGAAATTCAATTATTTATATCACAAATTATTCATAGAAAATACAGTGTATCACAAAGTGCAAAGAAAAACTACTCCCGAAACAACCAGTCCTATATTGAAGTCCAACAGTTTGTTCCTTGAGATTGGAGTCGGGAAGTAGTGTGCAATGCCGTGAAAACAGAGTCCAGTGCTCCAATTCTTCTCTGTTAAGCCAATATCTGGATGGAATGCAGCACGGCAGTAAAACGCAACAGGGATACGCTAAATACCCTGTTTCATGCGAGGCTTCAACGAGCTTTGGCAATGATTAAAACCATTCATATTGGAGACCAACGTTCCTACATTGGACGGCCAATTGTCTGTCGAATGTAGGAGCATTGGTCTCCAATATGAAGCCTCGTTGAAGCCTCACGGGAAACAGGGCATTTAGCGCATCCCTGTTGCGTCTTACTGCCTTGCTGCATTCCATCCAGATACTGGCTAACAGAGAAGAATTGGAGCATTAGACTCTGTTTTCATGGCATTGCACACTACTTCCCGACTCCAATCTCAAGGAACAAACTGTTGGACTTCAATATAGGACTGGTTGTTTCGGAAGTAGTTTTTCTTTGCACTTTGTGAGACACTATTTTCTATGAATAATTTGTTATATAAATAATTGAATTTCTAAGGATTTGAAGTTGATTTAATATGAATGCCTGTGTGGCTCTCTCCTCCTGCAATCCCCAGTTGGGGGCAGGGGATCTCCTACTTTGGAGTCCCCCCACCTGCTCCAGGGTTATCAAAGCAGGGGGCAGGGAGGAAATGTCTGCTGGGCACTCTATTATAACCTATGGAGATGGGTTCCCACAGGGTATAATGGAAAATTGATATGTGGATATCTGGGGCTCTGTTTTTTGAAGTATCAGCACCAACTTTTCAGCATAGCATCTGGTGCCTCTCCTCAAAACACGCCCCCTCCCAAGTTTCAGAGATTGGACCAAAAGAAGGTGCCCGTATCCTCCAATATTTCCAAAAGGAGAGAAGGCATTTAAAAGGTTCACAGTCCCTTTAAATGTGATGGCCAGAACTCCCTTTGGCGACAGTTGTGCTTGTCACAACCTTGTTCCTGGCTCCACCCCCAAAGTCCCCAGGTATTTCTTGAATAGACCCTGGCAACCCTAGTGGAGGAAGGTTTCAGACTTTGTTCAGTGGAGAGATAGGATAGGGGTTTACAAATGTGTAACTCCTTCCTGTATGTATTATTCAACTACGCTACATTATTGTAGAGCTTTTCTATTTGCATGATTATTATACCCTCCATGGTTCTACAAGGAAGGTTTTCAAATACACCTTATTTTTCCCTGTGGCCTAAACAATATGATGCACTCTTCCATGTCCTGCTTGAATGCTGTTTTTGTTGTTATTGCTGAGATCAGGGAATATTATATCAAGCCACTCATTACTAGCCAGTTACCCCCCTGTGCCTTAGAAACTGTTTTATTTGCTTAGAGATAATTATCCTAATATTACTTTTGTGGTAACAGAATTTGCTCCAGTGCATTGATCCCTTGCATAAAAAAAAATAAAGAATTTTCTGCTGCTCAGGATGTATAAGTTGAGTTTCCAAGTAAATAAAATGAAAGGAAATATATACCGTATTTTTCGCTCCATAAGACGCACCTGAGCATAAGACGCACCTAGTTTTTAGAGCTGTTCGTGTGAATTTAGAGGCATTTGTGTGAATTTTTTGCAGTATTTGCTCCTTAAGACGCACACACTTTCCCTCCACTTTTTTGGGGGGGGAAAGTGAGTCTTATGGTGCAAAAAATACGGTAACTCTAAATTAGAATTGCCCCCAGGTTCTCTGTTTTTCTAATGGGTTTTCTGATTACAAAAGTGGGAAGAAGGGGGGAATTATACTCATTCTAACAATGTTACTGCAATAATAGCACTTGAATAAACAAACACTTCAATTGCTATCAGGTTTAGGCAGAAAGACTAGTTATGAAGTAAATAACTGCAATAATTTGTTTAGTCTAGTCCCACTAAGAATTTCCTTTACTACATCCTATTTGCAAATAAACTTGGAAGTTGCATAAAAGCAAAGAGAAAGAAAAAAGAGAGATTTGTACTTATGCATTTGTTCTTGGGGAAAAAAGTTCTCTTGCTGTTGCAAGCCTTCCCTCCTAGCTGGCTGTTTGTGACTCACAGAATGTTCATGAACATTCTATAAAAGGGAAAGTAAGTATGTGCTGAAAATTAGTGCTACAGCTACAGAGGCAAGCAGAAAGCTAGATCAGTTGTGGCGAAGTACTAGGCAATGTATACTGTAGGAGGGACTGGGAACAAATTGGTGAAAGCTTAGTCAGAGACTAAGCCATGACACCTGAGATGTCCAAAATGATTAAAATGCTTCAAGTCCCACTCATCCTGCCAATATGGGCTTTTTCTCTGTGAGTGGGATGGCAGAGGTAACCGAAGAAACAGCTGGAGGAAGACAGATTCCTCCTTTCCCATTTTCCTTTGCTCAGATCTTAGTTTCTCACAGCTGCATGCCAGCCAGAGGGACTCTTGTTATGTGTCTGCCTCATATAAGATCAGTTGGCAATAGTTCCTGTTTGAACACAGACCATCACTTTTAATTGTGAAGCAAATAACCAGAATTGATGGAAGCCACATCTTCCACAAGAAGTGGAGCAGCATGCCTAACACTCCTAAGATGGCATCTGCCTGCAAGTGATATGAGAAGGCCAGCAAGACCAGGGATTTTTAAGCCCCAAGCAACACAAACAGGAAGAAGTGGAGGACTGACATGGTAGGGGACTCAAAGGCACTTTGTAATCAAGATTAAAAGAAGAGAGTCTGAATATGTGCATGCAGTTGAACTTGATCAGTTACATAGTAAACTTCAAAGAAATGAGCAAAATTATGCCCCATTATCTATAGTTATTATGGCAAGAAGACTGTGGCTATAATGACACTATGTTGTGAGATTTCTGCCACCATTTGGGGGGTTGCTAAGTCATCTCCAGTTAACAATGCTGAGGATTCCAAATCTCAGTGTCTGTGTGGAAGTGAAGGGGAAATTTAGAAAGGTAAAAGATAGAAGGGACAGGAGGTAAAGCTGGAGGAGAGAAAAGCAACAAAAAAAAAGTGACAAGAGAAAATTGGAGGAAGGAAACAGAAAAATGGGCAGGTAGAAGAAGAAAGAAAAAAACAGAACAAGATGGGTGGGGGTAGGAGACAATGAAACTGCCAGGGCAGGCAAATACAAAAAGCAAGAGGGGAACAGGGAATGGGGAAATGATCCCCTGAGTCTTTGTGAGTCCCTTACTTGTACAGAATTCTGCCAGATCTACAGCTGTGCATATGTAGACAAAACTCAGAAGATATAACTCATTACATCTCACACTGTGTGTATACAAGGCATTTTGGAAGAGAGATCCCTGAGGCCTACATAGTACTGTTGTTTTCTGTGTTTCAGACTCCACTAAGATCTTTTTACTATTTGTGGTCAGGATGACTCTGTGACCTGTAGGACAGTTTTATTTAATAAAGGGAGGGGGGAATCAAAATTTGCCCAATATATTTCAGGGCCTTGTTTAGAAGAAGAAGATACTGGATTGATATCCCGCCCTCCACTCCGAATCTCAGAGTGGCTCACAATCTCCTTTATCTTCCTTCCTCACAACAGACACCCTGTGAGGTGGGTGGGGCTGAGAGGGCTTTTCCAGCAGCTGCCCTTACAAGGACAACCTCTGCCAGAGCTATGGCTGACCCAAGGCCATTCCAACAGCTGCAGGTGGAGGAGTGGGGAATCAAACCCGGTTCTCCCAGATAAGAGTCAGCACACTTAACCATTACACCAAAGAAGAAGAAGAAGATATTGGATTTATATCCCGCCCTCCACTCCGAAGAGTCTCAGAGCGGCTCACAATCTCCTTTACCTTCCTCCCCCACAACAAACACCCTGTGAGGTGGGTGGGGCTGGAGAGGGCTCTCCCAGCAGCTGCCCTTTCAAGGACAACCTCTGCCAGAGCTATGGCTGACCCAAGGCCATTCCAGCAGGTGCAAGTGGAGGAGTGGGGAATCAAACCCGGTTCTCCCAGATAAGAGTCCACACACTTAACCACTACACCAAACTGGCCACCAAAGGTGGCCAACGGTAGCTCTCCAGATGTTTTTTGCCTACAACTCCCATCAGCCACAGCCATTGGCCATGCTGGCTAGGGTTGGTGCGAGTTGTAGGCAAAAAACATCTGGAGAGCTACCGTTGGCTACCCCTGCACTACACCAAACTGGCTCTCTGGCCAAACTGGTTTAGGTGATCGTTTCATTGAATTGGACAATGTTGTGAACTTGAAGTCCTCCACTCTGTTATATTAAATCTGAGTTAGGTTGTCATATAAGAAAATCCATGTTCAGCTTCAGAAATATCATTATTGCTCAGGTAAATTCAGTTTGACAGCAGGTAAACACTTCAGAAGCACAGTTCAAATGATAGGAAAACAGCCTTTCTGGGAGGGAAGGAGGGAGGAAACATTGTTTGTAGACTTCTAAAATAATTTATACAATCTTCTCCTCACCTACAAACACATTCACAGGAAGTACAGGACACTATAACTCCTTCGCATTTCATGTGAATATCCTGGGAGAGGCAGAAGTGTCATCTTTCAAGCCTCCACTCATCAGCTTATCTTTAAGCATGTGACTAACGCTGATAGCTTTAAGTATGACTGAAGAATATGCCTTTAGTACTAACCACATGGTTTGAATTAGGAACCCAAATTAAACTCAAGCATTAATAGAATTGGTTTATAATGATACTATGATTAATCACTTAAACGTTTAAATAGTCTCATGACTATTTAAGTGACTAAAATGATTGGTGACAATTTATGTTATAATTCTGGTACATCAGGAACTACTTTAAACACTAGCTAGAACATTCTCGTTGATGACAAACCACAGTTCTTCCTCACTCTCTCTGACACAAAGTTCCATCATGGACTTAGCTATTAACATTTTTAATTAGAAAAAAACTGTACATTATCCCTTCATGTCAGTTACAAGCAGAAATCTTTTATCCCATCATTCTCTATTTGAGGGCAAGGGGAGTGATCATGGGATCTGCAAAAAGATCTCAGGAGGGAGAAAGAAACAAGGCTTTGAGGATTATCTGTGATGTGCTTCTTCACGCCCCTCATCCCCAGCTCAGGGTAATTTCCAGGTACAAAACTAGATTACAACATCCTGAAGAAGAATTGCAGATTTATACCTCACTCTTCTCTCTGAATCAGAGACTCAAGAGCGGCTTACAATCTCCTATATCTTCTCCCCCCACAACAGACACCCTGTGAGGTGGGTGGGGCTGAGAGTGCTCTCACCGCAGCTGCCCTTGCAAGGACAACCTCTGCCAGAGCTACGGCTGACCCAAGGCCATTCCAGCAGGTGCAAGTGGAGGAGTGGGGAATCAAACCCAGTTCTCCCAGATAAGAGTCCGCACACTTAACCACAAACACTGCTAAGGATCTTTGTAAAAGAATTCTGTGTGTGTTCTAGAAGTTCCAAATCCCCCTTAAGGCCTAAAAGATCATAGTGAGAGGAAACAACAAGATAATAAATGTCTCTGTGACAAGAAGGGTTGTTGTCCCTGCCTTAAAGCAGGCAGTGGTGAATCCACTCTTGGGGAAACCTACTCTGGACTCAGGAGAGCTGAATCACTACCATCCTGCCACAAATGCACCATTAAGCAAGGTGATTGAGCAATTAGCAGCTGGGCAACTTCAGGGATTCCCCACTGGGGGAAAAGGCAGATATAAAGGAAGACAAATGGATAAATAAATCTGGATGTATGTTCATTACATAAGTTCAAATATATACTTTATCAAAAGGAATCACATATAAAAAATAAAGGGGAATATGGAAAGAGTACAGTGGCTTGGATGCAACAGAAAAGCTGGTGGAAAGAGTTGGCAGAGCAGACCTTCCCTAAGCTGCCTGCTGGCTCGCAGAACAGTGGAGGTAGCAATTTTACCCAGTTTCCCTCTAATTGCTCTAGCACTCTGTACTGTGAAGCATTTTGTTTGAGAGTCTTTTTTCAATTGTCAGAGAGGATTTTCAGGGCAAACAACTGGCTGCTGGGAGAAGTGGAAGGCAGAGAACAATGTGCTCCACCAAGCCCTTCCATGAGCTTTTTTTCTGGATCCAACTTAGTTGTAAGCCTTGAATAAGGATGCAAAAGAATTTGCTATGGACAACTCAATTTTTGTCTTCAGCAGTGCTGGATGTCATTCCAAAGCTTTAAAAACAAAGAGCCAAAAGAACATTTAGTCACTGTGAGACTCCCTCTGAAATATGACATCAAAGGACACAATTTATTTAATGTTTCAGGCTTAGCTTCTCATTGTGCCAGTGTGTCAGTTGATGCATTTCTTTCTCCAGTAGCAAACATTACCCTGTCCTGTCATCTCTGCTACTATCTGCTGAGGTTACAAAGAATCTTGCTATTTCCTTTAATGGAATAACTTTGAAGTTGCAATCAAATTAAAAAAACAGTAGTGTATTACTTATTTTCCCCTCCAATCTTTTAGATTTGATCACTGAAATAATAAAAAATAAAAAGAAATAGCCCAAAGATGCAATAAAGTTGTCCTTAATAAATCCTCCCTAAGTATCCAATGTGTTTCAAGTCTTTACAGATCTTGCAATCTAGACAGCATTATAGGACATAAGCTGCAAGAGTAAAAGGAATAACATCTCTCTACGGAAAGTATCTAAATTTTCCAGTAAGAATTTTCCACTAAATTTCCCACTTTAGCAACCTGGCCATATCACAAGGATACTAGGCTCTATAAAGACATAACTACACACCTTATTGATTATAAGAATATTTTATATTTCACCTTTCCACATGGCTCCAAGAGGCTTACAAACTCAGTTTAAAACACAGAAAATAAAATCCCCAGAACACTCTTCCCCTTTAAAAGACACCTCCAGTTTATTATTATATTATTAAATGCAGTTTATTATTATATAATAATACAAGCTCTGGTAAATAAAACGACCTTGCAGTACCTCCTACAATTTTCTAGAGATGTCATCTCCTCAAGAAGGCCATTCCACAGAGTGGAAACTACAACAGAAAAGGCACAGACTACAGCTCATGTACATGTGTCTTGTGAGTTTTGTGCTGAGAACTCATTTCCTAGATAACACAAGGTCGTATTGGGACATGGAAAGAAATGGAGGAAACTTGTGGAGCAATCTTAAGAAGATCAAATAAATTCCAGATTATACAGTGGTGTTACTCCCAAGAAAATGCCCATAGGACTACAGCCTTGGGTTCTTCTGTCATTACATCAGCCATAATCTCTAAATTTGGGCACAAACTGGTTCACGAGCCAAAATTCAGCACAAACCTGGCCTCATTTGAAGCTGCCAAACCAATGTTCAGAGTTATATAATACTTTTCCCCCCAGCCATGGTTTTACATTATGTCTGATTGGAGAAACCATAGTCAAGGCCTTTGCTTTGCCCCCTGAAACTGCTGAATTTTGGGAACTGGAGCAAATTTTTGAAGCCAAAGGCTTAGAGAACTGAAAATGAAAGCAAATAAACAGTTATAAACTATGGCTTCTTTACAGTGTGTTTGGAATTTCTGGATTGGATTCTACAGTCTGCACAAATCAGCTTGGTATGAGGTCTTAACTGAGCCACTGTCTTCTACGCAGTCATACCAATAGTTGTTTTCAAGGACTGCATCTCAGCTCATCACTCTCCTTTACTAACAGAACTCATTCCCCAGCTGGATTCTCTCTCCACCCCTCTCCTCCCCCAACCTCAGTTTGGCAAAATCCTTGTAGACAACAGAATTCAGGCAGAATGCCAAGCTTTAACATATTGTACTGCCTTTGTATTCCAACACTGTCATAACATTACTGACACTGCATGTCTTCTTGCCAAGCTGTGCCCCCCACCCCTCCACACATTGTTGTGGCTGAAGTTATGTTGATTCTGGCACAATGCAAGCTCTTAGAAGTCTCAGGAAGTTATGGCTAAGTCCTACCTTTTAAAAACATTCTTAACTATTCAGCTAAAATTCATGTGGATAGAAAACACTGATTATAATAGGAGGATGTTGATGAAGCTTTGTATGGGTCCTCTCACTTATGTAAAATATTTTCCAAAGGATCTGAAGTAACAGATAAAACTGTATCCCTGATTGTCTGATAAAGGCATGCCTCAACTTTCATCTGACAGACAAAAATATAAATTCAGAGAAAGTACCTATGATTGAAGTTTGTAGGCAACAATCCATGAGGATCCATGAGGGAGGAATTTGTGAATTTAGGGGGAGGTATTTGTGAGTTTCCTGCATTGTGCAGGGGGTTGGACTAGATGACCCTGGAAGTCCCTTCCAACTCTATTATTCTACTTTTAGCATACCCTGGTGATTGCTAACCTACAAAGTATATTATGTGTATAGGAAAATCTTAGTCAATATGATCATTTGAAGTTTGCAGGCAATAATCCATGAGGATACTTTTAGCATACCCTGGTGATTGTTTCTTTGAACATACACACACATTATAGGAAAATCTCAGTCAATATGATCATTTGGTATGTGAAAAATAAGTAGATTGCATCCCTGGAATCAGGACATGTCCCTTCATCTAAAGAACAAATTGTCAGAGAGATATAGATACATTCTGTAGCAATAAAACCAGTGTTAAAAATAAATTCATATAAGTTGCTAACCTACAAAGTATATTATGTGTTTTACGAAGTATATTATGTGTTTTACGACAGATATGTGAATTTTAATCTTTTGGTGAACATATGTGTAAAAATCCCACTTGACTCACAGATGGGGAGTGAAGAGGTTCATTTACGACAATTTTTAAAATTCCAGAGAGGGAAAAGAATTGGGAATTTTTAAAATGTGCACCTTGATACAACTACATAAGGAACAAAAAAAAAATCTAGAAAAAGGGTAGCCACTATTGCTTGGAGGCTTTTATTGCTGGCATTCCTCCACAGGTTTTAATTGACTGAAGATAAAAATTGATTATTTTTGCTCAAATTGGAACCCATTTAGAAAAGAAATGCTTAGGACTTTCTGTATCTTCCCTTTCTTCTGTCTGCTGTAAATGAAAATTCATGTCATAATTTCCTTTTACTTATTCCACCTCCACATCATAAACTCAATAAAATATTTGCTGTTAGGTTAACTGTAATATATGCAAGCAGCCAGCGTTCACTCTACATTTTGCCCTAAGGTTTGGCTTCAAAGTAAGCAAAGTTAAAAGGAAAAAGGGTTCCTACCAACACAAAGCCCATGCAGAGCCCATTAATATATTCCAAATATCTTAATTTACTAGTTCTTAATCAAGGCAATACAGGCTTACCAGCAGAGCTTTGCAAAATAAAGCAGTAGGTTTTTAGCACAGAAGTGCCAATAACCGCATTTATTCTGTATTGAACCAAGTACATCAGAGTTCAACCATATATTTTATCTCTGTGCATCACCAGTTATATACCCCATAATGAAGGCTGTCAATTTTGTAAAAAGTTATCAGTTAATACCCTCCTGTTCACTTCACAATACAGGGAAGTCTGTTCGTCTCAAACAGAAGTTGTTTTAATGCAGGCTTGTTATTGAGTCACCTGGTTGAGGCTGTTCTGACTGAAATTTCATTTCTGCACAATTATCACAAAATAATTGTCTCTGTTAACAAATTAACCACTCAAAATAATTAAACAATCTAAATGTCATTATTGCTATCCACCAATAGTCCCTCTAGGCTGTGGAGTCTTGTGAGCAAAAATTCTACTTTGTGAGCTATTGGCATTAAAGTTGTGTGCTACAGCATAAATTAAATTGCTCTGGGGCCATTTTTCCTGAGCTAAGACAAAAATGCTTGAGCTGGAAGCTAAAAACTGTGAGCTAGCTTACACTAACTCAGCTTAGAAGGAACACTGCTCACCACTACCTCAGAGTTAAAGACTGCAGGTAAGGTTACTGAAATCTTGGTGTGTACTTAATGGCTATACCAAGGATGGCCAAATTTGCTTAGCATAAGAGCCACAAAGAATAAACATCAGACATTTGAGAACCACAAGACATGAATGTCAGATGTTGGAGAGCTGCAAGGCAGGCAGGCTGGCTGACAAATAGATGGGGGGAGGGAGAGGTGGAAAGAAAACAACTTTGAATGCATTCTTGAAGCCTCTGGCTAGCTTGGTTTGGAGAAGTGGTTTATAAAGACACATCATCTCCAAGCAGTGCAATGGAGCAGTGGGGGTTTTGAGAGCCACACAATCTGTGTGAAAGAGCCATATGCGGCTCCCAAGTCACAGTTTAGCCTCGCCTGGGCTATACCAACCACAAGAACATACTAAAAATATATCATACACAACCCATACCCGCCCCCCCCCCCAAGTTTACTCCTTGCCCTGAAGTATCTCTTTCCCAGAGAACACAAAAGCAACCACCACCACGATGTATATATTGAATTAAAGTCAAGACTTCTTGTCATATTCTCTTACTACCTAATGCTATTCTTTTATCCAAATAATGGACAGTGGGTATCATGAAGTGTATCAAAAAGATGTTTTTACTAGAAACATAAAAAGAATGAGTTAACTACTAGACACACTGAAAGACAGAGTTCATTCAGTCCATATAAAATTAGAATTTGTAGTCAAGGCTGACTGTCTCTACAGGAAAAAATTAAAAAGGAAATTGACATCCAACAGCTGACATTCAGATAAATGCCAATGGCAATGTATATCTGTGTGATTTCAAACATCAGACCTGACATCTAAGCCCCTTTCTGTTTACCTACAGTAACAGGTGTTAAGCAAACGTGCCAGAAAACTAGCTAAATTTAACTCCTGTTTCGCTGCAATACACTTAGAATATCATCAGAAATAACAGGTGGAGTGGTGACCCCTGGTGGCTGTCATATTTGCAATTCATAATATGCTTTTAAAAAGCCATGAAATGTTTCATTTCAGAAGAGCAAGTTTCTAATTATCATATTTCAATACTAGGAATAAGGCCTGTTAAGAAAAATACAACAGGCTCTAGAAAGAAGATCTGGGCAAGTGCCCCCTCCCTTGCTGTCTTCCCACCCATCCAAGCGGAGGCATTCACTTCCACCACAGACACCTCAAGGAGAGCTGATCTCTGCCATTTGGAGAGCAGTTGTAATTCTGAGTGATCTCCAACCATCACCTGGAGATTGACAACAGTGGTTCCCCAGGATGAAATGGCTATTTGGAGGGTGGAATCTATGGCATTGTACCTGTCTGAGGTCCCACCCCTCCTGAAACCATATCCGTCTTATGGCTCCACCCTTCAAATCTCCAGGAATTTCCCAACCTAGAGTTGGCAACTGCTAAGTTACACTGGCTGTCATAGGGGGGCTATTGCTGAACAGGAGCAAGCAGTCAGTCCAAGTTAAAGTCATGCCAGTCAGGTGGCATCAAGTGCTGCCAGGCCTAGGGTAGACAACCTCAAGGTGAAGCCTGAATATCTTTTGAGATCACAACTGAACTCCAGACAACTGATCTCTCTCCCTCTGGAAAAAATAACGGTTTTGGAGGGTGGACTCTATGGCATTATATTCAGCTGAGGCCTCTCCCCTCCCCCAGAGTCTGGCTTCCTTAGACTCCACCACAAAATCTCCAGAAATTTCCCACCAACCTGGAGCTGGCAACTGAAGTCAGGACTGGGCCCAAAGAATTCTCCCTCAAAGGCCAAAATAGGCCTGGGAAGGACCTCCTCACCCTGGCTTTTACTGAGAGAACCAAGCTTTAAGAAACAAATACTGATCAACGAACCTGTTTTGTACTAGGAACAGTATTTTTCACCAGTTAATTTGTGGGATGTAGAATTGATTATTGGTTTGCTTCCCCAAGTGCCTGATATGAATCAGTCAAATTCATAATAAGATGAATATTTTGGTAAACTAACCATAGTGCTGCCCCGTGCTAATTTTAAATTTTTGCAAATGAAATATTTTCAGTTTGTTAGTGCACTACTGCAACTACTACTAGTATAACAACAATAATAAAGTTTCTGAAGTGATGTTTCTGTGATTCATGTGTAGCTTTAGCAATCCTGTGATTCATGTGTAGCTTTAGCAATCCTTGCAAAAAACCTTCTAAAATATGCCAATACTACCATTTTCATATTGCAGATGAGGAAATCATCAGCATTTTGCTGGAAAAAAATAAGCAGCGAGGAGACAATAAAAGGCAAAATAATGTCCTTATGAAAGTTTGAGCAACGGTTAACTACACAAGGTTATCTATACATATAAATACTAACCTACATCCTTCTGTATGACCTTACTTTTTACAAATGTTACAGAATTGAACTATGCAAGCTCAGTCTCCTATAAATTGCAGAATAGTAGAATCTCTTCAGCATCTGTTAGACACAGGGATTTCATGGAACTAATTACTAATATCACAATGAAATATTATTTTTAAATAGAATATCTAGAAAACTAAATTTGTAAATACCACCGCAGCCCATATCAGCCTTGCAAGCTAACAGTGTCCCAATATATACTCCAGAAAACAAATTCAGGTGGGTTGCCGTGTTGGTCTGAAGCAGCAGAATAAAGTTTGAGTCCACTGTCACCTTTAATAAAAAGTTTTATTCTGGGTATAAGCTTTCATATGCACGCACACAAAAACTTATATTCAGAATAAAACTTTTGATGGTCCTAGATGTGTCACTGGGCTCACACTTTGGAAAACAAGTTAGCTGATCTCTAGAACAAACAAGTACCATCCCATTCATGACTGCTGTAATTTTTTTCCATATCACTAAGGGAACAAACAGAGCAATGGTATAAATATTCAGGGAAGCCACACCTTGTTTTACTATTTATCACACCACACATAAGAATTTTCTCTTTCTCTTCTGCTTTCTCATCTCTATGCTTTCAGTCCCCATTCAAAGACAGAAGGCTGGTAGCCCAGCATTCAGCTTCAGGCTCAGGGTAACTACAGATCTGAAATTTGCATCAAGATTTATTGACCATATTCTGGGGTCTGAGTTGTATGAATGCTGCAACTTGATTAGAAACTACAAAGAAGATTATGTCTCAATATGCAGATTCAGAAAGCAGATAGCTTCAGTTTCATTCAGTGGGAACTGAACCATCTATATGAAACTGGCTTTCTCTGCAGAAGGAAATCAGAAGTGAGTTTTATCTTTTCATCCTGTTGTCATTAAAACCCCCACCCCCTGTGGTCTAGAATGGTAGAGTACGTTGTCCAGATGTAAACCAGAAACACTCACCAACATCATTAGCAAAGGAAGCTGGGTCAGCAGCTCCAAGAGAAACTTCAAATTCTTCCTGAAGACGATAAGCTCTCTGAAGCAAGGATTCAAGCTTATGAATGAACTCTGCACTAATGATGTCCTGCAGACAAAAACTGCTGTATATAAATGGATTCCTTCACAAATATTTAAATAGCTATTAGACATTTTGGTTGTATAAGGATCAGCAAGGGTTACTTTAGTAATACATTATTTATACAGAACCACATATACCAACAGTAGGATACAGCACTCATACACAACTCAAGTCACAATACATGTAAATTTCATGAAGAAACTGAATCACAACAACAACAGCAAGAACATTACACATACTGGCATGCTTATTTCTAGATCTTACAAATCTAAAGGTGTAGTTTACTTCCCAGTAAAATAGCTGACAATGGGCACATGAACAAAGATGAAAAGATCAGATTGCCAGAATATACACCTTAAGCAGATGTTCCTTTCCATTCAGTTTATTATTACAGTCATTGACCAGAACATTTTAGTAATCTAGAACAACCTTAAAAGTACCTTATAAAAAGTGCTGCAAAGAATCTGCATGTTAAAATTTGATGACTTGAGGGTTATAACAGTAACCTTTAAGCAAAATTGTTCATACACCCTGTCATTTACTAAGTGATGGATATATACCATAAACCAGTATTTGGGGATCTGGGAAGGGCAATGTTGGGGAAAGCTGCATACTACACAGTATACAGTATGAATGAAGACTGAAGACTTATTTGTACAAATCCTCTCTCAGTTTCATAGGATAATTAAATGTAGCCCTAAGGACTTGGATCACTGTTGGACTTTAGCAGGTAAATGATTTGTGTCTCTGAGGGGGAGTTGCAGGGGACTGCTAAAAAAGAAAGAGAAAGAGATTTCTGAGAAGAGAAAATATGTTGAAAGCCAATGAGGTAAGTTTTGCCTGGACAGACAATGGAGCCACCACAGCCTATGGCACCAACACTACAGAACACCACCCAAGCAGCAGAAAAGAATGGAGAGAGTCTAGAAAAAATAAATAAATAATAAAAATAGTCATGGGGATGGACCAAGTCTGATGCTTAATCTGTCTATGCTAAATAACCAAATTTTTGTTTATATTTTAAGTTTATGAAGGGTAAATAAAGGTAAACTTGGGGAAGGGGGGGAATTTTAACATTGTATTTCTCTCTTTTGCTTACTGGTAATTCCCTCCTTGTTTGAAGAACTGGAAATCAGTGGGTCTGGAAGACAGTATTTTCTGTCCTTCATTAGCACCTTTTCATTAACCAGCCCAGGTCTAATAATTTCTTCCCTCAATGGGCAGTGAAGGGAGAAAATGGGGTTACATACGAAAACCAAAAGATACACAGCACAATTTTAAAGACAGTTTTATCTAGGTTCTGATTTAACAGCAGTATAATGCCATTTAAACTTTGAAGAACTCCAATAAAAATCCTATTATACAAGGGGAAACCTTAAATAATTTTAGCTTTACTATAAACTGAAATACAATTTGGAAGTTATATAGAAATAGTACAGAATTATTTGATGCAAATGTACATTGTTATTTACTCACTTCTACACTTTCCTCTGCAATAGCATCCCCTGCTCCAAGTTTGATGGAACTACAGTATGCTTCATCTTCAACTTGTCTATTACGAAAAGTAAGTGCCTGCTCCCATCGCCGCAGTGCTTCTTCAAAAAGTTCCATTCCTGGAAGAAATTTTTACAAACACACATTGTTATCAAGTTTTCCATTTGCCATACCTTCTATTATGTATCTGGAATTATTCACTTGAGCTATTCGGAGCTACTTTGCAGGCACTTTTTTGTAGTACACCTGTTCCTTAAATGTGGACATGGTGACTTATATTGAATGGGTGGATCAGAAGGGACTACACCATGTTCTAAGAGATTGTTCCAGATGGGTTTGATCCTTTAAAATTCAATAATTTGGAAGATTTCTAGTTATCCTTATTTTAATTTTCAAATAAAAGAGGTAAATGTAGATAACTGATATCCTAAGACTCATAGTAAAGACACAAGTAGCCATTTGGGTCCTAGCAAAACACAGATGCTATGTAATAACTTTAAGACTGAACAAAACAACAATGCTGAGTACAAGCTTTCAGCTTTTTCAGAACCCCATATAAGCTTGGATGCAAAGTATGTGTGTATCTTTCGGGTTTCTGTATGTTTCTTAACAGAATGGTCTGCTAACTCTAATGTGTATATAGCATAGTTAGTATCAAGTTGTATCATTGCTTTCCTGGAAAGAAGGGGCAAAAAAAGAAACCAACCCAAGTGAAAACACAACCCCCCACTACCATAGCTGATCAAGCATCTCTCTGTTGCCAAAATGAACATACAGTTCCTCAAAAGGCCAAGAGCAATGGAATAAAATGTAGTAGTCTTTTTATATTAACAGTTCTGAAGATCGATGCCTGAATTTAGCTGTAGGAGGAAGAACTTGGAGGGAGCTTGGAGCTTGTGAAGATAACAGTAATCCACTAGAGCTTGCACTGATAAAACAGTTTATAGAGGCCTGCAGGAAACCCTCATACAGCAGCCTGGCTCCCTGCAAGGGTAGGATACCCTGCGAACAAAAAGATGTCGCTACACTGGCCTCAGAGTCCTTTCTAGCCAACACATCTATCTTTTCAATACATGCTAAGATGCCAGCATACCCTGAAAGATTGCACTAGTTGTGATTAGCATGTGCTTGTTCATTCTGAACATTTTTAAATACCCAGAATGTAATACCAAAAAGACTGTACACTTACCCATCAAGTATAAGTTTTCTGGGGTAGTTACTGGAATATTGACCAGTTTCATATCATCTTCATCTGCTTTGTCCCAGGAATTTGAGTTGACACAAACACAGCTAGGACAGGAGGTGGCACTTTGGACCTAATAAAAAAAAATATATGAAAGTAAATGGACTGATCGATTCCTAGCTATCAAAACTTATCCTTAGAGCAGGATAATTAGTTGTTTCCCAATTACCTTGTCATTATAATTGAGTGATGCTGTTTGCTTTAGCAAACAAAATGCTTAAGGATTTATAATGATTTGAGGCCTATAGCTAGTGACTGGCTAGTATATTCCATTATGCACGTATAATGTGACTGGCTAGTATATTCCATATAGCTAGTATATTCCATTATGCATGATCCTTTTATCCCAGTCTCAGGAAGAAAATACTACCAGGGGGGTGCGGGGGGAGAGGGGAGAAGTTACCATTTACACATCTCTGCTCATGTTGCATAGGATCCAAGCCAATGTGTGTTTCCCCTCTCTCCCATGTGTGTACTATTTTGCCTCTTGTCAATCTAAATTATATGCTCACATTCTCCTCTCACTTATACACATTCCTTTCTTGGTTAAGTGTTTCTCTTTCATGGTTGCCCCTTTTCCTTCACTCACCCCATCATGTATGCTGTTTTGGACAATATTTGTCATAAGGATATTATAACACACATTGCAAGATAATGTCTGGGGATTTCAAGGTTATATTCAGACCCATTATAGAAACTATACTAGTATTGATCCATACTATAACAGCAAGAACATTTTAACCATCATATATATACTGAAGTGGAAGCTTCCTTCATGTACCTTTTGAGAAGGATGTGAATAGGTAAGCTAAAGGTAAGGAAGATATTTACATATTCATGACTACAGGCTAATAGGTTTTCAAACTTCTGCAGTGGAAGACCCAAGAATGCTCGCTAGAAATGTCCATTTTATATTTAAATTAAAAAACTTTGAGAAGTATCTTGTTTATGTCAAATTTAATATTTCAGATGAAAGATATGAGCTTTCCATGAAAAGGCTTAGTTTATAAGGAAAACCAAAGGACAAGCTAGTTGCCTGATTTCTCTTGAAACTTAAGAGACTATGAAGACGAAAGGCACTGAAACAAAGAATAACACAAAAGGTCTAACTGTACATTACATCATCCTTGAATATGTCCTGAACTTAGAATCATAGAATTAGAAGGGACTTCCAGGGTCATCTAGTCCAATTCCCTGCACAATGCAGGAAATGCACAAATACCTCCTCCTATGCCCCCAGTGACCGCTGCTCCATGTGTGTGCTCCATGTTCGGAAATTAATTTTCAAGTATGCAGAAGTGCAACTTGGAACAGGACCTGCACTTACACAAGGACAACGAAACATATCATTAGGTATTAAGAGCATCTAAGAAAACTTATTTGAAAAAAACTGTCTAGTCAAATATCAAACCATTTCGTTCTCTGAAAGAAGTGGTCACTCTTAGTCTTCACAAAGGATCAAGCCATAGTAATGCGGTTCTCTCTATTAACTGGGTTAGATGCTACCCAAGGAGACCATTTGTTAACAAGAATGTTTCCAAACTGGGGAGTGTGGCGTCACAACGAGAATAAATGGATGCCTAGAGCGAGAGCTCTGCCTGAAACATCACAAAAATGTGCATTCCCAGCCTTTGGATGGGAAAGAAAATGAAAGAAAGAAAGCTTAAGCAGAACGGGAAAACTGAGCCCAAAAAACCATGGGCAGTAAGTTTTTATTTTGCAAAAAAAAGTCCCCTACCAGTGGAAGAGAGAGGGAGCTGTGACGATTCTAAAATGGCAGCCGAAACTGAAGAGAGGGGAGAAATGGATGTGCAAGAAGAGGCTTCCCCATTAAAAAAAGCTTATTTGAATGAGATGGAATACAATCTCTTATCGAAAATAAAATCAATGTTTGAACCACTGCAAAGCCAGCTAGCTGAAATTAAAATTGCAGTTACAGAAGTAAACAAAATGGCAGAAACAGCCATGGTATTGGCACAGACACTTCAAGAAGCGAATCAAATATTACAAAAAGAAACAGAACAAATGGCAAATAAAATCTTGTATTTAGAAATGGAACAATGGCAGAATAATGCAAAATTTAGAGGATTTCTTGAGAATTTCCCTGAAATGGCTGATTTACAAGGTTTCGTGGTGTCATGGCTAGCAAAAGAACTGAAACTTGAAGATGTGTTTTCTATTATCACCAAAGCTTATCGCTTGAGGTCACCAATCAATGCCAAAAGTCAAGGACCTAGAGATATAATTCTCACTTTTCTGGATTATAGAGTCAAGACCAAGACATTATATGAAGCAAGACAAAGAAGTAATTTTGCCTACAATTACATTAAAATTGAAATTTTTCCCAATTTACCGCTGGACGCCATTAACTGAAGAAGGGAACTAAAACCTATAACAACACAATTGCAAAAAGACAAACAAAAGTATAAGTGGGAAGGAACTGCTATTCTACAAATCATACATAATGGGATGAGACTACAAGCAACTGATCTGGACTCAGGAGAGAAGCTGCTGAAAAAACTTGGACTTTCAGAATCTCCAGACCTCTCAAAGAAAAACACTAAACAAAAATTATTTCAACACACTACACCCCCAAGAAATAAAACAAGCAGGATATCAGTTTCAGCTTCTTCAAGAGTGACAATATATGAACAATATGCTGAACTCAAATATCTCCTTGTTAAACTTTTTCTATTATTGTTTAAGTTTTTTTATTTTCTTTTTTTACAAAGGGGGGTATTAAATTAATATTACTAAATTACAATCTTTTGCCAGGATTAGGGAGGGCAAAATTATATAGCTAAGTCAAAAAATAATTTTGAATGAGCCTCCCATAGTATTTTTCTACTGTAATTTCTCTTGTAATTTTACAGGAGCCAAAGAGAGTAGCGAAAGAGCTAAATTAGAATAAGTTTATAACAGGAACTAATTGAAATAAAAGTTATAATAGATAGTAGCTATAGATTAGTTAAGATGCAGTGTTAATTTTAGAAATATAGAATAAGTAGTATTAAAAAGGCTAGAATAGCTTAGGTATAGTGATAGTATAGACATATAGAATAGTTAGTTATTAGATAAGATTGTTAAGTTTCATTTATTTTTTTATCTATTTAGACATTTGTTGTGTGTGTAGCTGCCAATATTTGATTTCACAAGATGAGATACCAGATATTATTAACAAATGGAAGTTGCAGCTAGTGCAGAATGCGGTGGCCAGGCTGCTACTGGGACTACCTCGGTGGGAACACATGTGGCCTCGGCTAAAGGAACTGCACTGGCTTCCAATTATATTCCGAGTTCACTACAAGGTGCTGGTTATCACCTTTAAAGCCCTATATGGCCGAGGACCTGCCTACCTTAGGGACCGCCTCTCTCCACATGTTCCCCAGAGAGCACTAAGATCTAGCTCCCAAAGTCTTTTAAGGATCCCTGGACCAAAGGAGGCCAAACTGAAAGCAACCAGGGAGCAGGCCTTCTCTATAATGGCCCCCCCACTAGTGGAATCAACTACCGGAGGAAGTGTGAGCCCTGTGGGACTTAATCAGTTCTGCAGGGCTTGCAAAACCACCCTGTTTTTTCTGTTTTGCTTTAAGATGACATTGTATTGTATTGATTTAAGCTTAATAAAACAAATTGATTTAAAGCTTAATAAAACAAAATATTATTGAAAAAAATGTTGCACCCGCTAAACCCAAAAGATATGATTAATGTCTTGAAAATTCTTTATCTCTTTTAGGAAATGTATTTTTCACAATGATATAGAGGGATATGTGCCCTGCTTTGTTCTAAACATGAAAACTGAATGACATCTTATTTAAGAAATAAGGACTTCTGGTATTATAACTGTTGAAATTATGTTTATTTTTACCCTACTGGATTCTTTTCAGATAAAGATCCAGCCATATCTAAGAATTTTATTTTATTTTAATTTACTTTGGATTTATATCCCTCCCTCTCCGCGAGCGGAGTAAGAAACTCTGGCATGTGGAATCTTAGCCTAGAAAAGTAACAGACACAATGTTACTAGAAAAAAAGACAGTTCCCCCCCCAGAGGGACACCACTTCTACTGTTACAATTACATAGACACATATGTAGTAGATCATCGTAAGTCACACACAGAAATCTTACAATGCTTCCCTAAATACTCTTACAGTTTACTCCTAGTGTATTTATACACTTTCCATTCTTTTCAATGGGATTTACTCTCTATTTAGATTTTCAGCCTTACTTGTAAAAGTATTCTGCTAAAATTACTGGGACTGGCTTCACAAATGTCTGAGAAAGTCTGCTCTGTAAAAAAAGCCACAATGAATAGTTACAAGAAATGATGGAAAAAGTTGATTGCTTATTTACAACTATAACAAACCTTATCAACAGACTACACTTACTGAGGCCAAACTCTGCACTGAACCTGAATATTTACTGAAGAGGTTTCCACTTGCATTTATACAGGATTGAGAACCTTTTTCTTTGGCTGAACTCAATGAGAGTGTTAGGTTTTGTCTGCTGCTGGAGCAACTTGAATCTGAAAAGGAATAATGGTGATTAAGAATTTCAGCTACTAGAAACACTGTAAAAATGTCTTGTAGTTGAGGGAAATTTCTAAGCATTTCAACAATTAGGTTCAGTAATGGTTGAAGTATTTTCCAAGAAAAGCAACAGTATTTACAGTTTCTGCTCTAGAATGCTATTAATGCAACACAAGGGAATATTGAGATCTTTATTATCTAAATTGCATTTCAGCAGGTCAGTGGACAAAGTGTTCACCCATTGTTCTCTTTACAGAACAACAAAAATATGCTCTTCCCAGGGAGCAAGGCTTTAAAAAAATAGGAAATAAAGACAGGAAGTATGCATACAGTTTCATGCCAGAGCTGCTGATACTGAAAACCCTCTTATGGCCAGCAAAAGGCCTACAAACTGATTTTCACATTCTTACAACTTAAGTGGCTGTGTGAGGGTTTACCCTGAGAGAATAGGTAAAAGCAAAGAATGGATAGAACACCACTGCACACATGGCATCAGCTGCATATGCATAGCACATATAATTATTTAGCAGTATATTTCAATGGAGAACCATCCTTAGAGTAGGTGAGTCTACTCAAGTCCTTATGTCTGAACCCATAGTGGACTGCCAGTAAGTCCCACGGTTGTAGCTGCTGCACATTTCAGACACCCTTTGCCTCTGGCTTGGCAGACAGAATCCCCACTGCGGTGGTCAGAGGAGCACAGCAGCCATCAGTGTATTTCTGGCACCCACTTGCTTCTTCAGTCTTGCAGGTAAAGTTCAGTGGTCTTTAATAGAACATACAAAACCAGAAAGCTTTGGGTCCTACAAGCTTTGGGTCAACTATTAACCTGTTTAGGTAATTCTGGCAAGTCAGAGTGTGCGCCTCAGCTTAGTACCTGTTCCCCAACAGAAAGAGCCCATTCAAGCTTTCCTTTATGTCCCTGGTACAAGAGGAGTTTCAGAAGAGCCAGATAGGCATAGCCTTCGCAAGTGTAGAGAGCCCATTCAGTAGTTCTTACACCTCTATCATAGGCTACTTGGACAAAGATTCTGTCATTGACCACAATGACAATCCTTTTGTAGTGGTGCCCACTGCCTTTTCAAAAAGTTAAACAATGCTGGGTTAAGAACTGTCAGCTCCTGAAGGTCAATACTGAACTGATTGTTCACAATAGTTTGGATGGGCAACTAAAGGTTAGCTGAAATATTATTGAAGAATATATTTTTCTACATATTCAGAGCTTTCATTCCCATCCTAAATGTGCTTACTTGGAGGTAGGCACCACTGATTTCAAGTGTATCCAAGGAACTTTAGTCTGTAGAATTTTAGCTTTCTGTAAACAGGTCACATACCTTTTTCTGATGCAGCAGTTTTTGCATACTCTAAAACCATATGGCCTGGTTCCCATGGAGATACTTTCCTGTTTTTCTTTCCACGTTTTCTTTTGAAGTGATGGGCAAGAAAAAGCACAGATATTGCACTCACTGCGGTTACTGCAATCAGCTTCTTCAGACCTGGTGAGATCTTAACCTTTATATCAAAAAGAGGACTATATCACCTGTTCTATTTTTTTTCTTAAATTATTTTTGATATTCACTTTTAACAACACATATTACAATAGACAGAATTTCATCAAAGTTTCTTTAGCACATGTGATAAATGTTGGTGTTAAAGGCCTCTTCCCTGTGCAATGTGCTTTTATAATGCAACACTTTGCCAGGATACTGTGCATAGTTTGTATTAATAGTGAGACCAATACATTTGTATTTATATAGCAATCAAGGGCAGAGCTGTTTTGCCAGGCTTATGGCTGAGGGCAGCAACAGTTTCTATTCTAGGCCAATCTTCTTCCCCTTGTCATTTTTCCTTTTTCCTTCTCCCCCCCCTTCTCCCTTTTTGTGTTTGCTATCTCCTTATTAGATTGACTGTAGAATATTTATTCTCCTTCCCTGGATAACAGGCCTCCTTCATATGCCATCTTTTAAGCTGTTTGTAGTATCAAAATAATTGTTTTAACATTATAATTTTATGGATCGTTTTATGAATATTGTTACCCACTCTAAGCCCTGTTGCACTGAGGAGGCCAGGCTATAAATCAACCATATAATATAAAAGTTGAACACTTTTGAATACAATTTCCTTGAACATGGCAGGGCTTGAAAACAGTTTCGTAAATGGTCTGCTTTTGTTTTATAAATAGCTCTTAAGCTGTTTATGTTCAATTACTTGTTTTTAATATTATTACATTGTTTTAATTGTAAGCAATCTCAAGCATGACTCTAAAGAGGAAGCACAGAACAGATTTAACAGCCAACTATATTTTTCTTCCCTCCCCATCTTCTCATGCAGCCATATTTCTACCAGCTGTAGCTCCACCCAACCCTATTCTACAGACAGATGTTGGACACATATCCTTTCCCCAAAAAAGTAATATATGCCAGGTCTAAATTGACTTTTGAGTGTCAGCTTTTGACAGATCATGATAAATAATGAATTGTCACCATTTACCACAAACAGCCTACAAATTAAGTCATAATCAACAACAAAACATACAGCAGTAGAAAGGCTACAGAAAACTGGCTAAATCATTTAAAATTGTAACCTGATTTAAAAAAAAAAAAGTCCAAAGGTGTGGTCCTTAGGAAGAATTTAGAATCTATTTGCTACTGACGAATAAATAAAACTGTCAGAACCCTCCATTTAGTTTATCTGTGCTTTTTTTTTCAGCATTCAAATCTGTAAAGTCATTAAGATTCTTTATTCTGCAAGGCATATTTTAAATTGAGTGGATGTTGTAGCAACTAATGCAATTTCCTTAGACTGTAAAAGAAAAAAATCAGAAAGGTAGTACAGTATTGGTTTTTCAAATATATCTGTGCATTCACCTGAAGAGAAATCCAATCCAAATACCTTTATTGGCATAGAAATAAAAAGTACAGCATAGCAAATTTACATGGAGTTTCAGCTATTTATTTATTTAGGATTTATATCCCGCCCTTCCCACAAGTGGCTCAGGGCGGGGAGCTAGTCTTTTGCTCCCTGATTGTTATGGCAGCCAAAAGGTACTTTGCAACCAGGCTTGTGATATTTATTTATTTATTTATTTATTTTATTCGATTTATATCCCGCCCTACCCCACCGAGGCGGGCTCAAGGCGGCTCACAACACAAAAGCTAACAAGAATCAATTTAATGGGAACATTGGTCAGATAGTAGAAAAAAACCTAACTTCGCTATCTGAAGAGATATGGTATTACAGAGGCTTCAGATTAACCTGCAAATTGCAATCTAACATATATATCCAGCTAAAGTTTATCAGAATGTACAACTGTTTTTGATTTTCAATTCTATGGAAGTTAACTTCAGGCAATTTTACACATATGTATGCTATTTCCCAAATAAGAATAATATAAGAAGTAGCAAATTCGATAAAACAGGTACCAAATCATCAACATTTCAACTCTGGATTACCTGGTTTAGAGAAGAGTACCAAGAAAGGGGAAGATCAAACACTCTTAAAGCTGCTGTCTTCAAAGAAAACCATGTCTCTCTGAAAGCATCTTCTGACATGGCTCCTTCTTTCCCATAGCATCATTACATGACTAAGTCAAAATCATATTACCAAGTGTTGGACTTAATCTGCCAACAAGATAAGAATATTAGATTGTATAAGAATTCAGTTCTTTCAGTGGCTTCAGTCTTCTTTTCAGGGTTAAAGGTTTACCTAAAGATTGTTTGCAGTGGAATAATAAATATTACTGAGGAAACAAGATTAAGGTAACCCCTTTCAAGCTTTTCAGTAAAAGCTAGCAAGAGTACCACTATGGCAATTGGAACAATAAACTTTTAAAGTTCACTTTCACAAGGAATAGCCTCCAATACCATTTTGAAAACCATGCCTAGCACAGGCAGAGAAAAATAGCAGGATTATAGCATTTTTGGCTAATCTGTGTGTTGACTAGATTAAAGTATTCTACATAATATTTTAAAGCCCCCTAAGAAGCTTTTCCCCACACAAAGGTCTTAAAAATAGCCATAACCCTCATGAAGCAAGAATGTACTCTTTCTTCACAGAAAACCAGAAACTGGGCCTTATTTGAAAAGCTGCTGGTAACTATTCCTAATAAGTTTCCATGGATAGCTGGTACTGGAGTTTTTTGTTCCTCACCCATTTCCCACCCCAACAATGTGTGGAACTAAAGCAAACCCAAACGGGTTTGAGCCAACTTCCCTCTGTTACCATGTACTGCCAGATCTGTCCCTTTTAACACAAGTCCTATTAGCAAGGAGGGAGATAGGAAGAAAGAATCACTGTGTCTAAAATTAAGAGATATACAACTGGTAATCTTGAAGTGAAGCGCCCCTGGCGCAGAGTTGTAAAGCAGCAGTACTGCAGTCGAAGTTTTCTGCTCACGACCTGAGTTCGATCCCAGCAGAAGCTGGTTCAAGTAGCTGTCTCAAGGTTGACTCAGCCTTCCATCCTTCCGAGGTCGGTAAAATGAGTACCCAGCTTGCTGGGGGGAAAGTGTGGTTGACTGGGGAAGGCGCAATGGCAACCCACCCCGTAAAAGTCTGCCGTGAAAACGTTGTGAAAGCAACGTCACCCCAGAGTCGAAAACGGCTGGTGCTTGCACAAGGGACTACCTTTACCTTTTTAAATCTTGAAGTGGGGCTGTGTAGTTTGCCTGAGCTCAGGGAAACACACGAGCTGTCAATCTTGAAGTGGGGCTGTGTAGTTTGCATAAGCTCAGTGAAACACAAGAGCTGACTTTACAGCATATATAGCTGAATGGCAGAGAAACTGCTCAAAACTAAGTAACAAAGGAGTTGCTGGAAAAGCTTGCGATTCAAATAGAAGGGCCACTCCTTAACCCATTAACTCAAAGCCCCCCAACATCATACCCTTTGATGCCACAGATCATAACGATGTAACTTATTTCAGACTATGAAAAATTTCAGCTCCTCAATTTCGATTTTAGGATCGTAAATTGCAGGCCCACACGATATCTGAGAAGACCAACCCGTTCGTTTTCCCGGAGCATCTCACAAGGCTTGAAGAGGGTTGCCGCCTGCCTACCTGCCTCCTTAAGATGAGCTGGAAAATGGCCCTTTCTTGTGCAGTGCCCAGTCGAAACAGTGCCAGAGAATCAGCTTCTCCCGGTTTGCCTCCCAGGCACTGCAACGAAACAACAGCAAACCAAAACGAGCCACTCCGTGATTTTCCCTTTGCACCAGCCGTAACGTGCCGCTATTATAGGCTGCTTAAAAGAAAAAAAAAGAAAAAAAAAAGAAATGTGGTGGTGGGAAGACCATAGAGATAGAAAGACTAGAGAAAACGCGCGCTCTAGTTTCCGGTTTCATTTGGGCTCTCCAGCTATCTGTGTTAAGATTTATAAAAAAGAGAACATTCAATGGAGACCTGGAAGCGGTGAGATTGAGAAATCAATTACAATGTAATTAGATTGAGTTTTACTGCACTCTGCGGTATGTTTTGTTGGATTTTTTTCTGCTGGGAATCCAAAACATACACGATTATAGGAAAACTAATCATATTTAAATTGCTACCAATATCGCCATTCCCTCACCCCAGCTCTGAATTAAATACAGCTCTGTTGTGCTTCTTGCTCATGCATGTAGACGTTATCACAATACAAAAAAAATCGATGAGGTGGGTGGGTGTGGGAGGTGTGATTTTCAAAGTAGTATTTAACCCTGAGCGTTTGTACGTTTTGGGTGCTACAATGTATTTTACCATTAAGACTGAGTAGATGGTAGTTGTTAAAGCATTTTTAAGAGATATATTGTGAGTAGCTATTAAATTTACCCTTTTGAAACAGGATATTATACAGAATGGTTGTAGACACAAATCCAAATTGCAAATATGGGATTATGAGGATGAGAGCATTGCAGGGTTGAGGTAAAGTATTCTCACTCATATCCCCCTCTCTGCAGTATGGGGCTAAAAGTAGTAGAGAGTACTGCTGTTGTAAACCACTGTTTCTCCAACTCGGTATCTAGAATAGGGGGATAATGACACTGGGGTGTATTTGCATTTACAGGGCAATTTTAAAAAGCAACCCCCTCCACCAGTGTTTCTCATGCAGTAAAACCCAAGCTCGATCAAGAGCACCTTCTTTATGAGGGGGCAGACTGCTGCCATATAACCACAAAGACAAATTCCTGGATTTCTGAGTCGTCTTTAGGCCAATTGCTTTTATAACGCTAGGAATCAAGAAGCCCCACCCCCACCTAGTGACAAATGAACTGTGTGAGTCTACTATTTTTGTTAAAATGTCTATGAAGAGCAAAGAGGAACAGTTGGGAATCTCTCGTCCCTCCAAGGAGAATAAGTGTGCTTGCAATTGTGTGCTTTCACACGAAAGCTTATACTTCCAGTAAAAATTTGTTGGTCTTAAAGATGCTACTAGACTCAAACACGGTAAGTAGTGTGTGTCTTTCTAATCGACAGACCTAGGACTCTCATTGCAAGAGCTAAACCTACGTTCTGATCGCTCTGCGTGTGTTTTGCGTAACCCAAATCTGCAAATCTATTATTTATTCTGCATCTACTATTGCAACGTTAAGCACCGGCAATTTGCAGCCGCCATGTTCATTACAACCTGCCTCTCTTCCCTATTTCTTATCTTGGCTTCTCCCATGGTGCAAAGGGAAAAGACAACCCTTTATAATCCACCATCTTTGTAAAGGCTGAATTAGTTATTCTCTTCACTCCTATCGCTATCAGTCGCCACACAGCAAATCCAAATGCCGCCATCTTTGTGCAGGGCAAGTATAATCGCCTAACTGGCGAGTGCAGTGCGCCTGCACCAACGTGCCTCTTGCAAGGATAGTGAGAAGAGACGGACAAGAAGGAAACGGAAGACGTCTCCTCCTTGTCCTCCATTTCCCGGTGCATTCAAGTGCGTGGTCAGTTATCTCGGATTGGCTTCAGGAGCCAGGTGAGGAGGCGGTTTTTAACTGTGGAGGTGGGACCGGGGGGCGTTGGGCTTTGAGGAAAAGGCAGAATCTGTTGTGGTGAGTCGCCAATGGTTGGACTTTATTCCTGTGTTAGGTCGGGAATACCCCGAACAGTATTTGCTTGGGTTCGAGTTATGGGTTTTATTTGCGGAGTTATTGAGTATAGAATTCCAGGCCAAGTTGTCGTGAGACTCTTGTCTGGTGGCCGCTTGGAGTGTGGAACGGCGGCTGTGGATCAACCCTGAAGGGACAGGTAGCGGTTCTGCATTCGGCTAGATGGAGTCGTCCTCTGAACACGCCGCTCGAGATAATTAGTTCAGGGCTTTCCAGATTCCTCCTGTAGTCCCTGGAAAGTTTTTCTAATGGTTATTTTTAAACACACAGCTACCTCCTCCCGGCAGGTTTCCCGGTTTGTTCCTGAAATGTAGAAAGGGCCCTGGCACAAACCTTGGATTTAATGCCGTTAATGTGCAGGTTGCCTGACTTGAACGGCTTCGTGCCGGCTAAATGTATACACCTGCAGATTGGGGAGGGGCTTCCGGTCACAGTTGTTGGGGTCTCCGCCTTGGGAACCGTGTTCCACCTTTAGAACTCTTTGGGTTGAAAGGCAGCATAATTTGAAAAAAAAAAAAAAGTCAGGTTGCTAACCAAGCTGGAGACTAGGCACCTCTAGCCTTGGGAATTAATTGCTAAATTTGGGCCAGAATCAAATATAAACAGTTTTCTTAAAAATAGTTATGATGCCATGCAGATTGCTTGATAAAGCTCCAGGGTAATTTTGAGCAATTATTTGCCATTTTCAGTTATGGTAAAATTCTGTCAAAGTATAATTTCAAAATGAGGGCATTGGCTTTTATTGTAGAGCTGGGCACTTTTGATGTTAAGATGGAAGTCTGTGATGTGGAAGGAGGAGAAGTTGTTTTGATACTTTAGAAAAAACGCTCTTGTGTCACCTAAGTAGTCCCTAACTCAGGCCTGTAGCCAGAAAATTTTAGATAGGGGGACCCAGGGGATAAAATTTTAGGTGTGGGGGGGGGCATAGGACACAAAATGATAATCACAAACTTTAAAAAACCTGGGCAGCCTGCTCCCCTGTTGAGCCATCACAGTGGTACTCCAAGAGTGTGTGCACGAGTGCATTTATAAGCGAGAAAGTCACAGGAGAGTGGGGAAGACAGCAGGGGAGAGCAAGAAAGCTGGCATGAGAACGTAGAAGGTGGCAGGAGCGTGAGAAAGCTGGCATGAGAGCGGGGAAGGCTTCTGTGGCAGGAGAGCAGAGAAGGCAGCAGAAGAGTGGGAAAGAAGGCGGTGCCATGGCAGGAGAGTGGGGAAGGTGGCACGGGAGCAAGAAAGCGGCAGGAGATGGCAACAAGCAATGATGGAGAGGCTAGAAAGGTAAAATGGAGATGGTGGGGCCTGCCGCACCCCCCCCCCCCCCAGTAGCTACGGGCCTGCTCTATCTTTGACCCATTACATGCTCTGGTTTGTATCTTTATATTGAACACTTGAGTGCAGAGGATACTTACATGCTCTGGTTTGTATCTTTATATTGAACACTTGGGTGCGGAGGTCCTTTGCTTGGGTCATGGCACTCTGGGAAGAGAAATTCCTCTCCCAGTTTTTGATGGTGTGTCACTGAAAGCGGCGCACCGGGTCAAGATCTTGGGGGTTCTACTGGAGCCTTCATTGTCAATGGAGGCCCAGATAGCGGCCACTGCCAAGTCCGCATTTTTTCATCTTAGACGGGCGAGGCAGTTGGCCCCCTTCCTTGAGCGCCAGGACCTAGCAACAGTGATCCATGCAACGGTCACCTCAAGATTGGATTACTGTAATGCCCTCTACATGGGGCTGCCTTTGTGCCGAACCCGGAAGCTGCAGCTGGTGCAGAACGCGGCGGCTAGGCTGTTGTTAGGGTTCCCGAAGTGGGAGTACATAAAGCCGGGGCTGCGTGGGCTGCACTGGCTGCCGGTTGCATACCGGGTTCGGTACAAAGTGCTGGTTATTACTTTAAAGCCCTATATGGTCGAGGGCCTGCCTACTTGAGGGACTGTCTCTCCCCATATGAACCCCAGAGAGCACTGAGGTCAGGGGAAAAGAACCAGCTGAATATCCCTGCTCCGAGGGAGGCCAAATTGAAGAACACAAGGGAACGGGCCTTCTCTATCGCAGCTCCACACCTGTGGAATCAACTTCCGGATGAAGTACGGGCCCTGCGGAGTCTTGAGCAATTCCGCAGGGCCTGCAAGACTACTCTTTTTAAGATGGCCTTCGCTGAATGCTGAGCTAATGATAGATTTGCTGCTGTTGTATTCCGCCATCAATTTATTAAAAACCTGTAATTTAGCACCATAACTGTTAATTTTAATTGGAACGTTGATTTAAATGATGGTTTTATAATGTAGTATTTATTGAATTATATGATTTTATTGTATTGTATTGAACTAATATGTTGTGAGCCGTCCTGAGCCTGCTTCGGCAGGGAAGGTGGGATGCTTGACAGTCTGCTGCAGCTTGCAGTAGTGCAGGGATGTAACTATACTGCTAAAGATCAGTCTGCAGAATGTACTGCAGAACATAAGACACTTTCCGAATTTTTTTTGAAAAATGTAGAAAGGGTTCTGTTAAACTTTTGCTATGAGTGAATCATCTGCTTAAGAATACTTGATTTTGTGCTATGTGTGAGATGGGTTAAAATTTTAATAAACCCTATTTCATTTATTTACATTTTTGCATGAGAATGAGCTCATTTGAGGAAGAAAAAATGTGAAGCAAAATATTCTGTGACTGGGTTGGACAGTTTGTTGTTTCCATATTTTGTATCGAAATGGCTAGCTCTGTGTTAACTTCTACTGCAGTCTTTAAAACAGGATGATCAGAAAGTAAAGGCATCTCTGAACAATGCTGTGTTGGATGCGGTTTGTGAATTCTTTTAACAAGTATAAATATGTACATGGAACTAAATTTAGAAAGCTTACAAAGTCATTTGGATTATAATTACATATGAAGCTGCTTTATACTGAAACCATTGGTCCATCTGCCTTAGTACTGTCTACTGTAAGTGGCAGAAGTTACCCAAGGTCCTTTAATGGGAGGTGTCAGCAATTGGATCTGGGAATTTCTGCATGTATAAGAGGTGCTTTAGTGAGCTATGGCTCATTTTTCCTTCCTTCAAAAGTAAATGTGTGTTTGAAAGAGATCAAAGGATAAATGTTTGCCATAAAGTGAGAAGGCTCTGAAATGATATGTCTTCCAGCTGCCTTAAAAATCTAAGCAAAAAATCTAGGTATCAGCAGTTTTTATATCAAGGAGATGTTTGGAACTCAGTGGAAACCTTAGATCAGGTGTGTCAAATGTGTGGGCTGTGGGATGGATGTAGCCCACGCAGGGCTCAAACTCAAGCAACCTCTTCCTCCAGATTCCTTTCCAGGTCTGCTGTTGCAGCCGCACCATAGCTTTCTTTTTCTAAGCTAACTCAGTGGCTGTTCGATGCTTTGTGCTGGAGAGATACAAAGACAAGCCTGTCTCCCCCCCCTCCCCCCAGCCTCTTACATTTACACCCCTACCCCCCTTCTGCTTGCTTATCTGGGGATGTTTCTCCTCTTTTGGGAATGGAAGGGGAGGAGAGAGAAAGAACAATGTTGGACTCCCATGTCAGATTTAAGACCAACAGTGTTTATTCTAGGTATATGGTTTTGTGTACAAGCACACTTCTTCTTTGGAGGGTGGGTTGAAGAATGGATTCTTCTGACAAGTACAGTATACATTGAGAAAATTATTTTGGCTTATTTTGAGAAGTTTTTTAAAAAATTGATTTTTCTGTTCCTATCTGGATTTATTTTTTTTCAAAAAGACCTGATTAGGAATTAGAACACTTGGACTGGTCCTTATATCTTGGAGAGTGGAGTGATTTCAGATGCCAAATGATAATAGCACACATTGGTAATGAAACAGGAAAACTAGCTCTCAGTTTAGTCCAGGAGGATCCATTGTCTTGAGTTTCATTATCAGTTGAAATTTAGCAGTGTCTCTTTCTAAATCTCCCTTTTGAAATTCCTTTGTAATAGCACTGCTACTCTTAGGTCAGCAACCGAATGCTGTGATTTCTAATGTCAGACTTCTGTCCATTTATTCTTTGCCTTCTCCTGGACTGAATCCTCTAGGATGGAAAGTTATGTTCTTGTGGGTAACAGAACTTGCACAGCAAGAAAGACTACAGTTCATTTCCAACCAGGACTTATTCTTTATTCATGGAAAATCTTAATTACATATGCAAACTAGCAATTGCACATGTTGAAGGATTCATATATTCTGGGTTCTTGGCTCTTTTATATTTAAATTGCTTACATCTCTTGTAACTGTGACGTTTATTCTGAATGACTAAAACATGCACTTAGTTTAAGGCTGTTATCCATCATGCTATATCCTGAAGATGGCTATATCCTGAAGTAGTTGAGTTCTTTTAAAAAGCCCTATGCTAGGGCTTAAATGGTGCTTGCTGGCATTTTAAGTGTGATAGCATGCCTGTTGAAGACCAATGAGGAAGATCTTTCTCTGTCTCTGAATAGTTTGTGTACAGGTTCCACAACAGCCTGAATTGCTTTATGGGTGGCAGAAATGTTAGTCTCTCCATTCTGATACCCTGGTTTCACATGTTGCTGTTACATCATGGAGCAATCTTGTATACTGATGCTTTGCAGATATTGGCTCTTTTTGACACATGGGGGGCAAAATGGAACCCTACAGAATATCTCTATTAGCCACAGCTCTGAGCAGCATTCTAACACCATCTTATGATACCTCTGATCCAGATAGAACTGGAGCCACTGAAAAATAGTTCTTCCTAAGGCTATACTGGCCAGAATGATAAATCAGAGCTTTTTTTGTAGCAGAAGCTCCTTTGCATATTAGACCACACACCCCTGATGTAGCCAATTCTTCAAGAGTTTACAGTGGGTCCTGTAATAAGTAGAAATGTAAAAGTTCTGGAAATTTTGAAGCTCGGAAAAAAACCCAGGTTTTTTTCAGAAAAAACAAATTTTCAGAAAAATTGAAAAAAAAAGCTACATTAGCACTTTTTTTGTTTTCCAGATTGAAAGTCATTCTGTTACTTTAGGAACATAAAATATGACTATGGACAATTTTACTTGGCATGAAATTATCACAACTAGCATATTAAAAATATAGTTTGTCTATATTGTCTACAAAACTATAGTCTTCCCCAGAGAAATAACTACAATTTCTATGTGGCAGTGCTAGAATAGATAGACAGTAATGTATAGTGGTCAGTATCAGACTACAATCTAGGAAGTCTAAATTCAGAAACCCCCAGTTTACAAAGGAAATGTGCTGGGTAAACTTGGTGTGGGCATACTCTCTCAGCCTAATGCACCTCACGTGCTTATTGTTATTCCTCATCTAAATAATTCACATTGCTTTCCTATTGAGAGACTGGATCATGAGGTCATGAATACAGTGAAAAAGTGAAAGGGAACCCAGCTGCATCCAGAAGAGTAATGGAATAACAAGTCCAACAAAACTTCATTGGTCTTAAAGATGCTTTCTTTGTATCTCCCATTCAGTTGAGGGAACTGGGCAAAACAATCTCTAATCTCTAACTCTTTCACTCCCTCCCCAGAGGATGAAAAGGGGGAGGAGCCTCAGCCAATGGAGGGAAGAGTGGCCTGACTCATTAGCCCTGCTGTGTGATTGAGAGAGCCTGGCAAAGTAAGCCATCACTCTTTCCCTCCCTCCTTCCCCAAGGGAGGATCCTAAGCCAATGGAAGGAAGAGAGGCTTTGCTCTGTAGCTCCTGTGCAATTTAGCAAGCCTGGCAAAGCAAGCTGTGATGCAGAAGAAAGCAAGAGAGGGAAGCCAACAATAATCAGTTGCTTGTAGACCACATACAAACCCTCTGGGGACTTGATCCATCCTGCAGGCTACATGTTTGACACCCCTGGTCTAAGTAATCCTGCTCATCTAGAAGATCTTGGTATTGCACTACCAAATTCTCTCAAGCACCTTGCTCAGGATGGAAAGATTCGGTACTAGGTGGAAGTTCTTCAGATCCTGCGTGTACAGGGACCTTTTTTTTTGTAATGATGAATTATGGCTTTCTTTACAACTAATGGAAAAAGACCTGTTCCATGAGGAATGATCATCCATTATAGCCATTCTCCATTCTAGCCATGAGGAGCCATTTTCCATTCTAGCCATGCTGCCATTCCTTGGCAGCATTTAATAGTCTTAAGGGGCAAGAATGTAATAATTTGTCTCAGTCTCAGGTGAGACATTTGTAACTACCATTGAGCTCAAAATCCTGTTGGAGAACTGAATGTAAATGGCTCTGAACCACTGTCAGTGCTAGATGTCTCTACCAATGCTGCAGCCAGTTCTGTCAATCGCAGAGCAGACTGTATACCAACAGAACCTCCAGTTTATCTCTTGAACCCAGTGCCAGATGTACATATACTTGAAACCCTTGTACTGAGGAATCGGGTTCCTGTTAAGAGAGTGTCTGTCAAGATATTATCATGACATTCTTCCCTCTCACCAGTCCTCTGAAACTAAATCACTCTTGTATCCCAAAACACAGTGATTAGAGCTGAACAAGACCTACTCGGTTCAGCCATGTATCTAGGCTGCAGAGTTAAAGCCTGGGCTATTTTTGCAGCCATTGGCCTGGCTTTGTATTGAACTATTTATTGTAGATTGCCATTACTTGTCTTTTAATCCTTTAAAATGTGGTGTGGGCAGAAAGTTGTACACAATCCTTTGTTCTGATTGAGGAACAAAATAGCAATCTAGACATAACTACTTCATAGGCACATCCCAATTTCTTTAATCTGCATGAAGTACCATCACCCATTTGGGGTATATGTGTATTTATTTTATTTTTCATTGTCTAACATTGGCAGTAGTTACATAAGATTACATAATCTGCCTGATATTTGCTGTAATTTTGCTTGAAACAATGTCTCAAAATATGTACACTTTTTTTCCTTCCAAAGATGTAGGTAGATCCTGCTTTTGAAGCAACTGCTGCTAAAATGGCAGCACTCAGCAATGATTGTCCGCATTTGGAATCTGTTGGTGAGATAACGAAGGAAGATCTAATACACAAGTCCCACGTGAGTTGCAATTTACTACCTCCCTAGTAGTGATTAATTTGGATTTTTATTACTGGCACCAGTATTTAAATTCTTTTTGTGTGTGTGTGCTTTGTTTGCATGCCTGGAAGTAATGGCTGACTTCTGGCAATTCCTAGTGGGGCTTGGACATTTCAGAGAGGTGGCTTGCTATTGCCTGCCTCTGTGTCCTGGCTGTGGTATTCCTTGGAGGTCTGCCATTCAAGTACTTGTCAGGGTTGGCCCTGCTTACCTTCTGAGATCTTGATGAAATTGGGCTAGCCTGGACTATCCAGGTTAGGGCCAATATTTCAGTTCTAAGCTAAGAATATGCAGCATGAGTCCAGTGGCACCTTTAAGACCAACAAAATTTTATTCGACGTATAAACTTTCATGTGCAACCACATTTCTTCAGATACAGTGGAATTCCTCAAACTTACATTTGGGTAGAGAGCAAATGTGTGGAGGGGTTCATAACAAGGAAGGACTAGTTAGAGTCAAGTTGCATAACTAACTGGCCGATTATTGCTGAGATTGAATTAAGGCAGTTGGTAAGATCTGTGAATGGCTCTTTGGCACTTACTGTGGAGGGTCCTTCTCCTCTGAGGTTAAGAGGATATCCCCATCGGTTATTCCATGGTTTATTTCATTGTTCCTTTAGAGAGGCAGGAAATACTTTTTTTTTTTACTTCCTTTTGACACCTTCAGAATAACCTGTCCCTTCAGTTCTGGGACTTTGAAAGCAGTGAACTTGAAGTAAACCTAATGCTCTAGTTCTGAAAAAATACTAACATGAACATTAATAATAACCTGAACTTAAACCAGGTTAGAAGACAGAAACAGTAAGGGAGAAGAGAACATCACAGGAAAAAGGCAGGTGTGATGATGATTGGAGGGCTGAGATGTCCTCCTGATCTCAGATAAGAAGGACCCTGCACTGTTAGTGCCAATGGGCTGTTCTCCCTCTGAGGTGGAGGACATCTTCATGGGACCTCCCAGAGCAGTTATGATGTGCTACAAGACTTTTCTTCCAATACTGCATCGGCTGATGCTAAGATGTTCAGCTTGTAATGGTGCACAAAAGTCAAAATAGATGACCATATATCTGCTCTACAGACTTCTTCCATGGAGGCTTGGTTGAGGACAGCTGCATTAGTGGAAGTGCTGTGGGGAGAGTATGCTGTGATTCTCTGGGGAACTTCAAGACCTGAGGCCTTATAGATTTCCACAATACATGACTTCAGACTGTAGGAGAAACCTGCAGGGCGCTCAGTGAGGGACCTCAAAGTAGCTGTTTTAATGCAACAAAATTTCAGAAACAGACTAGAATGGGAGATAGTTGAATTACAAGTTATTACAACACTCAGGACAATGGAACCCCCCTCAGTTTAACAGAGATCTCACTACACATACTGAATCACTCAGTTCTCACTTGTACCCAGAAATTAAACTTTGTTCATCTTAAAGGTGACACTGGACTTAAACTCGGTTCTCACATCTGTTGTAAATCCCTGTATTATTTATGCCAATTTGCTGCTATTCACATGTCTTACAAATCTGTTATTCCAATCTTAGCTATATTTCTTGCTCAATTACTTATTCATCTTGACTCTAATTAGCCCTTCCTGGCAACAAACCCTCCCCCCCATTATGTAACCTTTGAGGAAATCTGTTTCAATGTATCTAAAGGAATGTGTGTCAATGCATGTGGAGTCTTTCAGTTCTCACTTATACCCAGAATGGAACTTTTTTGGTCTAAACATGCCACTGGACTCGGATTTTGTTCTTACATCTGTTAACTCCTGTATCTTTATGCTATTCACAGATCTTACCAACTGCTTTAATCCAATCTTACCCAATTATTTATGCATCTTGATAACTAGCCCTTCCTTGTTACAAACCCCCCACCATCACATTCTCTCTCCACCTATATGTGATGACTGGAGGGATTTTGTTTCACTGTATCTGAAGAACTGTGCTTGCACACAAAGCTTATACCTTGAATAAAATTTTGTTGGCCCTAAAAGTGCCACTGGAACCAAACTTTGTTCTGCTGCTCCAGACCAAAACAGCTGCCTACCTGAATCTAATATGCAGCATGTTTTTTTTTCTATAGAGATTATTTCAGAAATAAACTTATTTAACTTATTTTAACAAAAAAATTATTTTTTGTGCTTGAGAGAACTTAAATGAATATAGAATTTCAAGCAATATCTAAAACATACTACGTTTGAAATTTAAAATAGGCATTTGTTGCAGGCTTAAGCATACCACTTAAGTCTGAAACAGAAAATCAAACATTACTCTCCTACTTTTGGCTGAAGTTCTTCATGGATGCAGACAGAAGAATGTGTAACATACCTACACTTATTGGCGCCACACTACTGGATTTCATCAACAGAATTCTTATTTTAAGTATGTAAAGCAAGAGCATGTTCCTTGAATTCATCAGCTAGCAAATCTTTTCATCAAAATAATGTTTTGTACCTTTTTGTCTTAATCAACTGACTGCTATTTATATTATTTTTAATTAATAGGGCACTTGCCAGGAATGTAAAGTGAAAGGACCAAATCTTTGGGCATGCTTAGAGGTAAGCATGTAGCACATGTGATTTCTCTGGGATCTTGCATGGGAGGCTAAAGCATCTAGGGCTTTTTAGTTTAGAGATGACAAGATAGACATCTACTGAATTATGCAGAAAAAACTAATAAAGAATTTTCTCACTCTCCACTAATACTTGAACTCAGTCCCTTGTGAAACTAATCAGTGGTAGGTTCAAGATAGACAAAAGGAAGTACTTCTAGACACACTATGTAGTTGACGTGTGACACTTGTTACCACATGGCACATGGTGATTTAGGTGTGTTAAATCTGTAGAGAGTAGATAGTTAGATGTGAGCCATGATAACCAACAGGGACCTTCAGATTCAGAGGCATAATGTTTCTGATTGTCAGGTGCTGTGGAGCAGTCGGCAAGCATTGTTATTGTCATTGATGGACCCAACTTGTAGGCTTCCTTGTGGTACTTGATTATCTGTTGGTGAGAAACAGAATGGTGTACTAGATGGACTATTTGTCTGATCCAGCATGATTCACATTCTCAACTGCAGTATAGTGTATATGCACGTAATATACAAGCTGGACATATGCAAGAATCACACACTCCTTTTTTCTGCCCTTTCTTGCCTAAGTCCCCCTCCCTTACCACTACATCTTCCTTCTCCATTTCTAGGAATAGTATTCAGGACCTTTGCAGTTGAAAACCTCAAGTCTTGCCAAGATTGCTGTCAGCTCCTCTGTGGTATCTGTGATCTTGTGAGATCTCAGTGGTATTTTCCTTTTGAGGAAATTTTAAACAAACTCACTTTTTTCTGTTTTGGATTTGTGTGCAAACCTGGGGGCTGTCTCCAATTTGTAGAAGAATCCATTCTTTGAAAACTTCGGACAAGTTTTTTGATATGCACTGTGGGTCACAGATCAGAATGACATATATTGATTTATGTAACCTACGATAGTAACCTACGATTTGGTAAACCAAGCACTGCTCTTGTGCAGCCTCCATTAATCAGTAGGAATTAGAAACGAGCATGAACTGGCTTACGAGCCAAAATTCAGGTTGAATTTGGACCGATTCGGAGCTTGGTAACCAATGTTCAAGGAAGGTACATTCCTTGAACATTTACCAGATTTTGGGCTAGTTTGGTTCAGTTGTTTGGGGCCAGCCATTTAACCCTTTGGTTTTCCTCCCCCCTTCCTTTTAGTGGCCAGGAGTAATACCAAAGAGATAAATGAAGCCCCTTCTTGGGTGATCCACGCCTTTCTCCTAGCTGTGGCCAGGAGAAAGGTGGAAGTGAAGTTCCTACTAGGGTGATCCCCGTCCCCTTTCATAGCTGGTAAGAAGGAGAAGCCAAACTTCCTGAATCACTTCTGTTCATGTTGGGTCTGTTCTGTTCAGGGTTTGGTCCACGGGCTACCCAAACCGAACCGCTGTTTTTAGGTTCATGCCCACTCCTAGTAGGGATTTCAGACCACATCTAGGTTGTCCCTTGGCAAAAACTATCAAGATAATCTATGTATGATTTGTGCTTGTAATTTAGCAGTCCTGCACCCAAATTTATGTTCTGATAATAATATCACATTGTGGATCTCCTGACAAAAATATGTAATCTTTCATTGAAATCTGCCTCCGTTCCTGAGGAATGGAAGGTAGCAATGTCACCCCCATCTTTAAAAAGGGTTCCAGAGGAGATCTGGGAAATTACAGGCCAGTCAGTCTGACTTCAATACCGGGAAAGTTGGTAGAAACCATTATCAAGGACAGAATGAATAGGCACATTGATGAACACAATTATTGAGGAAGACTCAGCATGGGTTCTGTAAGGGAAAATCTTGCCTCACTAACTTGTTACAGTTCTTTGAGGGGGTGAACAAACATGTGGACAAAGGGGACCCAATGGATGCTATTTACCTTGACTTCCAGAAAGCTTTTGATAAGGTTCCTCATCAAAGGCTCCTTAGTAAGCTCGAGAGTCATGGAGTAAAAGGACAGGTCCTCTTGTGGATCAAAAACTGGCTAATTAATAGGAAGCAGAGAGTGAGGATAAATGGACAGTCTTCACAGTGGAGGACGGTAAGCAGTGGGGTGTCACAGGGCTCAGTACTGGGTCCCATGCTCTTTAACTTGTTCATTAATGATTTGGAGTTGGGAGTAAGCAGAGAAGTGGCCAAGTTTGCAGATGACACTAAATTGTTGAGGGTGGTGAGAACCAGAGAGGATTGTGAGGCACTCCAAAGGGATCTGTTGAGGCTGGGTGAGTGGGCGTCAACGTGGCAGATGAGGTTCAATGTGGCCAAGTGCAAAATAATGCACATCGGGGCCAAGAATCCCAGCTACAAATACAAGTTGATGGGGTGTGAACTGGCAGAGACTGACCAAGAGAGAGATCTTGGGGTGGTGGTAGATAACTCACTGAAAATGTCAAGACAGTGTGCGATTGTAATAAAAAAGGCCAACGTCATGCTGGGAATTGAAAACAAATCAGCCAGTATCATAATGCCTGTGTATAAATCGATGGTGCGGTCTTATTTGGAATACTGTGTACAGTTCTGGTCATCGCACCTCAAAAAGGATATTATAGCATTGGAAAAAGTGCAGAAAAGGGCAACTAGAATGATTAAAGGTTTGGAACACTTTCCCTATGGAGAAAGGTTAAAATGCTTGCGGCTCTTTAGCTTGGAGAAACGTCAACTGCAGGGTGACTTGATAGAGCTTTACAAGATTATGCATGGGATGGAGAAAGCAGAGAAAGAAGTCCTTTTCTCCCTTTCTCACAATACAAGAACTCGTGGGCCTTTAATGAAATTGCTGAGCAGTCAGGTTAAAACGGATAAAAGGAAGTACTTCTTCACCCAAAGGGTGATTAACATGTGGAATTCACTGCCACAGGAGGTGGCGGCGGCTACAAGTATAGCCAGCTTTAAGAGGGGATTGGATAAAAATATGGAGCAGAGGTCCATCAGTGGCTATTAGCCACAGTGTGTGTGTATATATATATATATATATATGTATATATGTGTGTGTGTATGTATGTGTGTGTATATACACACACACACACACATATTGGCCACTGTGTGACACAGAGTGTGGACTGGATGGGCCATTGGCCTGATCCAACATGGCTTCTCTTATGTTCTTATGATTTCCATTCTTCCTGTTCAACAAATTCTGATTAGAAGTTTAACTGGAAATAATAGATGGCAGACATATTTTTTGAGGAGTAATATTTTTGGGGTGTTATCTGTTTTTCAAATATAATCTTCGCAGGATTACTGTTATACTTTTGCAAAATGCCACTGTTTTATAAAAGCCTTGTTAGGGAGAATACACTCAAAAGAAATGAAATGGGAGCAATGGGTAAAACAGCTCACAAATGCATCAGTGAGTACACGTACTTAGTAAATGCGACACGATCTTTAGTCCAGAGTATGTTTTAATCAGGAGCATTTGGTACAAAGGAATTGCATAGTTTATTGCCTGTCGGTGGTGGAAAATGCTGTCAAGTCACAGCTGACTTATGGTGATTTCATAGGGTTTTCAAGGTGAGAGCCATTCAGAGGTGGTTTGCTATTGCCTGCCTGTGTGTAGTGACCCTGGATTTCCTTTGTGGTCTCCCATCCAAATCCTAACCAGGGCCAACCATTCATAGCTTTTGTGATCTGATAAGAGGTACTGATTTTTTTTTTTAAGAGGGGGAGTTGTGTTAAGAAAAGTTGCACCAGCTATGGTTTTAAAGGCCTCACTCAATTTACAAAATAAAATACAGAGCATTCTGAATAAAAATAATTTTTCAGCACTTGCAGGTATATGATGTAAGTGGGCCTTGACTCTCAAAAGTTTACACTGCAGGAAATTAGCATTCTAGGTGCTAAAACACTTTGTTTTGGTCGCAGGCTAAAACAACAGTTGGTGTGGAACTTCATTCATCTGAATGAAATAGCTCTGCTAGGCTGCAGTTCTGCACCAGTTATGGTGCAGTGCTTTGAGGTCAGTGGTTCTGGTATGTGAAACATTTGCAGCTCTGGATTGTGTTTTTAGCAGCTTTTGGCATGGCAGTTTATGCAAGTCTCATTAAAAGATATCTAGCGGTGAATTAAAATAAGTTTATAAGAATGCATTATGCTGTTCATATAAACTGAAAATTTTCCAGTGACTTCAACATCTCGTAGATTGTACCAGTTTATTGAAATGAAATTCTATCCTTTTTTCCCAACTAGAGTAGTTGAATTGGCTTGCACATTGGTGTGTGTGTGTGTGTGTGTTATACTTTCATGGTAGCAAAATGGAGCACCCTGATTGGTTGGGACTGTGCTTCATCAATCTATGGCCCATCAAACCATTAATTAAAGTTTGTTGCATTCCATTGGCTGAGGATTGAGGCTCTGCTTCACAGAGGAGAGAAAGAAAGCCTTTCCCCAATTTGCTGAAAGCTCCTGCGTCTTCCTGGTGAGTGTAAAAAGAAGAGAAGCGAGCAGAGCACCTCTGTTTGTTTGGAGCTGCTCTGCTTTCATTTTCATTTAAGAAGTTGGTTGAAATACAGCAGATGGTTACATTCAGCAGTCCTGGTGAGTAAATTGCCCCAATGAAATCACAGAAGTGTGTGCTTGCAAACTATTTATTTGGTTGCTTTGTGAGAGAGAGTTGTGTGTGCGTTCACTCTCATTTAGTGGAAGTGCAGTCAGCTGTTGGGGGACAAGGAAACAAAGACTGCATTCAGGGGATTGTTGTATTTCTTTTTGGGGGGGAGGGGGAAATGGGAAAGTCTCCTGGCTTCACCTCCAAAGTCCCTAGATATTTTCTGAGTTGGACTTGGCAACCCTACAGCTTAGCTTGGTTCTGTCAGTAAAAGGCTGCAGGAGTTTGTTTTGGATTTTGAAGATAAGAACCAGCCCTTTGAATTATTCTTAGATACATGTTGGTTGGTACTGAAGTTCTTTCAGCACTGGTGAAATGCATTCTGATCCTTGACACAGGGAGAGTGGGATACAAATCTAATGAATCAAATTCTTAATAAGATGTACCAGTAACAGCTGTATTTTAAACTAGAGATGAAAGTCTGTTTTGTTTTTGAATTGGATAAGTGTGTAATATGCCTTGACCTGGAGAGCTCAGGCTAACCTTATGTCATCAGAACTTAGAAGCTTAGCAAGATGGCGCTGCCTAATATTTGGATGGGAGACCCCCAAGGAATATCAGGGTCATTATATGGAGGCAGGCAATGGCAAACCACCTCTGAATGTTTCTTGGCTTGAAAACCGTACAGGATCACCATAAGTCAGCTGTGACTTGACGCCAAAATGTAATATATGCAAACCTAAACTTATTTACTACCTTAATAGCGTATTTATAGTTTTGCCTTAACTTTCTACAAGCAAAATTATGAATATACCCAATACTAGTGAGAGGAGCTACAAACAGCTGCATGCTATGGCACCTTAACATGTATATCTTAGTTTTTGACATCTGTAATTGGGTGGGGGAGGGATGTTGAAAATTAAAAGCAACTGTTTATGGAAAACAAGAGCGTATTATTTGAACAGAAACCATCTCATACAACATAGTTGGATTAAGTTAAACTTCATAATGTCAAAAATTCTGAATTCTTCAATATGTGTATTGCAGCATATTAATATTGACCAGATTCAGTCACATTTAAACATACCTTTGGGAAGAAAAAATGTTTTGTTGTTGTCCTCACCCCAAACCTTCACATCTCTATTCTGAACCTCATAGTCTTGATCTAGTATATTTCATTATACATAATATTGTTCTGGAATACTTCAACAGATACTTCCTGCGCTGCCTCACAAGCTGCCTTTGACTCTCTTCCCATCTCTGCCTTTAATCAAAGAGTATAGATTTCTCATTGCGTGGAATGGATCTTGCTGTGGGTTGAGGTTTGTCTCTTATTTTGATTTGTATTTGCTTTATAATTATTCTATTTTGTTTGACAGAATAGATGCTCATATGTTGGTTGTGGGGAGTCTCATATAGATCACAGCACCATACATTCTCAGGTATGTACATGCAAACTGTTAATTCTTAACATTTGTTCAGCTAACTATCTTCACTTGTGAAGCTTTCCTGGTGTACTGAATCTTATCTGATTACTTTTTTCTTGGTGACATAAATATGAATGAATGATAGAAAAGGAAGATGTAACTTCTAATTTAGAATGACTAGCTGTTCATGTATATAAGATCAGTGATTACTGCTCATTAACAGTAGCTCTGCAAATATGAAAAATCATGATGCAATAGTAATTCTGTTGAAGCTAAATGATAGTGTGCTAGTGTTGTGGATTTAAAGTATTCAGTTTATTGCTGAAAATGGTACCTGAAACCACTGTGTTGGGGGTGATAGAAGCAAAACTGTGTAATTCCTGAAGTTGTAATAAAGAGTTGAAGATAATACAGCACATTTATTTAGTACAGACTATTGATAGCAAGAAATATAATTGCAACGAAATGGCTTGATAGCAAACCACCTTCTATAAACATATGGTTACAAAAACTATGGGATTATTTTATTCTGTCAGAACTTTCATATTTGAGTTCAAATCTGTCCCCAAAAAATTATGAAGCAAAAGTAGTTAAAGTTTGGATTCCAGTACTTGAATACTTAGCTCAAAAAATATAATTCCAAACAACCCATTGTATCAGACAGTAATTTATTTTTAATATAGATTTTATCTAATATGTCATAATTATAGAATTGTTTTTCATTGTAGATTTGTTTCCTAGTATTGTATTAATTATAGTTTTGCTTTATATGTTAATTTTGTTAAAATAATAAAAAAAAATTAAAAGTACAGAATGTTTAATGCAGAGGCACGTAATTAAATACATTTTTTCACTCTTCTACTGTAAGAGCTGAAGCATAGGCAATATAGAAAGAGACATTTTTGAATGTCATGCATCTGAGCAAAGAACAATATGCTTTGCTTATGTATTCTTGGTCATTTATATCCACTGACAGGGGAGCTGTGAGGACTCAGAGGAGATAAGCTTGTTTTCCTCTCACTTAGTAGTCCTTTGACCCTTGCTGTGTGAGTAGCAACGTACAGATGGAATGTTTGGGGTGAGCCAGATACGCATTCACATCCAAGCTTTTGCCACCACCAATCAGCTGATGAGGAGATTTGGAGCAATAACAGTCCAATCTGGACATACATGGTGGCCAGCCGCTTGGGCGTGGGCGGATCTATGGCACTGCTCGTTAACTTCCAAAGGGGAGACATTACGCCACGCTTGGAGGGGGGAAGAGCGGCCTGACGAGCGAGAGAGAACCTGTCGCCATGGTGATTCTGCCCAGGCGCATGCCATTGGCCCGCTGCCGAGGCAGGGGTGGGGGAGGCGCAGGCTCATGCGGGACCACGGGATTGGCCAGCCCATTGCACGTGACCGGGCAAGGGGGCGGAAAGCTCATGCCTGAGAGGCCATCAATCCTCCCACTCCCTCCCACTGTCAGAGACTCTGCCAATGGCAGCCAGGCGGGCAGAGGCATGCGCGGACAAGCAGGAAGTGCCAAGTGCAGGAGTTCGCTGTCTTAGACAGCGACTGGAATGTGTGTCTGGGAGCGGCCAGACCAAGTCCGAAAGACACCCCCTGGAGCCCCCCCCCCGGTGTTGCCCTGCTGTCGCCCCCTGCTATGTGCAAGGAACACCTCCCTCAAGGGCCGCAGAACTCAGAGTGCAAGTGGCTGGGCATGCTTCCACTTCAGCGCCTGCCCCCCCAAAGTGCCCAGCGCACAACAGCCCTGTGTGGTCGGGTAGGCAGTCAGCCCAGGCAGGCTGAGGAGTGGTACCCCCGCTCCCCTGTCTAGCCATGTGGGGGGGCAGTGTGGCAGCTCATAGCCCATTCCCTCCCGAAGAACCAAGTCTGCCCACCCTCCCAGGCATTCCCTCGAAGAGGCCATTGACGGGGGGGGGTTGCCCCAGAAACGTGCAGCAGATGCCAAGCAGGAGAGACAACAGAGGGCACAGCTCAGACTTTATTTTTCCGGAAGAGAGTACAACAGTCTCTCTGGAGTGTGCTGGGCAATCTCGTTGTGGATGGGGCTGCATTCCGAGCGGCAGGCAGAAGCAGCTGAGGGAGTGGGGAGGCAGTGGAGCAACACATGTGGAAGCCTCTGTGTTGCAGTCCCACCTGCAAAACGTAGACAGAGATCAAGAGCACCTGCAGGGGCGGCTGCTGGAAGAGCAGGCTGCATTTCAGCCTGGCGCTTTCTTAAAGGGACAGTCTCTGACCCACCTCCCCGCATTAGGGCAGCTGCCACACACACACACACACCTGTGCCCTTTGAGGGGTTGGGAATGCGGCAGAGGGCAGACCAAGGGAAGGGAGCAGGCAGCAGAACAGAGGAGTGGGCTCAGCAAATGCCCCCTGCTGGAGCCCACTGCCGGGTTCAAGTGCCAGAGACGCTCACATACCGAGCGGTCGAGGGGGAGGACGGGGGGGCGGGGACAGTGGAACTTATCCAGCCATGGACGACAGTCCTCGCATGCAGAGCCTCCGGGAACCTGGAACCTATGAAGACCTAGAAACAAGAGCAGTTAGCCCCAGGGGAGAGACCTCTCTCTCCCCCTCACAAGTCAAAGATACTGTCAAAGCAACCGTGCGTTGCAAAACCCGTCACCAACGTGCCTGCCTGTCCCTCACTCTTAAATCTGTATGGCAGGGAGCTCACCGGCAGAGCTTCCCGCCACGTGAACCTGTCTCTAACAACTGAGTTGTGCGAGGCAGAGTGGAAGTATTTCTAGGAGGGGGGCTGTTCGCCAAGCCGAGGCGCGAGGGGATTGGTGAGGCAATTACACCGCTCCCTAAGGGGTTTGTGAGCTTCCGCATTGGCGGAGGCGACCTTTGTTTTTGGTTTGCGCTTGGGCGGGCCCCCCTGCTCACGTAACTCCCTCCACTGTGGTGGTGCCGGTTGTATGTCAGCGCAAACCCTTCCTGCGCCCACGTAGCGGCTCGTCTGCTCCCAAAAGACTTTCACCCCCCTCCCCCTCTGGATTGTGCTATAAGTGTGTTGGATGCATTTTCTGGCAGGATTGCTGTAGTGTCATGAGATCATTTGTATATTTTTTGAACTTTTTCCATTTTTCTGGGTGGTAGTGAAGTTAAACCACTTTAGATTTTTTTGCAGGGATTTCCTCAGGTCTGTAGAAAAATTTCTCCCTTTCTGTACCTGGCCTTATTGTGTAGAGTTTTTGATCTGCGCTCTGAGACTAAGTTTGGAATTGGATGTGGGAGTGTGTGAGCCTTGGTTCATATGTTCAGAAGATACGGTATCGTCTGTGAGTGATGGGAGTAGTTTGCGCTCATTCTCTTTTTTGTCAGACACTCCATGCAAAACCCAATTATATTGAGACTCTGTTACAGTAATTCTGCCTCTTATTTTTCCTTTCCCTCCCTTAAAAAGAAACATAAATTGACCAGAGGCCTAGACTATGGTGGTGGTTTTCCCTCCTTTTCCAGTAAGAAGCACTATAACAGGGTCTTGGAAAAATTGTGTGTTTGTTTCATCTGCCGCTGATTAAGCATTTTAGCTGTTGAAAGAATTGCTGCTCTACAGTGCTGCTATTCTACAGTGCATTCTACAACCTCTTAGCATATGGATTGGGATTCCAACAGTAGAGGTTTGCTAAGCAATATCATGTGAGCAGATAGTGCTTGGCTCTAATCACATATACTGTTTTCTTGCATATCTCTCACAGAATAGGTTGCATACATTCTTGCTGAGCACAGTAATGCTTGAATTCCAGTGAATTCCACCTATTAGTGGGTGGGGTGGAGGATTGTTAGCCTCCAGGTGGGGCCTGGGGATTTCCCGCTTTTACAGCTGATCTCCAGCTGATGGGAGAGCAGTTTCCCTGGAGAAAATGTGCTGTTTGAAGGGCACTTGATGTAATTAGTAGACTGATCAAAACCACCAAGTAATACACTGTCTTTCAGTGTACAAAAATATGTATTACAAGAATTGTGTATAATGCATAATAAACAATACAATAATGATAAAGGTCGGTAGTGCTAGGACCTTTTAAAGTAACAGAAACCCCAAAGGGGCCAGAAATGAATAGATATAAGTCCAAACTTGGAAATAGTCCAACTGAAATTCACAAAGTGGGTGCTCATGAGGAACGTAGCTTCAACGCAGCCGTTTTCTTAAAAAGACGTATCTCTGTTTTGATGACGTTTCAATTCTTTCTTCAGTTTAATGGCTCAATTATTTAGGAACCCCGTTCTGCATTCTATAGTCACAGCATCAAGCTTCTCATTTCATTGTGAACATTGGGCTCTCGTTCACACTGAAATGAAAAGCTTGATGCTGTGACTATAGAATGTAGAATGAGGTTCATAAATAACTGAGCCGTTAAACTGAAGAAAGAATTGAAACGTCATCAAAATCTAGAGATACGTCTTTTTCAGAAAACAGCTACGTTGAAGCTACATTCCTCATGAGCACCCATTTTGTGAATTTCAATTGGACTATTTCCAAGTTTGGACTTATATCTATTCATTTGGGACAGGGGTTTCTGGCCCCTTTGGGGTTTCTGTTACTTTAAAAGGTCCTAGCACCGCTGGCCTTTATCATTGTATTGTTTATTATGCATTATACACAATTCTTGTAATATATATTTTTGCAAACTGAAAGACAGTGTATTACAGTTCCCTGTGGAAAATGGCTGCTTGTAGGGTGGACTCTATGGCATTGTACCACACTGAGGCTCCTCATTTCCCCAAACCCCACCCTCTTTCAGATTTAACCCCAAAGTCTCCAGGTATTTTCCAACACAGATTTGGCAGTCCTAGTAGGGTGCCATAGCCAGCTGTATATAGCATGCTTTAGTGTCACAGAATCAGTGTTGGAAGGGACCTCTAGGGTCATCTAGTCCAACCCCCTGCACAATGCAGGAAACTCACAAATAAAGGTAAAGGTCGCCTCCTGTGTAAGCACCAGTCATTTTCAACTTTGGGGTGACGTCGCATCACGACATTTTCACGGCAGACTTTTTAACGGGGTGGTTTGCCATTGCCTTCCCCAGTCATCTACACTTTACCCCCAGCAAGCTGGGTACTCACTTTACCGACCTTGGAAGGATGGAAGCCTGAGTCAACCTGGAGCCGGCTACCTGAACCCAGCTTCCGCTGGATCGAACTCAGGTCGTGAGCAGAACTTAGGACTGCCATACTTCAGCTTTACCACTCTGCACCACAGGGCTCACAAATACCTCCCCCTATATTCACAGGATCCTCATTGCTGTCAGATGGCCATCTAGCCTCTGTTTAAAAACCTCCAAGGAAGGAGAGTCCACCACCTTCTGAGAAAGCCAGTTCTACTGAGGAACTGCTCTAACAGTCAGGAAGGTCTTCCTAATATTGACCCAGAAAGTCTTTTGATTTAATTTCAACCTGTTGGTTCTGGTCCTACCTTCTGGAGCCACAGAAAACAATTCCACACCATCGTCTATATGACAGCCCTTCAAGTACTTGAAGATGGTGATCATATCACTTCTCAGCCGCCTCATCTCCAGCTCCTTCAACCTTTCTTCATAGGACTTGGTCTCTAGACCCCTCACCATCTTTGTCGCCTTGCTCTGAACCTGTTCCAGCTTGTTTATATCTTTAAAATGTGGTGCCCAAAACTGAACACAATACTCCAGGTGAGGTCTTACCAGAGCAGAGTAAAGCGATACCATCAATTCACGTGATCTGAACAATATACTTCTGTTCATATAGCCCAAAATTGCATTTGCCTTTTTAGCCACCGCATCACACTGTTGACTCATGTTCAGCGTATGGTCCACTAAGACCCCTAGATCCTTTTTCCACATACTACTGCTAAGACAAGTCTCCCCCATCCTATAACTATGCATTGGATTTTTCCTACCTAAACACAGAACTTTACATTTATCCCTGTTTTAATTCATTTTATTGGTTTTAGCCCAGTTTTACAGCCTGTCAAGATTCTCCTGTATCCTGTTTCTGTCTTCTATACTGATGTTCAAACATATACATACAGGTGTTCAAACAGAAGCATGGACTATCTGAAATAATTAGAGTTCTGTGTTAATCCACTTGAAGGATGCGAGATATCCATCTACCCGGTGTGCTTGCTTAAATATTGTGCTGCTGGATACAGACATTCCTTGAGTGCTGAATGCCGCCCCCACAATATGAAATAGATCATTATGCTTCAGAAGCCATTCTATCATTTTGCAGAATGTGTAAACAGAAATTTTCAGGACAACGTTTTTATAAAGGATTTAAAATTCCTGAATGAAGAGAATTGTTTGGATCCATTCCAGTCTGGCTTCAGGTTTGGTATTGGGCATTGAAATAGCCTTGGTCATCCCTGCTGGATGACCTGTAGTTGGAGAGGGATAGGGAGAGTGAGAGCTGTTAATTCTCCTGGGCTTCTCAGAAACTTTGAAACCATCAATTATGGTATCATCTTTTTGGATCTCCTTTCAGTGTTGAATCTCAGAGGCACTGTTGTGTAGTGGTTTTGATTTTACCTTGAAAGTAAGTTTCAGACTGGTGCTGGGAAACTGCTGCTTGGCCTCTGGCCTGTAAGGCTACAAGGTGCAATCTTGTCCCCTAAGATTTTTAACATCTACATAAAGTCACTGGAAGGAAGTCATTTGGAGATTTAGGTTGTGTTTCCTGCTATATATGGACATTCATCTCTATCGTGCCCTTCCGGCAGATTCCAGGGAGGCTGTGAAAACCATGAACAGGTGCCTGGAGGCAGTTTTGACATAGATGAGAGCTAACAGGGAGATTTGTTTGCCTTTGTCTATTTCTTCCATCAGTGGGTGAAAATGTTTTTGTTCTTTGCAGTGTTCCTCCACTAACTGTTATTGACCCTCCATGGTCATGGTATTTCATATGTTTGTGGGTTTGCATGTTTTATTGAACTGTTTAAATGTCTATACATATTTGTAATTTAAATACAATGTTAATGTTGATGTTTTGATGTTTGCCATATTGGATACACTAGTTGTATGGAAAGGCAGCAGACAAATGTTTTAAATTTAAATAACAAACTGTAGTATAATAGAACAGCTCAGGAGGATGCTTTCCTAAGGAAATAAGATTGTAGTCTATTGCAGTGTTTATTGCATGTATCATCTTGTTTTCATAGAATCATATAGTTGAAAGGGACCTCCAGGGTCCCTTCTTCTTTTACCCGTTGTCTTTTTACTTTGTTTATCTATTTTCTTCCTTGTTTATGGTATATCTTGCTTTAGACAGGTTTTTGCTTTTTTTCCATTTCTGTAATCCTAGTCCCATTGTACTGTTTATTGTATTTCATATTGTCTGATTTTTTTTTCCCTCAGAAAGGTAGGATATGAATGGAATAAATATGTAGTATGAATTCTGTAGCAGAACTAGATTCATTGCACATGCAGTGTTTAGGCTTGTCTCGTTCTCTTACTGTCTCCTGCATTTGTGTTTGGGACCTGTTGCATATGCAGTGGTCTCAAGTACTCCAATGATCACTTCCAGATTACATTATTGTAACTCTCTCTGCAAGGGGCTGCGCTTGACCCTGCCCCAGAAACTCAAGCGGGTGCAGAACACTGCTGCACAAATGTTGACGTCGTTGCCTGTATGGGCACGGATCCATCCTGTGCTGCATGAACTGCACTGGCTACCTGTTGAGTACCGGATCCAGTTAAGATGCTGGTACTTACCTTTAAAGTCCTATATAACCAGGAGAAGCATACCTTTGGGACCGCCTCTCCCTGTTTGAGTCTTGTAGGTCTTTACAATCAGCGACCCAACACCTTTTGGTGATACCCGGTCCCAGAGATGTCCATCTAGCTTCATCAAGGTGGAATGAGCCTCCCCCTGGTGATCCGGGCCCTGTGGGATTTACTTTAATTCTGCAGGGCCTGTAAAACAGCTCTTTCTCCAAGCTTTCAGCTGAGGCAGTGGATGTCACTTGTTATTGGCCTGCCTCCTTTCATTCCATCTCAGTGCTGTAGGACCTGCCGGACCTGGAAAATAGGCCATGTTTGTGAGACAGAATTTGCCATTTTAGTCTCTATTGTTATTTTGTAATTTTAGATTTTATATGTTTTAATTGGTTTTAACTGTTGATTGTCTTTTATGATGTAACCCACCCTGAGCCTGTTCTAAGGGAAGGGCAGGCTAAAAATAGAATAAAATAAATAAATATATTTGCTGTGTTTTACCAGCATCTAGAGATCTCTGTAGATGGGGATTGAGTTACTTTCCCCACCCATCAAATATTTCTTGATGCTGAATTTAGGATAAGTATTGGGACCCATATCTTCTAGCAATCCAGCTTAAAATAAAATAAAAAACTTTTTGGACTGCAGCGAGCTCCCTCACCTCTTCTCTCTGATTTGGCTTAAGGCTGTGGCTAAAAGAGCCGTATGCCACCAATTATAGCAGCGCCCACCTCACGGCCTCACTGGATCTCTATATTTTCGTCTCTTCGGGGTATTTTTACTTGTTCTGTTGATGGGACCCCAGCAGCTTTGTTTATTCTTCCCACAAAATATATAGGCTCACGAGAACTTTAACTTAAACCACAGATTTATTGTAACAAAAAGTCTTAAACTGGGGATATGGGAGATATTTACACAGGCTTATACGTTTGTTCTGTTGTTTCAAGCTTACAGTCACTTTTACTTTCTTGGATCTTTCACAGTTACACAGTTCACCGTTCCCTTTAACTCACTCTCCACCTCTAGCCAAGGTCTGGCCTCTTGGGATTGATGTGTCTAGTCTCACCCCTCGACTGGAGTCTCTCCTCTCAGCCCTTCTTGGTGTCTCAGACCCACATCCACTCCCTCAGCCTCCTCACTAGATCTTTAGAGTAGTTTCCCGGTGTCTGTGACCATTCTGGTCTTAACTGACTCACACACACACAGCCCTCTTGGCTGGTTTTGTCCAGCTGGCAGTCTCTGGAAGACTTCCCCGTCTCCGTCTCCAGCTTCTTCACAGGATCAACTGCCCTCTTAGCCCTTCTGGCCGGCACTAACTGACCCTCTCAGTCTCTGTCAGGTCCCCACTGACAGACTTCTCTGACAGGCCTCCACTCTGTCAGACTCCACCTGACTGAACTCCTGCCTCAGCAGTTTCTCTCACTAAACCAACTTTTTTCCCTCCCTGAGAGCTCAGAGCCCTTTGCCCCCACCCTCAGGTCACCTGACGCAGCCCTGTGCGTCTTCAGCTTATGCTTAACCCATTGCTTTCCGTCACAGAAAGGAAGTAAAAGGATAAGTATTTAGGATAAGTGTTATGGACCATAGTACCGTTGTTGCCTGTAGTTCAAAATAAAAACTTAAAACCGCTTCTTCAAACTGTTCTTATATAATTAAATAAAATACTAATCTTTGGAGCCGGTGGCTTTAGATTTTGTTACAAGAAGTGGAGTTAACAGTTAACTGTTGCATGAATCCATTTACATTGATTGAGAAATTTGGGGTTTTTTTCAAGATCTGAAATTCATTAACTTTGTTTTCTAGGATACAAAGCATTGCCTGACAGTTAATCTTACCACATTACGTATTTGGTGTTATGCATGTAGCAAAGAAGTGTTTTTAGACAGAAAACTGAGATCTCATTCATCATTACAAACTGTACGGCTATCTCATCAAGATCCTGAACACATCATTCAGGTAATTAAGCAAACTGTCTACCTGGCATTGAACATCAGTTCAGAACATCATAGATCAGTTATCCTTTTTATTTTTATAAGAAGAGCCCTTATTATAAGAAGAGTCCCTTTCAGGAACAGAATCACAGAATCATATAGGTAGAAGGTACCTCCAGGGTCATCTAGTCCAACCCCCTGCACAATACAGGAAATTCTCAAGTTCCCCCATGCCCCCCAATAACCCCTGTTCCATGCCCAGAAGATGGGGAAAAAACCTCCAGGATCTCTGGCCGAATTGGCCTGGAGAAAAATAGCTTCTTGACCCCAAAGTGGCTATCAGAAGAGCATGGGGCTGCCTTGCAGGGGGAAGGAAGGGGACCCATATGGCTTCCCCAACTTCCTCCACTCCCAGACCTCACACCCACTCACAGAAGCTGTTTCTCTTTCTCACACACAGATTCCCCCTCCCTCCAAGACTGGCCGGGAAAGCTCAGTAGAACACTGGGCAGCCTTTCAAGGGAAGGAAGGGGACCCACATGGCTTGCCTCCACCCCAAAACTTGCACTTACTCATGGAATCAATCAATCTCTCTCTCTCTGAGGCTGCCTTGCAAGGGAAAGAAGCAGACCTGTGTGACCTCCCTGACCTCCTCCATCACCAAACGTTGCCCTTTTACAATCACATGGACACACACACTGTCGTGAAGGCTGGGCAGGGAAAGCTGCCCTGGAGCTTTAACAGACAAGAAGAGGCTGAATTGATACCCCTGCTCTTCTTACCTCTGAAGAGCTCTTTCACAAGTGGCAGTGAGCAAGCCCAAAGAGGTCAACCTCAGGGAAGGAATCAAGGACTGCACACACATGAACACTCCAACCATGTGTGCTTGTACAGCAAGGGTCACTCCTGCAAACAAGCCCCACCTTCTCTAAAACTTCGGGGCTTGAAGACAATTTTCCTGAGGCTGCAGCCATGCCTCTAACTTTTTTTCAGGGTGTGACTGCAGGTCCAGGAGAACATGGCTGCCTTCTGCAGCCAGGACGCAGGGCAGTCCAGCTGGAATGCCATTCTGGTGCATTTCGGTTCAAAAAAAGCCCTGCTTCGAACTATAGAAGAATGTCATTGCAAATAAAATATCTTAATAAAATTACATGTAAGTACTACAAATTCACAAAATTTACAGCACAAGCAAAACACAATATAAGGCTTTAATGAAAAAGCATAAATAAATGATCTGAAAAGTTATATAGGTAATAAGAGAAATAAAGTATGAAATGTTATTTACAAGGCTACTGAAGACAGGTTATAAAGTATTCTGACAGACTACTTCTAGTTTATCACTTTTTTAGTTTTTAGGATGTTATCAGTAAGAGTGTTTCTGCTCGTCTTTATTACATTGGTATTTGTTTTTATTACACTGGTATTTTTCTTTCATGGAAGTATCTAATCCAGGGGTGTCGAATGTTCTGCTAGCCTGCCCAAGGCTTTAATCAAGCTCGCCAAGTTCTTTTCTCCCCCCTCCGTCCCTCCTATCCTTACCGTTTGAAGCTCCGAGGGTGACAAAGTTCCCTGTTCTCATTCCTTTTCACTACTGCCACCTGTAAACCTAAGTCCCTCAACCCCAAGCACAGACTTTCCCAGAATCAGAAATGGCTCTGGGGGAGTGCAGGGCAGGGCAACCCTGGACCATCTGTGCTTTCTGCTTTGTGGTTCATGGGATCAAGGCCTTGGGGATATGTAAGTTTTTGAACCTGTATACAAATGAAGGAAATATTTGAAAAAATGCTTTTTATATTTTACCTTTCCTAAAGGATATTAGGCTTCCTAGTATCCCAACGCTGAAAATTCCTCTGATTGCAACATTTGATGACCTAGATGTACAGGAAGACGAAGAAGATGAATTCAAGGCAAGAGGTAACAGAAAAATTTTCTTGAATACTGATATCTGCTCCAAATTACCGCTTCCATATATGCATCTGCTGTTTTTGTTTGAATTCCATAACAGTAATTATTTTAAAGCAATTTAATTCCATCCCTTGTAAATTAAAGTTCTGTTTTCAGGTTGATATTAAAAATAATTGTCCATGTATAGATAAATACATGTGTCTTAAGATGGCTGTATTAGAGAGAGAGTTAGAAAATCCAGCCCACTAATTAAAATGTTTTAATAATATTCATGATCATTAATAAGTCTCTGTTGAGTATTCCTGCAGTTCAGAGTAATACTGTTCTGGAACAGTTGTAGCCCTCCCTTCTCCCCACCTTGTACAGTCTATAATGCTTTTGGGCTGCCATTCCCCAACATATTAACAGTGGATTTAATACTTTACCAGACAATGCCTGTAAGGAAGTTGTTTAAGTCATGTATCTAAATTGTGAATTAAGAGACATGGTTTTATTGTGTGGTTTAGCAAGTAAGCCCTCGGTATGATCTCTATATAAGTCTCTGTAGTCTCTACATTGGGTATTCTGTCAGTTTATACTGAATAATCATTTCCATTCTTTCTGTAGCTGCTATACTTGTCTGTGCAGAAGTAGCAAAAGTTCTCACAGGAGTGGGTAGGGAACAATTTCTGTTTCTCATTGCTGTAGCCTCCTGCACTGTATCACCTACTATTTCTGAGAGTTCCCTGCTTTTCAGAGGCTTTGTGGGGGGGGGGGGGGGCTGCATCAGACTTCAGTGGGCAGGGGGCAATCTCTTCAGAGAATGGGGAGATTTGTAAAAGGACTGAAGTCTGCCTATTTTACCCACAAAAAGGTTGGCAGATGTTTTTTATATGTGCCTTGCAAATATGAGATATGCAGACTCTTAGAAGGTAAACTTTCCTGGATAGCTTTTGCTATAGTATGAGGGAGCTTTGGCATTTTTGTGTGTCTAGTGGTAGTTGGGTTAGTGTTGCACTAAAAATAAATAAAAATCTTATAGCACCTTGTTTTATTAACAAGTTTTATTCTTCCTTTTTTCCCCTTTATCTCTTTCTTTGCTTTCCCACGCCTTTAATTGATCCTAAACACAGGCTGCTTTTTAGCCCCTTCATTTGCTCCAGGACAATTCTCAATTTGATTTTTGAAACTCAACAAGAGAGCTTGAGAAGTTTTGCTGATATAACAAGATGGAATGTTTCTAACTTTATGAGGAGCTATTCATATCTTTTGTCTTTGTTAAACTTTAGTTTGCTTAGTGGTTTTTCTTCTGTGCAGGTCTGACAGGTTTGAAAAACATTGGGAATACTTGTTATATGAATGCTGCTTTGCAAGCTCTTTCAAATTGGTAAGAGAAAACAATTCTTTCTGTACCTTTGGATAGTCTTGCCTCTATGAAACCTGCAGGAAGTTATGAGTGTACACTGATTGTAAGTTCTTACAGCCCCAACCTGTTACTGAAAGCATATTAAATTAATGTTTCTGCAAAAACATTTAGATTACATTGCCCTGCCAAAAGAAGGCATGACCCTATCGCTCCCACCAGGGAGGCTTTAATGCCTTTTATTATTAGTGAATTTGCTTTACAAGCAACAGAGTTACAATCTATAATAAAGAACCAAGTTTGAGTCCAGCTTAATTCTGGGTATAAGCTTTATTTCATGTGCATACACACTTCTGATGACTCCAACTTAGTTCTGCTGCTTCAGACCAATGTGGCTACCCATCTGAATCAATCTATAATAAAGGTTGGGGATATTGACCCCTTAGTGCTACTTTAAAATACTAATGGTCTTTTTCTTCCTTATTACCAGTCCACAGTTAACACAGTTTTTCCTTGACTGTGGAAGTTTAGCTCGGACTGATAAGAAACCAGCCATTTGCAAAAGTTACTACAAGCTGATGACAGAACTGTGGCATAAAAGCAGGTATAGTGTCAATTAAGTTATTGGATATTCTTTACTGCTTTCCATGTGAGTAGGTAGGGAGGAAGAAATATAGAGGAGTACCAGACAAGAAGCTGGGATCCTGGATATGGTCAGCTTAATACTGGCGTAATATCTGAATACAGCTGTAGGCATGGCTTTGGCACTACATGAACAGGCATGAATATTATTTCTTTTCCATCCTTCCTCCAAGAAGCTTAGGATGAAATTGGGTTATCCCCAGAAAGAGCCTGGAGGCTTAATCATGGGATCTTTTCTTTTGGCACTGTAAACTAACTGAGCTTGTTCTGTAAATGTGTTTCTTTCTTATTGACAATCTTCCTTTGTTAGACAAGCACAAGCATTTTAAGCATTGCTGGTCTACTGAAAACCAGGGGATAACTACTTCATTCATAGCACATGAGCGGATAAGGGATCACGTGAGCTTATCTGTTACTCCTTCCTGGCTTATTCATGTACCATGGCATAAGCAATTAACTCAAGGCATTTTATGATGGACACTCATCTTGTAACCAGTGTTCCCTCTAAGCTGAGTTAGCATGAGCTTGCTCACAGATTTTTAGGCTCCAGCTCACACATTTTTGTCTTAGCTCAGGAAGGATGTCCCCAGAGCAAGCTAATGTATGCAGCAGCTCACAACTTTAATACCTATAGCTCACAAAGTAGAATTTTTGCTCACAAGACTTTGCAGCTTAGAGGGAACATTGCTTGTAACAGCTGCTTAATTTTCATGACGTATGTAAGTTGAAGGCTGGATATTTTAAGCAGTTAGCATATTCATACAAATATGACCATGCTAATGAAAAATGGCTGCAATTTGAAATGGGTTAGTTTTGATGGCAAATAATTTTGTTTATCAGAATGTGGATTACACTTAAGAAATGAACCTCTCATAATAGCATTAGGTTACTTTGTATGTTAATGCTAAGCCTTTCAGTGTTACAGACTAGTCTGCTTCACAAGATCACCCTTGGTGGTTCAGATATTAGATGGGTGATGACCATGTCTGGGACCTGTTTTTAGTAACTTTATTTTTACTAACTATGCTAACTGGCTTTGAAGACTTTTCAGTTGAAAGGCAAATCCAGTAAGACCTGATTTATACACAGTTGAAAACTTGAGCAAACAGGACATGTCTTGCTGGATCAAACAGAGGTCCAAGTCTTCTGTTTTCAGTTGTGACTTGACAGATACATTTGGAAACACAAACAGAGCAGGATACTTCTGGGTTTTTTTCTTTGGTATAGGTTAACTTGAAGATAGCAAAGTCTGTAGCAACAAAAATGCCGGAAGCGATGCATTATTTTTAGTGTATATTTACACAGCTGTAAGATGCAGACTAGGCTCACTGGAGTATGGCAAGTGTGTGCTACTGATGCATGAAAAGGATATTGAGACACAGTACTAGTCTAGCAATATAGCCAACTGGCCAATTCCCAGAATCATACAAATAAGAACAGTGGATTGGATCCAAGTTCTATAGCAGATTGACAAAAGTAATTTTATTTTTCACTGTATTTCCTTGTAGCTCAAGCAGCTTTCTGAGCTTGTTAAAATGCCTCTGTGACACAATAACATACAGCACTAAAGAGTTGCAGTGAAGAGAGGGAATTTGTTGGAATCATTCTCCTTCCCATTCCACTGAATGTCATAATGTTTCAAGAACTAAGGTTTCCTTTGCAGGAGGAGGATACCTGCTAATTTCCTTATTCGCTGTGGCATTCAGTGCCCATTGACTTACTATCTTTGGGGTGTGGAGTGGGGGAACTAATGAATAAATGTTCCTGTCAAGTTGCCATATTGATGTAACTTTGCATCCCACTTTTATTAGACATAATAGAGAAGTAAACTTTTGTATCCAGAGTCCAATATAAAGATGTTGTGGAATTGTTATTTTTTGCATTGCCCACATGAATAAAGTTAAGACTGAAAAATTCTCAGAAGTTGCAGGTTTACTAAAGAAAAAGTTTTTTCTTCCAGGCCTGGAGCCGTCATCCCCACAAATTTGTTCCAAGGAATTAAAACAGTTAATCCAACCTTTCGTGGATACTCACAACAGGTAAGCTTTCTTATAGTTTTCTTTATGCATACAACTGTGGCAAATGATTTTGTAGCATACAGTTGTAAGATTTAGAGAGCTGAACATATTAAAGGTTAAAACATATGCTGCAAATGAATGGGTAATGCCCATGCTGTTAAATACATAGGAATCTTAAGTTTACTGGGTGTACTGCCAACCTTTTTCTCCCCCCCCCCCCCATAAAGCAGTTTATTGTGCCCACCATATAGACTTCTGGAGTATAATGGAAAGCTCTTAAGACAATAAATTTGATTAAAACCCAAGAAAAGGAACTAGCAACTCATTAGTTTTGTTTCTTATAACGATATTAGTAATGGGAAGAAGTTTTGTGCTTAGTGCTTGATAATACTACTACTGGTACTCTGTATACCAGAATGACTGATTTAGGGCAGTTTTAGCTTGCATTAATAACATGCATTATTTTTAAAAGTGCCAACTTGTTGCCAGCCCAGTAAGGCTTTAGGTACAGATGACATGCTTAAACATGAGATAGTTGTCACTTAAGGCCTTCTGTGCTTACATTTGTCTTGCTGCCATGGTACATGTTTCAGCAACAACACAGCATTGCAGCAGTTAGGGATGGCTTGAGAACCTAGAGAAGCATTTCCTGTTTCGCATGACAAGCACTTGTGGCCCCAGGTAGCTCTTAACTGTAAGCTTGCAATCATAGCCAAAGATGTGCTGCTTCCGGTTGCAAGAGGGTGATATGACAGATATCCTGGGGGACACACACTGCCGCACAGGATTTTCCCCTCTATCACAAATATAGTTTCCCTTCTACCTTACTGCACTGTAGTTCACAGCAGGAAATCAAGAAGAGAAAAACAGCTCAAGGAGATAGGATTTAGGCCTGTACATAAACCACCTAAGCCTGAATTAATAACTGAGGTAAACTGACAATCACAAGATGGCTTTTCTTTTTAAAAAGTCAACAAGAACAAAGTTTGTTTAAGAAAAACTCACAGCTGACGTATTAACACTTAAACAGGAGTTGTCAATTTCAGAGTGATCTGCTGTTAATCTTCCTTTTATTTTTCCCCTATTTCATGAGCTAGTTCTTGGGTTAGATATTGGAGAACAGAAATTTATAAAAGGAGTTACACAAGCTTTCATCTGAATAAAGTAAAGACCTGCTTGTTTTTTAAATTTTAGGATGCACAGGAATTTTTGCGTTGTTTAATGGATTTGCTCCATGAAGAGCTAAAGGAACCTGTTATGGAAGCAGAGGATACTAACCTAGTGAATGCAGAAGAGAGCATGGAAGAAGCCAAAAGCCACTGTGATGTAGATTTTCAGTCATGTAGTAATACTGAAAAGGGGGGAAATGAGACGTGGTCAAAATCCGTTACAGAGGATCATGCAGAAGATGCTATGCTAATTCAGGATGATGAAAATGTGTGTAAAGACTACCAGAAAGAGAAGTCCTTCTGCACCAATATGAACAGAGCAAGTTCCATGGAAGACATAGAAAAAGATATTAATAGTTTCTTTGAAACAACTGAATTTTTGCATAACCAGGAAACTGTCAAGGTGCAAATTCACAGCAAACATTCAGGTGATTATCCTTTTCTTAATAAAAGCTCTGTGATACTGATCTCAAGCAGTGGATAGTTTCCTCTTGGGATGGTGTGTCTGTCTCTTTAAGGTTGAATGGGGGCTGGGGAGCAGGCAAAACAACATGGCTGCTCCCAGTCGCTGTGAAAGCAGCCTAGACCCTCCCTTGGTTGCACAATCTTTTCAGAGGTCATTTGCATAGGAAAGGTAAACTTGAGCCTTTGGTTGCTGTGTGTTACTTTGAAGTTGGAAGTTCAGCAATTCGTGAGTAGAGATGCCAATCCCCAGGTGGGGCAGGGAAAAGGGTCAGAAAAACCTCCGCAAAAACCAGGCAATAATGCACATAAAGTATTTGAATAATTATCAAAAGAGTTTGTTGCAGTACAAATTCAGAGAATAATACATAAGGAGACCACAAACCCACACCCAAAGTCACTCTGAAACAATTTAATGTCCAAACATTTTAGGAAAGAGGTGTAGGCAGTAGTTCCATTGGTAAAGTTGTCCACGGAGAACAAAACATTTTTCTTCCATACAGCAAGGCACAGTAAAAAGAACGTGATGCGGTAGTACTTGATCCCACATTTCACAAAGGCTTCTACGAACTGTACATAAATATAAATAATAAACCATACATGAAATATTTAGCATAACACCATGGGGAATTATTATCATAAGCAGAGTGGAAGCATACCTTACAGCAGGAGTGGGGAACCTCTGTCCCGAGGGCCGTATATGGCCCTCAGGATTGCTTGATGTGGCCCTCAGGGATTGCTGGGCCAAACCGAGCCATGTGGCAGCCTTCCTGGGGCTTGGCTGGCCAGCGAGGATCGTGGGGCCCAGCCGTGCTGTGCAGCAGCCTCCCCAGGGCCCAGGAGGGATCACTGGGCCCAGATGTACTGTGCAGCAGCCTTCCTGGGGTCTGATTGGCCAGCCAGAATTGCTGCAGGGCCTGGAAAAGTTACTGTCACAGTTCAGGTAAGTTTCCCCCTCGTTTCTTTATTTCTCTTTCTTTCCATTTCTTCCCCACGTTTCTTTGTTTCCCTTCTCCCCTTTCTTTCTTTCCATTTCTCCCCCCCCCTTTGTTTATCTTTATTACCCTTTCTTCCCTGCATTTCATTTCCCTTACTTCCCCCCATTTCTTTATTTCCCTTTGTTTCTCTTTCTACCCTTTTTCTCCCTTCCTTCCTTCCTCTCTCTCTCTCTGTGGAGCCTTTGTGGTGGGCATTGTAAAGGATTGCTGCAGGGGTATGTGGGTGCTTTTAAAGGTCTGCTGGGAGCAGCTGCAGTTTCCGCATGAAAGGAGGGATGGCAGGGATTGGGGAGGGGTGGAAGTCATCTACCAGTTTAATTTGCACTTGATTATCCCAAATGGTGTGACCTAATATGCTAATATTAGGGGATGTGGTCTAATATGCTACTGAGTTCCTGCTGGGCTTTTCCTACAAAAAAGCCCTGGACCTATGCATTTGCCTAGGGCGGCAAGCTGTGTGTGTGTGTGTGTGTGCTGGATTAGGCTCTCTTCACATGACTTCAAATAGAAAAACCATTATTTGCATTCATTTTGCTGGCCTGAATCATTCTTCCTCAGTGGAGCACTGTTTTTAAAATTGATAATTTTGTATGGCCCGCGAATGATGTTATAAATATCCATATGGCCCTTGGCAGAAAAAAGGTTCCCCACCCCTGCCTTACAGAAAGTCTCGAGCAGTTTACATGCTGATGCTAGTAATCATTTCTATCCAATATGCTTACAATTGTTACTATCTGGTATGGTAATTTCTCAACCTGCTAAACAGAACACTAATTTATAAAACCCATCTCAAGATGCAATCTCAAGATTCCTTAAAGATACAGCGTAATGATTGTGATACAGTTTCTCCTCCCTGATCATTAGCAAGTTAAAACAAATTAGCAGGTAGTGTTGAAATTTCTAGAGTCCTTTATTTTCATTAATAGTAGTCTGATTTGTCTAAAATATAAGCCATTATGCTGTTTACAGAGGTGATAACTGCGTGTGTGTGTGTGTTTCACAGACTACATCAATGAAGTCCATATGAATGATGTGTCTTTGCCACAAAGTTTGCCATCCAAAGATATGGGGAATGCACGTTTATCAACCAGCCTTCCCAAATCAGGTTCTTTCTGGTCTGGTCTGGTATCCTCACACAAAAAAGGTATTCCCTAGTTTTACTTTTTCATCATTGCTTATTCTGCATGTTCGTAATAATTGATTTAAAACTAAACATTTAATTTGTTGATTTCTCCCTTAGCCTTTTCATGCTGGCATAGTGAGAAACTTATTGAATGGTAACTGAGCAGCCATAACATAAGTGGACCCAAACAGGTCTTCAGCCCCTCCTTCCTCACAGTATATGCATGCCAATTGTGTAGCATATTCACATCAGACTAGGGGTGTACACTTCAGATAGAATACAAAACCAGTACCTGAACTCTCTAAGAATTCAAGACTCTTTGGGTTTGGTTTTGTTGGTGAAGATGTTGTGGTTTATTTAAGTACAGCTTTTCTTTATAAGCTGAAGAAATATCAAGCTCTATTCTTCAAAAGGGATAAAAAATTTAAAAGAAATCTTTAGGATCAGATTCTCAGGAACTGCTTCTTAAAGAGTGCTAGAAAATCTATTTTGCATTTTTGCTGGTATGTACACTTTAAGACCCTGGAAAACTTTATAAGGTAATCTTAAATGATGCTCATTTATTATTTTCCGGCTAATCTTATGCTGTAAACTACTTTCATTAAAAGGCGTGTCCTTGCTTTCCCTTTAGAGGATTTATTTCTGTTTACAGTATTGGTGAGGTGATGTATCTAAAATTTTCCACTAGTGTAAATTTTAAAATGTAAACATATTAAAGAAATGGTGAAAATTGTTGTCCTCTTGCCTTATAGAGATTTTTCAAGTAAGGCAATGACTGCAAGGCTTTTTGTAAATTATGACTGTCCTGCCCACCTTTCTGCTAAGAGAGGAGTTTCACTCTGTGAGAGAAAGGGAGAGGAGTCTTGCTACTGACAGGAAAAACCCAAATAAAATGTATGGCAAAATATGGGTAAATACTACTTTCTAAAAGTGTCAGTTTTCAAATAGTATTATTCCCAACTCTGCAGAACTACTAGTCAAAGAAGAATTTGTACAGTTTGAGATAATATCCCTTGAAAACTGTACATGTGCCAAGATAAGAAACAGGGACTTAGGACTGCATGATTGATGGTGTTCTGCCTAAATAGCCATGTATAGAATGAGGCTTGAATCCCACAGATCATTTCAGCAGCAAGAAGATATTTCCTTCTGTAGAGCCACTCCTATTTGCTGCCTTGAAATGCTGCTCCTGGGTGGAAGTAACAACATGCAGGGAGAAGTCAGCAAAAGTCACTCAGTCTTATATTTGCAGAAGTCCTTTGTGGGATCCAAGACATTAATTTCTTAGCTGGAAGATGCTGTTAGTGTGCAAATGCAGCATGCTTTTCTGTCTCTAGTCTGCTGACTAATCTCCAGTATTTTTCTCAGTCTTGGTAGATGCTAATTCTTTTTAATGGCCTTTGTGCATCACATAATTAGGATATCAAGTGTGTATAGAAACCTTGATTGGAACCTTCTAAACCTGAAACATTTTTGTGGTAGCTTTGTTCCTCAACACTTTATGCATGCTTGAAGTGAGCTCTCCTTTGTTTTGGGCCTTCTTGGGGCCATCCTCCACCAATTCTTTCTTTGCATCTTGAGAAAATATATTTTATCTGTAATTGGAAGGAAATCTCTTTCCTTGGATTTAACATACTAAAGGCCATGCATCTTTAAGGAAATACCAGGAAAAGACCTTGACATTCGATGTATTGAGCATCAGGAGTTCTGTGTATGTACCCTTGATGTTAAATTGATGCTTTTGTATATTGCCATTTAAAAAAAAAATTCAAACGAAGACAATAACAAAGTAGAACAAGGGTGCACATACAAATACCTGGAGATCAAACACTAGCGCGCACTATAGCTTTTGTTTATTCACAGCATGGCAATTGGGAATTGCATCATTTTGGCATCTTTGTCTTTGTGGTATTAAATACTTTGTTATTTTCTGAGAAGGTTTTAATTTGTCAATTTTAATACTTTTTTCTTCCACTGAGCAAGTCATTTTCAAATTTTTCTAATAGTTTGTCATCTTCAAAATCTGAATCTGGAGGATAGCCCTGTATGGTTAAGCTTTTAAACAGCCCTTGCCTGGCTCTATTAAAGTAAACAAGGTTTTGTAGTATAGTGAAATTGTAATTGTTGGTCCACTGTGTGATACTGCACAATCATAGCAAATTATAGTTTGTTCTTAAAATTAGTGTTTGGGTATCTAGAAGGAGAGAGGGGAATATATTTAAAACCAGAGGTCATTTTGCAGGGAAAAAGGTGCTGGTGCTCATTAGCACATTTGCATATGCCACACACCCCTGATAATACAGGAAGATGTACTAAATTATATCAGCTCAGCATCTCCCTTAAAATGCTTCTTGAATTATCATTGTCATAATAAAACCTTTCTCCCATCATACTTTTTAAATTACTTTCTCCTGTGAGGCCACAATGGCATGATGATTTCCATCTGTCTGTTTTATATGTTTCGGTTATTTTCCCAGTTTATGTGGGGGGAAATATTAGAGAGTTTGTCAAATCTTAGAGTTCAGCAGAGTTCTCACAGGGGGTTTGAACAATGGAGCCCAGAAGCAAGTTTTTTTTTGGGGGGGGGGGGGAGAAAGAGCACAATAAAATTTGGAGGTTCTGGAGCTCCCCTCCTGTGAGCTCCTGCCTAAAATGAGGCCTGTTTAAAACAAACAGGAGCCCACAAGGACTTGCAGGAGGCATTTCATTTCCCCCTTCTCCACTGTTTTCTCATTCCGGTTCCTGAAAGCTCCCACGGACTCTTGCCTTTTCTTGCTTCCTTCTCTCCTTAGATGTGCCACCTTCAGGTTGAGAAGTTCTTGGAGATTTGGGGACAGAGCCTTGGGATGTGAGGTTTGGGGAGGGAAGTGACATCTGCAGGATATAATGCCATAGAATCCACCCTCCCAAGCGGTTGTTTTCTCCAGTGGAATTGATCTGTCATCTGGATTTATTATTTATTTATTGTATGGCAGAGTTACACACAGGAAGTATATAATAATATAAAATATGTGACCAAGTTGATACAACGGGAACGCAGACTGATTGGGCAGTCCCCCTAAATACTAGTATCTAAATTTTCAATCCACTCAGTCGCAGCTGAGGAGAGCTCAAAGAGCTCTGTCACATCACCCTGAGAAGCACTACACTCACATTCCTGTTACAGGCTTCACTACAATTGCATTTGGGTCCTGGTATTTTGCCTCATTTAAACAACAGAAGAAGAAAAAGAAGACCATAGATCAGGGGTGGCCAATGGTAGCTCTCCAGATGTTTTTTGCCGACGACTCCCATCAGCCCCAGCCATTGGCCATGCTGGCTGGGGCTGATGGGAGTTGTGGGCAAAAAACATCTGGAGAGCTACTGTTGGCCACCCCTGCCATAGATTTATACCCTGCCCTTCTCTCTGAATCAGAGTTTCAAAGCAGTTTACAATCTCCCTGATCTTCTTCCACAACAGCAAACACCCTGTGATGTGGGTGGAAATGAGAGATCTCTCACAGAAGCTGCCCTTTCAAGGACAACTCTTGTGAGAGCTATGGCTGACCCAAGGTGATTCCAGCAGCTGCAAGTGGAGAAGTGGGGAATCAAACCCGGTTCTCCAATATAAGAGTCCATGCACTTAACCACTACACCAAACAGGTCTGCACAACTACCAAAGCCTGTTCATATTATATTAGCAGTCTACCATACTTTATGTGACAAGTCAAATCCTCCTGCTGTTATCTGGTTATGGATATTGGGTAGAACTGATTGCATCCATGTTTGCAACCATTCATTCCCTAGATTGAAATTTTGTGCTTGCAGGATATGCACATATCTTATTGCCTGGTGTCGATCTTAGTCTGGATAGGCCTGTGCCAGACATGTCTTTGTGGATGGGCAACTCTCCGTTTTTGATGATCTTTCTGCATTCATGAAGAAGAGCATCTTGTCTTCAGAGGTGGGGGGGAAACCAATGTGATACATGGGTGATCAATAGGTCAGAGTGGGTTTAATAAATATGCTGGTTGTTGTATTGATTTGGACATTGTTTGTGGACATGACAGCTGTTGAGCCACATGGAAGCACTATATTCCACAGTACTATACACCAACCTCAAAACTGAGCATCTAAGGGTGCATTCACACATTAAATAATGCATTTTGCAACTGGATTTTTACTGTGTAAGAACAGCAAAAATCCAGTTGCAAAACGCATTTAGTGTAGTGTAAACACACCCTAAGTGTTCTAGCTGTTGCAACCCAAGTTGTACCATACAGTTTTTGGAGAATGGTGTTTTGCATGCATATTTTCACTGCTATATTGCTAAGATGTTGTTTACAGCTTGAGGTCCTGTCCAGTGTAATGCCAAGGTATTTAGATATATGATTGTAAGTCTTGTGCCATTAAAGTAGACATTCAATTCACAGTTGGCAAGATTGTTATTGAGATGGAAACAGGTGCATTCTGTTTTTCCTGGACTTGGGATAAGCCTCCATTTATGGTAGCAGTCAGCCAAAATTTCAAGGTCCCTAGACACTATTTCCTCAGTCCTTTCAATTGATTTGTGCCTTACTGCAATCACCATGTCATCAGCATAAGCAAATTTCCTGGATATCATCTCAAGAACATCTGAGATTTATAGATTGAAAAGAAGTGAAATGAGGACTGAGCCCTGGGGTAGACAGTTTTTCAGATTCCATCTGCTTGCTGATTGACTGACCAAAAATTACTTGGAAAGTTCTATCACTCAGTATGTTATTTAGGAGTCAAAATAATGTTCTGCAGGGGGGAACTTGTAAAAATTTATACAGTAGAACATCCCTCCAAACTGTGTCACAAATGGCAGTCAGATCAACAAAAACTGTTGATGTCTTAAGACACTTTTGATATCCAGCCTCAATGAAAGTTGTTAAACCGAGAACTTGGTCTTCACAACTATGATGAGATCTTAATCCTGCTTGCTCTTTAGGGATGTAATCTGGAGATGTTGTAATTCTGGGTGATCTATAGCCCCCATCTGAAGGTTAGCAACCTTAGTTCCCAAGGAAGAAATGGCTGTTTTGGAGGGTGGAATCTATAGCATTATACTCTTCTGAGATCTCTCCCCTTCTGAAACCTCACCATCCCCAGGCTCCACCTCCCAAATCTCCAGGTATTTCCTAACCTGAGTTTGTAACCCTATCTCCTTCACACCCAACAGACAACCTACCTTTATCTGCTCCTCTTTCTTAAACTTTCCACACCATTCCCCAGCAGCCTCTCCCTAGAAAAATTGTGACCCAATTGTGTGGTGCCAGCCACTGGTGTGGCCCACTTGCATGGTAGGGAACCTTCAAGGACTTGTGGGGTGACACTTTGCTTTCCCATGTTACCCCTTCCCCATACTATTTCCTCTTTCCCTTCCCTCCCTGCTGTCAACTCCCATAACTTCTCCCCTTCCCCTATCTCATCCTGTCCTTTTCAGCCATTCACCAACTAATTTTGTATCTACCTCCCATATTCAGCTATATTTATTATTTATTTACTTTGTATCTCACCTTTCTCCCAAGAGGGAACCAAAGCAGTTTACATTGTTCTCTGCCTTTGCTCCTCAAGATTTGTAAATCAATGAGCTTCTAAGGGTACAAAAGGACAGAGTATTCTCTTCCTCTTTATCCTCACGACAACCCTGTGAAATTGGTTAGACTGAAAGGATGTGACTGATCCAAAATTTTATTTTTTTAATTTTATTTATTCGTGATTTATATCCCGCCCTTCCCACGAGTGGCTCAGGGCGGCTTCCAGAAATTGGTCAAACATAAAAATTAAACAATTTAAGTATATAAACAATTAAATATTTAAAACAGTTAAAACCTTAAAAACCAGTTAACATTTTGATTACATATAAACAGATGTCTAGCCAAGTTACATCGAGTTTTCATCCTAGCTAGGTGTAAGCTAGCCGGAAGAGGGTCGTCTTACAGGCCCTGCGGAACTGAACCAGGTCCCGCAGGGCCCTCACCTCCTCCGGCAGCTGATTCCACCATGTGGGGGCCATAACGGAGAAAGCCCTTTCTCTGGTGGATTTCAAGCGGGCTTCTTTTGGCCCGGGGATAGTGACTCGAGTCCAACCTTGAGCCAAAATCACACAGTAAGCAAGATGGGGATTGGAACCTGGGTCTCCCAGCCCCAACCCTGCTACACCACACTGGCTTTCATAGGGTGAATTCTGTTGAACAGTGGGAACTCAGTTCCGCAGGGCCTGTAAGACAAGCCTCTTCTGGCTAGCCTACGCCTGACTAGATTAATGTAGCTCATCAGACTTTAGTGAAATATACGGTATAGTTTAATGTTAAGATTTTAAGGTTTTTAAATGCTTTGACTTTTTAATTGTAATAATTTTGCACTTTGTTTATTGTTTTATCGTTTGTTGTGAGCCGGCCTGAGCCATTTTATGGGAAGGGCGGGATATAAGTCATAGAATAAATAAATAAATAAATAAATAAGCAGCTATGTCTAGTTGAGACATGCAAATCAGGTGGTATCAAGTCACCAATGTTTGCTGCCAGGCCTAAGGTAGCTAACTCCAGGTGGAACCTGGAGATCTCCCAGAATTACAGCTGATCCCCAGATGACAGAGATCTGCCCCAGTGGAGAAAATGGCTGCTTTGGAGGGTGGACTCTAAGGCATTATATGTGACCAAGGTTTCTCTCTTTCCCATACCCAACACCCCCGCCATTCCTCCTCAAAATTTCTACCCTGGAGCTACAACCATACCCAGGTGGCCCTGATGAGTCCTCAATGGCCAAAACAGCCCTGGAAAGGGCCCTGCCTTTTACTCAGGGAACCCAGCCTGGAATGTTGTTGTGGCCTAGCAACAGCTATTGAGGGAATCCATTTGTTAAAGCTACAGGCTCCCCTTTTATAATTGTGAGATCTTCTTCGTGGTCTCTGTTCTTCACACTCATGGGATGAAGCGCAAGCGCTGATCCCCGATAGGTAACTCCAAAGTCCGGGATTTTTTGCTGCCTGGCCCCGGTAGGCATGCGCAACAGCCCCAGTGTGCATGCCTACCCGGTGTTCATCTGGCCTTGCGGTCAGAGCATAGCTGTGATGTCGGACAACATGACAGCTGTCAGTTATATAAATCATCAAGGGGGAACTGTGTCCAGAAAGCTGTGTGCGTTGGCGATGCAGCTTTGGGAGACTTGCATAGTTTCTCAGATCTTTACTGTAGCCACCCACCTTTCCGGGGAACTCAATGTTCAAGTGGACTCCCTGAGCAGGGGAGAAGTCTCCCATTACGAATGGGAGATGAACTGGAGATACCTCGAACCTCTGTTCTGGGAGTGGGGTCATTCCAGAATAGATGTATTTGTCACGGCAAACAATCGAAAGTGCGAACAATTTTGTTCCAGAGGAGGGATGCACCCAAGGTACCTAGGGGACGGTCTTCTGCAACCTGGGCATTTCCTCATGTCTTCATGCGACATTATGCCCTGGATGTCCGGAAGCATCGCAGAGCACAGCTGGGTACCCTGGTCCTTCAAGCCGCTACTTCAGCATAACCGCCAGCTCCCTCCTCCAGGTAAGCCTAGCTTGCTAATCTCCCATGAGTGCGAAGCACAGAGACCACGAAGAAGATAAACAGGTTTCCTACCTGTAACTGATGATCTTCGAGTAGTCATCTGTGCATTCACACTACCCGCCCTCCTTCCCCCAATGCTGCTGGTCATGGTACTCTTGATAGGTGGCGGCGGGAAGGAACTGGCGGGATATTCGCGCCCATCAGGTGGGCATGCACACTGGGGATGTCGCGCATGCCTACCGGGGTCGGGCAGCGAAAAATCCCAAACTTTGGAGTTACTGATCAGGGATCAGTGCTGACGCTTCATCCCATGAGTGTGAATGCACAGATGACCACTCGAAGATCATCAGTTACAGGTAGAAAACCTGTTGTTGTTTTTTTAAAAAAAAAAAAGTAAAAATTTTTCTTTTAAGATTTCAGATGTTTCTGCAAACTTGGGGTATTTTTCAGGTTTGTAGAAAGAAATGTCTTATTTGTTCGCTGCTCCAGTCACTGGATTTAAGTATTCTCAGATTTGGCTGACTTCGCTATTAGGCTATACAAGTGGGTGGCTCACGAGTTTTGCAGGGAGAATCCCATCTATCCTCTTATCACCAAGCCTGGCATGGGTGCAGGCTCCAGCACTCACCTTTGAGCCTGGTGGTGGCAGTGCCTGGAAGGCGCTCCAAGCACAGAACTGTACCTGGTGCCCACTGCAGCCAGGCTGAGAGCCTCACCCATTACCCACCGTTGTGGCAGCTGGGCCAAGAGTGGCTCCTTGAAACAGCCACTGTCATCTGTTCAGAAAACACTTTGATTTAATTGAGGGGGGATTTAAAAAAAATTGATATTTTCTGCGAACCTGGGCAATCCTCCAAGTTTGCAGAAAAACCTGTTCATTTTTGGTATGGCCCTGATCCATGGGTTTAGGTGTCTACAGATGCGGGGCCATGTGTCACTAATCTGTATTTAGATGATTTACATACTATGCTTAACTGTAGAAATTGGTGACAGCTTACAGCAAGTATGACAGTATGAACATAAGATGATCAGTATAAGGCAAATGCTGCTACTACTATATTGAAAACAGTATTAAAATTAATCAGAGTTGCTATAAATTGTACTGGTAAACAAGTTTTAACTTGCCAGCTAAAAGCCATCCAGATAGGCACAAGTCAAGTGAATATTAGGGGGAAATTATCTAGATGAGACACCATAGGTATTTCACTTGTGAATGTGGGAGGTGGGACACCCAGAGCTAGCCTCTGACAAGGATCTTTATCTTGAAATAATAAATATAGCTGAATATATTCTGCAACAGCATTCTTGAAACTTTGTTCTGCCACAATGTTCCATCATGTAATTAGTGCTACAACTGTTTACTCCATGATGATTAGAGAAAATTAATTTACCAACATAGAAGGAGCCATAGGAGATTCGGCAATGGAGCAATGCAACTCAGTGTGAGCCAAAAACAACGCAGCCTTCATGGGCCAGTGTGGCAGAAGATAAAGGACTAAGAAATTTACAAAAAATAAAGAACTCTGGTTTGAAATAGAGCTATATAGGAAAAATAACCTGTTGGGTTCATATTCTTTGGTTACACTTATGAGAATCACTATTTTATGCTCCATTGCTATAATGTGGAAGATTATTTATGCAATTATTGAGCTCCGATATTTGTCATAGATGGTTAATAGGAAATACAGACACGTAGTTTTGTAGCATATTATTTATCATATACTACATTTTCTCAATACGTGTAGTGAAAATACTAAAAATAGAATTTGTTATACACAGAGTTTGTAGTTTTTTGATAGTTTGTGTCACTGTGGTTCCCAGTGTGCAATTGTTTGAGCAGGTTCATATGATGGTATTCTTTTCCAAAGTAACAGTGGAAAGCAGATCAAAAGTTACTACTATGTCCTTCTGACCTTCTGTTTTAGTTCCAACTGTGTCTTCTCCAAAAAAGAAGAAACACAAAAAATACAGAAGTGTTATCTCTGACATATTTGATGGGACCATCATAAGTTCAGTACAGTGTCTGACATGTGACCGGGTAAGTATGGCAATCTTGTCCTCTTTCCACCCTCATACACAGGATTTTCTGTTCTTTCTTGCTGAACATGCCCTGTATCTATTTTCTTCTTATTCGCTGGTCTGTCCCACCTTGTCACGTTATCTTTGCCAAATTCCATCAGGGCCTTGCAGGACCTTGTACAATTCTGCAGGGCCTGCAAGGCAGAGCTGTCCAGCCAGGCTTTTGATTGAGGATGGCAATGGTTTCCATCTCAGCTGGCAACCTCTTCTGTTCTTTTGCGTCATGCTCACTCTCCCCCTCACCTTCGAAGTGGCCGGGAGTCTGTAACTGGAATAATGAATAAGTGATAATACTCACCAATAGTTAAATGTATTTTAATTATTTATTATTTTATCTGGTTATGTTTTAATGCAGTAGCAGGAATTGGGCAATTCACAATCACAATAAATGTATTTTGATGCTGACTCAGCCTGAGGACTTGAGAGAAAAGACTGATTATGTCCCTATATTTGTGCTTCTATAATGGCACATGAGGGGCTTTTGGAAGTTCAAAAATAAAGTATTTTATTTAACTTTGAAGGGAAAAGATCAGGTGGAATCAGGGGTAGGATGTTTCAGGTGAAACGTTACGACAAACTGATGTTAACTTTGTAATCACATTGTTCCAAATAATAGGTTGCCAACAAGTAAGTGTTTTTGTTTTTCCACAAGATCTTTAAAACTTTGAAGTGAGAGGCTTTCTTTTCCGTTCCTGCTTTAACCCACAAACATAGGTTTCTCAATATCACTGACACTTTGCATCTAGAAGGCAGGAACATTCAAGGTTCCCAAATCCTTCTTTCTAATAAATCAGGGATTACTCCTTTTTTATCTCCCTTTTCACTGGACAGAAACTACTTTTCTTCACTAGAACCTTTTTTGGCTTAATGAGGATCTTCTGTGATCCTCTCTAGTGGATACTAAACTGTTTCTTCAGCTGTCAGTTCCCAACTGTCATTTCTTAACTGATGCTCTCCACAGAATTCTATTTAAACAGCCTATCACTCAATGTTTCTCAGACTTTGTGAGGAGTTAACTCATGACAGTCCATTACAACAACTGGAAGCAATTCCCCGTTTCGGCTTGAATGGGGATCCTTTCTGATCCTGACATTCCTTTTGTGCCCTTCCCAATCCACAGTGGTTCTTAACTGTTTCCCAATTGTCATACTTAGCTGACATTCTCCACAGAACATATATGAACATATGAAGCTGCCTTATACTGAATCAGACCCTCGGTCCATCAAAGTCAGTATTGTCTACTCAGACTGGCAGCGGCTCTCCAGGGTCTCAAGCTGAGGTTTTTCACACCTATTTGCCTGGACCCTTTTTTGGAGATGCCAGGGATTGAACCTGGGACCTTCTGCTTACCAAGCAGATGCTCTACCACTGAGCCACCGTCCCTCCCCCTAATTCCATTTGAACAGCCTGTCACTCAGAGGTTCTCAGACTCTGTTAGGTATTAACCCTCAGTAGTCCGTCACATAAAGGAAGAAAAGTTGTGCATTCCTGCAGTCCATGGACCCCATGCAACAAGTCTTTTTTATATAGAAAGGTTAATGCTTTTATTCATCTCTGGTACATCACTTCTTGTGATCAAATGAACCCCTTGGCTATTTCCAAAAGCTTTGAATAAACACTTTTAATTAGTTGTCAGTGAGGTATATTATTGATAGTTTTGAATGCAAAACTAAAATAGAACATGGGGAATGTCTCCCTGATGGAAGAAGTTTGAAGAGATGATCTCCGAGTTCCGTTCTCACTTTAGCCCCCGATCCCTTATCATGAGGGATCCTCATGATAACTCCTCTCCCCCAGAATCAGGGGGGGGGGAGGTTGCAGGCTGTTAGGAGGGGAAGGTAGGAATTGATCTGCTTCTACTGAAGAAAAATTGATGAGCTGAAAGTTGAAAACTAATAAATTGGAAGTATGGTTGACCTGTGGGTTTTTTTTGTCATAGGTTTCTATTACCCTGGAGACTTTCCAGGATTTGTCATTACCTATTCCAGGTAAGGAAGACCTTGCTAAGCTGCATTCTGCAAGTCATCAGACTTCTCTTGTCAAAGCAGGTTCTTGTGGTGAAGCATATGCTCCTCAAGGGTGGATAGCATTTTTTGTGGAATACTTCAAAAGGTTGGTTTCTTTCCAGTGCTTGGATATCTTAAATTGATGTTTCTGCTATACTGGCAGGACATTTGCTGTTTTTTCTATCAATGATATTTCAGGTTTGTTGTCTCATGTGTTCCTAGCTGGTTTTGGGGTCCAACAGTAACCTTACAAGACTGTCTTGCTGCATTTTTTGCCAGAGATGAACTAAAAGGTAATAGACTATTATTCATAATATTTTGTCTTATTAAAACATAAGTTCCGTATTATGTCTGTCACTTCTTTTTCTTTTTGCACTGGTTTACAGATTTACAGATTTTTAAATGATTAGAAACATTTCACAATGTTCCTTTTAAGCTATGATTGAAATTGCAGTTTTATATATATAAATATATATTCCCAGTTTATTTATTTTTATATATATATATATATATATATATATATATATATATATATATATATATATATATATATATATATATTCATTCCAAAGTGGACAAAGGTTCAGAAAAGTCAGTGGAGAAATTTTCCCTTTGTCCTATTATTACTCGACACTAATTGGAGAGCCAGGCTCCAATTTATGAGAGTAGTCTCCTAATAGAGAAGTGTAACTTGTTGAGGAAATGATAAAAGGCAATTTGTTAATCACATATTAAATGTATTCCTGATGATAAAATGCTGTAATTGTAATTTGTCTTACAGAATCAGTAGTGCTTTAGCTTACACTATTGAAGAAATGGGTTTTTTTTAAAATAATGATTGTGCTTCCTTCTTTGTGCCTGCAGGTGACAATATGTACAGTTGTGAAAAGTGTAAAAAGTAAGTTACGTACTTTCAATTTTTTGATCAAGGCACAACTAGAAGAAAATTATAGTAATTGTACATTGTCTGAAATATGGTTTTAGAAAATTGTTCTTGTGGATATATGATCACTGTTCCTTTCAAAAATAAATACATTTTAAATGTAGGATCCAGTCCTAAGCTCACTTATTTTAAAGTAAATTACATTATAAATAACTTCTGCTAAAATTGAAATGCTACATTAGGCTTGAAATTTACTTCTTACCTAGGACAGGTGGGAATTAACACCTGGTAAACATCTCAAATGTGACTCATCTATGAATACCGTGTGTAGCTTGCTCTTGCACATGCAGTGGTGACAGTGCTTTGCAAGGAGGGTCCCCACTTCTTTCCAGACATAATATCAACTAGCTTCTGCTCTGGAAGGAAACTGATCCCTGTCATCTTACTGTTTGGTTTGGAAAGTTCAGTTTTATGGCATTTAGAAAAGGCACTGTCTCTGCCATGCTTGGTGCTTTGTTGGTATGCATCTTTTGCAAGTTTACAGATGATAGGCCTTTATTACCTTTATATGCACACACAAACTGCTTTCGTTGTTCACAAGAGTGATTTATATATTGCTTATTTCTACATTTACATGCTGAGAGGAGATAAGTGAATTTTCTTAGCTTGTGGAGACCAGAGTTCTAATTCATAGTCTGCATTTCCAAAATATTTGTTACGTGTTCCCATAATGGGATAACCATATAAAGTCTGTTGCAGCAAAAAAGACAGGAGTCTTGTGGTGGTTAATAGGTGGACAGGCAATGAAGTGTACACTTTTGTGGGCTACAGTCCACTTCATCAGATGCCTGAAAACGATTTTCAGTCAGCAAAAGTGCTTTCTATCACTTTGTCACCTCGTATGCTTTTGGAATTTCTATAGATATGTTACAAACTGTGGGCTGTCTCACTATTGCACTTGTACAAGGCACATTCTGCTGGCTGAACAGCCTGTTACACTGGCAAAAGACTTCTTGTGCTAATGGAGCATACTTTGTTCCAATGGAGTGCACTGCCCTTTGCTGACTGGTGTGGTAGGATCCTATCTTTATTTCCTTTTTTGGCTTTTAAGTCGTTCTTTTTTTTTTCTTTGCTGTAAAAATGGACTTGCTGGAACAAGTCTAGCTCACCACCTAGTGGTGCATAATGCTAAAAGAGCTAGAACTTTTGACTGCCAGACAATCTTAGGATCTCCTGGCTATATTACACACACTGCCATTCAGTAATTAATTCTGATAACAGGTTTCATGTATCTGAAGGGGGCAGTAGGCCACAGAAGTTTATGCTTTGATATATCTTTGAGATGCCACAATAACCACATATTCATACAATATAAGACTTCAAAAATTCTTTTCTAAAAACATTTGATTACATTCCTGTTCAGAACTGAAATATTTGTTTTTACTGTAGGTTAAGAAATGGAGTGAAGTTCTGCAAAGTTCAACGTTTTCCTGAGGTATTTTAAATTTTATGTATTCTACATTGCAGAAGGTGGTATACATGATTCTCTCCCTTCTACGTTTCATCCTTATAATAGTTCTGTGAAGTAGGTGAGAAGTGGCTGACCCAAGGTCACTCAGTACTTTAAGATACTTGTGCTAAGGTACTATTAAGTTACAGCAGTTTGCAGCTCTCAACCAAGTATTGAATATATTTGCAATTTAAATTATGGAAGACATACATTTGTGTTTTTCTTATCTATGCCAAGGGGGGGTTTTTTGTAGAAAAAGCCCAGCAGGAACTCATTTGCATATTAGGCCACATCCCTGATGCAAAGCTAGCCAGAACTGCATTCCTGTGTGTTCTTGCTCCAAAAGAGCCCTGTCTGTGCCAAATAGTATACTTCTGTATGCTGATTTAAATAATGCGTATTATAAATTAAAGCAGTAAATTAAGATTAGGTTTGATAGAAAATATTGCATGTATTTTCCCCAGATGTCTATTTTTCCAAATAAAGCAAATAACAACAAAGCAGAAGATATTTTTAGATGGCAAGCATTTTTTTAGCTTGCCCATGGAGCCTGATGCACCCTGTACAGTTCCAAATGGCTCTGCGGGGCCCCCTGGCGATTCTCTAGATGACCTAGTAGTCTTGGCAAGACAGGCTCTCTATGGCTGTTGATCACTCAATAGTCATATTGATCACTCCCCGGTGCCCTTGCGTCCTCATTCTAAGCTGGCCCTGTGGTATAACCCAGAATTGTGGCTGATGAGATGAAGGCTCAGACAGCTAGAAAGGCAGTGGCAACATACTCGAGACAAAGCGACTTGAACATCTTATAGAGAGTTTATGTCCACAAGGCAGACCAAACCATAGGGAATTGGACAAAGGCTGTGAGGCTTTTGCGACTTTTTTCGCAGATAAAATCTCGTCACTCTGTCACGACCTCCCTGCCACACTTGAAACAGTATGTGAACTCGAGGCTCCGTGCCTGTTTTCCAGACCAGCTTTGAATCGTTTTGCAACACTCAGCCTGGAGGAAGTTGACAGAATTCTCTCTAATGTGTGCTCAACGACGTGATTTGGACCCTTGCTCATCCTTGCTGATTAAAGCTTGCTGGATGGAGCTATGATATCCTGTACGGGATATCGTAAATAGATCCTTCTCTGAAGGGCTTTTTCTAATGCCCCTTAAAGAGGCGGTGGTCTACCCTCTCTTGAAAAAGTCAACATTGGACCCGGCCAAATTGGCACACTATCAGCCGGTCTCAAATTTACCCTTTTTGGGTAAAATTATTGAGAGGGCAGTAGCGCTACAGAGCTTTCTGGAGGATGCTTCCATCCTAGACCCTCACCAGTCCAGCTTCTGCCCAGGTCATGGGACGGAGATAGTAGTGGTCACCCTGGTGGATGATCTCCAGTGGCATTTGGATCGAGGTGGTTTGGTGGTACTGATGTTGTTGGATCTGTCAGCTGTGTTCGATACAGTTGACCAGTTGCTGACCCACTGCCTTGCAGAAACAGGGATTCAGGGGTTGGCCTTGCAGTGGCTCTCCTCTTTGCTTCATGGTTGGGGACAAAGGGTGGCGACTGGGGGACAGTCATCCCAGAGACACCAGCTTAACTGCAGTGTGCCTCAGGGGGCGATGCTTTCCCTGATGTTGTTTAACATCTATATGCACCCCCTTGCACAGATTGCCCGGAGGTATGGGGGTTGCCATCGGTACACTGATGACACCCAGCTCGATCTATTGATGGACGGCCAGTCTGGCTGTGCCCCAGAAAATCTGGACTTGGCTCTGGAAGCTGTGGCAGACCTAGTCAACTGAAGCTGAATCCGACAAAGACAGAGGTTCTTTGCCTGAGTTGTGGCAGTCTGGGTAGGGAAATCCCCATACCAACTTTTGATGGTGTGCCACTTACAACGGCCCCCAGGGTCAGAAGTTTGGGGGTGCTACTAGAGCCTTCTCTAACAATGAAGGCCCAGATAGCAGCCACTGCCAAATCCACCTTTTTCCATCTCAAGCAGGTAAGGCAATTGGTCCCTTTCCTCGAGCGTGGCAACCTGGCAGCTGTGATTCAAGCTATGGTCACCTCAAGATTGGATTACTGTAATGCCCTCTACATGGGGCTGCCCTTGTCTCGAATCTGGAAACTACAGCTAGTACAGAATGCAGCAGCCAGGCTGTTATTGGGACTCTCCATATGGGAGCACATACAGCCGGGGCTGCGGGAGCTGCATTGGCTGCCGGTAGTATACCAGATTCACTACAAGGTGCTGGTCATTACCTTTGACGTCCTATATGGCCAAGGACCTGTCTACCTTAGAGACCATCTCTCCCCACAGGTTCCCCAGAGGGTACTCAGATCTGGAATGTAGAACCTATTTTTGATCCCTAGGCCGAGGGAGGCAGGATTAAAACCACCAGGGAGAGAGCCTTCTCAATCGCTGCCCCCTGTTGGTGGAAACAACTGCTGGAGGAAGTTAGAGCCTTGCAGAATCTCGCCCAGTTCTGCAAGGCCTGCAAGACATTATTTTGACTTGCCTTTAACTGAATTGCTGCTATAGTAGCATAAAAGGATACCTCAGAGCAGTGAATACTACCGAAAACGAAATGACCTTAGTATCAATACTGTTTACATTGTTTTAATTGCCTGTACTGTTGATCTGATTAATTGTTTAATGCTTAACTTATTGAACTGTATTGTTACTATGATTTATTTTATTGTTGTGAGCCACCCTGAGCCTGCTTTGGCAGGGAGGGCAGAATATAAATCTAATAAATCAAACCAAATAAAAAAATTTCGGAAGTTTTGGTTTTAAAATTTCTAGAAATTTTACAGCTCTAATTCTAAATAATCAAATTGCAGTTCATGAAAAGAATTATACATCTGATCATTATGTAGTAGCTGAAAATTAGGGCAGAAATATTACTGGTACTCCAGAGGGTGAATAATTACTTAGGGGACGAGAAGGAAGAAGTTCTTGTTTGGACCCTACAAAGGTAACTGAAGAATCAGTGCAATATTCTTTTGGAAAAATATTTTAAATATAATAATTATTTCCCTGATAAATTAACACTGCAGTTAATTTTACGCATGATTTCCTTACACTTCACTATAGGAAGAGGAAAAGCAGATCTGAATTTATGAGTAGCATACCAAATTGCCTTTTTGTAAGTAAATTCCCAACAAAGGAGTTGTGTGAAATTCATATATGACTGCTTATATAGGATACTTGTGCAGGAAAACACTATAACAGGTGTCAAATGAGTGGCCCGGGGGCCGAATCAGGCCCCGGAGGGTATCTATCAGGTCCCTGAGTGGCTGGCTGTTATCTGCTTCCTTCTCCCTATCTCTTGCTTCCTTCTGCATAACAGCTTGTTTTGCAAGGCTTGCTCAATTGCACAGGAGCTACAAAGCAAAACCTCTATTTCTCCATTGACTAGGGCTCCTCCATTTGGGAGGAAGGGGGGAAGGCAGAGCTTGTTTTCCCAGACTCTCTCAATTGCACAGCAGAACTACAGACCCAAGTCTCTCTTCCTTCTATTGGCTGAGGCTCCTCCCCCTCCTGGGGAAGGAAGGAAAGAGCTAGAGCTGACTTTGTCCAGTTCCCTAGATTCCATGGGAGAAATACAAAGAAAGCACCTTTAAGACAGACTACTAACATTTTAAGCATGTTTTTAAAAAAATATATTTAATTGTGTTTGTCTGTGCCCTTTATAAAGTTTATATCTCTGCTCCCTAATCTTAAATAGGTATACACATGGCCTACTGCGACATGGCCTGGCCCATCCTGACATAGCCCGGCCCAACAAGGCTTCATTTATATCAGAACTGGCCCTCATAACAAATGAGTTTGACACCACTGGTCTATAAACTAAACACCACCAGCTGCAAAGATTATATTTTTAAAGAAACGGCAGAAGAGGGCTATTGCCAGGATGCTTGTGTAATAACTTAGATCAGGGGTGTCAAACTCATATGATATGAGGGCCAGATGTGACATAACAGAGACCTTGCTGGGCCGGGCCATGTGTATCATAAAGTGTAATGCCAGGTAGCAGAGATATAAACCTTATAGAGCATAGAGAAACACAACTAGTTTTTTTTAACTTAAAACATTACCATGTTTACAATATTTTGTTTAACAATTTCTGATAACTGACCCCTCTTGCTCTGAATTATTGCATCAAAATCTGAAGACAATTTCTGTGCTGTAGCAATCTTGATTATGCTGTTATTAAGATGTATATCTGTAAATTGCAAGCCTACTTTTGATTTATTGAAATGGCTGGGCATTGCGAGCTTTTGTACAAAAGTGCTTTGTGTGCTGGTCAAGAGCATGTGAAGGCACCATAGACTGAAGGGTATATCTATAAAACTATAATCTTTTCCAGAAAAATAACTGCAGCTTCTATGAGGCAGTGCAAGTATAGAGAGACAGCCAGTATAGTGGTCACCATTAGCCTACTATCTGAGAAACCTGGGTTAAAAATCTGCAGTCCACACAGGAAATGTGCTGGACACACACACTCAGCCTAATCCACCTCATTATGGATTGTGATTATTCCTCATCCAAACTGTTTCCATTGCTTTCCTATTGAAAAAAGACTGGATCAGGGCATGAATACAGTGAAAAGGGGGAGGGAACCCAGTTGCACCCAGGAGTGTCCTGTCAAAATGAGCTTAATGAGAGAGAGAGAGAACAACAAGGCAAAAAGCTCATACTTTGAATAAAACTGTGTTAAAGCTCTTAGGGGTTCTCTCCCCCCCCCCCATTTCTCCAGTGGAATTGAGGCAGCTGAGCAAAGCAGCCTCTGCTCTTTCCCTCTTCCCCCTCCCTTTTCCCCAAGGGAGGAGGAGAAGCCTCAGCCAATGAAGGGGCTTGGCTGTTTGATTAAGAAAGCCAGGCTGTATCAATTGCAGAGCAGAGCTACAGAGCGAAGCTCATCCATTGGCTGATGCTCCTCCTCCATTGGGGAAAAGGGAGGGGGGAAGAGGGAAAGAGCCAGAGGTTGCTTGGCTTGGTTGCATTACAGGGAAAAGTACAAAAATGGCAACCAAAGAAGTAGGCGAGAAACACAAAAATGGCGACCAAGGGAAGCAGAGGAGGGAGAATAAAGCAGACAAAGGCCATTTGCTGGTGGGCCTCTGGGGGGCAGATTAGGCCTGGGGGGCGCATGTTTGACTCCCCTGACCTAAATGGTAGTACTAAATTGCCTGGTAACTTTATACTAAGAGAAGACATTAATAAACTTTTTAAAGAGTCTGTAATTTCTTCCTTACAGATATTATGTATTCATCTAAAAAGATTCAGGCATGAACTTATGTTTTCCACAAAAATTGGAACTCATGTGTCCTTTCCTTTGGAAGGACTTGATCTTCAGTCTTTTCTTTCTAAGGACAGCCCAGCTCAAATAGTGACATACAATCTCTTATCTGTTATCTGCCATCATGGAACTGCCAGCAGTGAGTACATTTCTCTCTTTCTCTCACCCACCAGGCTATGTATTGTTGTATGCTGCATTTTATGCAGCTCACAGAATCAAGGATTTTACATTAAATTTCTTAAACTAAATTTTCTTCTTGTCATTCTTGAATGTAGATGGACATTATATAGCTTATTGCCGGAATAATTTAAATAATCGATGGTATGAATTTGATGATCAGAGTGTCACAGAAGTACCAGAAGCAGCTGTCCAAAATGCAGAAGCTTATGTTCTTTTTTATAGGTGAGAAAATCTGGTAATATTTATTGGAGTATATTTTTAGTAGGTAGCAAATCCCATCACACTTGTATATCAGCTGCAGTTGTGAAATTTTGGCCTGCAAAAATTTGCAGAGATGTAGAAAAGCTGACAGCATGCTTCCCAATTAATGGAGTTCTTGATTAAGTATAATTGTGAGCCAACAAATGTTTTTTGAATGCTTCTCTGCAGAAACTAATTTTTGTAAGATTCTGTTCCCCCAGGAACACTATTCTGAAACTGTAGTAGGAGAAGGGAGGCAAAGAAGTCGTGTTATGCTGACAGAAATCTTTTTGTCAGTGAAACCTTTTGATGGAATCCAAGCCAGTGTAAAAGTAAAACATGCCTTGGATTTTCTGCAATATATATCTCACTTCAGTAGAGGTTGGCACTGGGAAAGTTGGTATTAATATGATAATCTCTAGGGTGACAGAGAACACTGCTTTAGCTCGTTATTGTTGTTCAGTCGCACAGTTGAGTCCAACTCTTTGCAACTCCATGGACAAAGTCACTCCCCCCTGTCTTCCACCATCCTCCAAAGTCTGTTCTCCGAAGTCTGTTCTACTGCTTTAGTAGAACAGTGTATATAAAATTAAAATGTAAGCCAAAGTGGCTTTAATGTTCAGATGTTTAAGTGTGATACTAAATTCATTTCTAGTACATGTGCACAGATAGTAACACAGATCCCTAGATAAGTTACTGCAATTTGCCCCTGTTTATAAATCACTTTGAATAGTCTGTATTCCCTTGTTTTAATTCATAAGAGGATGCATGCAGGAAGGATTCTACAGTCCAATAAAATGCTATTGCAACACAAGAAATTGTTGGCACTTTATTAGCTGGGAGCTGGAAAACTAGGGGTTTCACTGTAGTAATCTGAAATTTCCCAGCACTTACAGTTGAGGTTTTCTTGAAACTTGAGCAGGGTCATCAAAAAAGGCGGCTATTCAGATTTTTAGAGCAAAGAATTTCTATAAATGGGACAGGAAGCGTAAATTTTGCAAACCAGCAGCAAAATTATGTGAAGGGGTAAATACATTATTGTTTGTATTATTCTGAAGCACTAGGGTCAAACGTAAACTGAAATTACCTAAAATATATCTGGTTATTTATAAATATTGCAGTTAGCTTCAGTTGCACTTATTCCAGTTTGTAGCAGAAATTTATGTGGATTGGGTTCAGCTATTGAATGCATCACTTATGCTTCAAGAGTTTGATAGAGCTACAATGCAACTTAAAATCTTCTAAAATGTTTTCTGCTTAGAATGCATCAATATTTGAATTGTTGCTTTAATATTTATTGGTATTTTCCAGTAAGCTGTTGCTATATTTCATGTGTCATTGCATCAGACATCTCTAAAACTAAAATTCTACAGAGATAAAAGATCAATATGAATCTGAAGAAATACTTGTAGTGTATTAATGGAAGCTTTAATTGGGTGCTTTAAGATGTGTAACTAAGAAAAGACAGGATAATAGTATATAGACAATACATGATTCCTGTGATCTTTTAATGTTTTCGTTTCACTGTAATAGAAAAAGCAATGAAGAAGCTAAAAAAGAGAGACAAAAATTATCAAGCCTTAATGTAATGGAACCAAGCCTCCTCCAGTTTTATATTTCTCGCCAGTGGCTAAATAAATTCCGGACCTTTGCAGAACCTGGACCTATTTCAAATAATGACTTTCTCTGTACTCATGGAGGTGAGAGTTCAGTTTTGAAAAATAATCAGACTCTTACGATTAAAGGCCTTTCTTATCCTGAGAAGTCTTTTTGTTTGCTGAAAAAATTATGCCACTTTCCCGATGTTCAAAAGAAGTTAATGTGTAAAATAAACAAAAAGCAACAACATAAAGACCCACGATAGAAGGGTCAACCAAACATGTTTTGAGATACTGTTTTTCATCCTTTCTGAAAGATGTAGCTTTTAAAACATTATTTAGCAGAAAGCTCCAAAGGTTTTTGCTGATATCCCCCCAAATCTTTGTTTCCATCACCTTTCTCACTTGATACATTGACACAACTGCGGTGAAGACAGCTGGCCTTAGCTAACTATTGTGTGGATTCAGAGATGATTTTTCAAGTATGTGGGCTCTAAGCTGTGAAAGTCTGAATGGTAAAACCAGCATATTGAATTAAATCAGCTGGTAGGGAATGGAACAGGCATGGAACAGGTACTACTGTGATGGCTTTACAAAGCAAACTTGCTATTGAAAATTCATTGAATATTTGTGCTTGAATCTTTTAAAAATCTTTTACTATCACATTACCATTGTGGTTCATATAATTGCTCTTGATTTATCCTAAATATGTTTGCAGTTTGCACATGGGGGTCAAGTGGAAATCTTACTGAACGTTGCAATCCATGATAACTTTGGTCATCACACAGAGAAGCATAGGAAAATGAAGATGAGAATGTTTTTATGCAAATGTTTATGGTTTAAACATTCATGTTTGGTGCAAGTGATAAAAGCTGGTTTGTTCCCAGTTTTGTGATCTTGTTGGTTTCCAGTTTTCTGATCTTGTTTTCTTTGAACATTACAACAGAATTTTAAAGTTCAGGGCATATAAAATCCTGTAAATAACTAGTTTGATTTTTAAAGTCTGTAAATGCTAGGATTGCTGTCTGGTTTATGTTTCATTTTAGTAACAGAAATGCTTTTTAAGTTAGTGTAACCCACTTAAGAGCCTTTTCATCTAGTATTTTATTCAGCCATTCCAGTTAGAAATTAATATTTGTTAATCTGGTATGTGTCATTTCATTACCATGCAGATTTCTGTTTTGAGACCAACTCATTGTCATTACTTGTAGATAGGATTTTAAATTAAGTGTTCAAGGTATAATTAGCATTTTGAATTAACCCTTAAAGGTATAATTATGTTTATGGTGTAAAAGAGTAAACATAGTTACAACTTAATTTTTAGAAATCTATTTGGAAAAATTATTTAATTCAACACCTGCCTTGAGTTGAGGTAGAACAATATTTTTTTCCCGTGTATAAATTATTTTTATTGAACAATATTAATATATACAAAGAAAAACAAAATAATACATGATTTTGATGTCTTTTTCAACATTGCAGCCATTATAATAGGAAATTTCAACAAAGTATACTACAAATATCTGCTCTTTCAACACTTATATCAAAAGTATATTAGGCTTTTATAATAATGATTTTTGTATTATGTTATTCTTCATCATATGATTAATAAAAGGGTACCACACTGCTACAAATTTGTTTTGATATTGTGCGGCTATAGAATTTGTTAATGTATATGTTAATTTATGCATAATAAAGCATTCCCAAATTTGATTTTGAGACAGTTATATAATTCTGTTGATAATCCAGACTGCTCAATTTCTGGGGGGAAAATTGATCTTTCATTGTAATTTTCATTTTTTTACTTTTAAAAAAAGGCCTTTTGAATGGTGTCATTACTCTTGTAACACTTGCTATAACTGCTGAGAACAGCAAAAGTCATCATACTTTTCTTTACTTCACAGGAGTTCCTCCACACAAGGCTACTTCTATAGAGGACCTAGTAATAATGCTACCTCAAAACATCTGGGATAACCTGTACAGCAGGTGGGCTACAGTTTCTGTAAGGTGAAACTGAATGTTTTTGAAATTTTGAACATATGCTAAGGAATTATCACATGAATACAAGTAGACTTGTATCTGTGAAATATCCACATAGTGTTGTACAAGACATTACCTTTTTCACAAAAGTGAAAACTGTCAACATTTATTTATTTATTACATTAGATTTATATCCCACCCATTCTATGAAGACTCAAGGCAGCTACAATTTGCAATTTAATTTAATTGCAGAATTTTAATTCTTGATATATCTTTAATGACTGTCAGTTTAAAAATGTTAAGTTCTAGTATTGCTCTTAAGCTGCAGTAGATTGTTGCTATAAATTTTACAAAATGGATCACACAAATATCTTGTGGAGGCCCTGTGCTGAAATGTAAAGGTATCATTCTGCTAAACCATAAAGCTATACATACCTTCTGCTCATCATCATTGTCAAACAAGGTGGGAATTTGTTTTAAGAAAGTAAAAGGTATGTGAGGTAATTGTATTAACTTCTATCATTTTTAATATTATGTGTGTTCACATTACATTTTGGCGTATTCTTTGATGTACACATGACATAAATTGTGCAAATTTTATTTAGATGTCAGCTGTACCTGAGCACACCAGTTTAGTTTATAATGTAGCCTGTTCAAACTGCACTTAACATTCTAATATCATAGATGAGAGGGGGGAAACTTAATCTTTTAACAGCAGGTATGCTTCATATTAGGAAAAACAGATAAGATAAAACAAAAATTGTACCAGGCAGGGTGGTGATAATTGACAACATAGTAGCTTAACCCTGGAAGACAAAAACACAAAGATACTAGCTAGCAGGCCATGCTGATCTATAATAATTGTAGAATACTGAACCTTTTTGGTAAGGCCTTCTATCACTATTCATGTATTGCTGCCTACAGTCCTTTCTATGTGCATTCCTGGGTCACAGCTGGACACAGAAATATGGCTTACAAGTCTTATCTGGGAAGGCATTTTAAAACAATACAGTAGTATTTTTTTGTTGTGGGAAGCCAGCCACCGGTATGGGGCAATGGCTGCACTGAATGGCGGCCCTGGCCCATTGCAAACATGCCTGGGGCAGAAGTGACATTGGGCTGTGTGAGTTAGATTGTGAGTTAGCTAGTTGTCCTCCCTCTTTTGTGTTGTTAAATGACAATAAGTATTATTCACGTGTGGAAACTGATGAATGGGATGTCATCTCCTAATAGGATACTGATGGGAAAGGGAATTTTGACATGCTAAACCATAAAACGTTTGCACACTACAATGGCAAAATACCATTATATTTATTGATATTCAAATGTAAGAATTTGCTTTCAGAAAAAGTATTACCAGGTGTCTTCAGGTATTATATGATTTTTACAGGCCTCATTCTGACTTAAAAAGAAATATCATTATAAAGGAATCCTCCTTTACTAACCAACCACTAAAAATGCTGTTAGACAGCTAAAATAAAACCTTTCTTTTTCTCATAAAGACTTTTAAAAAAACTGTCATTTTTTCGAGCCTTCCCTGTGGAGGAGAAACAAACATCAGACAGGTGAAACTACACATGCTGTACTCTTGAAAAAATTTACAGGTTTAATTGTGCAAATTAAAGAATGTATTCTGGAGTTTGATATAAATTGGAGCCAGTTTCTCATAATACATGGTCTCTAATGTAGAAAGGTGTGTGTCTAGAGACAAAATGCAAGTAAATTTGTAGAAAGGAGCAAAAGAGATAGGCTAGCCTATGTGGTTCAAGTTGAGAAAATACACAACTTTTGACATTTGTTACTATTTACAAAAAAAGGATATGTAACAATTTAAATTGATTTAACACATTGTTATAGGTATGGTGGAGGACCTGCCGTTAACCACTTATATGTTTGTCATACTTGTCAAATGGAAGCAGAGAAAATAGAGAAGCGAAGGAAAACAGAATTGGAAATGTTTATTCAGGTAATATGTTCTTTCTCTCTTATTAAAGTAGCAATTTGTTTGCCTGATTTTTTTTATTCTTAAAAGCAGTTTTGCATGCTTCATACAATTAGTTAGATGTGAGTCCATTAGCGCCTTAAAGATAACAAGATTTTAGGGTATAACTTTTGAGAGTCAGAAGGCAACTGTGACTCTTGAAAGCTTATACCTCCAAAATGTTATTGGTCTCTAAGGTGCTACTGGACTTGAATAAGTCTTCTCAGTGGCCATTGTGGAGGGAGGACTTGGAGTTAGGCCAACAGCAGCAGCCAGGCAACTTGTTACCACGCAGTGTGCACAACTCACCCAGGTGCAGTGAGGGCTGCTGGAAAAAGTGAAGTCATCTCTGTAATTCTTTGTGGATACCCTGCTTGTATTGTATCTAAAACTGAGTTTGTTTTATGTCATTCAGCTCAACAGAGCATTCCAAGAGGAAGAATCTCCATCCATATTCTATTGTATAAGTATGCAGTGGTTTAGAGAATGGGAAGGGTTTGTGAAGGGCAAGGACAGTGGTAAGTAGCTTTCAAAACTCTGCAATGGAGATAATGTGCTGTATATGTATTTGTTTTGTATGCCTTAATAATTGCTATGCCGTGCTGTCAGAACAAAAATAACTGAAAATTTAGAAATAATAATAATAACAGAAAGAGAAGGGCCTAATGCATAATTTGGCACATTGCAGGAGCTCCCATTGGTATCTACCATGTTCTGCTATTAAATCAATCAAGAACATCTTGTTTGTTTGCAACTATATTTCTAAATATAAGTATTTAAATTGTAAATATGTTTCTTTATTTTAATGTTGTTTTAATGTTTAATACGTTTTAATGTTTCCCACCTTGAGAACCTCTAGTTGGGTTGAAAGGTGGCATAGCAATGTTTTAAATAAATATAAAGCCGCAATTTAAAGCTACATTTTAAGATCTTCATAAGAATTGTGACTAGGTTGCTTACGAATCTCAGTTCAGAAGTATATACAAAGCAAGAAAAAAGCAGGGTAGCTGCTGAAGGAAAGTCCAGCTGAAGATGTCCAGTTCCTTGTATGCTTGAAGATGAGTTCATTGAATTATGGGTCTGGATGCTAAACTCAATTAAAATGTTATTAGCAGTAGTGCCAGGATATACAGAATATGATCTTTAACAACTTAAACACTGCATAAGGCAAAAATAGAAGGCACATAGTGTGTAAAATTCATATCATTTTGTCATATCTCTTAAAATTAATTACGTACTTTTCTCTTTTCACTAGATCCTCCAGGTCCCATTGACAATACCAAAATTGCTGCCAGTAAATGTGGAACTGTTCTTTTGAAGCAAGGTATGGACTTACTGATTTTGCAGCTATTCTTCTTTTGCTACAGTGCTGTTGTGCATGTATCACTGACTGCTGCTTTATTTCTATTTTTGTTGTAAATTTACTACATCAGAAATGTGTAAACACTTTGGCTACAGTTCTCTATTCAGTTCTTGCTATTTCAGCTTTTCTAGTTTCCATTATAAAGAAGAGCACTGAGTTAACAGTCTGATGCTTTGGGAAAATAATACCTTGTGCCCAGGAGACTTTCTCACATATTCTTCAAGGATGTGAATAGTATCCTAGTATCTGACTGACAATTCCCATCTAAAACACTGTGTACTTGTCACATGTCTGCTTTACAGTACATGTTTTGACATCTATTCCTGTATTAATTGAGGTTCATATCTTTTTTTAACAGTTTTCTAGCCCTCCTGATTTGATTTGTATTATAAAAAGCTTCCACAAATATGCATGCTGAAGCTGTGCCTGCTTCAGACCAAAGAGCCACAAGCAAACACTTAGAGATGAGATTCCCCCCTGGTGTTCATAACTGTTGTCGTTCTCTTTCTTTTGAATTATAATATTTAGTGGTGATAATTTATTTGAATATTTTATATCACATTTCTTCTGCAAAGCAAGACTCAAAACAGTTTACAAAAAATAATCTAAAATCACAATATAACAATAAACTAGTAGTAGTTGTTAAGCAATAATTTGTAATTTCATTGGATAATATGCACATTATGAAAATCTAGGAATACACTGTTACCTGAAACAAGATAATTTTGAGTCTGCTGGACTTGCGTTTTCCTGGAACAGGGCTGAAACATTTTGTCTTTGAGAAGAAAATTTGAACAAATATCTATTACATTTTTATCTTGACTTGCCTCCAAATAGCTCAAGGAAGTATTGTCCCCATCTCCATTTTATTGTCACAACAGCATTATATGGTGGTTAGGCTGAGGTGGTGATTGGCCCAGTTTCACTCAACAGAGAGGGATTGTGAACATGAGTTATGCCTTTAAAAAAACCCAAACCCAATACTTTGTTTTCCAGGAGCTGATTCTGGACAGATTTCTGAGGAAACATGGAGTTTTCTCCAATCAATCTATGGAGGAGGACCAGAAATCATACTGCGGCCACCTGTTCCTCAGATTGAACCTGAACCTTTGGATACTGAAGATAAGATTGAATTAGAAACACACAGTCTGTAGTCATCATCAACATCTTCATTCTTTATATTGAACAACATACATTCCTAGATCTCTTCTATATTGCTGTTTTACTTTTGTTTCTCTGAAAGGGAACAGGATGTTGGGCATTATTGCATTTGTTGAAGAATGAATCAGAACTTGCAATTTAAAAATTCTAATGATTTGTTATGGATTGGTCTCAGACTGATAAATGTACCTTTCCAGTGCTATGTAATAGTATGCACAAAATAGCAATTAAGGATTTAATCATTATTTTCTGATCTCTCTGCATTTCCAGGCTGTTTTTAACCAAGTTATGTCACAGCTAGGATTTAAGGGTGCATATTTTAAACAGATTGTGGTGGTATTGTAAGAAAATGATCTAGTGTACTATGAAAACTCAGGAAAAGCTGTTTTATTTGCACTGCACTGTGTAAAAATAATGAAATAAATTTCAAGTGCTTTTCTTACATCAGATATATTAATTTAGAGGGAATGTTGTTTTGGTTGGTATATATAAGTAACTTATTGCCTATGCTTAAACCTGATATAAACCAGTAATACTATCAGTAAATAAACAAAACTATAATCTCTAGTATTGTTTTGAGAGCATGATGTTGTTATGCGACTAGCTTGTGTGCCTGAGATATTTCCTAGCCTTTTAAAATTACATGCATCTATAGTTCTGTGTGGGAAAATATCTTATTGTACAGTTAACACAATGATCATTGGCATGATTTATGATGTCAAAAATGGAATAGATAGACAAAGACTGCAAAAGCATTCTGGTTTATTCATATTGAAATGTTGAATGTTACCCAGTGCTTTTCTTTCTTCTCAAATACTGCTACCATATAAGCAATACTATTCTATGCTAGTTCAATAAAAAAACTATGTTAAAAATAGTTACACAGTTTGAACTTAAAGCACGATGAAATTTCATATTATGCGTATGTATTACATATCAATGTTGCATTAATATTTATTTGTGACACATATTGTAATTTCGAAAAATAAAGATCAGTTTTGAATGGAGAAACTTTGAGGATGCATATTCAGCCACGAATTGTTACAACATACTAGCAGTACCTATGATATAACTGGAGAATTCAAGAGCAAGATCTGCTGTAGGATATACCATTTCAATTCTTGTAAACATGAAAACAAACCCTGCTTTGTGATACTTCAGATTTTTGGTGCAAAGTAAATATATTGTTCAGCATACTAAACAAGGGTTTAGAATTCTAACAAACAAGCAGAAGGTTGATCAAGTCCAAAACTCACTGTTTTTGCCTAAGTTTGCTTTGCTACAGCTGTAAGCTTAAGCACCCTTATTATGGTGGGACTTGCTTCAAGTAAACATGCTGAGAATTATAGTAAATTGTACCTTAAAATATTAAAGAGTGTTTTATCGTCTAGATGTAAAATACTGAAAGTAGTAACAGCTTTACCTTACCAACGAAGTCCTTTAGAAGTTGTTTTTGAGGCATCAGATTTCTATATGTATAGCTGCTCTTAATGGGAGATCTTTACACACTTTAGATCTGTGTTAACTGGAAATTCTGGGTCTGCCTTCGGCTTGTTATAGAAGAAAAACTTGTTACCAGAAATGCTGGGGTCTCCTCTTTTGATGGGAGGAATTAACAAAAGGTAGACTCAGGTAGAGCTATTTTGGAGTAGGATACTCACACCAGTGATATGAAGGTCCAGTATCAGAAAGAAAACTCCAGATTTAAAATAGTTTAAAATGTTTACTTAGAAAAATATGCAGGAATACAATCGCACATAAGCAATCAAAAATGCACACACTCGAGACTAAGGAAGTCTGGGGTGAGGAATAGAGACTTTTGTTACAGAGGAGATATTTACCTAATCCAGATGTACAGAAGTCCATGCAGAAATTAATGATGGGGATGTGTGCAGCCATCATGTCATGTCTAAGAGCCCCACTTACTTAGAGTAATGGGGGTGCAACCTGTCTATGTGCCCACAGATAGAACACAGAGGTGTGGTTTGCTCTGTTTTATAGTATTTGGAGGGGTGGAGATCCATTATTGGCCTATGGTCAATCGTAATGGTCACTGATGGGTCTTTCCTGAGTGCCTGAATGGATTCCCAGTTCAAGACAAAAGATGAGAATGACTCTTAATGGATATCAAGAAGAACCATGATGGGCTTAACGTTTACTATTAACTTTGTCTCGACACTGAAGAAAATACAGGAAGGGAAGAGGGGGTTTGTGCAGCAGCTTGTGGAAACACACACACAAAAAACTGTTAGACCATGAAGACGGAAAAGATGAGCCATTAGTTGCTGGCCAGAGATTAACCTGTTAACATTCCATTGCTGGGTGCAGGGGGGGAAGATGAGTTAACCTGGAGGATGCCTGTGTTGTAACCTTATGCAGTCATAAAAGCCTGGGCAAGTTTTCTGGCTATGCAGAGAGTGTCTCCATTTGGCCTGTTCCTGACAGGTAACTCGGGTTCAGGTCAGGAAATGCTCCCCCCCCCCGCTTGTTAGGGATCGGTATTAGTAGTAAATAGACCCCATGCATTATTAATGACATCACTGGAAACTCTGTCGACCCCATGCATAATTAATGAAGAGGGTGTGGCTAGTGATGTCACTGGAAACTGCGTCATCAGGGTCATGACCCCAATGACATAACCCAAGTCATGACCCCAGAGTCACGTGTCTGGAAACTGCGTCAAATGGAGGATGGAAGTGACCTATTGGGGGCGCCACCATGATGTAGGCACCCCGCATATTGAATTAAGCGCCTCCAACCAGGAGGTGTCCAGTCTAGCCCCACCCCCACATGACCTAGCCACACCAATCACCATCTATGCCCCACCATGATGTAGCTACCCTGCATATTTAAGCACCTCCTCCAGGAAATGACCTTACTGACTCACACCACGTGACATAGCCAGGCCAATCAGTATCTACGTCCACCCCGCTGTGATGTAGCTACCCTGCATATTTAATTAATTAAGCACCTCCTCCAGGAAATGACCTTACTGACTCACACCACAATAGCCAGGCCAATCAGCGTCTACGTCCACCCCGCTGTGACGCAGCAACCCTGCATATTAATTGAGCAGGCCGCAAATCACATGTGTAGCCTCCTCCCCTGCCCCCTTCTCCAGCGCCACCCACTGCAGCGTCATTGAACTTCCGCCTGTGGCACCCCACCCCGGAAAATGGGGGCTGCCACTGAGAAGGCCTGAGTAGGTCTGTGTGACCCCTCTAACAACATGCCCAGTCACCCCTGGCCAATAGCAAATGGGCTGGGGGGCTGGGGCCCTCCCCCACCAGGTTATTTTAGGAAAGAAGCAATTTGTGCTTGAACACACGTGCGCAGGCTCTTGCTGAGAACATGGAAACTCTGGCCAGACTCTTGGTACTTTCCAGCCTGCTGCCATTGGTGAGACAAAATTTTAAAGGAGATATGTGAGCAGTTCTGAGGATGAAGAATTTGTTCCCACAAAGCTCCATTTCCCTGGGCCTGTTTTTGACGAAGAGACACACGTTAATATGGACAGCGGGGAGACAACAGCTGACATGCTAGCTAAAAATGACGTTTCCCAAATTTTGCAAGGTCTTCTGGAAGATTTCCCAGGCACTCAGGAACTTATTTACAGCACCCAAGTTTTCCAAGAGATTCCTGATTCCCAAGAGCTAATTCCAAGCGAGAACTCTATGGCACAGGAAATTTGGGAAAGGGAGATAGGGGGGTGGGGTGGGGGAGTAGAAAAGGTTATTGGAAACAGACTTTGCATAGTGCTTTTAACTGAAAAAACCCCTGCTTTTAATTTTCTAATATTCTGCATGCATAGAGCCACAAATTTCAGATTTAAAATTGGCTGAAGCCAAAGAGGAGAATATTCCTTCAGAGGCGAAGATCTCCACGCAGGTATGGACCCCAGTTGTTGAGTGTTGTGTGGTGCCTGTGGGGGCTTGTCAAGGCTTGTAAAACTAAAATAAATGCTGCCTTTTTAACAGGAACAGCAAAAAATTCCATTTGGGATGACGCCTGGGGAACGAGTCATTGCCATGAGAAAGCTTTTAAACATGGAATTTTTTGAAGATTCTGACTGTATACCACCCCAAAAACGGAAATCAGCAATGTCAGCATTCGTTCGTGCTGCGGTCTATTCGATAACAATTCATTGTATCAATGAATTTTTATATGATTCTTGTGAAGGATGCCAGCTTCAATCGCCTGGACAGAAATCTCACGCATGTGTTTCTTGGTCTGAACAAATAGTAGACCGCAAGGTGAAATTTGTAATTGATGAAATGTCAATACATTCGATAATGCAAGTTGTGACCATGGTTGCCTATTCATTGAAATGTCTGCTCTTCATGCAAGAGAATATGGACCTAATATTTGATTTATTGAATAAAGTTGGGGACGCATCAAATTTGCGCAAAACTCGTGAAACAATTTTGAAAAACTCTGACCGTACAATCGTTAAATATGTTGAAGGTTATATTAAAGATTTGCATTTTCGTTCATTTTTTTTGCACCAGAAAAGAATGGCATTTCTTGATGTAAATAAAAGAGATATTGCAGCTGCTTTTTACTGTCTGTTTTTAAAATAAACCTTGTAAATTGACTGCAACTCCTTTTTTCACTGTAAATGAAAAAAAGCATGTAAATAAAAAGGAACCGCTTTAAAGAAATCAGTGCTGTTATTACATGCCCAGGCATGCCCCCATGAAATGAAGGGCTGCTGGTTGCAAGGGAGAGAGGGGGCTGCACTTTGATTAAATCTGGAAGCATTTTAAAATGCCCCCCCCCCCCCCCTATTTACTGGCTATTTTAAAAAAAATGGGAAGAGGGGTTGCAAGGGAGAGGGGGCTGCACTCTGATTAAATCTGGCAGCATTTTAAATCCCCCTGCCATTTACTGGCTGCTGTTTTTTAAAAAAAATTGGGGAGGGAGAGCCTAATTTTATATATATTGTAGTGTATTCTGAAAAAACTACTTACCCTTTCATATGTGCTTCCTGAAACCATGGCTGCTGCTTCTCTGAGATTGTGTGGGAGGGGAAAGGAGGGGGGGATTTTCCAGTCACATGTATGGAACCTGGTTACCTTTACAATTCATGGACAATCTCTATTGGATCAGCAAATCACACGGCTAGGAGAACCAATCACAGTGCTCCTTCACACACAGTAGTGGTCAGTTGGTCTTGATTAGATGGGGGGGGGGGTGAATCACATTCTTTTTGGCCAGAGGAGGAGGAGGTCAGAAGACATTTTTACCTTGATGCTGCAGGTAAGCCATGTGCTACTATTTTTCCTAAGTGATTGGAAATGAATACTGCTTGTAATTTTTGTCTGTTTGAACCCTTTTATTGCCTGTAAAGCAGATAGTTTATAGCCTGTTTGCCCCAAACATGCTTAATGAGAAGAAGGTTTTTTAATTTAACAGACGTTTTCAAACTGCAAAGATATTTAACTACCCTTTATGGTGGCTCTTTTGAATGGCAGAAGTTTGTTTTATATATTTTACAATATGCTTTTAAAAAAGAGGCAAATTTCTTTCCTTTGGCTGAAAATGAATGGGGGGGGGAGTATGGGCTGTTTCCGTTTTTCTTGATTAGATTAAGGGACCAGTCGGATCCTTTTCCAGCTCACAGAGAGGCACTAAAGGGAGACTTGTTTACCTTGAGGTGTTTGTCTTAAGCTTCATAAATGGGGATAATAATTTAATGCTGTAAAATGGTTTATTTCTGATCAGTCCTTTTCAATATTTTTTTGTAAATTTTAGGGGTTAAAAAGAACAAATATAGCAGAAGAAAAATCTTCAAAAAACAAAGGTATATTTTGCATTCCTCTCAGTTTTAAAATCAGTTTCTTGTTGTTTTTATAAGGGGTGTGGTGGGGGATAATTTAAAAATGGGATGGCTGCATTATAGTTCATATTTTTGACATTTTAATATACAGGCCAGAAGAGACCACATGGCTGTGAAGAATGGTGGAAAATGATACGTTCAAAAATACCATGCGGTAAATATTTAATTTGCCTTTGTGTGCGAAGGTGGAGGGTGAATGAATTTAAGGGCTTTTTCCTTTTTAAAAAACCAGTTTGAAAAAGCTAATGTTTTTTTCATTAGGCCAACATGCCCCTGACAAAGATGATTTTCTAAGGAAAGTTTCTCTCCTCCCTTATCCCTGTTGGAAACCAAGAGATGCCTGAAACTAGTGTCTGGTAAATTTTAAGTTTTGCTTCACTGTTCTGGATTTTCATTTTAATAAGCAAGCCTAAAGTTTAATTTTTATATGATGGGAAATGATTTTTAACTTTGTGCCTATGTAATAACTCTCCACTGCAGATGAGAAAAGGCACAAATCTGATGAAGCACATGTGGGCTCTAAGCAAAACATACCAGGCCAGCAAATGCTACGGGGCGCTATGAAACACAAAGGAACCCTAAAAGGTGTTTGTGTTTATATATATATATATATATATATATATATATATATATATATATATATATATATATATATATATATATATATATATAAACTGCATGACTGTTTTGGCTTGCTGTGTTAATAATATTTTTGCTGAGGCTTGGCATTTTATTTTCATTCAGTCTTCTCTCCTAAAGATGTCGCAAACCAGAGATATCCTCAGTACAATGATCTCTAACCCGCTGAGGTCTGGACGCAGCCACAAAACCTCAGCACAGCAAGCCAAGCTGCAGACTTCCATGAAAGGATCATCCACCCTGCCCCAGCCAAAACGATGTGGTAAAGTGAAAAGAAAACACAACCCAAAAAGACTGTAAGCACCTACAAAAGGTTGCTTTTGAACCAACCTCTAAGAAACAGAAAATTGACAATACTAATGTGGATGCATCTTTTAGGGACACGTTTGAGCGCACGCTAAAACTGATGGTGGCTACAACATCTGGAATGCAAACAATTGCTGACCATGCAAACAGTTTTCAATCATTGGGTAGTCAGCTCCTGCAACCCCTTAATTGCTGCTTTTAAAGGCAGCCTAATGGGTTTCTGGAAAGGTTCTGAAATTATTTTACAAACTGATTTGGTATGTAAAAGCAGAGAAAGGGGTGCAAACAGGGTTAGAGGCTGTCAGCCCCGCATTAATATCACTATAGATGCCCCTTTTAGCGAGATATGTGAGTGTGTGTTGAAATTGCTTGGCATTACAGTTGCTGTGCAAATACTTAACAGCCAAGCCACAAGCTTTCATTCTTTGGGGCTAGGTGGCTCTTGCAATCCCTTAAATGCTGCTTTAAAAGACAGCCTTGTTGGTTTCTGGAAAGGTTCTGAAAGAATTTTACAAAGTTCTACTGTATGTCCCAATGGAGGAGCCCTGCAGATAAGTGCGGGGCAGGTCAGGGGGCCTCGTCACACACACCATAGGAAAAGCAAGCATTTGAAACTGAGAAAGGTTCGGCAGAGTCCTTTAAAAGCGCCTGAAGAATGCAAAAAAGTTTAAATCTAGACAAAAAAGTGACTCTTTTAAGGTTTCTTAGCAGAATCAGGGCCTCCGAGAGGCCAAATGTTAACACAGGTGATGGCATCTCTCTCAGCACAGAGGTAGAACCTGCTGCCACCTCCATTTTGCCAAACAACAATGCAGTCCCTGCTTCTGAGTATGCAAATGATAATTCAGTTCATGGTGCCCCTCTCAGCAGAGAGGTAGAGCCTGTCACCGTCTCCAATTTGGCAAATAACAATGCTGCTGCTGAACAAGGCCCCTTGTCACCCTCACAAAAAACGTCCCCTAGCCCTGACACATCAAAGGTTTACCTTTAAAAAGTTGGAGAGTGGGAACGACATCTTGCAAACTTGTCAATAGATCAGTATTCAGACGCCTTCAGGTTTGTAAACTTAGAGCAGGTAAGCCACCCCACCCTCATACAAGAGGCAATACGGGAAGCTTTTCAGGGCCTTCTTAATGATATGAGAGCCAGAGTCCAGGATGGTGATTTAATGCAGCTCCAGATACAGCACACCATGAAAGGTGGTGAGCTAAGAGTAGGAAATTATTTTCTTGATGGTTATGCGATGGTTGGGGGATGGCTGACAACCTTTCAATTTGAATTTAATGGGTGCTTTTTCCATGGTTGCCCCACATGCTACAGCCCCAGTGATAGAAACCCGCTGACAGATTCATCCTTTGCTGACTTACACTATAGAACCCTGAGGAAAGAAAGTTACTTGAAAAGCCAGGGGTATGCTGTTAGGTCCATATGGGAACACGAGTGGAGGGAGATGGTGACAACTGACAGGGAGCTTGGAGGCTTTCTATGTGAGAAGAAATTTCCATCACCGCTGCTCCCCAGAGATGATTTCTTTGGGGGCAGAAAAAATGCCATTTGCCTCTATTACAATGCTGAAGCTGGTGAAAAAATACATTACTATGATTTCACCAGCCTTTACCCTTTTGTCAACAAGACAAAGAAATTTCCAATTGGACACCCCCAAATTATTTATAAGGACTTTATCCCAGTATCTGAATACTTTGTTCTGATCAAATTGAAAGTGGTGCCACCTCGAGGTCTCTTTTTCTCTGTATTACCCTACAAGGTGGGGGCAAACTTCTGTTCCCCCTCTGTCGCACATGTGCAGAGACTAAGCAACAAGAGCCTTGTATGCATTCTTCACTGGAAAGAGTGCTAGAAGGCGTGTGGTGCACAGTGGAACTGATGAAGGCCCTCGAGAAGGGGTATCAGATCATGTCTATTAGTGAGGTGTGGCATTTTGAGGAAAGCTCTGAAGACCTGTTTTCTGAATACATTAAAGTGCACCTCCGTCTTCTGGCTATCCTAGCTGGTGTACAGATGAGGGGGAAAGGGCCAAAGACATACAGGATTACCTAGAGAAAGAGGGTGTTCAGTTGCGTCCTGAACACACAACTGTCAATCTTGCAAAGAGGCAGATTGCAAAATTATTTTTAAATTCCTTGTGGCCAGCATTCAAACTTGGTAAACACTACCATAGTGAGGGATGCTACCAAGCTTCTAGAATTTGCCTTTTCTCCAGCATATGATGTGTCAGGGTTTGACATAATTGACGATGAAACAGCAAGTGTGTCCTGGAAACACGCAAAAGATACAGTTACCTTAGCTGGCAACACGAATGTTCTGATTGCATGTTTTACAACATACTATGCACGGTTAGAATTGTATGAAATGTTAGACAGGCTGCAGGACCGCATCGTTTACCATGACACCAATTCAGTCATTTTTGTCAGTAGGTAGGGGGATTTCATTCCGGCTCTTGGAGATTATTTAGGAGCTCTGACATTGAAGCTCCCACCAGCTGAACATATCACAGAGTTCATGTCGGCAGGTCCCAAAACTTATGGTTACAAATTGTTGGGTGGAAAGGTGTACATGAAAGCCAAAGGCATCACCCTCAATGTTTCTAATTGTGGAAAAATTAACTCTAATGCCTTGAAGGACCTGGTCTTAGATTACACTGCCGAGCAGGCATCTAAAGAGATCACAGTCCAGCAACCCTCCATCATAAGGAAAAAGAATCAGTGGCTTATTGGGACAGGGCTACTTAAGAAAACCCTCAAAGTTGTTTATGATAAGAGGGTCGTTGTGGACAAATACAGAACATCGCCATACGGTTTTTAAAATGGACGTATGGTGGAAACATCCATTTTCTGCAGTACTGGCAGGGCCTAGCAATTGTGGCAAGAGCGTCTTTGTACAAAATATTTTGGGCAATGCTCTCAACATGTGCTTTCTGCATCATCTGATAATGTTGTGTGATTTTACAGCTGTTGGCAGAATCTGTATGACAAAATCCTCTGTAAATTCACATCTGTAGTTTGTTGAAGGGCTGCCTGAAACCCTAAATGATGATCAGCTGCTCCCCGCTAATAAAGTCTTATTATAGTGGATGATTTGATGGCCTCTGCTTGTCAAAACGCTGAAATTGAGAGAGCCTTTACCAAATACGTGCATCATTGGAATCCGAGCATTATATTTATTACTCAGAATATTTTCTTTTGTGGAAAAAGCACCAGAACCATAAGTTTAAATACAAAATACCTGGTTCTGTTTAAAAACCCCAGGGACAAATTACAGATTGCCACTCTGGCCCCCCAAATGTACCCGGGGAAGTCCCAGTTCTTTCTGAAGGGCTTTGAGGATGCAACACAAAAACCTTATGGGTGGTGGATTTAAATGCGTGCATACCAGATTCATTGAGGTTAAGAGCGGGGCTTTTCCCGCTCCAGTGGCCTGTGTATGTCTTAAAAACAAACCAAGCCCCCAGTGGCCACAAAAGGAAACAGACGGTACACTAAACAGTCTGTCACCTCCGAATCCTCCAAAGGGTCAACATGTCCAGCCGTATAAAGAGGAATCTGCCCCTCCTAAAACTACTTATCAAGACTACCCCACAACAAAAGAAAGCCATTATATGCTCAGCTTCAGATGATCTGGTTGCAGCTATCTCAGAAACTGCGCTCAATACTTTAAAAGGGAACATTTCTCTTTCACCACATCAGGTGTGCGTGTTGAGAAAAACGTGACATTTCATTAAAAAACTGACTAACAAGAGAGAACCACTGAAAAAGAAGAAACAGCTAGTGAAACAATCTGGTGGATTTATAGGGCCTCTGTTAAGCTTTGCTAGTCCTCTCTTGACTGGCATTTTAACAAGCAGGTGATGGAATATGCAGAAAAATGTACTTGGTTCTTAGCCATCAGCTGGAACAATTAAGGAACGCCCCTCCCTTTAAGGAGGAGAACATCTGAGTCAATGCAATGCATTCCCTAGATACTAAAATGAAGAGTGTTCTCCAAAGGCAAGATTTATCAGAGTTTCAAAAAGTAAGCCTATTTGAAACTGGTGCAAAAATTTTTAGCTCATGTGAAGCAGGGGAAAACTGAAAAATCTAAACTGAACCTATTTCTGCCTCAGCCAGAGACAGCCTCTGGAGAAACCAATGCAAGTTCTGAGGTGGTCTTCCAAGAAATAATAGACAGCTTGCCTGACAGGTTTAAGAACCGTGCAAAGATGCTGTTAAAATGAAACAGAACAAAATTATTTCTTTTTGGGATGGCAATGGAACCTTTGTCTATCGAGGTGAAAATATAAAGGGATCTCATCTTATGGATTTGGTGAAGGCCGTCACTCAAACACATGATCTGCCTAGCCATCACAAGCCTAAAGGCTGGGATGTTTTCATGAAGGCTATGGCTGACCTAAACGTTCCATCTTCTGTTGTGGGCAACAAGGCTAATCGCCATGTTTTTTAATTAAAATAAATTTTGTTTGTTTAGTTTAAAAAAAAAAAAAAAAGACAAAAAGTCAGGTTTTAAGCCCACAAGGGGGCGCTTTATTGAAATACAATGTTGTTGTGGAACTCACTGCAAGATACACAGGCCTGGAGTTGCACAAAGAAGTTTAGAGCATGTCTGGGCATGCCCTTCTTTTTTATAAATTGCTCCACCATTCGGTCATTTGGTGCTAAATCATCAGAGTACAGCTCTTGAATCTGCTCAAAAGAAAGTCCTTTACTGCGCAACTGTAGAAAAAATATGCACTGATATCCACAGACCACAGAGTCAGATGTCTGTAATTGCCTTGGTTGAAATGCAGTCTCATTGGCATTTTTTCTCAAAAATCTCACAATAAATTTAGGAAATAAAACACCGCTAGGCGCATGTCCATATGAATCAGAAAACTCACCGCACCCGTCCTCTGTCAAGTATATGGCAAGCCAGTGTTCTATAGGGAGGTCATGTGGGTGGGTATCTACAACTAGCCCGGCTGGTCTTTGATCCACTCTCTGTTTGGGGAGCCAGTCGCTTGGATACACTCCCAAGAAAGTCTTTTTGGTGTAAGAGTTAGTAGATAACACAGTTGTTAGCTGCAGGGTGTCCATGTTACATATAGTCAAACAAAACATTTCACCTGTCTCTCTCTCTCTCTCTCGGCTTGGCTTCGCGAACGAAGATTTAAGAAGGGTGCAATAGTCCACGTCTGCTGCAGGCTCGCTGGTGGCTGACAAGACCAATGCGGGACAGGCAGGTCCGGCCACAGTGGCTGCAGAGAAAAGTCTGATTTAGGGTTGGTGCTGTAGCAGTGCGATTCTTCCTCAATCTTCTTTTGTCCTCAAGACCAGCTATGCGTGCGTTCTCAAAGGAAGAGACAGCCTGGTGGATGGTGTGCCTCCATGCTTTGCGATCTGAGGCTAGGTCAGACCACTGGTGATAGTTGATGCGACAGGTGCCAAGGGATTTCATTCAAGGAGTCCTTGTACCTCTTCTTTGGTGCCCCTCTATTTCGATGGCCGGTGGAGAGTTCGCCATACAGGGCAATCTTGGGAAGGCGGTGGTTTTCCATCCTAGAAATATGCCCTGCCCAGCACAGCTGCGTCTTGGTTGGTCACAAAGTCACTCCAGTGGATGTTGAGGATGGTGCGAAGGCAGCGCTGATGAAAGCGCTCAAGGAGTCGCAGGTGATGACGGTATAAAACCCACGATTCGGAGCGGTAGATGAGGGTTGTCATCACAACCGCTTTGTAAACATTGATCTTTGTGCCTTTTTTCAGATGCTTGTTGCTCCACACTCTTTTGTGCAGTCGGCCAAATGCACGGTTTGCCTTTGCCAGCCTGTTGTCAATCTCCTTGTCGATCTTGGCATCTTGAGGAGATGATGCACCCCAAGTAGCTGAACTGCTGGACTGTCTTCAGAACTGATTCACCCACAGTGATGCAGGGAGGGTGATAATCTTCCTGGGGTGCAGGCTGGTGGAGAACTTCTGTCTTCTTCAGACTAACTTCTAGGCCGAATAGCTTGGCAGCCTCTGCAAAGCAGGACGTCATATGCTGCAGAGCTGATACCGAGTGGGAGACGAGTGCAGCATCATCAGCAAACAGTAGCTCTCGGATGAGTTTTTCCATTGTCTTGGAGTGGGCCTTTAGTCGCCTCAGGTTGAACAGGCTGCCATCAGTGCGATAGCGGATGTAGACACCATCGTCATCATCTAGATCTACTGCGGCTCTTTGAAGCATCATGCTAAAGAAGATCGTAAAGAGAGTTGGCGCGAGAACGCAGCCTTGCTTTACACCTGTGCCTATTGGGAAGGGCTCCGAGAGGTCGTTGCAGTGTCTGACTTGGCCTCGCTGGTCTTCGTGTAGCTGGATGATCATGCTGAGGAACCTTGGGGGACATCCTAAACGTTCCAAGATTTGCCACAGGCCTTTCCTGCTAATGGTATCGAAAGCTTTGGTAAGGTCGACAAAAGTCACATACAGAGCCTTGTTCTGTTCCCTGCATTTCTCTTGGAGCTGCCTGAGAACAAATACCATGTCGGTGGTGCTCCTGTTAGCTCTGAAGCCGCACTGGCTCTCTGGGAGGAGTTCTTCTGCAATGGTGGGCACCAGTCTGTTCAGGAGTATTCTGGCAAGGATTTTGCCTGCGATGGAGAGCAGGGTTATCCCCCGGTAGTTGGAGCAGTCTGACTTTTCCCCTTTGTTCTTGTATAGGGTGATGATGATTGCATCGTGAAAGTCCTGTGGTAATTTGGCTTGTTCCCAGCAGGTGACAAGTACTTTGTGAAGTGAGCTATGTAGTACTGTGCCCCCATGCTTCCAGATCTCTGGTGGAATTCCATCAACTCCTGCTGCCTTGCCACTTTTCAGTTGCTTGATGGCTTTAACAGTCTCTTCTAGGGTGGGGATCTCATCCAACTCTGTTTTCACTGGTTGAAGTGGGGTGAGGTGGATTGCTGAATCTTGAACTACGCGGTTGGCACTGAAGAGAACCTGAAAATACTCCGACCACCGGTTCAGTATGGATGCCTTGTCTGTGAGGAGCACTTGGCCGTCTGCATTACGCAAGGGACTCTGAGCCTGATATGATGGACCATATACTGCCTTCAGGGCTTCGTAGAATCCTCTTAAATCACCAGTGTCTGCAACAGCTGGGTTCTCTCTGCAAGCTCGGTCCACCACTCGTTCTGAATGTCTCGAAGCTTGCGCTGGAGGTTGCTACATGCAGCGTGAAAGGTTGCTTTTTTCCCAGGACAGGAGGGCTGAGCAAGATGTGCTTGGTAGGCAGATCTCTTTTTCGCCAGTAAATCTTGGATCTCTTGATTGTTCTCATCAAACCAGTCCTTACCTGTCTCTATAACGCTGTCAGAAACGCCATAGACAATCATGTTGACAGTGTGAGGCAATGCTCTAGCAAACCGCACTTCAGCCCGCAGGTTCCCAGTTTTAATCAAGGAATAGTGGTCTACACATTTCTGATCTGGGGAAAGATCAAATGCAAATAGTGTGTAGCCCTGTGCAAACTCCTTGCGGTTTACTAACAAAGATTTGTCTTTCATATGTTTACCAGTGGCCTGAACCAGCTGCATGCATTCCCTCACGCAATTTCCACCTTCAAAGCCCGGCTGTGGTGGTTTTGTGGGTACCTGTTCTCCATCCAAGTAGAGAGCAAAGAAATTGATGTCATAATGCTTAAAGTTAAATGGGTTTTTATTATGGGCCCCGCTGAAGGACTCGTTATCCACCAGTCTGATAACCAGCAGCTTGGGTAATTGCCCCCAAAACAAATTTTCTTGGTTGCTGACACGACTTCCTGCAGGGATGCTAAACACTTTGATGCCCGCACGGTCTACAGGATATTTGGGATTAGCTGTGAAGAGCGCCTCTGCGTGGCCTAAACAGACACCTGGGGCTACTCTGACTTTCTTGATGAAAAGGGAAGCAGACAAGATGTTTAATTTGCAACCCCTGTTTAAATCATCCGCCATGAGGCAAAAAGCATCTTTACTGCATGTTAGTTTAATTTTGACATCCACTCCATTTAAGAGCAGTTTTTCTTGGAAAAACAGGTCACTGTGAAGCTGACCCAGCAAATCTATTTTTCTGCTTTCAGCTGCTAGAGCTGCTCTTTTAACAAACCCTTTGTTGTCTCCATCCAGGGCAGTTGATTCATGTTGAGCAGCTGTGTAAAACAGGCCTGCAGAGAACTGAGTGTTCAGAGTATCATTACTGTAATTCAGTACAGCTTCTATATACCCTCTGTATGGATATGCGTTATGCAACTGCGTGATGAGCCTGTCTCCCAGAGTCACATCCAGCTGGCTAAAGATGGACTCGATATGGTAATTCACCAGACTAACCCTTGCATTTCTGTCAAGGTCTGTCCCATCTTCTTTCACAATTTTGCAGCACGGGTAAAGCAGGGTATTATTGAAATCCATATAATCATCTCCATTTCCAGCGATGAAAAAGTCAAGTGGCGCTAATTCTGACAAAGCAGCCAGGGGAGGAACTTCAATATATAGACATCTCTCAATGCTGGGTTGCGTAGGGGCTATTTGGAATAGGTCCAGTTCAGATTTGGTGCATTCTTCTGACCCACTGTGAATAAAAGACATTGCTGTTTAAAATATTTCTCAGGGGCTCGGGAGATGTCTTCCTGCCCTTCTCTTGGCCTTCTGCTTCTGAGGGACCTTGCGCTTCAAAGCTTTTCTTTTAAAGGGGCATGGTGGGCCAATTAGTTGCGCCTGCGATGCCTTTCTTTTAACTCCGCTCTGTCTTTTAAGGTACAATGAGGCCTGAGCCCTCTTGTGGCATAGGGGGACTCACTTTATTTAGAACAGCGCCAGAAACGTGACCTACTACATCTTTGGCTATAATTCTGGCAGCGGTTCTCAAATGGGGCTTCATGAGTTCAAACCCCTTCTGAAAAGAGGGACAGCTTTTCTGAAAAGGCTCCAAAAAATTCCAGCTACCCCAGCCCCATATATCACTGGGACACCATGGTAACCAGGAAGAGCATAGCCAGCCTGCCTCTTGTAGTAATTCCTATAGAGGTCAGGATCCCCATAGCTTTTTAAGATGACCATCTTTGTGTGCTTAACAGACCAGGCCTTTCTGTGGATGAAAGTGAAGCTTCACGATCACCTTACCAAACTGGAATGAGACGTTCTTGTTCTGGTCCGTCTTTTTTTCAATAGTGATGGTGTCTATGTGGTGCTTATTCACAGGAATATAGTGTGGCTTGTCATAGATATAATGACAGTTGCCAGTCTCCCCTTGCACAGTGATACAACGCAGTAATGGAACATATGCATCACCCACAATTTGGTGATCCACAATGTCTGTGTAAATGTACAAAACGTTGAACCTCCATGATGGCTGCTGTAAAGTTTATATTTTGAATTGCCTCATCCGGGGGTGCCCCTAAAAGGTTAAATTTATCAGGCCACCCTGACCACTTCACTAGATGTTGTTTTCTCTTCCCCCTGTCTTTGGAGGCTAAGATTTTTTCAATTTGATACACTGTCTGCTTTACTCTTAATTTTTTGTAGCTCTTCAGGATTGAATGAGCCTATGACGGGGTCTCCGGCATAATCTTTGAGCAAGTACACAGGCCTCTTGCCTCTACAGATGACATGTTCTACTATAAATAGTTCATCTGTGAAGCTCCGTTCATATCCTTTTACAAAAACTCCTTTGCTTTTAGATACACACACATGATCTCTTTTTCCAGTGAAAGGCCTCTCCTTTACATTTGCCCCAACACAGTCTCTGTAAAGCGTTTTCCACATGGTATGAGTGTTGGTGTGGTTTACATCTGCAGGACGGGCTCTGATTGTCCTGTGAAAGCTGTGGTTGTAACTTTTAATAAGCAGCGGCAGCACGTCAATATATCTGAAGGTGTTGTTGGCAGTAAAATACCTCCACATTTTTGTTTTTAATGCTTGATTGAAGCGCTGCTTTGACTTCATTATGAGTGTAAAAGTGGTGGACTCCGTGTTGCTTTAACACGCTGCTTACAGACTGGTTTAAAGACTCTTTACCTGTATCAGTCTGAAGCTTGGCAGGTATTCTACCGTGTTTGAAAATTTCCTTAAGGGCTTTCGACACCCTCCCCCCTGTCTTGTCATTTAAGGCCAAAGCCCAGGCAAAGCCCAGGCATATTGTATGTCAACCACTGTTAAAATGTACTTGAAGCCATCATTATTTTTGGAAAATTTCTGAATATTAGCTAAATCCGCCTGCCACTGGGCATCGAGACCAGAAACCAAGGTCTTGCTTCTCTTAAAATGGACGTGGGGTAGCTTATGCAATGTGTAAGCATCTTGCTCTGAAAGCCAGTTAGTAACATGATTTTGAGTGAGAGCTTTACACTGCTTTTTGGCTGCCTGGAAGAGAGGCCTCATCCCACCAAAGCTCCCTGCTTCTCCGGGTGAATAATACATGCGCCTGAAGACCTCCTCTTCATCAACTGCCCCCATCATCGCCCGCTTAACTCAGAAATGATCACACAAGGTTATAAAACAAATGTCTCCATAGTAACAAAACTTCCTCTTATTATTCATCTTATTCTTTTTCTTGTCACACTGGGGAACTTTGGTACAGAAACACGACACACACGATAGATTCACGTCAACAGGGTTACCTATGTGAAGATTTCTGAAAGTCTGGATAAAATTCTCATCAAGCTGTCAAAATAAAATAAAAAGAACAGCTCAGTGAAAAAGTCCATCACCCGCCTTCATTATACACCCATTCACAAACACTGCTTTACCTGATTACCTGTGAGTTTGACACCGCATTCTCTTGTTCCATGGATTCATCTAAAACCTCTTCATTTTCACCCCCCTCTGGAGTTTCTTCATCATCTTCAAACTGCTCAGCAGGGTCCCAGTAAATACACCTCAGCAGGTTGGGCATTCCCAAGTTTATCTCATCTTCAGGGCAGCTGGAAAGTGCCGTCCACACATCATGCTGGCTTCCCCATGCAGTAATCATCGTGTTTTCTGTTCTGCCATTTACTTTTGCGGAGTGCTCGGGCATCTTCGCAGCCTCACTGGAGACTAGGTAAGTACAGCGCATAGGAACAACTCCGTCAAAGTACATAGTAGATGCAGAAAGGAAGTCAAATACCAGCTGCTTGGCAGGAGCGCCAATGTTGAAGCTAGGCCTCTCCAATGGTGGTGGTGTGGGGAATACCTGGGACCTGACAGGAGTTTCCATGTTCTCAGCAAGAGCCTGCGCACGTATGTTTAAGCACAAATGGCTTCTTTCCTAAAATAACCTGGTGGGGGTGGGGACAGGGGGACTGGGCGTGTTGTTAAGAGGGGTCATATGTACTTACTACATATGTAATGTAGTATTACATACTACATATGTAATTTGCAGCCTGCTCGATTAATATGCAGAGTTACTACATCACAGCAGGGTGGACGTAGACGCTGATTGGCCTGGCTATGCCACGTGGTGTGAGTCAGTAAGGTCATTTCCTGGAGGAGGTGCTTAATTAATTAAATATGCGGGTAGCTATGCCACAGCGGGGTGGACGTAGATGCTGATTGGCCTGGCTACGCCATGTGGTGTGAGTCAGTAAGGTCATTTCCTGGAGGAGGTGCTTAATTAAATATATGGAGTAGCTATGTCACAGCGTGGTGGACGTAGACGCTGATTGGCCTGGCTATGTCACGTGGTGTGAGTCAGGTCATTTCCTGGAGGAGGTGTTTAATTAATTAAATATGCGGGGTAGCTTCGTCATGGTGGGGCATAGATGGTGATTGGCGGGGCTAGATCATGTGGGGGCGGGGCTAGACAGGACACCTCCTGATGGGAGGCGCTTAATTAAATATGCGGGGTGCCTACATCATGGTGGCGCCCTCAAAATAGGTCACTTCCATCCTCCATTTGACGCAATTTCTGGTCACGTGACTGGGGTCATGAACTGGGTGACGTCATAGGGGTCATGACCCTGATGATTCAGTTTCCGGTGATGCCACCGGATGTGACGTCACTCGCCATGCCCCCTTCATTACTTATGCATGGGGTTGACAGTTTCAGGTGATGTCACCGGAAGTGACGTCACTGGGCATGCCCCCTTCATTAATAATGCATGGGGGGGTCTATTTACTACTTTTATTGGATAGGCAGCACCTCCTGGTTACAAACTGAAGATGGGTTTAATACTTCGATGGATATAAATAGCAAACAAAGTAACAGATTTGCATGCCTTTGTCTAAAATTACTGGCTTTAGTATTTTCCCTGAGAAGCATCCATTGTTTTTTGTGTGTGCCTGGCTTACTGGGAAAATCTATTACATACCAGCTGCAGCATTCTGCATATACTCTTTAGGATGCTTTTAAACTATGGCCTGATGTTTCCCACCCCCTCTTTATTAACTTCTGGAGAGAAAGGAAAATTTTGCTTCACTATTTTGTGTCATTTAGGTTGATCAGTAAAAAATATTATGTGGTATCTTGCATACTAAGGAAACTGATGCTGATTTTTGTTCCATTCATTTTCTGTTGAAACTAAAATATGGTAGCTGTCCTTTCAGAAATATATTTGTACATGTCAGACTGTGGAGACCACTGTGTGCATGGGTAGACACTAGATGTGCACATAATATTAAGTGTCTAAATCCAGGAGGCAGGAGCTGACTGCATGTGATAACCTCCCTGGCCATATTACAACTATGTATATGTCAACAGGGTATCCAGATCTTTATTTAGCAAATTTACCTTTTCAATCTAATGTGCATATGATCATCTGTTCCTGGATCGACAAATGTGCCAACTGCAATCTGCCCTATCAAATATAGCTGTACTGCTGTGCATATGAGTAGCCATTTATTTGAGGAAGGTAGAGAAAGAAATTGGTGTATACATTTTGAAGGTGGTCTAAATCCCATTCCTGTTCCTCAGCTGAACTAAGTCTGTTCTTACAGGAAGCACCACATCTCTATTTGCATGGATAATTGTGGGTTCTGTTTCTTGGTTGTATCACAACATGACAGTGCTGAAAACTGCCATTTCTTTAGAGCCATTTCTTTGTGTGAAATCTAACACATTTTTATAGGTGCCACAAGCATTTAAAAAAACAAAGCATATTTTAGATTTATAGTTGCAGATCAAATTCTGAAAGTAGGTTTTGCTAACTGCAAATTTTAACAATCTACAAATGTAGGGAATTAGTACATAAATCCTGATGGTCTGCGTACAAGCGAACCATACACAGCCTTTGCTAAAGAGGCTTAAGTCTAGATTATAATTTAGTAGACCTTATGCCATTTTTTTTAGACAAAAGCTATTATTATAGATTATTTATGTATGGGACTATGGGGGAAAGGATACATAATCCTGTCCAGCAGCCCTTCCCCATTTTAGTCATGTTTTCCTCAAACACAATGCAATTTTCTTAAATGTTAGGTCACTGATTTCTACTGAGAAATTGTCTCCCTGAGTATTTTGCCTGTTCTGTGAACCTTTTCCTTATATGCTGTCTTAAAAGCAAAATGCCCTGGTTACCATAGCAACACATGCTGTCTCCCTCCCTTTTCTGTTCAAGTGGATATTCACAAAGAATCTGAATGTTGCACAGACTAATGTGTTGCATTCTTTCAACTTGGGCAATTCTCTTTAAAATCAATGGAAAGTGCATTCTGTTTGAGATATCAGTCCTTTTAAGCAAATTCAAGCTTTAAAGAATTGCCAGAATTCTAACTGCTGTTAATTCAATTGGTTAATTAATGTTAATCAGAATTGCTAATTGATACTTTAATCTGTTTTTTAAATGGTTACCTGATTTGTGCTAAATCCCAACATAGAATTTCATATATTAAGTCAGCCTGAGTTAATTTAATTGGTGTAGTATACTAACAAAAGGAATTACTTAGAAGGTGCCCAATTCTGAAATCTGCTATACACTAGGTTTGTTTTAGTGCATCACTCCCACCCGTAAAGTCTGTTGATAACATGAGCCTACTTTATAGGGATATTGTTAGGATAACAGATTGTATGTTAAGTGCTTTAAATACCTGAAGTACTTATAAACACTATTGTTCTCTGATAGTATTTGCTCTTTACATTTCCCCGCTATTATTCTGGTAAAAAAGTAAGATGAAGTTCAGAGGTCCCAAATATGTTTGAGCCTGCAAGCAACTTTGGAATTCTAATGCAGTCGTTGCTGCAGGAGGGAGAGCCAACCAGAAAAGTGGCTTCCAAGGGAGGAAGAGCTAGCCATGAACTATCAGGGAATGTATAACTCTCATAGGGACTCGAACAGCAAAACCTGTTTAACAGGATGCCTTTTTAAATGAGCATATTGTTTTAAAATATTGTACATACACAGCTTATCATAAGACATGCACTGAATATCCTTGTGCTGTGGTGTCAGTGGTTGCCAAAGTCCAATAAAAATGCACAAGCAATCACAGGCTCTGGTGGACAAAAACATCTGGCCCTGCCTACGTTCTAAAATGGGTCCCCAACTTTTGTGAGCGTGCAAACACCTTTTGAATGTTATTACACTGTGGAAGGCCCAGTCACAAAATGAGTATTGTAGAAGGTGGAGCTTGTCACTGAATGGCTCCTGCAATTTACCTTCGATTATGAAGTGAAGATCCTTGTGCTATGGTGGCAGATGCCGCCAAAGCAACATTTTAAAATATCTGCACAGCTGATCAAATCTCCAGTGGCCAAAGCCTCACCTGGGCAAACCTCACCTGGCCCCACCCACTTTCTAATACCACCTGGCAGACACTAGGAAGTGTAGGCAGGTGCCATGGCACCCACAGGCACCACAATGGAAACTCTTGATTCTGAACGCACTTGGATGCCAAAAAGCCATATTTGGGATTCACTAAGGAGGGTAGATTATTACATTTACATTTATAAATCTATACACACCACCTTGCACAGCTGGTGTGGAGGTTCGGACTGGGATGTCATCAATATGTTGATCACACTCAACTTTATCTGCTAATGGGTGGCTGGCCAGATACCACCCCAGAAAATCTGGAAGAGGGGTTGGAGGCTATGGATGGCTAAAACAGAGCCAGTTGATACTGACTTATAAGATGAAGCAGGGAGATTCTGGCTTGGGGATCCAACTCCTAGCTCTTGATGGCCCTTGAGACCAGCAATCACCATCAGGACTCTGAGTGTGATCCTGGATGCCTCTTTAACAATGGAGGCCTAGGTCACTAATATTAGTGGTTTTTGAACTGCACGAAGTCAGGCAACTGGCCCCCTACTTGTCTCGCCCTGATGTAGCCACTGTACAAAGGTCATCTCCAGACTGGATTATTGTAACTCGCTCTATGTTGGCCTACTCTTGAGGCTGACCCAGAAACTCCAACTGGTTCAAAATGCAGTGGCATGGGTCCTTACTGGGATGCTGCACGCAGCACATATCCATCCTGTGTTGTGTGAGCTGCATTGGCTTCCAGTGGAGTACCGGATCAAATTCTAGGTGTTGGTATTGACCCTTTAAGGCCCTGAGTACCTTTGGGACTGCCTCTCCTAGTATACCCCCAGAAGAGCGTTGCACTTGACAAATCAGAACTTACTGATGGTCTCCAGCCTGAGAGACATCCGGCTGTCCTTGACCAGAGCCAGGGCATTCTCTGCCCTGGCTCCACCCTGGTAGAATACTCTGAACAGCAGCCACATCCTGTGGAACATGCTACAGTTCTGCAGGGCATGCAAGGTAGATATCTATCACCATGTGTTGGATAGTTGATGGTCCCATGGCATTCCTACCTCCCTTGCCCTTCCCCCCTTGAGACAGCGGCACTGTTGGGTGTTTTAGTGCCATTTCCAGTTACACCATTGTGTTTGTACTGTCTTACCTGATTTTAATCAGATTTATTCGATGTCTTATAGGATCATGCTGTATACCACTCTGAGCCTGGTTCTACTGGGGAGGGCGTTTGATAAATTTAATAAATAAATTGAACCAAGGAAGAATTGCAAAGGATTTCAGCCCACTAGGCATGGTAGTGTAAGTCACTATCAGCTACCATGGTATGTTTAACCACTGTAACGTTTTTATTAATGAATGAAGCAGCCAGAGCCTACACGTTTGGGGAGTAAGTGTAGCAGGAAGACCCCTGCCCAAATTAGTTAAAGCTGGTTCAATGACAGAGGAGGCCTGAGGTGTATTCAGGAAAACAGCTTTCATTTATTAGTATACGTACGTACGGGTACAGACTCCCATGGCTTCTGCCACAAAGGTGAGAGTCTGAACAACAAATACATAAATCACCCGGGTTTTTATATCATTTAAGGTCACATCTCAGCAAACATCACATGGTTACAATACACAGATCGCTTGCACAACTAATTTGTGATCTTAATACTAAATTACAGAATAAAACCCCCCAAATAGCTACGCAGCCAATCACAGGAAAGGACAATCCCACATCCTATACATCATTACAAGCGTCATATTACTAAAGGAACAAGGAGGAGACAGGGAGGGTCTTTCCATACATGGCATTGGTTTGGGACTTCCTCCACAACACGGAACATGGGTGCAATGCATCTATGCAGTTAATCACTTACTTCCTATATAGTAAACACTCTGGCCAGAAGCCTGTTTCCTTTTTTGGTTCACAATAATGTTGCAAGCCATCCTTTGCAGCCTTTTTCATTTCCTCTTTTATTAACTGTGATACACGCAGGAGCATTTCTAACCACATAGAAGCATCTCTGCCTGCTATAATAATTCTGCCTTCCTTCAGCCCCCTAGCTTCTTATATTGATATAGATATAGCTTCTTAGCGACCCCTACCATCTATCTTAAGCCTGCTACCACATAAGGCTCAATAAATTCAATGGATTTTACTCTGAAGCATACATAGGACTATAGTCTTAATCTATTTTATAAGAATTTTTCATTAGTAATTAAGTTATAACAATATTTGGTTGAATTCTACTCAACAGGAAGAAAATTACTGGAGTCAGTCTAAAATCTATAGAGAGAAATTATGTTTTTTCAAATAAGTAGCAGTAGTAGTTTGTTGTTGTTGTTGTTGTTCAGTCACACAGTCGAGTCCGACTCTTTGCGACCCCATGAACCAAGTCACGCCAGGCCTTCCTGTCTTCCACCATCCTCAAAAGTCTGCTCAAATTTGTGTTAGTTACATCAGTAATGCTGTACAGCCATCCCCTTCTTTTGCCTTCTGTCTTTCCCAGCATCAGGATCTTCTCCAGTGAGTGCGCTCTTCTCATTTGGTGGCCAAAGTATTTGAGCCTCAGCTTCAGCATCTGACCTTCCAGGGAACAGCCGGGGTTGATTCCCCTTAGGACTGACTGATTTGATCTTCTTGCAGTCCAAGGGACTCTCAAGATTCTTCGCCAGCATCACAGCTCAAAAGCATCTATTCTTCTGTGCTCGGCCTTCCTTATGGTCCAACTCTCACAGCCATACATTACTACTGGGAATACCATAGCTTTGACTATACAGACTTTTGTTGAAGAAGAAGATATTGAATTTATATCCCGCCCTCCACTTCGAAGAGTCTCAGAGCGGCTCACAATCTCCTTTACCTTCATCCTCCACAACAGACACCCTGTGAGGTGGGTGGGGCTGGAGAGGGCTCTCACAGCAGCTGCCCTTTCAAGGACAACCTCTGCCAGAGCTATGGCTGACCCAAGGCCATGCTAGCAGGTGCAAGTGGAGGAGTGGGGAATCAAACCCGGTTCTCCCAGATAAGAGTCCGTACGCTTAACCACTACACCAAACTGCCATCCCGTTCTTCTTTTGCCTTCTGTCTTTCCCAGCATCAGGGGGCTCTCCAGTGAGTGCTCCCTTCTCATTTGGTAGCCAAAGTATTTGAGCCTCAGCTTCAGCATTTGACCTTCCAGGGAACAGTCAGGGTTGATTTCCCTTAGGACTGACTGATTTGATCTTCTTGCAGTCCAAGGGACTCTCAAGATTCTTCTCCAGCACCACAGCTCAAAAGCATCTATTCTTCTGCGCTCGGTCTTCTTTATGGTCCAATTCTCACAGCCATACATTACTACTGGGAATACCATAGCTTTGACTATACGGACTTTTGTTGGCAGGGTGATGTCTCTACTTTTTATTATACTGCCTAGGTTCACCATAGCTGTCCTCCCAAGGAGCAAACGTCTTTTAATTTCATGGCTACAGTCACCATCTGCAGTGATCTTGGATCCCAGAAATATGAAGTCTGTCACTACTTCCATGTCTTTATCTTCCCCTTCTATTTGCCAAGGAATGATGGGGCCAGATGCCATGATCTTAGTAGTGTCAAGTCTGGCTTTAACTCTGGCTCAAAGAGCATGCTGGGTAGAACCAAAGTGTAACCAAATGCTGCTAGCTAACTCTCCCCTGTTAGGAGAGCCAGTTTGGTGTAGTGGTTAAGTGTGCGGACTCTTATCTGGGAGAACCGGGTTTGATTCCCCACTCCTCCACTTGCACCTGCTGGAATGGCCTTGGGTCAGCCATAGCTCTGGCAGAAGTTGTCCTTGAAAGGGCAGCTGCTGTGAGAGCCCTCTCCAGCCCCACCCACCTCACAGGGTGTTTGTTGTGGGGGAGGAAGGTAAAGGAGATTGTGAGCCGCTCTGAGACTCTTCGGAGTGGAGGGCGGGATATAAATCCAATATCTTCTTCATCTTCTTCTTCTTCCCCCCTCCCTTCCGTAGAGAATGTCTCTGCTTTGAAATGGTGATGTGTGAAAAGTCTTATCTGAACCTTCTCAGCTCAGGCTCGGGGGAGACAGGAAGCCTGAGAGTACCAAGGCCGCGGGCCTCTAATCAACATGAGAATGTATTGGTAACATCTATGTGTGAATGTTCCCTTTGCTAGATTCCCCGGCCCGTAGGAATCCCTTTGAAATGCTCCTTATATGCAATGTATCTATCATACGGTCTTTAATCTTTTCAAGCTCTGGCCAAGGCCGCAAGTAACCAGTATCAATAAACTAGTTTCTTTGTATCTACATTGACTCGTTATTGAATCTGCCGACTTGGCTAGTAGTAGTAGTAGTAATATTTATTACAGTCTTGTGATATAATTCAACCAAAGATAAGATACAATAGTGAAACTTCAAATTTAAGAACTTTTAGGGAGCAGTTCCAATAATTTGATAATTAACGCACAAAACCTAGCAACTTCACATGTGATCTTAGCATTATTATCAGATAAAAACCAGTGAAGCCTTGCTTTGTCTATGTGTATGTAACCAGGAATCGAAGCAAGTAGTGGGGTGATAATACCATGATGAACCTTCTTGCAAAGTGGGCTTGTGTTCTAAAAAACTCAACCTCCCCAGGGGACAGGAGCAAAACCTCTCTGGGTAGGGGATTTTATTGTACCTACCCTCAATAACCACAGAAGAGAGAGCAAAACACCTAGCAAGAGTAAACGCCCTTCTAAACTATTTACTTCCACAGAGGCCAAATACGCTGCTGGCTCAGTAGTGCTTTTCGCATTTAGCAGTGGCCCATGTTTCAATGTACTAGAAATATCCAATTGATGCTCTACATCATCAATTATTTGTTTAATCAGCCATTTTGCTTGGTCAACTCCATATGTTAGGAGTACCTGAGGAGAGAAGCCAATTCTATTAACATAGCTGTGAACAGCCTTAAGCCAACTGGATTGGCAATCTTCTAAATAGATAGCTTATGCTGGGTACAGGTTTAGAATATTAGACTTGGACTGGGGAGTCCAAGGTTTAAATTCCAGCTCATCTGTAAAGCTCTTTTTGTAACCTTGTGCCAGTCAAACATTCTTGGCCTATCCTACCTAAAAACATTGTTTGGATAAAATAGAGAAACCACCATGTACAGCACCAAGCTCCACAGAAGAAAGTTGGATAAAAATGTGACCAATTAAATAGCCGCTTAATTGTAGAAAGATTTTGTAAAAAAAAAAAAGTAAGAGTTGCTTAAAGCTATAAAAATGCCATGTAATTTTACTAGTACACTCTTTGAAGATGGTTGGGTGTTTCTGTTTCACAGACCACTGCTTTACATGCAAAGTGCACCTACCAGGTTTTGTTTTCTGCAGAATCAGATAGGGGAAATACAAGGCCAATTATTTAAGAATCCGTAGCTATCACAGCACTTCCCCCCCTTTCACGGAATCTTTGTAAGGTTAAAATTCCAATGCTGAAAACACCTGGGAAATATAAACTAGATTACATATGTATTAATACTACCCTCTCACTTTGACACCCCTCTGTCATTGTTGATACTTCTTCAGGAATGTTCACAGGCCTTCACAGAAGTTGGAAAGAAAAAAGTTTTTTAAGGTACAGCCATGAGCATGGGATATCAGTTAATGTTAAGAGTGTGATCTGGGACTCCCAGATTTGAATCCCTACTTTGCCAAAGAAGCTTACTGGATGGTCTTGGGACAATTACATTTCCTCAGACTAACCTACCTCAAAAGTTTGTTATGATAAAATGGAAGACGAGGTGATTGGATTTATAGCCTGCCCTTCACTACCTGAAGGAGTATCAGTGCAGCTTACAACTCTTCTTTCCCCTCCCCACCCCATAACAGACACCCTGTGAAGTAGGTGGAGTTGAGAGAGCTCTGACATAAACTGCTTTTGAGATGAACAGCTTTGCAATAACTTGTGGCTGACACATCGGCAGGTGCATGTGGAGGAGTGAGGAACCAAAGCTGGTTCTCCTAGATAAGAATCCGCGCACTTAACCACTACACCAAACTGAAAGCTTGCTGGTTGATCTTAGGACAGCTGCATTCCCTCAGACTAACCTATCTTACAAGTTTGTTGTGATAAAATGGAGGAGGGGAGGTCATAAGCTACTTTGGGGCACAAAAAGCAAGACACTTTCCGCAACCATTGGGTAGTGTCAGTGTCAGGAAAGTAGACAAAATGAAAAGACTGAAAGACAGGGCCCTGAGGAGAGGCAGTAGTAATCAGTAAGCTCCCAGCAGAAAACTGTCTCCCTCAGAGTTCAGTGGCCATCTGATGGTGTTCTTTCCTGACAGGGCCAGTGGCAGGCAGGAGAGACAAATCAGCCAATGGCACAGCAGAGATGGATTGCAAGCCAATCGTGCAAGAATACTGGGAATGCTGCAGTGGGCCGGTGACAGAGAGGCTATCTTCCTTCTCATTTCTCTCTTTCTCTCACCCTCTTCTTTCTACCTCCCCCTTCTGTTCTTTCTCTCATTCTTTCTCTGTCTTTCAGTCTTTTCATTTTGTCTACTTTCCTCCCTTTAATCCACACACACACTAGCAGTTAACATCTCTTCAACTGACAAGGAATGTTCGTTCACAGCAGGGAGGTGCCACTTAAGAGGGAGTGCAAGGGAGGCTTGCAGTGGCTTTTTTCACAGTGTCAGCTGCTTGATGCTACCAGCCATTTTCTCCCAGGGAACCACTGTTGCCAATCTCCAAGTGAGTGCTGGAGATCACTCAGAATTACAACTGCTGTCTAGATGGCAGAGGGTCTGGCAGATCCCACTCTGAAGTCCTAACTTCTATGCTACAGTGGCTGTCATAGGGTGGCTGCTGCTGAACAGTAGCAAGCAGCCAGGTGTAGGGTAGATAACCCCCAGGTGGAGTCATCCCTTTATCTGCCCGTCTGACTTCAGGTTTCCATCACCTTCCTTGCTGCCTCTACATAGGAAAGAAACCGTCTTTCTTCACAGTGTGGGAGGACCAAAGCAGCTTACATCATTCTCCTCTCCCCTCTTTGATCTGAACAATAACCCTGTGAGGCAGGCTAGGCTGGAAGTCTGTGACTGGTCCGAAATCACCCAGTCAGCTTCCACAGCAAGAACTTGTATCTGGGAGATCCCGCTCTGATGCCTTAACTCGTATGCCCTACTCAAACTCCACCACAGAATCTCCAGGAATTTTCCACCAACCTAGAAAGGCCTCTGTGCGAGTGTCCCCCCACGCCCCCCATCTTGCTGTCTTCCCACCCACCCAAGTGAAGGCATTCACTCCCCCCCACCTCAAGAGGAGCTGTTCTTGCTCTGGAAACTGACTGGGGGGATTTTGGACTAGTAATAGACTTTCAGCCTCACAGGGTTGTTGTTCAGATCAGGGGGGGGGAGAATGATGGAAACTGCTTTGGAAGACTGTGAAGAAAGACTGTCATTTTCCTATGGAGATGCTGCAGGGAAGGGAAGGCAATGGAAAGCTGAAGTCAGAGGGGCACATAAAGGGAAGGAGAAAAGTTGCCAACTCCAGGTTAGGAAATTCCTGGAGATTTAAGGGGTGCGGCCTGGAGAGGGTGGGGTTTGAGGAGGGGTGGGACCTTAGACAGCTACAATGCCATTTCCTCCTATGGAACCACTGGATATCACTCAGATTTACAACTGCTCTCTATATGGCAGAGATCTGCTCCCCTTGAGGTGTGTGGGGGGAGTCAATGCCTTCACTTGGGCAGGTGGGAAGACAGCAAGGCTGGTGGGCACTCGTCCACAATGGGCCTTACTCTTGGTTTCATGATTTTATACATGATACAGCTGTAGACTGAAGTTACTATTTGACTTAGGCCAAAGAAAGAAAAATGGGTTTGTAAATATCTTAAAACAAATAAGCCCTCAAACCTGCCCTGTGGAATGGCCTGCCTAAGGAGGGCTCCCACTCTCTCCACTTTCTGCAAACTATGCAAAACTGATTTATTCAAGAAGGCTTTTCAACACAAGTTATAGAGCTGCACTGTACTAAATGTTTCACAGTTTCTTAGATAAATTATTAGGGACTGTGGTACACTGCTGTGTATAGCTTGCCAAAACTAGGCTCCCATTAATGAAAGTTTTGCATATTTAATGTGTCCTGTTAATACTTATGCTATACTTCAGTTTTTACACCTTCTTGCTTCTACAACCCTAATTCTTATTGCCTTGTTCACTGAATGTCCCCTCCTGTTGACGGTATTGACTCGCTCTGTGTAATCCACCTTGATTTCAAGCTAGAAAGGAAAACTATACATGATGCAAATAAAATAAATGAATAGACACTATTTTGTAGATAGTTGTTTTAAAACCATTTTCTTGTCCTCTGTCGTGCTTTATACTGTTTCTGTCACTTTAAATACTGTTGGCAAAGAATTGAAGAATGTGTATTTGGAAGGGAAAAAAATGAGTCATGTTAAATTTACCGGGGCGCTTGCCCACTGATCAGAACCAGGCTGCTGTAGCCGCTCTACTTTCGTTGTCAGAAGGGGAACATCTCCCATGCGTTTGCTCCGGAGAGCCAAGGAATTCAGGCTGGAGTCGCGTGGTTGGGATTATACTACACAACGCGTCATTTTCTTCAGGCAAAGGCAGTTTGAGCGTCTTGCCCATACATACGCGCGCGCGCGCACACAGGTGGGCTCTTCTTCACTCGCTACTTACCAGACCAAAAGTCAGCGCCAGCTCTCCCTTTAGCCGGCTCAGGTCAGCGGCAGGGGCCAGTGTAGGGGCGCTCCGTCTCATCCTCCGGTCAGTTGCCGTGTTGTTTAACCAGCAGGCGGAGCTGCAGGGAGCGGCCCCCACTTGCTCGCTGCACAGGGGATTGCGGGAGGGGAAGGAAGCGGAAGAGGCGCTGCAGCGCGGCACTGAGAGCAGCCAGGCAGGCGCTGTGTATGTTGTGGGGGAGGGGAAGGAAAACGCTGGTGTCTGGCGTGGCTGCTTGAGAGCAAAAGGGGGGAAAAAGCGATGGCTTCGGTTTCAACGGACTAAATTCTTCATCTCCCAGCAACCAGGTTAGACCTCCTTTCTCGGGGCAAGGGAGGTGGGGGAGAATGAAAGCTAAGCAAGGCAAAAGAACCCGGATGGTGCTGAGTTTGCGCGAGGGGAGGAGGGGGGGAAATGGTGGGTGGTATTATAGCCCCATGTGACCAGCGCGTGCCGGAGGTGGCTCGCGCGCCTCGTTCGAACACTGGCAGTTCGGGGGGGGGGGGAGATCGCGTGCGTGATGGTGTCGACATCATCGCCTCCTTCTGTTTCCACCCTTCACGTGCGCGAGCACGCACGCACAAGGGTTGAGGCTACTGTTGTGTATTTGGGACACGGACACGTGCGCGCTGCTGCCGCCATGTTGGTTCCCGGGAGGGGTGAAGTGGGAGTTCTCGCGAGGTCAGTCACCTTCCCGTGGGAGTTGACCGGAGGCAGGATGGCGGCGCTGCGCTGAGAGTGATGGGTAATGGGTAACGGGCAAACCGGGAGGGAAGCGAGCGAGCGAAGGCAGTAGTGGTAGCGCGGTGAGAGGGAGATTCTTTAGAGCCATCTTCTTACTCCATCGACGCGCGAGGCTGAACATTACAGGGAGTTGGACTTAAGAGAGTTTTGGGTGCGTTGGGCTTTCCCCCTCCCCCTCCAGTCCTAACTCTGCCCTGCGGCTCTACGCCGTCCCCACCACGGTCTCCCATGTAGATCTGTGGCGCCCCCTGTTGTTGCCGGCGTTGCTCTCCAGTCCCAGGATTCGCCGTCCTCGAATTCAGGCAATCCCTGCGACCATCTTTGGCACCCTCTATAAAGAAAGCCTTATTCTGCTGTATTTGCTAATACTCCCTCAGTGCTATGCTGCAGAGTGTAGTTGGGACCTTGCAGTTTCTTTGCATTGCAAATGCCCACATTTTTTATTTCTTTAGTGCGTAGAGTCCCATAGTTTTCGTGTTCAGCCTTTATGTGCTCCACATTACTGCCCAATAAGTCTCGTGTGCTGTCAGGTGCTTACTGGACCTTAATACACCGGTTGGCTCTAATTTCTTTTTAGCCACCCATAGCAGGGTATTTTAAAAGAAGGTAGCACAAGCAGAACCCAGGTTGTGCCTGAAAACGTAGTTGGGGCCATTTGTTTTTCACAATATAATCCACTAACGATATCTTCCTTGTTAACTTTGTGGTTGATTTGCTAGTTTCTAATATGTAAATACACACTCTCCATTCAATTTGCTGTTTGATTTAGGTACCCTTGAGACGTTATAGTATACACTGTGCTTCCTTTTTTCATCTTACCTGTATGGTCACCTAGTTTGTGTTGTACTGATGGAGTTTCTACCAGTGCCGGATTAAACCCTGTGGAGGCCTATAGGCAGTCAAAATCTTGGGGGCTCCCTCACAAATTATCTCAGAGTCTGAGTGCCCTCCCATGGCCCCCACTGCAGCCTACAGGCACCTTCTTAAAAGCCCCTTTTACTAAGCTGCAGGGAAGAAGCAGAGAGAGGCAAACTTGGCAACAACTCCAGCAGCTGCCACACCAAGGAAGTCGGAAAAACAGCTCAGTTGCTGGCTGCTCCTGCAGGCTGGAAGGGCTGCAAGTGGGGGAAACCAGGGGGCGGGGAGCCAGCCGCTGGCCCCTAAAGGTGTAGAGTCCCATAGGCCAGTGCCTACTTGGCCTAATTGTTAATCTGGCTCTGGTTTCTACTTTCGCAGGGTTTTTCCCATTAAGAATTTAGTTTTTTGTGTCTTGTGATTTAATTCACTTGCCGAAAGTGCAATAGAATTTTAGTGTTAGTATCTCAACTACATTGAGATATTCTATATATAGGAATAAAGAAAGAGTGAATTTTCTCTTAACATACTTCTAGAAATTACTAAATTTCATATTTATTAGCAAAAATGAAGCACTCTGACCATGCTTCTGTAATCCAGATCTCAGTTCAAAGAGTTAATTTTTGTCTTATTAAGTAACTTTCTTAGAACATTTGCTCTTTACAAAATAACAAAATTCATGGCAGGGTATGAGCTTTTATGAGTCCCTGCTCACTCCTTCAAATATCTGGGCTGTTTCTCTTTTCAACTGCTATGGATTTTATTAGGATTTAAGATGCTACTGGATTCCTTCTTTTTTCTGTTACTATAGACTAACACAGCTACTCATCTTAGTACATTTTTGTTTTTTATTTATACCTTACCTTTTTTCCTGAAGTAGCTTACATTTCTCTGACCCTCTCCATTTTTATCCATACAACAGCTCTGTGAGAAAGTTGGCTGAATGTCTGTAACTGGCCAAGGCTGCTCAAAAAGTTTCCATGGGAGAGTGGGGATCTGAACCTTCATCTCCCAGATCCTAGTCCAGCATTATAATAGGTACCCCACACTGGCTGTCATGTAACTATTCTATTTCTGCTAGTTATGTACAATTAAACAAGTAACATTAGTTCTGTTAAATCATAGGTGTATTTGCAGCTCATTTGTAATGCACTGCAAAAGAAGACAGTTCCATGCTGAAATAAAATATTAGGTAATAGTTTAAGATTCTGAAAGTTAACCAACGCTTTTTAATAAATGTGATGAATAAATTGGTCCAGTGTACCCCTAGTCATGGGGTTTTAGGTATGTATATTCCTTCCAAACTTATATTTGAAATCAGTTAGTAGGGTGCAAGGTGTGTGAAATCTTCAACACCACACTCCCCATTCTTCATTTTATTTATGCTCTTCATACATCTTTCAGATGAAGACATCTTTTTATTACACATATTATATATATTTATGTAGTGGACCATGCCATGTTGTAAAAAAGCCTGGAGGAATAGGGATTAAGGGAAGTGCTTTGGATTGGTTTAATTGGTACGTTATGGAAGGGCTCATAGAGTTGCTGTTGGAGACTAGTTGTCATCAGTGTGGAACCACTCCTGTGGGGTTCCACAGGGCTCAGTCTTATTCCCCCATGTTATTTAATATCTATGTAAGCCCTTTAGGAAAAATCATTTCTAGTTTGAAGTAGATTGTTATCAATAGGCTGATAATACCTGGCTGTACATTTCTTTATCCAGATCCCCCACAGATGCTGTAAAAGTCCTGAGCCTTACTGCTGTGGTGGATTGGCTAAGGGTGAACACACTGAAACTGAATCCTGACAAGGCAGAAGAGATGCTTGTTGGGAAGAGTGAGGTCTTGAAAGATATTTGATTAAATCCAGGTGACCCTCACTGACTCAGTAAAGTGCCTAAGATTTACACTGCTACTGAAAAAAATAAGTTAATGCAGCTGCAAAAAATAATTTGGTCTAGAAGATGTCTCCCTACCTTGAGCCAGCCTGTCTGGCTACATGGTTCCATTCTGCTGTAACCTGAAGGCTCCATTGGTCTGCCCTTAAAGTCAGTTCAGAAACTTCAGTTCCATTCTACAGTCACTCCATTGGTTGGTAGGTCACTTCAGGTTATTAGTTAGCACCTACAAAGCTCTTAATAGCCTTGGACCCACATACCATCAAGACCTCAACCCTCACTATGCTGTGCTGTGGCATCTTTGCTCATCTGAGCCATGCCATCTGATCATGTCATTCTTCAAATGGGTAGAATAGGCAGTCACCTGTTCATGTGCATTCTCTGTGGTGGCTCCTACCTTGAGGAATGACCTACCTGAGAAGGTCAGAAAGGCTCCCACATTTCTGTTACTCTGCAGAATACGCTAAACAGAAATGTTAAAGAGGGCATTTGAGTTGCAAACTGCTACACTCTGTGCTACCATACCACATATTTCTGCCATCTTGGAAGTAAGAAAAAGCAGAGGCCTGTGAGAAACTCACATGGAATGGTTTGGGGGGGGGTTGCTTTTGCTCCCCCCCCCCAACCTGCTACCTACCAATGCCTCCCATTTTTTTTTCTTCCATTATCCTTTCCTTATTCCCAACGCTGGTCTTCACCTTCCCCCTTGCATTCCATGGTTTCCTGTTTCTTCAGTCTGCTACTGTTCACCACCAGGTGGAAAAGAGAAGCCAAATGAGGCAGGTATTGAGCACTGACCAAGTTCATGCTCAGAGGGAGTCTGCAACCAACTGCAGACCCCCTATTGTAGCTCCCCTCCTATTCCAGACACTGCTGCTGCTGAACACTCACTTTTCCTGATCTTTTTCTTCTTTTCCTCCCACAATTTATTTCCCCACCAATGTAACCTTATCCCCCTCAGCACACTGCCACCCACCCACTGCTCTGCTTGCTCAGCTATCTCTCTCCCTGGGCCGCTTTGCTTGATTGCCTGGCTTCCTTAGGTAGCTGTTCCTTAAGCATTGTTGCCCTGGTGGAGGCAGCTTCCATCTCTCCTCCCCCATGTTGTTTCTCCTCTTCCATCTATCCTCATGCCTTCCTGTCCCTGAAGCTGGTGTTGGCAATTGTAGAGACTTCTGTTGTCCAATTTGGGGGTTATACCCCCCCTTGCCATTTTTTTTAATGTGTTCATTTTTTATAATAATAATAATAATAACTTTTAATTTCTATCCCGCCCTCCCCGCCAAAGCAGGCTCAGGGCGGCTTACAACATAAAATACATTATACATCAGATTACATAAATTGCAAATAAAATCCAAGTTAAGACAAATTACAAGTTAAAATTTACAAATTACAATGGTGCTAAAACATTCGATCTTCAATAATTCCATAAAATTCAGTAACCAAGAGCAATTTTTTAGAGGCATTTCCTAGTTTATCATTGGTTGAAGGCTAGTTTATAGAGGTGGGTCTTACAGGCCCTGCGGAACTGTTCCAAACTCCGCAGGGCCCGCACCTCTACCGGGAGTTGATTCCACTGCAGTGGAGCAGCAATAGAGAAGGCCCTATCTCGGGTGGCCTTCAATCTGGCCTCCCTTGGCCCAGGGACGGTCAGCTGGTTTTTTCCAGCCGACCGCAATGCCCTTTGGGGCTCATATGGGGAGAGACGGTCCTTCAGGTAGGCAGGTCCTCGGCCATATAGGGCTTTAAAGGTGATAACCAGCACCTTGTAACGAACTCGGTATCCCACTGGCAGCCAGTGCAGTCCGCGCAGCCCCGGCTGTATGTGCTCCCATCTTGGGAGTCCCAACAACAGCCTAGCCGCCGCGTTCTGCACCAGCTGCAGCCGCCGAGTTCGGCACAGGGGCAGCCCCATGTAGAGAGCGTTGCAGTAATCCAGTCTCGAGGTGACCGTAGCATGGATCACCGTTGCTAGGTCACGGCGCTCTAGGAAGGGGGCCAACTGCTTCGCCCGTCGGAGATGAAAGAACGCGGACTTGGCAGCGGCCGCTATCTGTGCCTCCATTGATAGTGAAGGCTCCAGAAGAACCCCCAAGCTCTTGACCCTATGTGCCGCTTTCAGCAGCACACCGTCAAAAATCGGCAAGGGGATTTCCCTTCCCAGGGCACCGCGACCCAAGCAAAGGACCTCTGTCTTCGTTGGATTCAACTTCAGCCCGCTCAGTCTGAGCCAACCTGCCACGGCTTGCAATGCTAGGTCCAGGCTTTCTGGGACGGAGTCAGGTCGGCCGTCCATTAATAGATAGAGCTGGGTGTCATCTGCATATTGATGGCACCCAAGCCCAAACCTCCGGGCAATCTGGGCAAGGGGGCGCATGTAGATGTTAAATAACATCGGAGAGAGAACTGCCCCTTGTGGCACCCCACACACTAGGGGGTGCCTCCGGGACAGCTCCCCCCCAATTGCCACCCTTTGTCCCCGTCCATCAAGGAAGGAGGAAAGCCACTGTAAAGCTAACCCCCTTATCCCTGTGTCGGCGAGCCGGCGGGCCAGTAGCTGATGGTCGACCGTATCGAACGCGGCCGACAGATCTAACAACATCAGCACCGCCACGCCGCCTCGATCCAGATGCCGCTGGAGGTCATCCATCAAGGCGACCAGCACTGTCTCCGTCCCATGACCCGGACGAAAGCCGGACTGGTAGGGGTCTAAGGCGGAAGTGTCATCCAAAAAGCCCTGCAACTGCGACGCTACTGCCCTCTCTAAAACCTTACCTAAAAATGGTAGGTTCGAGACCGGTCGATAATTCGCCAATTCGGCCGGGTCTGCTGTACTCTTTTTTAAGAGAGGGCGGACCATAGCCTCTTTCAAAGATGTTGGGAATTGCCCTTCCAAGAGGGATCTATTTATGATATCCCGTATAGGATATCTAAGCTCCCTCTGGCAAGATTTAATTAGCCATGAGGGGCATGGGTCGAGATCACAGGTTGTAGAGCGTGCAGTTGAGAGAATTTCGTCGACTTCCCCAACCTTTCGTCGACTTCCCCAACTTTTCCTGCCAACCTAGGGGTTTCTTTAGGTTTTCAGTAAAATTTCATGTGTACATGGCCCTGACACACAGATTTAGTTATCTGCAGATGGGGTCATGTTGATTATTAAAAGTTAAAGGTAGAAATAAAATTCAGTAGTAAACAAAAGAAAGTGTATTTGGACAGAAACTCTTTTGAATCAAAGAAGGTAGGACTCCAAGCATGTATTAAGACAGACTGAATTCTTTCATAATGTATTATCATTAAGCATAGTAATTGTTGTCAAAATTATTTACATTTAAACTTTTAAAGACACTTGAAAATGATGTACATGTATATAATATGAGAGGTTCCCCCCCGCAGTACTCCCTGGAAATCCCATCAGAAAATGGGGGAGAAAGTCCTCAGGTAGGGAATGGGAAAGGGTAACCTTTTCACTGAATTTTCTGTTCCCTTCTCCCCCCCCCCCCCCGCCTTTATATTCCTGTGCTTGAATAGTGAACAGAAAGTCTGATTTAGCAATGGAATTCACTCCCAGATAAATACAGTGAAGAGAGTTTTCTGGACAAATTAGCATGTGAACACTTTCAGGAAAGTTAACAGATGGCCTAAATAAGACATCTGATTTGTTTTATTTGTATGGTTTTTATTTATATTTAGCAATGAGTTTTAAAAATTCTCCTAATTGTATGACCCAATAGCAACAAATATTTACCGATTTAATTGGGGGGGGGGGTTATCAGATGTGGTTTAAATTAAAAACTTTATGTGGAATTCCCCCCCCCCCCCCAGGGCATGTTGCATATATTATGCAAGAAGAAAAGGGAGAGAGGATTTATAAGGGTATATTCATAAAAAGCAGAAGGATATGTTTTGTCTCTTTTGTCTGGCAGAGACTGACCAAGAGAGAGATTTTGGGGTCGTGGTAGATAACTCACTGAAAATGTCAAGACAGTGTGCGATTGCAATAAAAAAGGCCAACACCATCCTGGGAATTATTAGGAAGGGAATTGAAAACAAATCAGCCAGTATCATAATGCCCCTGTATAAATTGATGGTGCGGCCTCATTTGGAGTACTGTGTACAATTTTGGTCACTGCACCTCAAAAAAAATATTATTGCATTGGAAAAAGTGCAGAAAAGGGCAACTAGAATGATTAATAGTTGGAACACTTCCCCTATGAAGAAAGGTTAAAACGCTTGGGGCTCTTTAGCTTGGAGAAATGTCGACTGTGGGGTGACATGATAGAGGTTTACAAGATTATGCATGGAATAGAGAAGGTAGAGAAAGAAGTACTTTTCTCCCTTTCTTACAATATGAGAACTTGTGGGCATTCAATGAAATTGCTGAGCAGTCAGGTTAGAACTGAAAAAAGGAAGTACTTCTTCACCCAAAGAGTAACTAACGTGGCATTCACTGCCACAGGAGGTGGTGGTGGCTACAAGCGTAGCCAGCTTCAAGAGGGGAATGGATAAGCATATGGAGCAGAGGTCCATCATTGGCTATTAGCCACAGCTTATTGTTGGAACTCTCTGTCTGGGGCAGTGATGCTCTGTATTCTTGTGCTTGTGGGGGGCACAGTGGAAGGGCTTCTGGCCCCACTGGTGGACCTCTTGATGGCACTTGGGTTTTTTTGGCCACTGTGTGACACAGAGTGTTGGACTGGATGGGCCATTGGCTTGATCCAACATGGCTTCTCCTATGTTCTTATGTTCTCTTTTTTCATTGTAATATATTACAGAGATCGCCTAGTGTTTCCAAAACTGATGTGTACTTTGCAGACATTCCATTACATCCTTTGTAAAGTTACACTCCAAACACAAACCAGTGTTTTATAGACGGGGGTTCTGTTTTCTTCCAGTATTGCTGCAGTAACCATTTTAGCAGCTGTAAGCTGAATCGAAATTAACTCAATATTTGAAGAAATACAAATTCTTTTGAATATCCTATGAAGTTATCTTGGTGGTATACACCTGCATGTAGAAATCATTGTCATTGTAGCAATATCTGTAGAAATATTAAGGTAATATAATATGGCTTTTGCTGCCCTTCCATGGTTCAAATGTAAGTCAAAGGTATTGAAAACTATTATGTCTAAAGCAGTGTGTACAATATATTGTGGACACGGTTGTCTGCTTATTTGAGGTTTCCTTGTTGCTCTCCCTAGCATTATTTTCTTCGTTTGTTGATTTCATATCAGATAGGTAACTATAAGGGAAGGTATATAAATAAGAATTTTAGCTTTGTTTTTGACTTGACTTACATAACCAATCAGGTACATTCACAACTTTAGGGATAAGTTCCTGATAAATGTTACAACTTTTCAACTATCAAACTTACCTAATACTGTATTAGCAGTCAAATCAATTTATTGTTTTTAGTTTTGTGGAACAATCTTTAGAAAGGGGAATTTTTCCATGAAATGATACTGCTGTATAATTTTCTTCCCCATGTTTCTAAGTAAATGTGTTGAGGATTTCAGCGTTATCTCTGATTTTATGTGCTTAATGGCCTAGTTGTGAGTATCTGAACTTAGTGATGCCCAAGAAAATAATATTTAATCATTCTAATCAGAATTTTTTCTACAGCTTTGAACACTCTGTTCAAGTGTACATAACTTTGTAGTGAGGTGCAGAATATCGATATGCTGGAAAAAAAGAGAAAAGTGAAGAGTCAAGATAACTTTTAAAACATCAAAGTACACAGGTTAAGAAATGTGTTAAGATTACTGAGGTATATGTTACTCACTGTAAGACCAAGAAAAGTCAGAATCTGCTTAGATTTCTGTTGGGTTCCTTTTTGTATGAGAAAGACGTTATTTTTAATCTACCCTGATCAGATTAAACAGCTATGTGATTGATCATGAGCTGTATGTTTGTGTGTATATGTTGGCATATTTTTATTATGAGCTATATGTTTGAATATTTTATTTACACATGGCATAATATAAATCTTGTGTGATGGCCACTGAATGGGAGGAGTCACCATGGAACATAGTTCGTAAATTTGTTATTTTAGGCAATTCATGCAATCTCTATGGTGATACTAAAATATTTAATGTTTTGAGAGCTTTGTTATGTTCATTTTTAAATTATGTACAGTAAGAAACATGTTGTTTTTAAACATATTTCTTTCCAATATGTGATAGTTTCATCAGAAGGTTTTCATGTTTTCTTGTCAACATTTATTTCTCTGCTTAAGTATTTTTGAATATATTTCATACATTCTGACTACATTCAGTTTTCAAATAGGAGATCATTTTGGGAGATTATCAAGTTAATTCAAGGTCTAAAATCATACTAAGGTAATCGAAGTTTGGCTAACATGAGGGGAAAACCCAAAAAAATAGATTTAATCTCAGGCAACTTGCAATTTAGTACAAGATCTCTTACTTTCTTATATCTATATCTATTTATAGATATATAGATATTTGTTAAGAACAAGAGCTTTGTAAACAAAAAGCAAAATTCTGTATTCACACCACTGCCCCAGCCTATTTCTGTTCAATCAACGTTAGGAAAGGTTGAATGCTCTTATAATTGGAGATCTAATTTGCTGAAATTTATCTGCAACATCTGCTGCCTTTCTCAGCAGTTTTTCCACTGATTACTGACAAACTTTTAAGCTGTTACTAATAGCCAGAATTTTAAGAAAATGCTTCTTCAACTGTAATGCAAATATTTGTGATGCTTAAGAAAAAATGATTTAAAATTTCAGAGAGTAGGGATACAGCTGGTGTTTTTCTTATCAGTCTCCATCTTGATTTAGGTTTAATGTGTTTATAGAATCATAAAATCACAGGGAAGGGACCATTAGGGCCAATGCTAGGGCCTCTGCCGTCCCAGGCCAGTGCCTGTCCTGCCTGCTCTTGCCCCGCCACCACACCCCTGCCCACAGGGAGGGCAGGTGCATCAATGTGGCAGGGGAGGGCTGGGCAGGCTCTGGGCGACCAGTGTGCGTGCTCTTGGATGCACTCCCAAGACTGCCTTTCTTAGGGCAGTCTTGGAGCCCTTCCAAGAGTGCATTGCACACATGCAGCTCTCCTGCAGCCCGTGGGCTGCGGGCGAGCCGCATATGTCTTTCAGCAAGAGTGGCTGGGCTGGGTGTGCTCTCCTTCAAGCCCACCTTTTGCAAGGGAAGGTGGGCTTGGAGGAGAGCACATGCTGATGCGCCGCCCTGCTGCTCTCGGCCTGCTGTTCCACCAACAGTGGTGGGGAGGGGCACCCAGCAGTGTCCTTGTAGGCCAGATGGTGCCCTAGGTGGCTGCCTACCTAGCCTACTCCCACGCACTGGCCCTGGAGATCATACAGGTCATCTAGTCCAAACCCCTGCTCAGTGCAGGATCAGCCTAGAGCATCCCTTTCAATGTTTGTCCAGCCACTGCTTAAAGACTGCCAGTGAGGAGGACCTCACCACCTTCCTAGGTAGCTGATTCCACTGTTGAACAACTTACTGTTGAAAAGTTTTTCCTAATGTCCAGATGGCACCATCTCATCCTCAAATCCATTATTGCAAGTCCACTCCTCTGCTGCCAACAGAAACAGCTCCCTGCCTTTCAAATACTTAGAGTAGTCATGTTCCCCCTCAACCTCCTCTTCTCTAGACTAAACATTCCCAAGTCCCTCAGCCTTTCCTCATAGGGCTTTGTCTCCAGGCCCCTGATCATCCTCGTCACTCTCCTCTGCACCCACTTCATTCTACCTGCATCTTTTTTGCAATGAGGCCTCCAGAACTGTTGTTGATGTTTCAAGGTTAAACAGATTGCCAAAATTTGGATAGGCATTTGGCTTGGGTATTCTGAGACATAAAAAAAAGCAAGTGGATGTTGTGCTCTTATAAAAGAGGATAACGACTTCTGTCATTTTTGTTAGGTCTCAAGTCGTATCGTGAGAGATGGAAACAAAGAGATTACTTTCATTATGTAGTCAGTTGTTCTTTTTATTCCTGTTTTTAATAGCTGCTGTTTACTGGACTCCAGAGCCAATATTTTCTGTGAGAATATAAGCATATTGTCCATGCCAGATCCACCTGACTGTTGCCTGTTGCAGGCATGTAATGTGTTCAGTGGCAGTACTGAGGCATTTGTGGGCAGCTGCAGTGCTACTGTGGTGACTGGCTGTGAATATGCTTGCTGTCTGCAAGTCGAATTCTATAGTAGGATAAGTTTGCCTATGCATTTGATTCAGTCCCTTCCTTAGCACAGATTGCAGCTCCACTGTGTTCTGTGAAGATTGCTGTACCTTTACAGCACTCGTTATTTCTATTGGGAATGTGTCTTTCCTGCTCGTCGTTTGGCTACCAAGAAGAGCAGTGGTAGGACAGAGAAGAACATGTGACCTCAAAATAAAATTCTTGTCTGTTTGCCTGAAATGGAAAAGTTGTGTGTATCGAGGGGTGATTAAAGAGATGTTTCTAAAAGTTTTAAAATTTGAGGGGGGAGACTTGAAAAACCCTGTTTAACACAATAAGAATGTTTGTTTCTATTAAAGTGAATTACCTTAAAATGAGTCTCAAGAAAATAAAGTGTCTTAAATATGCTTTAAATTCCTCAGTAATTTAAACCTAAACTGAGTCACCTGTATTTTCAGATCAAAATGGGACACAATTAGACAGTAAAAGAAACTGCAAGAAAAGAAATCCATATGTAATTTCTGCTTCATTAGTTAAGTATGATTATATTGATCTGAAAGAAAAAAATAGACTAATTCTGATACAGTTTTAGAAAATATAATGTGAATTAGTGTTCCACATAACATTGTAAAGATCTAACTATTTTTAATTTGTCGGTGTGTTCACATTTGTGTAGAAAAGTGAAGGCATGAGGCAAGAAGAGATCCCCCCCCTTAGTTCTCCTTGACAACTTTTTAAAATTCAATTTTGGTAATGGAAGAACTGTATATTTTGGGAGGATTAATAAAAACGATAGCAACGTTTAGAGAATAAGTTTGGTGGTGTACTTAGAGTTTCAAACTAGGATCTAAGAGTCTAGTTAAAATCCCACTCTGCTCTGGAAGCTTGCTGGGTAACTGGCCAGTCACATAAATCTCAGTTTAACCTTCCTCACAGGACTGCCATCAGGATAAAATGGAAGACCAATGTCCATTTTTCTTGCTAAGTCTCAAGGTAGATTACAGAGGGTAAGACAGTGCATTCAGATAGCAGACATATTTCCTGTTATGTTGGGCAAGAGTAGTTTCCCTCAGCATTAATACAACAATCTTAAAAAAAATCTGAGCACATGAAATTTAATCAGAATTGTAGATATTGTTAAAAACAGTTCCTTATTACCTAAAGTTGATCTTGAAGCTAAAGTTGGTGTTACATTACCATGATTTCAATATTTTTAACTAAATCATTTAATAGAGAGCCTCAACTGAATTTTACAAGACAATTGAGAAGAGTTTGAAAATTTAAGTTTCCAAATCATTATGTTTTAAAGGACTTTTACCTAAAATTTACAGAATGTTACTTTCCATGAATAATAATAAACCACCCACGTATATTAAATCTTGGCACAATGACTAAGAGAAAATCTTAACTGATGACCAATGGGGCAATATTTGGGACTCTCCCGCATTACAGTCCAAAGCAATACTTGTTTGTATACAGTCTTTTAAATGCTTAACATGATGGTATTTAACAGCACAGAAATTAAACTTTATGCAAACGTCAATATCCCCTTTGTACTGGAAAAACTGTGGCGCTATAGGTTCTTATAAGCATTGCTGGTGGTCATGTCCTCTTATTATGGAATTTCAGAAAAAGGTTCAGGAGTAAATCTATAATATTATGTCCTATATTATACCCCTTTCAGCAGAATAAGTTCTATTGCATAATAGGGATACTTTAAAAATACCCTCAGTTCATAAAGAATTAATAGCAATGCTGTGCACAGCAGCAAAAGTGACATTGGCAAGATCTTGGAAGAACACCCATGTACTTTATTACTGAATGGCTGGGGGGGGGGAAACGACTTTTGTTTAATAGCTAAAATTGCATCTGTTATATATGACTCTGAAACAAACTCTTGCAGCACCAATTTTGACTCAGTTTAGATGCCATTTATAACTTACTTTTCTGGTTTGGACAATCCACCTTGGTTATCCAATTTGGTGAAAACAGTACGTATTTAAAATGTGTAATTACAAATTAACAATTTTGTAATCATTACTTATTATTTTGTTCAGTTTTTTAATGATCAATTTGTATTAATACTTACATAATTAATTATCCTATGATTATGTTAAATTGTCCTACCTATTATTGACATTGTTACTGTATATTGGTTTTTTTTTTTAAATAGCAGATCTATCCAGCAAACAATACAATAGGACTAGGATTGCAAAAATTAGAACCAATGCAAAAAAACCCTTTGAGATAATATATCAGTACAAAAATGGGAATACAGAAATTGAGAATAATATAAGAATAAAATACATACAATAAAAAGTAGAATAGACTATAATCCTATGTCCTTTATAAAAGCACCCCCACTTGATTACATGACTTTATTCCCTTTATTGAAATACCTTCATGAATAGTTCTGTTCTGTTTTGTTTGATGAGTGACAGAAGCGTGGGAGCCTTTCTGACCTTATACAGACCATTCCATAACATGGCAGCCATAACAGAAAAAAGCACATGTACAGATAGCTGTCAGTCTTACCCATTTGCAGGGTGCAATATTCAGAAGGCTTTACCCTGATGAGTGAAGTTGTCGCAGCAGAACATGACAGGAGAAGTGGTCCTGCAGATATGATGGTCCAAAGTCATGAAGGGCTTTGTAAGTGATAACAGTGCCTTGAATTGAATCCAGTAACTGATAGGTAGCCAGTGAACTGACATGAAGTAAAATAAATATTGTTTGTTTCACATTAGCAAGATTTTTCCTAGCTCCTACAACTTCATATTTGTTGTCTATTGCAGGAGCAAGTTTAGTGTTGGTCTTGCACATTGTATAGTAACATAGGAATTGTCATGCTGAGTTAGTCTAGTTAAACATCTGGATCTGCATTTTGTGTCTGACTGGGACCAACCATTTGCTCTCTGGATGTTCACGATGGGCTCAATGTGATACCTGTCTTTATCACATTGTAACCTGTGGTAATTGGAGCTGTGGTGAAGAGACAGTGGCTAGGGATTTTAGAATTTATAAAAAAGTATTATGGTTTTCAACCACTTATTTAAACCCAGTTATTACTATACTTCTATTTCCTTATATGTCTGAGTAGTTGTGGATATATTCCAGTACTGAGATTAACTGCATGATTGGAAGCTACTGACAATTGTATTGCTATGTTGTAAGGTATTAAGTACCATATGGCTGTGGCCATTTAAATTCACTTAAATAATATGTTCAAAAATGTGTTTTGTATCCCTTATATATAAAGAGTTTTTAACCACATACAGTGTTCTACAAAAGTGCTTACTAATATTGAAGGTTTTTTAAAAATCCTGGTGAGTGCCTCTTAAGGTGAAGGTATTTGCTGCACTGTGCCTTTAAGAGTGTCACGGCATGAGATTTGCAATAGTTCTAAATTTATGTTCAGCTGAAGCTTTTTTGTGTTTCAACAACAGTTTTGGCCTACCCTTTCTGCCTCCCTTTCTGTATTGATACTTCTCAGACAGCAAAGAGGGTGGAGAGTGAAAGATTACAGCATCAATTAAAAATCCCATTTTGCCCCTGCTTTTAGCAGGCAAGAATGGAGAAGCTTTTTTGAAAAAAAAAGTTTTGCTTCTTTTTTCTGCCAAGAAGTATTTCCAAACATGGGAGTTTCAGTGGTGATGAATCTGAGTGACTTTATATTTAATCAGAAATAAATCTTAGGAAATTTAGTGGATTTACCGGCAGGTAAGTGTGCATAGGATAACAGCTTTTGAGCACACAAAACTGTATTTTTGAAGTCATACCATTGGTCTGACCAGCTCAGCATTGTATATTGTAGCTGGCAGTAGGCTTCAGGCTATAACTAACAGCCTAGAGGCAACTGAATCCAGTACTATTACTGAAGAAGCAAATTAATGCAGCTGCCAAAAAATAGCATTCTAGCAGCTTTATTTAGTTTGAAAGATGGTTGCCTTTCTTGACTTAGTTGACCTGACTACAGGAATCCGTGCTATAGTTACCGCAAGGCTAGACTGTTGTAATGCATTTTCATGGGTTGCCCCTTAAAGACAATTAGGAAACTCCAATTGGTACAGAACGCTGCAGCCTGGTTACTATTGGCCATTAGGCAAAACATGTATGTCATTCCCATTCTGCAAGTACTTCATTGGTTACTGATCAGTTTATTTCCAGCTTCTGGGTATCACTTCTGTGTGTGTTTGTGTTTAAAGTGCTATCAAGCTGCAGCCAAATTATGGTAACCCAGCAAGAAGCTTTCAACATAAGTGAGAAGCAGAGGTGGTTTGCCATTGCCTTTCTAATTTTCTTTGGAGGTCTTCCATCCAAGTATTAAGCAGGACTGACTCTTTATATGTTGAGATTTGACAAGATTGAGCTGCACCATGCCACCTTCCCTGGGTATCACCTGCAAAGCCCCAATGGCCTTGGATCCACATACCTAAAGGACTTTCTCCCACTATGCTCCTCTGTAAAAGCTTAAATACTATATACTAGTATGTACATTTTGTAGTACACATATAACTCCAGATGTAAACAAATGAATCAAGCCAAATTTCTTCACATTTTGTGCAAGAAATTTTCTTAAGCAGAAAATGCACATGTTGAATACTATTTAAACTTTCAAAGGTTATGTATCTGCTGACAAAAAATAAATTTTGATGGGGAAACACCAAATTTTTAAAAAAGGAAAGGAAAGGTCCCCTGCGGAAGCACCAGTTGTTTCTGACTCTGGGGTGACGTTGCTTTCACGACATTTTCATAGCAGACTTTTTACGGGGTGGTTTGCTATTGCCTTTCCCAGTAATCGACACTTCCCACCCAGCAAGCTGGGTACTCATTTTACCAACCTCGGAAGAATGGAAGGCTGAATAAACCTGAGCCAGCTACCTGAAAACCCAGCTTCCACTGGGGATCGAACTCAGGTCGTGAGCAGAGTTTAGGACTGCAGTACTGCAGCTTTCACTCTGTGCCACGGGGCTCTTAAAATTTTTTCTAAAAATAAGCATAATTTCATGTTTCATAACTGTATTTTTCGCACCATAAGACGCACTTCCCCCCCCAAAAAAGTGGGGGGGAAAGTGGGTGTGTCTTATAGAGCGAAGGTACGTACCTTCCTGGGGGGGGGGAGCGATCCACTGCCTCCGCCTCCGATCCCGGCACTTCCCCGCGCCTGCCTGCCTGGCTCCAGCTTCTTGCAGCAAGTGCTGGGAACGCTCCACGTGGCCCCACCGCAAACCCAACGCTTCGGGAGCGCCGGCTGCGGAGAGGGGAGTGTGCTTCCTCCTTGCCTCGGAGCGCAGAGGCCGGCTGGCGAGCGGGAGCGACGGACCTGCTGGCGGTGCTGAGCGGGGCGCCGAGTCCCTAGAGCATGGGTCTGGTGGGCGGCTGGAGCGGGAGGGCGGGCGCTGCAGCGGGGCTGAGCTGCACCATGCGGGCGTCGTGGCTGCTGCTGCCGCCAGCGGGGGCCGTGCCGGGGCCCAGGGCGAGGGCTGTGGGCGCTCTGCTGCTGCCGCTGTCTCCCGGCTGGCTCTGCATGGCTCCAGCCGGCGTCTCCCTGCCTTTTAAAGGACGGCTGCCGCGCACCAGCTCGATCACGGGCACCGGTGCGGCAGGGGGTGGCGGGCCGGTCTCCTTGGCAACCCCATTGAGCAAGGCTGGCTCCCCCGGGAGCGCCATCCCCCCGCGCCGCCCAGCCTGGCCGCTGCTGCTGCTGGAGCCCAAGTCCAAATCTGGCTCACCGACGCCCTCTGCTCCGGCGCCGCGCGCTGCATCCCGCAGCGGGTCACTGGGGGACCTCTCCATCAGCATCCTGGCGAGAAAGCGGGGAGAGCAGACGGCTGAAAGAGGCAGCGGCGGAGGGGGCGCACACCCAGCCAGCCAGACACTCACCGCCGAGGGGAGGGGAGCCCAAGAGGAAGGGAAGGAGGCACGCCAGAGAGGAGGGGGGCGGCAGGGAGAACGCCAGCGGAGAAATGCCCAATCGAGACATGCAGCCACCAAGGGCTGGGCGAGGAGGGCGAGCCTCCTCCCGGCCGGCTGGGCTGCCCTTCGGCCCGGGGGAAGCGGGGGGGGGGAGGATCTGGCGCAAGGATTTCCCGGCCCCGCTTCCCCCAGGCCGAAGCCCAATATACTCTTAAGATTGCAGCCATCAGTATCAACACAGCCCTGTCTGTAGATACTTAATCTGGAGGTTGGAGTCATGAACAGACAAGACAGATCTTTTCACAAACCTGAAAAAAGCCATTGGTTTGCAGAAAAATAAGACATATTTAAAAAAAAATAGCGGGAGATTTTTTTTAAAAAAAAACCCCAATAATTGAGTAGTGTCTGTAGCTTTATTTTCTTCCTTTTATTATTATGACTTTTAGGCCACCCTTCCCTGCTCGCAGGGCTCAGCAGAGCTTACATTAAGATAAAAACACATCTATTAAATTAAATTAATTTTAAAAACACAGTACAATTCTTAAGTAAAACAGTTTCAGATGGCAGATGGTTTGGATTAAGATGGAAACTCTCCAGAGCTTCTAGGAGGCAGGAAAAAGGCGGTGGATCCAGGAGCATCAGGCTACTTACTGTCCTCTTGTTGTCCTCAACCAAAAGCCTGGCAGAATATCTCTGCCTTACATGCCCTGTGAAAAGGTTGTACATCCTGCAGGGCATGGATGTTCTCTGGCAGAGAGTTTTACCAGGCTTAGGGCTTAAAAGTCCCTGGCCCTGGTTAAGGACAGCCAGATTTCTCCTGGGCCGGAGACCACTAGAAGATTTTTAGTACCTGAACACAATGCTCCATTAGGGGCTTATTGAGAGATACCGTCCCGAAGGTATGCAGGTATCTAACCTCAAATGGTCTTAAAGATTAGAACCAACACCTTGATTTTGATCTGATGCTCCACTGGAAGGCAGTGCAGCTTGCACAGCATGGGTTGGATGAGTGCCGTCCAAGGGGTCCCTGTCAGGACCGATGTGGCTGCATTCTGGACCAGTTGGAGCTTCTAGGTCAGCCCCAATGGGAGGCATGCATAGTCTATCCTGGAGGCGACTGTTGTGTGAATTTCTGTGGATAGGTCGAAGTAGGAAGCTAGTTGCTGAGCCTGGCGTAGTTGTTGAGATGCCAGCCTAGCAACCTTCGTGACCTGGGCCTCCATCGACAAAGTGGCATCCAGAGTCATGCCCAGGCTCCAGAGAGAAGGTGCTGATGAAAGGGGCACCAATTCCAATTTATTATGGTCAGTTGTCTAGCAATAACAATATACAAAATCTCATAGTCACAGACCATAATTTCTGACTACATAAAAGCATTCTCATATTCCACCAATGTTAAACCTTAAAAATGACAGTATTATCCATCCTTACTTTGTTAAAAAAAAAGGGGGCACCTTGTCGAGCTGGAAGTTGGCAACCAAATTGTCTCAAAGTAAGCATCTCAAAGTAAACAGCAGAGCAGGGTGATCTCAGTGTAAATTATGCTTGTCAGAAGAATCCTCATCCCTCCTTTCTGAAGCAGTGTACATGCACCCAAAAGCTTATACCTGGAACAAAACTTAGTCTTAAAGGTGCCACAGGACTCTGATTATGTTCTCTCTCTCTTGTGGGCACTCTCTCTCACTCTTTCCCTCCCTCCCTTTCCTTTCCTTCCCAAAGAAGGACCATGCAGTTGAGGGTGAAAGATGCAGCAGCAGTCCTGGGGAAGGAAGCAGGAGAAAGCCAATTGCTCACAGGCAAGATAACCCAGGAGGGGGTGGTTTCATCCTGTAGGCCATATGTTTGATACCCTTACAATAGAGGCTTTCTGGGAAAGGATCTACAAAATAGGGGATGAGAAGATGAGATGGGCCATACAGGTACTTGAGCATCCCTCGTATGTAATATTCTAAATATAGAATCTCCATAAATTGGTTCTTCAAGTTCTTAATATATTGTATTATAGATTACATTTAGTTCCATGAATTTGTGCAGTTTTCCTTTCATTTGGTCAAGACTTGAATGTATCAAAACTAAATAAAAGCTGTATTGCTTATATGTAGAGTTTACATTCAATGTTTAACTATATTGAGATCTTTACAGTAATGGTTTGAATCTACCAGAAAACTTTACAAAAGGAATTAGCAATGGGGATGTTCATGTGCCTTTCCTGAATAACCTGGTATTTACTCTGAAAATCCTGTAGGAGGGTTGGGAGAAGACGACTGCAGATTTATACCCCGCCCTTCTCTCTGAATCAGAGACTCAGAGTGGCTTAAAATCTCCTATATCTTCTCCACCCACAACAGACACCCTGTGATGTTGGTGGGGGTGAGAGGGCTCTCACAGTAGCTGCCCTTTCAAGGACGACTCTGCGAGAGCTTTGGCTAACCCAAGGCCATTCCAGCAGCTGTAAGTGGAGGAGTGGGAAATCAAACCCGGTTCTCCCAGATAAGAGTTTGCACAGTACACCAGACTGGCTCTCACGAACAGAATACAGAGAGCCTCATGAACAAAATAAATTACAGTTTGGAGTGTTAGAACAAGATGTGGAATTCGGTAAAATTTCAGGAGTGGTAAAGCAATGGATCTTCGTGGTCTCTGTGCTTCACACCCATGGATAAGGCACCTGTGCTGATCTCGATCGGTATGTTAAAAAGCCCAGGATTTTCACACCCCACTCCCAGAGGGCATGTGCAGAGCCCCTACTGCACATGCCCACGGGGCGGGGAACAGACATCCTGCCAGTTCTCTTCTGACTGCTGCACCAAACAGTCCATTTCTTCGTTGCTTTAGTTGGTACTTACCTTTTGTTTGACTTTTCTCCTCGTGGTTCCCCCCCCCCCCACTTTCTTGGTTTCATCGTTCCTGCAAAATAAAGTTAGTTATAGTGAGTTAGTTCTGCCCTTCGGGGTACCCCCCCCCCCCCGAGCTTGTCTTTCCATATGCTATCAGCTTATGGAAAAGTGTTGGGGGTTCTTCAAACGCTGTATGGGTTGTGGCAGCAAAATCACTCCTCCGAACGGTCGTTGTGCTTGGTCTGCCTCAGAGAAAGTCACCGTGTAGACTTCTGCGAACACTGCGCTAAGTTTTCCAAACAGACCAGAAAAAACCGAGCTGCGCGTCTTTTGGTCGCTCTGCTGGAATGAGCCCTCACACCGAACAGGATGTTCTCCATTCCTTCATCATCGGCCGAACTGTCGAGCTCGACACCGGCACCAATCGCGACCCCAGCAGTTGATAGGGACTCCCAGAGTAAACTGCCTTCCGACACTGTTTGCCCCCCTAAACATGAGGGCTTGGCATCTAGGTCAGAATCTTTGACACCTGCCAAGAAAAGCAGGGAGGATATGGGATCTAAAGCCGACAAACCGAAGTAGCACAAGTCAAACATAGGAAGCGTGACCCTACCAGCCACACTCCTTCACTGACCCCAAAGGGCTCAGTATCGGCCTTGACACGTACATCCACTGTACTGCACGCTATGGCATCCCATCGGAGATTCCTTCTGATGCTGAGGCAGCTCACACAGTCCAGTCTGGTTCCGATCGAGAGATCAACCTCACGCAGTGCACCTAATCCTCTCACTCGGGCTTCCAAGGACCAAGCGACAGAGAATCGCAATAATCCGAGCAGGATATACCGCAGCCGTCGATGCCGGACAGGCCACCAATCAGCCATCAATCAGTCCACCTTTCAAAGACCTCCACTGCCCCCAAATTGGGGTCAACGCCAGTGGGCCTATTTGTATGGAGCTTACCCCTTCAGTCCGCCGTATCCCTGGTATCCACCAAGGGAGCTGCCTGATTGGGACCAGCATTCAGAAGCCTCCTGCAGGTCATGTGTATCATGTGTCCCCACCCCGACCCAATGCATTGGCAACAGTTTCGATACCACTTCCGCTGCCAACTACCAGGTTAAAGGGGACACCTCGCTCGCTCAAGCCGGCAGAGTCATTTCCCCCATCACCGCAGACGGACAGACCACTGACTCCTCACCTGTCTGAACATTCCAACATCAGAGGAGCCTCTTCCGAGGCCAAAGACTCAGTTGAAAAATCACCAACCAAACCTTCTCTAAATCCTCAGATTTCAGATGACCTCCTGATTTCTCCTTCCAAGGACCTAAAATCATATGGGGACTTGGTGAAGTGAATCATATGGGGACTTGGGGAACAATCCACAGTCGATGATACTGTGTTCGACATAATGCAGCATGACACATCCACAGCTGTGGCACTCCCAGTCATTAAGGTAATCCTTCAAACCATCAAAGAACCCTGGGCGAAACCAGTTTCCATCCCAGTGTCCACATGCAGGCTTGACCATGTGTACTATATCCAGGAAAAGGGAACAGAATTCCTATTCACCCACCCCCGACCTAACTTGATAGTGGTCTTATCGTCCTCTAAATCCAGAAAGATACACTCCACCCCTCCTGATAAGGAGGGTAGGGAGATTGACAATGCGGGTAGTAAATTTTATTCTGCTGATACCTTGGAAATTAAGATATCTAATTACCCAGCTTGCATGGCAAGATGTCACTACTCCCTGTGGGAACAGATGTCTGACCACATCTTGGGTCTACCGGACGACAAACGTGCCCCAATAAGAAAACTCTAAAAGGAGGGTATGCTCTTGTCCAAGCAGCATCTCACAGCATCTAAGCACATGGTGGATACAACTTCCAAGACACCTCTGCCATTACCCTATGCCATCACGCCTGGCTTCGTGCCGCGGCTCTTCAACTGGACACTAGGGCTTACATGGAAGACCTACCCTTTGAGGGTGAAGGATTGTTTAGCTCCACGATGGACTCTGTCTTGCAAGAGATGGACAAGAGTATTAAGACCTCGCATAACCTGGGAGCAATATTGCCTCTAAGCTGGGAGTCTTGTGAGCAGAAATTCTACTTTGTGAGCTAATAGTATTAAAGTTGTGAGCTACTAGCATTAAAAGTTGTGAGCTAATGCATAAATTAGTGTGCTCTGGGGCCATTTTTCATGAACTAAGACAAAAATGTGTGAGCCAGAGGCTAAAAAACTGAAAGCCAGCTCATACTAACTCAGTTTAGAGGGAACACTGCCTGGGAGTACCATCAGCCCCTAGAACCTCTTAAGTCCAAGCCCTGGCATAAATCAGAGACTAGTGAAATAAGAGACTATTCCAATAACAGTCACCTGAGCAATCTTGGAAACCTCATTCCGCCTATTCAGGTGGCAAGACAGCATTTGACCCTAAGGGAAAATTCTTGTCAGCATCCACTCAACAACGCAGAGCCAAAGGGTCTTGGAACCCTAAGCAGGGGCATAAGGCCTATTATGGATTTGAACGACTTTATCACTTACCAAAAATTTCGTATGTCAACTTAACAGAGCATCTTCCCCCTAATCAAGGAAGGAGACTGGATGACCACGCTAGACTTACAAGACGTGTATTTCCACATTGCTGCCCACTCGAAGCACAGGAAATACCTCCGTTTCACTATTGGAATGGACCACCAATACAAGGCGCTCTACAGACACCCCTCTGACAGTCCTGCATATTCCCCACTTGGTCTTGAGGTCTCTAGGCTGGTGGAAAAGGGACACAAACATTCTTCAGGGTGCTCTGTTTCATCTTCCCACGCCATTGGTCACTATTACAACAGATGCATCCTTACGGGGATGGAGAGCTCATTTGAAGGGCCTTTGCATGGGTGGCCCATGGCCTCCATCTTTTACCTGTCACCACATCAACTTTCTAGAGCTGTTAGCAATCCAGTATGCTCTCAGATCCTTCAGGCCCCTTATTGCGAACCAGGTTCTAACAGACAATACCATAGCCCTCAGCTACGTAAACAGACAGGGAGGGACTGTGTCCAGAAAGCTCTGTGCTCTAGCTCTCGACATCTGGGAAGAGTGCATCTCAGTGTGCAGGCTAACTCTCTCAGGGGAGCTGCACAACTGCACAAATGGGAAATCAACTGGACTTACCTGACTTCGGTCTTTGACCGTTGGGGCCAATCACAGGTGGATGCATTCGCAACCTCCCAAAACCGGAAGTGTGATCTGTTCTGTTTCCTTAGAACAAGCACTTCATGTACCTATTTCCTCCTCTCCCTCTACTGACCAAGGTAGTCAACAAAATTCTGAAGGAAAGGCCAGACTGCATTCTGGTAACGCCATGGTGGCCCCGTCAGTTGGTTCCCTATAGTTCTGGGTCTAGCCAACGGAACCTTTCATCTTTTTCTGTCGGAACCCAACCTGCCAATTCTGGGGTGGGGGGGTTACTGCTGCATCACAACATTCCTCATCTCAAACTGACAATGTGGAGAGTCACCACACGGACCTTTCAGTAAGGGCCCAACAAGTGTTACTGAATAGTCGTAAACCATCCCCACATAGAGTCTATGGTTACAAGTGAACAAGGTTTAAGAAATTTGCTGGTGCTAGCTGTGCCAATTCGGCTGGTGCGGGACTACCTGTTATTTTTTATTTCCTGCTGTATCTCGTGGACTCTTGCCTTAACCACTCCTCGCTCCGTGTCTTTTTGTCTGCCATCTCCGCCAATCATGAGCCCATTGACAATTGTTCTGTGTTTACTCACTCTCAGACAAAACATTTCTTGAAGGGGTTGTTGCGTCTTCACCCTCCTATCAGACTTCCCTTTGAACCTTGGGACCTTCCCTTGGACAAACTCTCAGGACGTCCGTTTGAGCCTATGGCAACCTGTCCACAAAATTTGGTGTCATGGAAGACAGCCTTCCGCATTACTATTACCTCCACCAGAAGAGTTGGAGAACTCATGGCTCTCTGTTGTGATCCTCCTTATTTGCAATTTCATGATGGAGTATCCCTTGTACCGGATGTTACCTTTCTCCCCAAGGTAGTTTCAGACTTTCTCTTGAACTCAGAGATTGAGTTACCTACTTTGTTTTCAAACCCCTCCTCCTTAGAGAAGAGGTGGTTGCACTCCCTAGATGTAAAACGTGCTCTGTTGTTCTTCCTGAATCGGACTAGGCCCTACAGGAAAGACACTCATCTGTTCATCTCATATGCCACACCTAAGAAGGGCATGAAAATTTCTGCTCAGAGACTTAAGTGGCTGACAATTAAGCTCTGCTATCTTTTAGCTAAAAGGCCTTTGCCAAGCCCTATAAGAGGGCACTCCACAAGAGCACTGGCTACCTCAACAGCCTTTCTTTGGGGCGCTTTCTTGAATGACATCTGCAAGGCAGCGACCTTGGTCTCAACACATGTCTTCATGAAGCATTATGCCTTAGACATCCATTGCCACCAGAGGGCTCAGTTGGGACGTCTAGTCTTACAAGCAGCTTCTTCAATCTGACCTACAGCACCCTCCTCCAGGTAGGTCTTCTTGCTAATCTCCCATGGGTTTGAAGCACAGAGACCACGAAGAAGATAACCAGGTTGCTTACCTGTAACTGATGATCATTGAGTGATCATCTGTGTATTCACACCACCTGCCCTCCTTCCCCACTGCTGTCAGTCCTCCTGGACATAGTTTTTTTTCTTGACAGCAGTCAGAAGAAACTGACGGGATGTCTGTGGCCCGCGCAGTGGGCATGTGCAGTAAGGGCTCTGTGCATGCCTGCTGGGAGCGGGGCACAAAAATCCTGCGCTTTTTAACGTACTGATTGAGATCGGCACTGGCGTCTTATGCCATTGGTGTGAATGCACAGATGACCACTCGAAGATCATCAGTTGCAGATAAGCAACCTGTGTTTTCTAACCTTTTTTGGATTGTAGACCCATTTGAGAATCTGATGACATTTGTGGACTCCCTCTCCAGATAAACACATACAAACAATTTTTTTGCATACAGTTTGTTTGAATTAGTGCCCACTTCTTGTGTGTACAAAACATATTTGAAACTTGGTTTTTATTAAATCTGTGTATCTGCCTGATCCGCTAGTGGGCACAAACCAACTTTGATTTCTTTATATTACACTGTAAATACATGCTATTTCTTTGTCTACCTATCATTGTACATCCATAACTATTAAAAGTATGATAAATAGTCTGGAATTAAAAAAATTACAAGTCACTTGAAGAAACTCAGTTTTTACCTTGAAATTCATCATTACCTGATGAAAACAAAGATAGGTATTCATAATCCTAATGACAGTGTACATTTTCTTTATCTCCTATCAATGAGAAATGATCTAATTCAGGGTTTTCCAAACTTTTCTTTCCCGTGGCCCGGTTACTTTTACACTTCTTCGTGGCCCACTAAAATTTGGGGGTTGAACCGGAAGACAGGAATTATGTCATTTCCTGTGGTGTCAAGGACCAAGTGATGTCACTTCTGGGGCACACTGAACCAAAGCTCCACCTTTTCCTGTGATGTCACTTCCAGGGCACTCCCCAAACCTGCCTCTTCTTCGGAAGTAAATTCATTTTAGAAAAATCTCTCTGAAACTCATGCTGAGCCAAAATGGGAGTGGAAAGTGGGCTGTCTTTTCTTTTCACCCCCACACCTGCGTGCACCTATCTGTTTGTGTATTCTTCTCCAATGCCCATGTTCAGTTGCCTGCACCCACCTACACATCCCTTCCTCAACAGCACTGTCCAGTGTATGCAGTTGGGAGTGCTGTTGCCATTGCCAACAGGAATGCCGGCACTGTGTACCACTCACATTGGGCCCTGGCAGTTGTTCTATCTCAAAATATGCTGACACATTTAGTAGGCCCTTCCATCAGCTGCTACTACTGGAATCCTGCCTCAAGCTACAACCAAGCTTGCTTGGTTTCAAGAAAATCTTTCGGCAGCTATTATTCATACTTTTCTTTGGTTGAAACACTGGGAAATTGCTGTGAAAGGTAGCAGAGAATTGTACTGCAATTAATGAATTAATTTCAAGATATATGAAATTCATACCAGCTTTTCTGCAGTTATCCCAAAAAGGATATTTATGAGGGGCTTGCAGCTTTTTACTGGCTGTGTTTCCCATGCCTTTAAAAGCAACCTGTTGTGCAAATATTTAGCCAGTAAACTACTTTCATCCTTTTTAATATCTACAGGAGGAGTTTAATTTTGGTGTCAGACAGCTGTTAAAAGCAGGACCAGTAAAATGGTGACAAGTTCATAGTACCATCTCTTCCAGCGCTGTTGAGATATACTGCAGTAATCTCCAATCTCTTTCTGCCGCACACCTCTTACTCTCACTCACACAGAAATCTCATAGAAGGCCACCTGGCTGCAACTGGACGCACCAACTTTTCATTGGCAGAGCTCCTCTGTCTGGAACAACAATATGATGAACAGAAAAGTTTTATCCAGCAAAAATAGAAGGAAAAAAAGAATGAAATGGAAGGAAAAGAAAAGAAAGACATGGAAAGAAAGAACATAAACATAAGAGGAGCCATGTTGGATCAGGCCAGTGGACTATCCAGTCCAAAATTCCCTCATACAATGCCCAAAAGGCACAAGAATGTCCACCAGTGGGGCCAGGGCATTAGAAGCCCTCCCACTGTTGCTTCCCTCCCCTCCCAGCACCAAGAATACAGACAGAGCATCACTTGCAGGGTAAGAAAGAAAGGGGAACAAAGAAAAAAAAAGCCTTACCATCAGATGACCCCAGACAGCAAAAATTCTGCCCAGGGGTTGTTTGGTAAAAAAACCCCCAGCTACTGGAATGCCCACTCCCCACCCCTCCAAGCTGAAAAAAAAACACACACCCTTCTTTGCCGCCCAGGCCTCCCAGGGAAATCTCCCCAAAAGAACATACTGCAAGGCACATGAAAGCTCATACCTTGAAGAACACTTCATGGGTCTAAAGTGCCAATAGATGCCAGCTTTTCTCTAAAACACTGGGAGCAGGGGAGAAGGAAGGAGAGGCAGCCCAGCTCCTCTCTGCACTACACAGAGATGGGGCAGGTCTAGCTTTGCTGGGGGCGGGGCTAGCTTTGGCTTTTCTTGGAACCCGGTAGTGAGGCTTCCGTGGCCCGGTACTGGGTAACGATCCTGCAAATGGGAAACATTGATCTAACTCATATGATGATGATGATTGTATGTTATCTGGCCATGTTTAGTAGCATCCCACACCATTCTACACTTGTTTGGAGTAAAACAATGCCTTAATAACCTCATTTAACATTTTTTTTTAAGATTTAATATTTTTTATTAATAAAAACACAATTTTTACAAACAACAACTATAACAAGAACAGTATCCATAACACAAGCCATCCTGTTTTGAGTACAATGTGCAAAGTAAATATCTAATAGAAAGCAAAATTTAAATATTTTTCTGGTAATTTACATAATGCACTTTAATCAGATTGTATAAATGCAAAAAAAGAAACCATTTTCTAGAAACATATTTTTCTCATTTCCTCTATCGGGTGCTTCTAAATTTTGTATGGTGCCAGCTAACTTATCCATAACTATTAAGTCCCAAATTTTTAGAAACCATTGTCGTTTAGATGGTAAAACGGATGCTTTCCACTGATGAGCTATTAATATTTTCGCAGCTAAAATAAGCATAGATGTTAATTCTTTCTTATGTTTTGGTACTTCCTCATTATTCCAGAGATTAAGTAAAATAGATTCAGGGGGAAAAGGCACCTTATGATCTATAATATGTTCGATCGTGGGTAAGATTTTCTTCCAGAAGTCCGAGACTAAGGGACATTCCCACCAATAATGGATAAACGAGCCAATATGGCCACACCCTCTCTAGCAAGTGGCTTCTTTTGATCTCTTAGCATAAAAAATCTATAATGGTGCCAAGTACCATCTGGAATCTTACAATTTTGTAGCCGTAGATTCAATATAGGCGTATGGAATAAATTTGATGACCAAATGTTGGACCAATTTTCAATTGTAATTTTTTTCCCACTGTCCTTATTCCAGGCTTTTACTAGTGAGCTTTCTATATTAATTTTAAAATTACTGAGTTCTTTATAAATTATTGCAGTCTAACCCTTAAGTTTAGGTTCCGGGTCCATCATGGCTTCTTCGAAGGCTTTCAGTGGTCTATTTATTGAGACAAAATATTTGGGTTGTGCAATAAATGGTGAACCTGATTGTATTGCATCCAATTGGCCTTAAGATGAAATTTTCTTTCTAAATTTTTATTTGATCTCATATTATTTATAATTAAATGCTTAAATCTGAAAACACCTGCCTCTATCCAATTCTTAAAGCTTACTTTGGCCTTTGCAGCTGGAAACCAGTGTTGCCCCCAAAAAACTGTTGCTGGGGAAGGATGAGGCGCTAATATAGTTCTATATCTGTCCCAAACAGAGTTAACTTCAAAAATGGATTCAATTGAATACGTGAACAACGCGAATTAGGCCGGTTCAAGATTGTTTCTTGTAGTAAATCTGGTTCTATAAAGGTTTGCTCTATGTGAACCCAGTCTTTTTCGGGATATGGAACAGCGTAAAACAAAACACATTTTAATTGAGCCGCCAAATAATATTTTTCCAGATCTGGAAGAGCCATTCCGCCTTGAGTTAAAGGTTTCGCTAAGGTCGAGTAGGCTATTCTGTGTTTTTCCCCTGCCCAAATATAATCTAGAATCATCAATCTCCATTTTTTAAAAATCTCTGGTTTGATAACAATGGGGAGGTTTTGAAATAAGAATAAAATTTTTGGTAAAATAAAAACCTTAATCTACTCTATTTTTTCTAATAAGCTTAATGAGAGTTTCCCACAATCCTTAAAATTCATTATTATAGAATTTATCAAGGGGTCAAAATTTGCTCTAAATAGATTCTGCAAATCCATAGGTGTCAGAATACCTAAATGTCTAAAGTGGGATTTAACCCATTTGAAATGAAATACACTTTTTATCTTAGACTCCAAATCGGGACCCAACCAAATAGGGTATATTTCTGATTTTTGAAATTTATAGTAAAACCTGCAACACTTCCAAATTCTTCAATTAAAGTCATTAATCTAGTTAAAGAAATTAATGGATTTGTGCAGTAGAAAATTGCATCATCTGCAAATAAACTTAATTTATAAGAAGCATTTTGAGAACCAATTGACACACCCATTATTTGAGGATCAGATCTTACTGCCTGGGCTAGGGGTTCTAAGGACAAAGCAAACAAAATTGATGATAGGGGGCATCCTTGTCTAGTGCCTCTTGATAGAGTCCACATTTGTGAATTACAATTGTTAATAGATAAAAATGCTTTAGGCGCTTCATAAATAGCCTCTATTGAACGCAAAAAATTAGGGCCAAATCCCATGTTTCTAAGGACTGCTTTTAAAAAAGGAATTTCTACCTTATCAAAGGCTTTTTCAGCGTCCAGTGACAGCATAACTGCCTCCATTTTAGTGTTTTTACAATAATTAATAATGTTTAGAGTCTTTCTTATATTGTCAGTTATTGATCTTTCCGGAATAAAGCCGGCTTGATTTTTATGAATATAATTAGAAATGATTTTATTTAACCTGGCTGCTAAGGTAGAAGAAAAGATTTTAAAGTCGTGGTTTAGAATAGAGATTGGTCTATAAGAATTTACATTTAATTTATCTTTGTCTGGTTTTGGGAGTACTATCACTCTCGCTTCTTTCCATGAATCAGGCATAGAGCCCTTTGATAGTACAGAGTTGCATGTGTCTAGGAGTGGAGCCAAGATACTTGGTAAAAATTTTTTATAAAATTCTGACATCAAACCATCGTTACCTGGCGCTTTATTATTTTTCATAGTCTTGATGATTTTTTGCAGTTCAGCACTATCAATAGGTTTTTCAAGAAAAGATAGATGTTCTTCTGAAATCTTGGTCTTGAAATTAATTTTATTAAGGAATTCTTCAATAGATCTTTGGTGAGGATTACTGGAGTTATATAAATTTCTATAGTATTCTAAAAATTGGGCTGTGATTTCTTTTGTTTTCAGATGCAACTCGCCTTGTGAGGATTTTATAGCATAAATTAATGAAGAGGTCCTTTTTTGAGCTACCCTGTGCTTCAACAATTTCAGATATTTAGGAGATTTGGTTACATATCTCTGTTTTAAGTACATTAGTTGTCTTTGGATTTGAGAGGTTTCAAGTATAGCTAATTTCTTAGGTTCAAACTCTAGTTTTTTTAAGGTTCTTTTGCCTCCATATCTCATATGTCTCAACTCTAGTGTTTTAATATTGTTTTGTATATCACTTATGGTCTTTTGTTTTTCTTTTTTATGGTGAGTTGACAATGAGAGAAGGTTGCCTCTCGTGACCGCTTTAAACGCATCCCAGATAATTTCTTGTTTTACTCCACACGATGCATTAAAGCGAAAATATTCCTCAATCTGTTTCATAGCTATATCACAAAAACTTTGGTCTTGTAATAATAAAGTGTTTAATGACCATGAGTGGGCAGCATCTTCTGTTTTATGCAAATCGACTGAAGCTGTTATGGTAGAATGGTCTGACAAGGATTGAGAACCAATATCAGACTCAATTGTATGTTGTATTAAGTCATTAGACATAAGTATATAGTCAATACGAGAGTAAATTTCATGTACCAGTGAGAAAAAAGAGTATTGCCTTACCCCTGGATTCAGTAATCTCCATACATCCTGTAAGCCATATTTTAAGAATAAAGAATGTAGTTTGGACGTGGCATGCAGTCCTTTCACATCAATTTTAGTCTTTTTATCCAACTTAGGATCAGCTATTAAGTTTAGGTCTCCCCCAATCACTACTTCTCCCTGTTTAAACTCCTTTAGTTTTAGAAAAACAGTATCTCCCCCCCCAATATTTTTATTATTTCTTAATTAAAATATACAATTTTTCATTGTCTCGTTGTTCCAATATACATTTTTCATCCCCATCCCTCCCCCCTCAGTCTAATCTTCTTCTGTCATCCAGGGGCATAGGGCTTGAAGCTTCCACTGAACATCTTCCCTCTGTTCCTCTTTCATCCAGTTCAGGTAGAGCGACCACTTTTCTTTGATCCTTGATGTTTTATCTTCCCATGGCAAATCTCGGTTTATTATGTCCATTATCTCTGATTGAACAAATTCAAACAAATAATCATATCAAGTTCTTTCTGTCCATTTGCTTTTATCTTTCCACCCTATTGCCATTACTGCTTTACCGGCTAGTATCATTGCTTTTAATAGATCTTGATTTTTTTTTCTACTGTTGCATTGCCCAAAGTGCTCATCAACATCAACTCAAAATCTACATTTAGCTTTACATGAAAAAGCTTATTTGTTGTTCTTACTATATTTTCCCATACTTTTTTAACTTCATGGCATTCCCACCACATATGGGAATACCATCCTTTTGCTATTCTACAATGCCAGCAGTTTGGACTTAATCCTGGAAACATATTGGCTAAGGTGGCAGGAGTTCTGTACCATTTGGTATAGAATTTTAGTTCCATTTCCCTAAACTTATGTATTTTTATTCCCTTAATTCCTTCCATTAATTTTTTAGCTTTTTGCTCTTGTTATTTGAAATTCTGTACTCCATTTCCTTTGAAGGTGGGCTAAGAAAAACAGTATCTAGGAACTCTAGTTGGTTATTGTTTGGAGCATAAATAGACGCTATTGTCAACGGCAACCCATCAAGATTACCTTTAATAAACAAAAATCTACCGTGTGGGTCGACTAATGTATTTTGACAGTGAAAGGGGATGTTTTTTGAAACCAGAATGGCAACTCCTCTTGCCTTGGATGAACCTGGTGCTTGGAAGCCTTGTGAAAACCATTTCGATTTTAGAATAGAATCACTTGTTTTTTTACAATTAGTTTCTTGCAAGCATAAAATATTTACCTTCTCTTTGTACATAAGGTTTGAAATTCTTTTGACCTTAATACGGTTACCTAAGCCTCTGCAGTTCCAGGAGACTATTTTTATGTGATTAGACATTTTGTGCACAATTCTAATTTAACTCATTTATAACTCAACAGGACAGCCAATATGTATAGGCTTACCAAAAAAAAAAAAAGAAACCTTAAACTTTAAAATCTACTTATTTATTTACAAAATCCTCAACTAGTGGGACTCAGTTCCACACCTCTATCTATAGAGAGGTTTAAGAGAGCCTTCAGTCAATAAAGCTCTCATGAAGGAACTGAAACATATCAAATAATTACTTCTATGCTAAATTACGTGGAGGGCACTTTAAAGTGTTAAGATTTCAAAATGTGTGCTACTCTTTCCTCTGTCACTGAGTAAAAAATACCTATGAACAACATTTAGAATTATCTGAATTCATTAAATTAAAGTAGATGATTGGTTATTTCATTTAACGAATAGGCTATATGATGTCTAATATATATTAACAATATTTTGTGATTATAGGTAGTTGTACAATAACACATGAAGGTTTAAAGCTATACTACCTAACAGTCTATTATAGAAATGAATTCAGGTTAAAAACGTATAAAAATTGATTGTATAGACCATAGCTCTATTTCAATGTTGGTAAGACTTATCAAGATGAAGTACTTTTACTTACAAATCCAACAGTCATGTTCTAACCACTACCTATAAAATAACAATATATAATCATTTTATATCAATAATAATAAGGAAAAACATATAGAGTCCATTAACTGTTTTATCTGGAAGACTACCTTAATACTTATTGATAAAGCTCCCCTTATCCTTAACTATATCTTACCATTAAATTACTCTGAAAAAATTCATAAATTCCAATTACACCAACAGTAACATTTCCTAGCTCTAGACCATATTTAATTATTCAGTAGCTATCCAAAAACAATGTTTTAAATCCTTAAATAACTATTAATTCTAACAAATTATTAATTATTATTCTAAATGCCTTAACTAAGCTAAGCAGTTTTCATAACAAAGCATTAAACAACAATCTCTTACAATATAGAAAAAATATATACTAGGGTATATAAAAGAATCATGAAAGCATAAATTTTTCTGTCTGTTATCAAAACCGATCCATGTATAGTGTCAGATCCTCAGCCTTCTGCACCCTCGGGATGTCCATGGCCGTTAATAGAGCGATCTCAGAATAACCGTTCAAAGACATGTTTAGAAACGTTACTGCAGCGACACAAAAACATAATAAGCTTATCAAGGCGCTTTTCAAAAGAAAAATACAAGTCAACGAGTATATAATTCAGAGTTAATTTTCTGACCGCTCAGTAGAAAGGAGTTGGTCTTCTTTGTCTTGCATAATGGGAATATTCATGGCCACTAGCAAGGCTTTGCCCGTGATACCATCCGACGCTGGAAAAGCGCACCATTTTTGAACACCATGATATCTGAAGCTGGGCTCCATCGAAACCTTATCATCTTCTTGAAAAGCTTCATAGACATGACCCTGAGAAGACAACGTTTCTTTAAAGCCTCTGGCAAAAGATCAGTAAGGATGATAATTTTCTTTCCTTTGAATTTAAAATCGGCTTTTCGTGCCTCTTGCAGTACCGTGTCATGGACCTCCAGGGAAATAAATTGTACGAGCATGTCTCTCAGTCTATTCTTTCCCATGGCTTTCGATCCCAATGTGTAGACTTTAGAGACATTATTTAGCATTATGCCATCTCTTTTCATTGATTTATCCAGCCATTCCACCACTAGTTTAGTTAGAGTCATATTATCTTCCGCGCCCTCCTCTATCCCTCTAATCTTCAGGTTTCTTTCCTGCCAGCGATTTTCCAGCATTATGATTCTCTCTGTTGCCCTCATTTCAAAGCTCTGTAATGACTTTATTTCGTCTTGTGCTGCATACAGCATCTCAGTGGCGTTTTCTGGCACTTTGGAGGCTTCTTTTAGTTCAGCAGCTAAGGGGTTTGTTTAGTATTAACTGGTTGTAGCAGATTGGTCATTGAATTAGTAGAAAACATACAAAGCTCTTCTTTGAAGGCAGACAGATCTTTTTTTGTAACTGGGCTTTCGCTTTTCTCAGCATTATTTTCCGGGCAGGGAGAGTTAGTAGTGGGCGCCATTTTAACTGGTGGTGAGGGCCCTGTATCGCCCAAGGACAGACTGTTATTTATTGATGGAAAAAAACTTTTGACTGACTTATTTGGTTTTTTTGAAGATTTGGGAGTCTTCCGATTGCTTTTCTTCATTTTTTGTAGCAGTTGCTGTTATCCATAGTGTCTTTTTTTGTCACAAGGAGGGAAAGAGAGCAGAGCTAACTCAAAACACGTCTGCCATCTTAGAGCGGCAACGCCCCCCTCATTTAACATTAAGTTTTTTATTTTTATACAAAGACAATTTTCAAATTAACAGGAAGGAAATCAAAGGGAAAAATCATTTTTTACAACTAGTTCAGAGACTCCCCGAAGCCCATGAAAACCACAAGTTAAGAACACCTACTGTGAAGTGTTTCTGGGCTCTGCACCAGCAGTCCATATTATTGGAGCTAGAAATCTAGTTTACTTATGGTTACATCCCCTAAAGTTTTTAAAAACATGAAAGCTGAAATTCCACAGCTGTTAAAAATACTGTTCTCTGGAAATATAGCAAAATATATAGTATGTTAAAAGCTGTTTGCAACCATATTGATAGTTTTACAGCAGTTGTATAGTAATGAGGCCATTGAATTGTTTTAGGAGAATCTTTATGTAAACTAGAAACACAACCAAAGCATTTTAGGATTACATTTTATCAGGTTCCCCCCCCCCCTTTTTTTGCTTCAGTTTTTCTCATTAAAAAGTTGTAAATTTAGAGAATATTGGGGGGGGGGATGCTTTTAAAGATGAGGTAGTCATACTGTAGTCATACATAGCTTTTGAATCTAAGATGCATTTCTGCAGCTAGGATTCCTAATCTTAACAGAGATCATGCAAGGATCTCACTGCTTTTCAGCTGTTGTGTGCCCTCTGTTTTTGACCTGACTTCTTACTGTTTTAAAATAGTTTTATTAGGTTTTCAGGTAAAGTAGGGTTGAGGAGTACAGGGGAAGGGGAAAAGGTAAGGGGAAAAAAATTCAATATTGTTACAGTATTTCTACTTGTACATTTTTCATTTCATATTCTCTACAGTAATTATCAATCATATAATATTTTTCTGCATTTTTATCTTACAGTTCATTAATCATCAACATCTCTTAAACTTTTACTAAAACAAGGATATATTTTTGACTGACTTCTTGTTGATCCATACTGACTGGTTGGGTAAAAAGTAGCTTATTGCCCTAACTTGCTGTTGCAGGAAAAAGATCAGAAAGAGGTGGGGCAAAAACTGCACCAAAGCCCCAGAGGAAAGAAAACTCTGGAAGGTTCATTGAGAATCAAGCTCTCTCTAACGTTAACTAGTAGCCACAGAAGGAAGGAGACAGCATCTAGCTAGATCTAAGATACATGTACTAAAGTAACATTTGGTGCATCAGCTTGCAGTTTTTTGTCCGCCCAGTCGGAATGAAGAGGCTGACACAGTGTGCTGGATAAAAACCGGGCCGCTTTATTGGAAACAAACTTGAGGAAACTTATAACTAGCAGGGGTATGGCCTAACAGGACAAGCACTGGGGTCAACCCCATGACCCCGCCTTGTCCTGGGAGGGCGAGCCACCCTGCCCCTAGCACAAGCCCTGTATTCTGGCTGGTGCTGAGTGGCCAGGCCCAAATCCCGCCTCCACCTGGGCTAGCATCAATCCCCCATGGAAAGATCCGCCCTGATAAGGCTTTTCATGATCTGCACTTCCCGCACTGAGCCGCAGAGCCCATCTGCGATTCATACAGACCACCCGCACACCGCATGCTGAGCCATAGGTGCTCCCCTGAAAACACTGTGGCCAATACCTCATCCTGCCACCGCCAATGCCAAGCCTCTGCTTAGGCATTAGCGCCCTACCGGACGGCCCAAAGCCGACCGCAACCCCTGCCGAAGCTCTTCCAAAAAGGCCCGGTTTCCCAACTCAGACAGATGAACCCCATCCGACCTATACAAGTCCGCATTCTCGACTCGTATGGCCGGATGTGGGAGAAATATCCCTAGGCCATTCTCCATGGCCTTCTGCAAGGCCCGATTGGCCTTGCGCCTAGTGCGTTCTATCCCCCCGGGAGAAAGGGCGGACTGCCAAACCCTGCGTGGCAGTATTGCCGACCACACAAGGAGAACACCTGGCCATCTTCGCTTAATTGCCCAAAGATCTGCCTGCGCCTGCATCGAAAGAGCCTTCCCTTTCATAAATCCTAAGTCATTACCACCCAGGTGAATGACTAGAATGTGAGGAGGAGGCGCCATCCTCTCTCTGAACAACTGTGGCATAATCCCCGGCCAACGCAGCCCCCGGCGACGCAACCACTCAACCGTTGCCCACTCGCTGAATCCCAGCTGGGTACCCACTGGAGACCTTCTGGCGTGATGGGCTGCCCAGAACCCCATACTGTGCCCGCAGATGAGGATACGACGCCTCTCCCTACGAGCCACAGCACCTGAAAAACAGAAAATTGTCAACACACGGAAATATGCCAACTGGCAACCAACAATCAAACTTCTCCCAAACCCTCCTAAGTGACCAACGGGCGCACATAGGATTTAAAAGCTGCTGGAGCTTCCGGTCTGAGATTCCAGCAGAGCTGACGTCTCCTGAATAAGGGGAAAACTTAATTCTTTGTTCAGGGTAATAAGAAGCCTTTCTGGGGCTTCCTGCCTACATTTCTCAGATAGAGATTTGTCCAGGATTACGCACAGAACACTTTGAGGCGGTTAACCTTGCCTGATGATAGATCTCGGAGGGGGTCTTTCTGAGGCTTTGAGGACCGGCGGAGAAAAGTGGCGTCGTTCAACATCTACAAAGGATTAAAGAGCCATTTAATTAGCATAAGGCTGTCTGGATCTCATTCTCTTTTGGGACTGATAAACATCTTGAGAAGTGACAGGACCGAAGTTTAAGAGGCATAGCCGTTAAAGGTTTTTTGATTACAATCTCTCGCTCCAGGATTTTTCTAAGCTAATCTAAATAACATTGGAAGGTGGGAAAAATCGAATAACAAAGAAAGAGAGGGGAGGAAGAGGAAACTTGAAATTGGGACTCTGTTAAATCAAAGACTTTGATAGAATCTGGGAAATAAAAGAGTTGTTTTGAATACCTGAGGTCACTGATGTATGCTTCGGTGTTATGGCTCTGCACTTGCAATCAACACAACAAGCATTCTAAAGACTGCGATATTTGGAGAACGTGAACTGGGCTTAGTGAACCAGGAAGTAAAAGCTGAAGCTGAGAGGAGCAAGAAGGTCTTTGCTAGGAATTTTAACCATAGAGAAATTATGATTGCCATTTTGAAGAAGGATTTAAAAGCTGCTGACCACCACCGTCCAATGCGCTGTATAGTAGAGGGGGTGTAACCCATCGCCGCTGCCATGAAAGCAGCTCCAATCTGGAACGAATGTGTTCCAAACTTTACACCCCCAAGACCCAACTCCGCCAAAGCCTTGCCTGTCACAGCGCAAAATTGATATTTTGTAAGGGGAGAACCCTCACTATGCCGAAATAAGGGGCCATCGCCCTCCCCCCTAAGCCGTACATACTGCTCCATGGCCCTGACCAGGCACAAATCTGTTAGGGTGCACTGACCAATTGTAATAATTGTCCCCTTCTGATGCTGGTCCGTTTTGGACCACCTAACAGTCACGAATTTGCCCTTGCACAATTTTAACATCTGCGGCACACAGTGCTCGGTTAGAATTGTCAGTCCTGGACTGTACAACTAACTCGCTAACGTGCAGCGACCCCAAAAAGGCAACCAAGGAGGCTGGATGAAACAGCGCGGCCTCAAAATCAGAAGAACATATCCCCGGCCAAACCCTATACAAACCCTTAAGCACCGAAGGGGAAATGGGTTGCCGGGTATCGGCCCACGGCCCACGCTTCCTTGCCCAACACTCAAACATCTTCCTAATTCTAAAATCACCTGTGTTCTTGGGGATCCCCTGAACTTTACTCATAAAGGAAAGAGCTGTCAATTGAACCTTCATTGACTTAAGCCCCAAACCTCTCTCCTTCTGATATACGCAAAACTGCATGATATGTGCCGTAGGAACCGGCCACGTTTCAGGCACTTGCCGTTCCACCGTTCCAGCGGCGCTCCTAAACTCCCGAAATTGTAACCCTGCCTATCATAGGCTCTTCGGGTGCTCGGTGCCAGTGCTAAATGAATTGCCCTACTGGCTTCAGCCTCCCAAGCTGCCATAGTTCCTGTGGCATTCGAGCTGGCCGTGGGTCCGCATTCGGAGCGAGTTGGCGAAAACGCTCGATCTGTTGGCGAGATAGAGCGTCCGCTACCCCATTGCACACTCCCGGAACATGCCTTGCAAGGAATAAAATGTTCAATCAGAGGCATCGCAGTGTGAAAGCCCTCACCAGGTTCATTACCAGTGTGGATTTGGAGGACAATGAGTTGATGACATGTACTACAGCCATATTATCACACCAGAAATGAACAGTATGGTTGGCCAGCTGCTCCCCCCAAAGCCAAACAGCTACTAAAATGGGAAAAAAATCCAAAAAGGTGAGATCCCTGCATAGTCCGCTGGCCATTGTACCGCACACCATCCTGTTGGCCGTTGTACCGCACACCAGTGGCCCCTAAAGTATACCCCGAATCCGGCAGCTCCCGCCGCATCTGAAGATATCTGGAGCTCCACTTCAATCTTCAAGTTCTCCCGCCAAAAAGAAATACCGTTGAACAATTCCAAAAATTCCTCCCAAACCTCAAGGTTCCTACGCATGCCTGCGGTCACTCAGACCCGATGGTGAGGAAGCCGCAAATGCCTCATAGCATCACAAAGACGTCTTAAAAAGGCTCTACATGGTACCACGACTTTACATGCGAAATTGAGGTGACCCACCACCTGCTGGAGTTCAAGCAGCGACACCTTGCGCTGCCTCTTAAGTGAGGCTAACCGTACTCTAAGCTCAGCCACTTTGTTCTCAGGCAGCCGTGAAGCTTGCTGATTGGTATCCAGTTCAATACCTAAAAACGTAAGTACTGAACTAGGTCCTTCAGTTTTTTCATGAGCCAGTGGCACCCCCAGCTCCCGCGCCAGCTCAAGAAATGACTGCAATAGCTTTTTCCTAGTGCAATTACTGTGAACAAATCCACGTTCCATATTAATTAGAGCATTGAAACATACACTTTTTAAAAATCTGTTATATTTCTTCAATAACTTTTCCATCTACCTATTCTGTTTGCAAGCAGGAGAGGATGGAGGCTTTCCTGGTTTCATTATCTCATATGCATAGTAAATATATGGAGTGTTTCTTTATTATTATGTTATCTTCTACAGTTTCTTTGTTACATGAAATGTAAACCTCTTGCACAAGATGTCTGGCAGGCATTATAGACATTAGCAGTAGTGACTGATAAAGATTAGGGGAACAACATGGGAATGCCCTAGTCCCAAGATAAAACTTTATATTCCATTTATTTTTGCAATGGTACAAAAATATTAAAAACCTTTACATCTTTTGTTTACAGTTGTCTTATTAAAACCATAATTCCATAGCATAGTAATAGGCAAAAATGAATTATTGTCTTATGTTTCCTGTTGTAGCTGTTCTGAGAGGTCTCCTGGATGTGTGTGGATAGTTCAAAAAGAAAACATAGCAACTTACTCTTGGTGAAAAGTTTCTCTATATAAAGAGAGATGATAGGTGGGATGGCAATAAGTACAGAGAGAATTTGAGAGAGAACAAAAACTCTCATGATGCATTAATCCTGTGCATGAGGAGATTAGAACCAGAATATATTTAATGCTTTAGTTGTTAAAAACAACAAAATCAGGACTATTAAATATGTGCCTAGATGTTCTTGTATTGATCTTGAATTCTAATCCAGGGAACCAAGTGTGCACTTGTTTTTGTTCAGAACAGGCCAAGCCAGTAGGTTTGTTTCCTTGCACTATTCCTTATCTTAACGTTCAACTGGTTTTTTTGTTTTTTTTTTTAATTTTTTAACTTTATTGAGAATAAACAAACAATCTTAACAAAAGAGTTAAACATTCATCCGGGTAATTCTGAGTAATCCCTATACATGAAACATAAAACAAAAAACAGAGAGTGAAAGTGGATTCAAACAACATGTTAATTATCACTTTTAAATAAAGTAGATTATTATCATAACATAAATTCCTCTTCAACCTAATTTCCCCCCCCCCCCTTCTTTCCCTTCTGTCTTCCTTTCAATCCATCTGTACAATTTCTTCCATTTATTACTTAACGTTCAACTGTTAATGCTTTCAAAACTACAGTCTTGAGATTTTATGTACAGGTATGCTTGAGAAAAGAACAGCCAGAATAAATTTGCTAGTTGTGGCTTGCAGGCCTGTAACTGCCTGTAATTGTATTGGCTGACTTTGGTGGCTAGAGGGATGGGTGTGTCTTTATTTTGGAACAGTAGTGGTAAAGGAACTAGGAACCACCAAAGAGCTTATAGAAAAAAGGGGGTTGCTGTCATTAGGAGCAGCAAGCTGCCACCTGTTTATTCTTTCAGGACCTTGGATAGCAGTCTCATTAAGCACTGATGAGGTTGGGAGAGGATGCACTTGGGTCAGAAGCTTAACACTTTTCTTGTTTCCTGTTGTAGCTGTTCTGAGAGATCTCCTGGATGTGTGTGGATAGCTCAAAAAGAAAACATAGCAACTTACTCCTGGTAAAAAGATGTTTCTCTATATAAAGAGAGATGATAGATGGAATGGCAATAAGTACAGAGAGAATTTGAGAGATAACAAAAACTTAAGCAAAATTAGTAAATAGAAATGAAATAAAATAAAATAATCAGCTACCTGGAAATATTCCCTAAACTTAACATATTATATTGACACCATGGTAAACCCTGTGATTCAGCCCTCCTTTCTCCTCCAGTAATGGTCAGGAACAGATCAAAGGACATGACTTTGGGGTTTCCTTTTGTAAATCATTTTAAAACTGACACCCAACCACCCCACTTTTTAATTTGAGTGTTAACACTGGGGGGAGGGAGGTTCTTGTTCTTGTCTAGTTATGTAGGAGGTTCAGAACCAGTGTAAATGTGTGGAGGAAACCAGTCATAGTATTTCTGCTTATTGTCTTAACTTTCAGAACTGTCAGACTTTGGAGTGTCTGTACTCTTCTTTAATACATTTCTCTCCCATGAAGTCTTGCTGCTAGCCTACTATATCCTGTTTTGGCTAAACAGACAAATGTTTTCATCCTAGTTTCAGAGGAAAGGGACAATATTATTCTATTACTACATTGACTTTTAGCTTCTGGACCAAATTGAAGGTGCTATTTAAATTTTAAAGTCCTAGACAGAGTAGAAAGATTACAGGAGTAACTCCTTCTATATATGCTTGGAAGGCATTGCGGCTCATTAGATTAGTATGTGCTTTGTATGCAGAAAGCTCTAGTTTCAGTTCATGGCCTATGATGTGAATGATCTCCTGCCTGAGATTCTGAAGTCAGGATGGATGTATTGGCCTTCATGGTCTGGCTCAGTATAAGATAGCATTCCCCAAGTATATGTAATAAGCAGCAAGGTTATTTTAGTGAGCCTGAAACATATGAAACTATCAATGGCTGCCCCTAGCAGGACTTTTTCTGTATTGACACCAAAGTGTTTGGACTACCTATCCTAAATAATGATGCTTGTGCTCATTCTTAAATTGGCCAGCCTGTGCCACTAAAAGACTGGAGGTGGTTCACTTTTTTCATGACATTGGTGTTTCTTGTTTTAATATTTCTAGCTTTAATCCAATTAACTGTGAACAGATCTAGTTCAGGAAACAGATTTCTCTTCCTTCCCCCTGCAACCTCATATGCTTCCTCAAAAGTTATTTTTTGAGAGTTAGTAACTGCTTGGGAACAATGGAGTACAGCATGGTCAAGGGGACATCAGAGGGACAAGTTCACAGAAATCTCTCTTCCTTCCAGTGTCTTGTGTGAATTCTTGCTCCATTTGCAGAAATAAATGTGTAAAAGAGAGAGGAATTATTTCTGCCACTCTCCCTCAAATTACAGTCTCTCCTTCTGATGCCTCGCTTCATTCTGTTTTTGAGGGTCCTATGACCCAGAGTGGTAAAGCTTCAGGAGCAACTTCTCAGGGAGCACAGATGGTAGGGAAAAGTGTCCTGTGAATTTGTTCCATTTGCAGTTAATTGAATCCAACCCAGAACAGTATTTGTTGCTTGAGGTCTTAATCAGAGATGTGAAGGCCTGGGGGTTTTTTTCGGTTTTTTTCCTGAAGCTTTTTTGTTTTTTTCTGAAAAATTGAAAAAAAGAAAATAATTGATTATGGAACGTTTTATTTTAACATGATGAATAAAATATTTTTAAGACAAGGTGTTCAAATATTTTCCAAATCATTTCTAAAAAATATGTATGGTATCAGATTATTCTAATTTCTGTGCACTGAGGACAAGCAAGTCCTAGGTCATGTCCATTCATTGAAACTTAGTCCTACACTCCCTTCTGTACACTTACCCACTTTTCAGTTCTTTTTATGAGAATGCGTTTTTTATTTTTATGTAATACTGTGGAGAGGAAATATGAATAATAGTTACTTCTGGAATTTTAAAAATTGTTTTGTGGAGGGTTTTTTTGTTCCACATAAACTAGTAAACAGTTCAGGAGATTGTTGCACCATTTGTTACAATTACAAATAAATATTATTTAAAAAGTAAATTCTGTTTGTAATAATTGTTTGGATACACTATATTTTTAATATGCTAGTTGTGATAATTTCATGCCAAGTAAAATTGTCCATAGTCATATTTTATGTTCCTAAAGTAACAGAATGACTTTCAATCTGGAAAAGAAGAAATAAGTGCTAATGTAGCATTTTTCAATTTTTCCAAAAATTTCCATTTTTTCCCAGAAAAAAATGGGGAAAAAACCATTTTTCCCCCAAGCTTCAAAATTTCCAGAAATTTTACATCTTAATGATTTTTTGTTTTATCTTGATAATATTTTAGAAAGGTTGGCAGGTACATTTTAACAAATATTTATGAAATCTTACCTTCCAGTGGTAGGCAGTGGAATGACAGAGCACAAGAAGTGATGTCATATTCCATTTATTTCCACTGCTTATGCTGACCAATGAAGGGAGAAGGAGGGTAAATTTTTCTACTATTTGGCATGTCAGTTATATCATGTTCAGTTTGCCATGGCTACAACAGACTTCTGGTTGACAGCGGACATTGTTTTTCATGGCAGGAAGGTAGATGGGTAGAAATTTTTCTGTTAAAAAATTTAGTGCTTTATTTTTCCACATCTAAAGGCTCATTGTTTCATAAAATTAATAACAATGAATGCAAATTGTTGCCAATACAATGTTAGGCAAGCTTGGCAGGATTTGTGGCTGCAAGCTTTGGCAGGTTGGCAGGTTTTGTGACTGATTATGCTTAATAATTCAAGAGCTCCGTGGCGCAGAGTGGTAAAGCTGCAGCGCTGCAGTCTGAACTATCTGCTCACAACTTGAGTTCGATTCCAGCGGAAGCTGAATTCAGGTAGCCGGCTCGAGGTTGACTCAATCTTCCATCCTTCTGAGGTCGGTAAAATGAGTTCCCAGCTTGCTGGGGGTGGGGAGTGTAAATTACTGGGGAAGGCAATGGTAATCTGCCGTGAAAACATCATGATGCGACGTCACCCGAGTCGGAAAGGACTAGTACTGGCACAGGGGACTACCTTTTTTTTTATGCTTAATAAATGCGTTGATATGTAAACCAGGGATTAGGGGAAAAACTACAAATACATATAATAAGCAACATTTAAAAATATATGAGTTTTTGTGATTGGCTGTGCAGGTGAAATCAAGACCAAAACCTGATTTGTTTATTTTCTGATGATGGAAGGACTATTTCACTCACCAATTTGATATGGTACCCTGATGGTGTTCATGGATAAGAATTAAAATTCTCTTGAAATTTAAAAAAAAAAAGATATTCACAGCTATGGCTTACTACTAGAAATGTAACATTTGTTAACATTTTGAAACTACAAGGCTCGCTCTCTCTCCCCCCTCCCCCGCCACAGTGTTTCTTAGAAAAAAGCCTTAGTTTTCTGGGGAGAAAAGGCCTTCATTTTCTGTAAGAAAACTTGCAAATATACTTTGCAAAAAAATTGCAAATACTTCAGTGTTGTGAACTGCTGAATTCTATACTGCCTTGTACCTTAATTTTTGCCATATTAAAGGTAGGAAAAGACTGGTATTTAAAATATGGTATGAAATCCTTGTGATTTTTTTTTTAATTTAAAATAAGCTTTACTGAGTTTTAATATTCTAGTTACATCCAAAGCTATGAGATGGACGTTTCAAGCTGCTTACACCACATAATGTCAGATCTCCTAAAAGGGAAGATCTTTGTTTGTATACATACATGACAATAACCAGTACAAACTAGTAAACAAATAGAACAACTAGAACGATTACATTCGTTGGCAACATTAAACCAATTGCACAGTTGATTTAGTTAAAAGCAGGATTACAGTTAAATATATAGACTCATACACACTTAATAGAAAGCAAAGTCTACTTATGCGGTACTTTGAGCTCAGGTATTTGATTAGATTGTATAAACTCAAAAAAAACAAACCACTTTTCTAGAAATGTGTCTTCCTTATTTCCAGAAGAATCCATTTTAACTAAATTTGATGCTATTTTATCCATCACTACTATATCCCGTATCGTTGAGTACATTTACGGTTTGAGGGGACTGCCTTAGATTTCCACATTTTGGCTAATAACAATTTAGCTGCCAAAAGAAGTAAAGAAGTGATTTCTTTTCTAGTGCTAGGTACATTTTGGCTGGACCAGTTATTTAGCAGAATCGATTCTGGGGTCAAAGGAAGCTTAACCTGTACAATTTTTTCAATAATAGATATGACCTGCTTCCAAAAATGTTGAATTCCACCAACAATGCACTAATATACCCTTTTGCTTACAGCCTTTCCAACAATATGGGTTAGATGATTTCTTAGCATAGTACAATTGCAAAGGAGTCCAGTACCATCTGGAATATAATTTAAACTGCAATAGTCTCAGATTTAAAGATACTGTGTGAAGTAGTTTTGATGCCCAAATATTGACCCAACTTTCTTCCGTATTTTTGGAATCTTTGTTCCATGCGCTTTGTATTGCTGTAGTCTTTTGCCAATTTGAATAACTAAGTGCCTTGTAAATTATAGCTCTTAAACTTTTTATTTTGGGTGTGTGTGATGATAAAGCTTTTTCAAATGCGTTTAAAGACCTACACACTGAAGAGATAATGTTTGGGTTATGCAAGAAGTGATGAATTTGATTATATTGCAGCCAATGTGAAGAAAAATTATAACGTCTTACCAATTGATCTTGCGAGAGCATTTTATTATTTTGGCATACTTGCAACAATCTAAAGATATCTCTTTCCCTCCACGATAAGAAGGAACAAACATCCCAGCCAACAGGGAAGCATGATTGGCCTAAAAAAGAGGCTTTGGGAGATACTCCAGGTACAAGTATATGGCATTATTTATCCCAGAGTTGCAAAGTGTGGGAAAGAAAGGGATTAGAGGTTACATAGTGCGGTCTGTCTTTGGGAGAGTTCCAGATAGTTTCGTGTAATTGGTCGGGGAGAAGATATGACTGTTCAATATGTACCCATGCTCTGTCTCTGAGGGGAGATGCATAATAAACAATATTTCTTAACTGTGCTTCAAGGTAGTAATTTTCTAAAATAGGGAGAGCCAAACCTCCCTTGTCTAAGGGTTTTGTGAGAACTGGATAAGCCACACGATGTTTTTTATGGTCCCACACATGAACATATGAACATATGAAGCTGCCTTATACTGAATCAGACCCTCGGTCCATCAAAGTCAGTATTGTCTTCTCAGACTGGCAGCGGCTCTCCAGGGTCTCAAGCTGAAGTTTTTCACACCTATTTACCTGGACCCTTTTTTGGAGATGCCAGGGATTGAACCTGGGACCTTCTGCTTCCCAAGCAGATGCTCTACCACTGAGCCACTGTCCCTGTCCCACATAGTCTAGCAGAAGATTTTGCCAACTTTTGAAATCTTTATGTGAAATGGCTATAGGCAAATTTTGAAAAAGAAATAAAAACCTTGGCATTATAAAGACTTTAATTTGTTCCACCTTTTCCAACAAAGATAAGTGTAGTTTGTTCCAGGTATTCAAATTGTTTTTTATAAATGTGATGAGTGGGTCAAAATTGACCTTAAAGATATCTTTAAGTTCTAGGTGTCTTAAGTACTGATGTTACCCATTTAAAAGGATATTGGGTCTTAAGATGGGATTCAAGTTTGCCGGATAGATATATAGGATAAACTTCAGATTTGTTAAAGTTTATAGTAAAACCTGAGACTTGTTTGAATTTTTCTATAAAGCTCATTAACTGTGCCAGTGACTCAGAGGGATTAGAGCAGTAAAAAACTGCATCATCTGCGAATAGGCTAAGTTTGTGACAGTCGGGGCCGATTTGGATTCCAGTAATTTGAGGGTTGGTCCTAATTGCATGAGCTAGGGGTTCAAGGGAAAGAGCAAATAAAATAGGGGAGAGAGGGCAGCCTTGTCTAGTCCCCCTGGAAAGCACCCCATCTGGTGACCTGCAGTTATTCACTGCAATATAAGCTTTGGGTTCATTGTAGAGGGCATTAATAGAATTTTAAAAGTTGGGACCAAAGCCCATGTGTTGTAAAGTTGCTTTCAAGGAATTTCTACTTTATCAAAAGCCTTTTCGGCATCAAGGGACAATAAAATGGAATCAATTTTTTTAAGTTTACAAAAATGAATAACATTGAGTGACTTTCTAATATTGTCTGAAATTGATCTGTTGGGTATAAACCCGTCTTGGTCAGGATGCACATAAATGGAGATTATTTTATTAAGTCTGGCTGCCAATACTGATGAAAAATTTTTAAAATCATGATTTAAGAGGAATATTGGGCGATAAGAAGCTGTGTTCAATTTGTCTTTACCAGGTTTATGTAAAACGATAATCTTTGCCTCTTTCCACGTTTGTGGAATACACCTATTCTGCATAACATTATTGCAAGTATCAACTAAGGGTTGTATTAAAGAGGGCAAAAATTTCTTAAAGAACTCTATAGGTAGTCCATCTCTACCCGGGGCTTTGTTATTTTTCATGTTGGCAATGACTTGTTGAACCTCAAAAACTGTAATTGGTTGGTCCATGAACTTAATATGTTCCTCTGACAGTTTGGAGCCAAAGTTGATATCTCTTAAATAATTACTAATTGAAGATTGATGTGGGTTAGAGGAGGTATATAAGTTTTGATAATATTGTACAAATTGTTCAGTAATTTCTTTTGACTTGTTAATTATACTACCTCAGGGAGATTTGATAGAAAGAATTATGTTAGAAGTTTTTTTCTGCATTACTCTGTGTTTCAGCAATCTGAGATATTTTGGAGTTTTAGTAAGAAATTTTTGTTTGACATATCTTAGTTGCTTTTGAATATGTGATGTTTCTAACAATTCTAGTTTTTTCCGTTCCTCAGTTGGTTTTCTCAATGTTTTTTTACCTCCAAATTTGGAGTGCTTAATTTCTAAGTCTTTAATTGTGTTTTGCAGCTCTGAAATAACTTTTTCTTTTTTATAAAAATGTTTTTCTTTTTTATAAAATGAGGCTTTAGCTATGAGGTGACCTTGAAGAACAGCTTTAAAAGCATCCAAAATTGTCTCCTGAGGGACTCCACAATCAGTATTATTAAACTTAAAGTACTTCACAATTTGTTTGGTGATATCTGCACAGATGCTGTCCTTGTTCAATAGAGAGGTGTTCAGATTCCAAGAGGTGTATGAGAAATCTGGCTTGCCAACATTAAAAGTACAAGTGATCCATGAATGGCCTGAGACCGTACGCGATCCTATATTTACATCTATTAAATTGTTCAGCAATTAGTTAGAGAAGAACAGATAATCAATGCGGCGATATTGTGTGATGCAGAGCAAAAGGTATACTCTTCTTGCTTCTTAGTAGAAGGAACACTCACATTAAGCCCAAACTTTCTGTTCACACACACTTTTATTATGTGTGGGTTCAACGAGTGATAGTGTCTGCAGAGAGGTAGTTTCTGCATGTCTGAACTAGCAGTATTTAAAATCTGGATAAATGGACCTTGAATGAAGATGTTTTGTGGAGACTCAAGGCACTTGATAGCTTTAATGTTTGGTTTTTATTTGATTAATCTCTACAATTTCCTAGTCCTGGATGTTTCTTGCAAAATCCACAAGAATGGTTCCCTTCAGGTATTATTCCACATGGGTTGAATGTACATTAAAAAGAGAACCAACTAGCATAGAGAATTTTGACAGCAAGATTTATTACAGTGTTTGCTCTGTGTCATGGTTGGGACCATTGCTGCTTCTGTACCGTGGTGATTCTTCATGTAGCTGTCATCACTGCTGCAAATGCAGAAATATTCATAGCAGCAATGAAAACCTGTATGGAAGTTTTCCCCACACTTTTCTTGCCTCAGTTCTCCATAGTTGGCACTCTCTCTCTCCTTGCCAGAAGGTTTTTTTTTAGGTTTTAAAAAGAAACCTGGTAATAGCAATATCGCTGAAAGTGTTGGTTATAACACCCTATTGCAAGAATGTACTAGATCCCAGGTTGATTTTTCTTTTGTTTTAAGAAAAGTAAGACACTAGCCCTTTTGATTGTGGAGTTATAAGGAGAAATGTGTGGCAGGAACCTTTCCCCTTATAAATTTGCCACAAAAAGGGCTAGAAACCTTACCTTATTAAAAAAGTGAAAACTAGGGGTGAATATTTGGTGGTATTTGATTAAGAAGCTGTCTATTCAATATTTTATAGGTGAGGATTATCATCTTTCTATTTCTCTTGCTCTAATGCTACCAATTGAGGGTCACCTTCCGTTAAGTGAAGAACAACAATTGTTGCAGCAGGGTAATGGAATCAGTTATTTTTATTAGCCCTTCAACTAGGAGAGAACAGTAGTAGGATGTTACCTTTGGCAGAAATTGTTGTTATTAAAGATGAACGCTCCAGAGTTAATTTGGTTAAGTCTTCCACTAAGTTCCTATATAATCTTTTTACTCTACTTGAGCCTTTTTATTTATAAATACAAGCATATGTTTGAGCCTTCAAATAAAAATAAATGCAGATGCAAAATCATGAAAAGAAGAATTTGATAGTTGCACTGCAGATTTCAAAAAGAGATAATACCTTAGATAATGCAAGGAAATTACCGTACTTGTTCTTTTAAAAATATACACAAAACTAATTTAGGATTTTAAAAGGGAAGAAAAATATAAGGGGTGGTGACGACTTTTTAAAAAATTAATAAATGACGATCTATCAGGTTTTTGGAAAATCTTTTTTGTGGCTATGAATCTGAGGTTCAACTTACCATCATTCATCTCTGTCAATGTATAATGTATTTTAAGAAGCTGTTTTGCTCTAGTCCCTCCTGTAACACTGTAGAAGTGGGTACAATATCTGAGGATTTTCCTAATTATTAGAGAAGGATGTATGTTGTATGCAAAGTAAATGAATAAATTAAAATAAAACCTAGCTCCAGCCATTGAATAGTATTGAAATGCACATCTTTTCCAAAAGAGAAAATGTCCTGCAACTTTAAGAGATCCCAGAGTGCATGGTTAAGAGATTCCAAGTGGGGGGGGTGCGAAGGGAGGTGGAAATATCCTTCTGGACACTTTCAGCACTCAGGCAAAAGGGATGCCATAGCAGAGCTTCGAAAGACTAATGCTACATTTGAACAATCTATACCTATATTATTTTTGATACAATTTATTTCCGTATGCTTGTTGGCTTGATGGTTTCAAATAGTTGGGCACTTTCTGTTAGTGATTCCAGACCATTTAAAGTGCCAACTGATACCCACCTAAGTCATTGGAAGTGAAGTTTTGTTTGCTGGGTGAGTTTTGCCTTCTCTAAATGGTCTACCCCTCTGCCCCTTGCAGTGTGTGTCTTGCACAGCTCAGAGGACTATAGTTGGAGTGGTGAATTAATGGAAATGCTCCCCCCACCGGTTACATGAGCAGAGGTGCCTTCAACTCCTGCTAGGCTCCAGCCCAAAATTCTGTCAACTTCCATTATATTCACTGTAGAAGATAAAAATCTGTATTCTGTGTTTACCCAAACTGATTGTGCTTGGGAAGGAGTTACTTGCATCCTGTCTTAAAGTCCATGGAGAAATTATCAATATGTCTGCCTCTGGGCAAAACCCTAATTTTGGTTTAGTTGTCAGATACCCTATTTTGGGAATAAATGAATGACTAAATGATGTATTACATCACTTGCAAATATTCTATAGATATTAGGATCTAGGTTTTGAATTAAAAATTGAACATTGTTATTGAAATGTGATAGAAGCTTTGTAGCATCATTTAATACAAGTCTCGGTGACCTAGTATTATGCCATTAAGATAATACAGTTATAAAAACATGTTTTCTGTTATGCTGTTTTAATTTCATTGTACAAAAAGTTTTCATTTGATGAGTATAGTGCATTTTCTGTGATGTGTTAATAGTTTAGTGTTTATAACGATGCATTCAGTACTATAAACCTTCAGTAAAAGTATTAGATGATTAACCTAATATCAGAATAAGATAGCTACAATAATATTCCATTAAGTAGAACAATATAGATGATAGCCTAATTTCTGCTATAGATGATGCTTTTTCTCATTGTCTTGTTTATTTCTTTGAAGGTTTCCGAATGAGTGGATCATGAGGAACATACTTTAGGGATTTGCCATAGTATGGCTGCTTCTCGATCTACTCGTGTCACAAGATCAACAGTGGGGTTAAATGGTTTGGATGAAAATTTTTGTGGCAGAACTTTAAGAAACCGTAGCATCGCTCACCCAGAGGAAGTTTCTTCTCTTCCACAAGTACGATCCAGATCTCCAAAGAAGAAACCAGAATCTCTGCAGACACAGAAGGGAAGTAACAGTGGACGAACAAATGATATAAAGCAGCAAAGTTCTAGGGAATTATGGGTAAGCCCTAGAAAGAGAGGACTGTCTACTTCAGAAAAGGATAGTGTTGACCGACAGATTGTTGAGAACTGTGAGAAGAAGCAAGTGGAATCTGTCTCACCAGTTTTAAAGCGAGTTAAGCGCTGTCTACGCTCAGAGGCACAAAATAGTTCAGAAGTGTTGCTCTCTAAAACAGGAAAGGAACGATTGGAGCGCAAAAGCTCACTATCGGACAATGTTGCAGTCTCTCCAGGGAGTAAACGAGCTTGTCGATATCTTATATTGGACAATAGTGATAAAAGGGAAGTTAAAAAAGCGAATGCGTGTACAGAAAGGTGTAATAGTTCAATATCTGAAGAACTCATAGGCTGTCAGACTGTCAATGGGGTTGATGGGAGAGACTCAGATGCCATCAGATGTGACTCTCAGCCTGATGGGAATACTGCACAGCACAATGCTGATTCCTGTTCATCCAAGGAAAAATCTGTAGCAGAAAACGGCAACTCATTGGCCCATTCTTCATTTGTTCTTAACAGAAGTAAGGAGGACAGTTTTGTAGACCACAGTGTGCCTTGCACAAACTCACAAGAACAGTTAAAATTAGAGGACCACAAACAATTAAACAACTCTTTGCCTGAGGAACCTGCTAATCAGGCACATGAGTCAGGTACGGGTACAGGGTCCTTTTCTGAAGTCCAGTCATCTTTATTAAGGGATTCTGAAGAAGAAGTAGATGTGGTGGGGGATAGTAGTGCCTCAAAGGAACAGACTTCTGAAAATACCAACAGCAACTTGGACAACTGTCTTGGCAGTGGTACATCAGCCTCAGGTGACCCTGAACCACCAGTTTCTGTCTTGGACTGTGTTTCAACCCAAATTACATCAGCATCAGAACCTCAAGAACACAGATATACCCTGAGAACATCACCATGGAGGGTAGGCTCAGCCAAAGGTAGCCCTACTAAAAATGATTCTCCATGTAGAGAAAACGGACAGCTTGAGGAAATCAATCATAGTGCCCCTGGGAGGAATGTAGACTCAAGTATTACTAATATCAATGGATCTACTATAAACACAGAAAATATTCAGAGTGAGAAAGAACATGTCTGTGACTCTGGGGCCTGTGTAGATGAAAGACTAAGCAAACCACCTTCAGAGGCTAGACTTGTTACTGGATCCTTACCATCTGCCAAAGAGAGTGCCAATCTTCATGCTGTAGAGGATGATGAGGAAGAACCTGATGTGTATTTCTTTGAATCAGATCATGTGGCATTGAAACACAACAAAGAGTATGTGTAACTATGGTAACCATGGATTCTGCTTTTGTTTATTACTAAAACCCATAGTTTCTTCCTTAGAGTAGTCTCACTTGAAATAACGGGTTTCTATTTGGGAGGGCTTCTGTCATGTTTTATTATTACAGCAGTGTATAGTTTATAGCATATTATTCTTGAGAAATCTTCAGCTCTTAATTGTCAAAATCACTTAACATTGTTTCATTTTGAAATCTGAATCATAACTTGAATGTTTACAATTCAAGTTCCATTATAGCTTTTGAGGGGGAATTTTCCAGTTAACCAGTATGCAAAGTAAAGGAAATGTATTCTTTCTACTACATAGTGATACTAGTGTACATAGCAGAGTGTATAAACTGATTAGTGATTAGGACAGTAATACAATATTGCAAAAGAACTATCCATCTTTCATATTAGTTATCCTGATCTTTGTTGTTAAATTCCTATATTAGAAGGATATCATCATGTTCCTCTGATGCTGTTAGCTTTAACTGGAGTGGTAGTTTTACTAGAACATAACAAACTCTTGTCTCATCAGCTGGCTTATATGTACATTTGTACAAGCAAAAAGCTTATTATTTTCACAAAAGCTGGAACGTTTTGTGAATTGCAGGGACCGTGCACGTTTCTTCACAAAAGCCCCTGACATATTGTTATGAGTTCTTACATATCTTGTTAATGGACTTTGATGCACACTATATATTGAATAGCCAAAGTACTTAAGAGCAGGTAATTTTTTTTATTTTGAATAAAAATAATAGTTAACAATTAATCTTTAAGGTAGCTGTGATTTTTATACTCAGTTTGAATCCCTGTGGACACTGTGAACCAAAGCTTCAGGTTTTTATCTCTTGTATCCCAGAACCTGATAATATTACTGGCTCTGGGTCTTTTCTGTGCTGATTATAAATAATTTGCTTGATAACACATAGTGGAAATTTTTATTAGGATGCCAGCCTCCAGGTGGACCTGGGAATTACAGCTCATCTCCAGTCTACAGAGGTCAGATCTCCTGAAGGAAATGGATGCTTTGGAGAGTGGACTCTATGGCATTGTACCCCATTGTAAAGTTCCTATTCTCCCCAGGCTCCATCTGTAAATCCCCAGGAGTTTTCCAGCCTGAAGCTGGCAATCCTCCCCTCCCTTGTCTCCTGCCAGTGGCTTGGGAGACATAGCAACCCTAGGGGAATTAACATGATGCAGTTGCATTGATCCACTACAGTTTTTTTTTCTCTGTTGGAAGAGTTCAGAAAGGTTAAAGAAATACTTTATGTATTAGAAGCACTTTTATGTCTTTGTCAGCCATTACTGTGAGACAGTATCAGGGTGAACAAAAAGGTTAAACATACTTATTGCTCAAGACATGCCAGTTAATGTAAACTAGGCTAGTTCTGGATGGAAGCAAGACCTTTTAAATACTTCGTCTGTAGCAGTTTTGCAAGTCCACAGAAATCTGGGGTCTTTAATTTTTTTTAAAGAAAGTTTGAAACTCATAAATTTTTTTATTATCTACCTGCCCTCACAAAAATTTAACACCTAGCAACTTGGAATTTAAAACATTTTGACACCCCTCCCTTATTTTTTCCATCATGTTTTCTACACATGCTTAACTCCTCCTTTTTCTCTATTTTTTTTCCTGGTTCTGCAGCATAACATCAGCAAGATTTTAAACTTCCAAGTGCATGGCAGTAGATGAGATATGATTAGCAGTGCCTTGCAATTTGACCCATCCTGTATCAGTTTCTGTATTTTTGTGCTAGAGCTGTTTTAATGTATTTTAATATGCTGTCTTAATACACAGCAACAATTAACAACTTACATGCATATGCTGGTATGGCCTTGAGACTGATCTGGAAGCTGCAGCTGATCCAGAATGTGGCGGTTCAAGTCCAGATGGGAATGTCACAGACTGCACACTTACAACCTGTACTGTGCCAACTGTACCGGCTTCCAGTGGAGTACCAAGTTCAAAGTCTTGGTGTTAATCTTTAAGGCCTTAAGTGGTCAAAGACTAACGTAGCTATGGGACTGTCTCCTCTGGTATGTCCTCGGGAAAGTGTTGTGCTCTTTGGATAACAATCTGCTGGTGGTCCCTGGCCGCAAAGACATCCAACTGTTCTCGACCAGGGCCTTTTTGGTCCCATCCCCAACCTGGTAGAACTCTGCCTAATACCATCAGGGCCCTATGGGATCTCATGCAGTTTTGCAGGACCTGTAAGGCAGAGATATTATGCCAGGCTTTTTCGGTTGAGTGACAGTGATGCTTTGCATCCTGGCTGGTACCCTCCTTTGCTCCCTGCATCTGCATTGTCATTCTTCCCCCTGCCTGCAATTTGGGGGAGTAATTACGGATTCTGCCATCTGATTATTTTAGTCTTTTGTTTATTGTTGAAGTGTGTTTTTTTATTTATACTGTCTAATACTTTGATGTTTTTATCAAAAACAATAGCAGAGATTGGGCAATTCACAAGTTTAATAATAAATAAATGAAATGTAGCTATTATCTACATCTAGAGCAAAATCGACAGTATTCCCATTTTCTGTAAGGTTTTCAAATTCTTACATGATTTAGGTTGCCAAGTATGTAAACCTTTAATGTTGTGTCAAAGGCAAAACATGAAAAAAACTGAGGTGGGTACTTTTAGCTTTGATATTCCAAAATGCTCCCGTATGCTCTGAAAGGAGGAGTTGTGCTTCTGTGATAAAGCAGGATCAGTTTGGGACAATTGAAGGATCTTTGGGTAGCAAGTGCTGGAGAAAGAAATGTTTCTTCCAGAGATTATGGAGAATTTCTACCAGGCAGCGTAGACTCGGTAGTGAACTAGACAGATCAGCGGTCTATTTTAGTATAAGATGGCTCCATATACAACTGAATCCAGTGATTGTGAAATTTGTACAGTGTCCACAGAAATTTAAACTTTGTAAGGTCATTTTTTTAAATGATGGCAACTCTGAGGCTTTCTTATGAGGCAAGTTGAAATTGTCTCTACAAATACCACTGAATAAGAAGTTCTCTTAAAAGTGTGAATAAATATTTTGCCTGCAAATGTCAATGACATTGGTAACTTAGTCAAGGTCCTTTTTCCACTTGTCCTCAAAGGATTTAATCCCTGTTGTAGATAGAATACTGGTCTCTTTGTGTATTCACTGGAGTCATGGAGACATTTCAGTTACACTGCTGAACTGCAGAGGCAAGGAATTTCCTTAACCCTCCTTGTGAAATTTCTGAGGACATTCCTATTCAGAGTAAGCAAGAATCCTTAATTCTCTTTTCAATATCTACAAGTCGTCGTTTAATCAGAGGGAGACTAAATCATCAAAACTGAACCCAATTATGGTTATTTTTTTTCTATATTGAGTAGCCATGCAGATAATTGGGGTTCAGATAGCATGCAATCAATGAGACTATTGGGGCTACTCCTAAAATGTAAATGTAACCAGAATTTAATTGTTATAATCCAGGCTTTTGTCTCTAGAAGTCTTTGATTGGTCTCCAAGCACATAAGGGTGATCTAACTCCTAAGATTTCAGTTAACATAGGAGTAAAACAAGGATGCATCTTAGCTCCCTTATTATTTAATCTTTTTTAAAATGACTTAACCCCCTTCCTAAAAGGAATTGATGGTCATAATCCAAAACTAGGGGTGATGCATGTACCACTGTTTTTGTATGCAGATGATACTGTGTTATTCCCCCTTTTAGAAATAGGGATGAAAAGGATGTTATCTTGCTTTTTAGACTATTGTGAATTGAATAAACTGGCCTTACATTTTGATACGTCTAAAATCATGGGTTTTGGGAAAACCTGGAAACCTGTCAAGTGGAATATAAGAGGGAATTGGATTGAACAGGTTAAAAGCTTTAGATATCTAGGAGTCTATTTCCATCATAGAGCTGGATGGGTTACCCACAAAAAAGAAGTGATGAAATCTGTGAATAGTACCTTAATTCTCTTTTCCTATATATGAGTACAAGACCATGTTTTCGTGGCTCTGTTTATGTTATTGAGTACTGTCATTTTATGGTGAGAGTATGGACATTTGTATGTATTGATTTGAACCATTTCCAAAACAGAGACCTAGATTACAGATACTCATCAGGGGTGGCCAAACTGTGGCTCTTTCACACATATTTCACACACTCTCAAAGCCCCCACCAACCTAACAGAAGGCATTTGTCTCTTTAAATCACTTCTCTGATCCAGCTGGCAGCTGCCATCTTTTTCCTTCCTTCCTTGAGACTCTCAGACATCAGATGTTCATGTCCAGGGCCGACCTGTTCATTAGGCAGCCTGATTTGGGTTCTCCCCCCACTTGTCTCCTCGGCAAAGGAAATAGGTGAGCACGGTGTGACTCCTGTGCCTCAGAGCATGCACACTGCCCGGCCATCATCACTCAGCCTCCTGGGATGCTGTGCAGTGGTGGCCAGGCTGTGTGAATACTCTGAGGCACAGGAGCCATGCCGTGGTGCTGCTCGCCCTTGCCAGAGGCAAGGGTGGGGGGGAAGGGTGTGGGGGGGGGAGGGTGCCTCAAGTGCCAAACGCCCTGAAGCCAGCTTTGTTCATGTTTTGCAACTCTCATACATCTGATGTTTATTCTATGTGGCTCTTATGCTAAGCAAATTTGGCCACCCTGGTATATAGATTCCCACTTTGGAGTGAATTAAGCCAGTGATTATCAGTGTGAACAACTGTATTTGCTTCTGTTGTGGAGATCACAAATCTGTAAAAAGAACATTATCAGTAATTTAACTTTTGCTCAGGTTGCATTCAGAGTTCCATGTTTAAAAGAAGTTTGCAGTCTTCCTCTCAGCAAAGTTTGATGCTTTATGCCTGCCTAAGGAATCTTTCTCTAATGGATGTGGCACATCTGCTGAAGGAGCAGCCACTTCTGTTGGAGGAAAGATTCAGACTTTGTGGAGCAGAGTTATAGGATATAAAGCACTAATACAATGCATCACATGCACAGCTGAGCTTAACCCCCACTTTCTGGAGAAAGATTTCTATCCTTTAAAAAAAAACCTGAAGAAACTTCAGTGCATGTACATATAATGAAGGCTGCTCGGTGTTCTTATAGAAACTCTTAAGTGGATTGAGGGGTTGCTCAGCCATGCTGATAATGGTGTGTTTTATGTAGGAACAACTATGCTGTCATTGGAACTAGATTAGTAACTTGTTGACAGGTGTTCTATTTCAGCTACTCCTAAAATAATAGCTGTATGCATTTCTGTTTCTACTTTTAGAACTCTAATTTCCACTTCTGATTAATACTACAATGTTCAGCAATATAAACAGTTTTAAGGTGGAAAGCATTCTCAGTGATGAAAAAGGATTTTCTTGGAATATGATGTTAAACATAAAGAAGATACAGTTGGAGTAAAGTTCTTGAGAGTAGTAATTTTCTTGTAATCTGGAAAAGATAGCAATTAATCATTTCATTTGAGATGTAATAAGAGCTGCCCATACTGGAGGCTGAGCCACAAGTACTATCTCAGATGGAGAATTAAAACATTGCTTGTGCTGATCATCTTAGAAATACCACAAGCACAGTATTACGGTCCACAGAGACAGTTAACAGTTTAGATTATGTCTCAATGATAGTTAATGTCATGAAGAGCAAGAATCTGAGTGCAGAGAAACAACATTAGTGTTTGCACAAAGAATCTCCTTCATGAGAATTAAATTGTTAGCTATGTTAATCTGTTGCAGCAAAATTACAAATAAAGAAGGTCAACATTTGTCCTGATAAATACTGGAATACATATGTCCTGCGTGTTGCATGACAGGGTACACCACAGTCTGTATCTGTATCTTATGCCATGTGTGCAGATCATGTATGGAAACCATCTAAAGATGAAGAAATCCTCAATTGCCTTTTAAAGCTGCAGTTGGCAGTGCGGGAATGCTGTTACCTCAGCTGGCTGCTTTTCAGAGAAGAATCAATGAGCCTATGCCTGTTAATTTAAAGAATCTACTAAAGCCGTCCCCTGTCTTGCAGAGAAGATACAGAATTGGATTTGAGGGAAATACTGTCTTTATTCCTTGTGTGCCATCAAAGCTATTTCAATTCTAATGATTTGATTTGGATAATTATTTCTCATGGCCACTATAGCAGCAGGTGCCATTTAATGGTTACTTATGCCTTGAGCTTAGTTACATATGTGATTTTGATCTTCACCCTTGGAGCTCCCACAGTAACTTTGAATGAGACTTTTGGCAGTAGCTGGATTCTCTGTCCCTTGTCACTTTGACTTTCATTCACTAAAATACAATTTTTAATGGCATATGTGGAGATTTAACCCTTCTTATACTCCTTGCAGTAAAGTATCAGTTGCTGGGGTATATCTCTATTTGTCGCAGTGCTCAGTAGAATGTATTTCCATTGATCCTGTTTAGAAGCTTTGTGGGAAGAGTCTGACAAATCACCAAGATGTACAAAGATTGGTTATGAACTAGTTTTTAAGAAGCTGCTTAAGTCTTATGCTTTACTTAATTAGATAATTGACTGTTTTGATTCAGTTTAAAAGATCCTCATTAACCTCCAGAAATTTTCTGGTGCTTGATAGATACAAATACATAAATGATGTTGCTTCTAAACATACAATGTGATGCATTGTTGGGAAAATATATTTTAACCATTTCCTATTACTCATTTTTTAATAATAGTTTTCTAGTTCAAATTTAGATGTGTCTGGCTGTGTAATAGATTTCTTTTGAGAAATGTATGTAGAAAGTATGAATGACTCACCCACTACCCAAGTCATCTGAGGTGACTATACAGCTCCCTTTTTGTATTCCTTCTTTACCTCCTAAGGTGAGGTACCTCCTTACCTTAGGTACCATATCAACTATATTGCCAGAGGCTATATAATCTGCCTTATATGTCCTATCTGCATGTATAGCCACTTAGCAGAACAAAATAAATTCAAGCAGAAGGCAAAGTGTGATTATATTGAAAACATTCTGGTGATGAACCTGTGCAAATGATAGTACTGACCAAGGGTGTTTTTCTGGAATTCTGTTATCTATTGGAAAGAAATTAAAATCAACATTAGCTACTGCTTTTAAAATTTCACCTGAATGTAAGGTTAGGAAGGATGATGAGATCAAGAAAAACCAGGGTGGTGGTGGGATTGTCAAACTATGAATGGGGAGACATCCAATTCAATCCAATCCAAATACTTTTATTGGCATAGAAATAAAAAGTACAGCATAGCAAATTTACATAGAGTTTCAGTTGTAAAAACCAGTCAAATAGCAAGAAGGGGAGCTAATCTTTTGCTCCCTGATTGTTGTGGCAGTGAAAAGATACTTTGCAACTAGGTTTGTGATATGGGAACGTTGGTCAGATAGTAGAAAACTAACTTCACCTCAGGTAATCCATAAAGGCTAGACAGAATAGGTTTGATTATACAGTCCTGCACTTCCCCATAAAAATCAGTGAAGTAAGACATAGGCGACAGTTTCGAGGTGCCTTCCATTACATGGGCAGAATCTTTCCTGATAACAGATGTTGGCAATTCTCAAATGGGGAGACGTAAACTCCACTCATCTTTGAAGTTCACAGGAACCCCTTGAACTGCACTAGCTGTCTCACGAAATGATTGAGAATATAATGGGAGAATCATGTTCAAAGGGCAGGGTAAACCTGCAATACAGAGTGTCATCTATCAGCTGCATTTGGTTTGCCAGCTGATCTGTCCAAGTTAACCCATGCTTGCTAACCTTATTGCTGTAACTCCATGATTGGTTGCGCTTGAAGACAACCCAGAATATGCAATTGGTTCAGAATGTAACATGCCATTTGTTGCTGGGGAATAGGTGACAGAGATGATTCATCTATTCTAAAACATCTACATTGGCAGCCTGTTTCGGAGTTCAATTTAAGGTGCTGATTATGACCTTTAAAGACCTTCATGGTCAAGATCCACATATTTGAAGGCTCATCTCTTCCCATATATCTCCCCCCCCCCCACCCACACACCCTGTGCCAAATATAATTCTCAGGATGCCAGCTTTTGACTGTTCTCCTGCTTGTAGTATCCCACCTGGCATCATTCTATTGTAGCTCCTGCTCTCTGGAACAGATGGTGTTGGTAGGGATTCCATCTCTAGAAATGTTGCAGGACTATTTTATTTGCCACAGCTTTTAATGCAGTGTAGACGCTGTTTTTTAGGCATGAGGATTATTTGTGGTTTTATCTGATTCTGTATGTTTTAAATTATGATTTTATTTATTTATTCCTCGTATTTATATCCCGCCCTCCCCGCCGAAGCAGGCTCAGGGCGGCTAACAACAATCAAACCCAAACAATAAAACAGTAAGCAAACAATTAAAATTAACAATCATTACCAATTAATAATTTAAAACAGTTTCAAATAGTTTAAAACAATTTTTGGTGCTAGTGTTGGTACCATTACATTCAGTGATGTTGGGCATCTACTTATACTGTAGTTTAACTAAAGGCAAGTCAAAATAGAGCTGTTTTACAGGCCTTGCGGAACTGGGCAAGGTCCCGCAAGGCCCTTACATCTTCTGGGAGTTGGTTCCACCAGTGGGGAGCAGCAACTGAGAAGGCTCTTTCTCTTGTAGCCTTCAGTCTCGCTTCCCTCGGCCCAGGGATTGACAGTAAATTCTGCGATCCAGATCTAAGTACCCTCTGGGGAACATGGGGAGAGACGGTCCCTAAGGTAGACAGGTCCTCGGCCATATAGGGCTTTAAAGGTAATAACCAGCACCTTGTAGTGAATCCGGAATACTATTGGCAGCCAGTGTGGTTCCCGCAGCCTTGGCTGTATGTGCTCCCATGTAGAGAGACCCAATAACAGCTTGGCTGCTGCGTTCTGCACCAACTGCAGTTTACGGATCCAAGACAAGGATTTGGGAGTGATAATGTACGGCACTCCCAGCCATGAGGAAAAGTGGGATATACTGTAAATATTTTAATAAAATATAGATTAAAATTGTTTAATATATAAATTTATAGATATCAGAATACAAAACTCATTGTAAACAACAAAGAGAGGGGAGATAACTTGGAGGGCTTCTTAAACCTCAGTAGATTTTAGTGGGTTCCTCAAGCTATTGTGCCTGCTTTCAGCATAGTTTTTGAGGATTTTAATACAAATTATTCAAGAATAAGTCAATTTAGTAAATAACCCAGATTCCTTAGACTTCATTGGCTATAGTTGCTGTTTTTTTCCACAACAATGATTATTCTTAATGTATATAAAATTTTACATTTAATAAATGTTACATAAATAGAGATAAGGATTTTTTTTTGTTAAAATGTCTACTATTTGGCATTCTGCTTTCATACACCACCTCAACACAGTTTTTAGATAAATCTTAGAATCCTTTGTTCTAGCCATAACACTTTTTTATTATTATAAGAGCAATGGAGATGATTCCAGGGGCAAGCACCTGCATGTGCACAGGATGAAGTAATTGTTGTGGCAGAGTCAGTCTTCCTGCTGTGCATGTAACCCAGAGTTTATTTGCTAAGGAGAAAGGAACTGGCAGAGAAATTTAGCTACTACTTCCTGGTATGGTTGTAAAATGGCAGTAGAGCCACTAAATTCCACACCTGAATAGGCTGACAGTTTAATAATACTGTAAACCATGTTGCATTCAAGAGACACTAGAGAGTTGGGACGAACGACGCTCAGCTTGGGAGGCAGCTAAAAAAAATAAGAATTAACCATGAGACATTGGACAAAAGCAGCATAGATTTGGGAGTGGGTTTTTTGTAAAGGCCAACATCATATTAGAGGGGTTTATAGGATTAAAGCAGCTTTTAAAAAGTTCTCTGTTGCCTGGAGATCGGTTGTAATCACAGGAGATCTCCAGGTATCACCTGGAGGCAGTCCTCCTTCACCCAAAGGATGATTAACATGTGGAATTCACTGCCACAGGAGGTGGTGGCGACTGCAAGCATAAACAGCTTTAAGAGGGGTGTGGATAAGCATATGTAGCAGAGGTCTATCAGTGGCTATTAGCCACAGCTTATTGTTGGAACTCTCTGTCTGGGGCAGTGATGCTCTGTATTCTTCTGCTTGGGGGGGGGCACAGTGGACGGGCTTCTAGCCCCGCTGGTGGACCTCTTGATGGCACTTGGGTTTTTTGGCCACTGTGTGACACAGAGTGTTGGACTGGATAGGCCATTGGCCTGATCCAATATGGCTTCTCTTATGTTCTAATTCCAAGGAATACTTATCATCATCATTGTATAGCAGCGTATATAGTGTAGTCAGGATCCTAAGATTGTCTGACAGCCAGAAGTTCTAGTTCTTCCAGTGTTATGCACCACTGGGTGACAAGCTAGACTTGTTTTTAAGGCAAGAGATGTTTTAGAGGTGGCTTACTATTGCCTGCCTCTATGTCACACCCATGTTATTCCTTGGAGGGTCACCCATCCAAATACTAGCCAGGGCCCACCGAGATTGGGCTAGCCTGGGCTATCCAGGTCAGGGTTTAGGAATACTAATAAAATAGCAGAACTAGTTGATAATGAGTAATCAGGATTTTAAAAAATCTGTTTCTTTTTTATATAAGAAATTGTAGTCCATAGTATGTCTGGCTATATCAATTACGTATTTATTACATTCAATTTATTGGCCGCTCTTCCCAAAAAATAAGGCTCGGGACGGCTTGCATCTCATTTTACACAATAAAGATTAAAACAAGTAAAATAGTTAAAATATGGGAAATCTTACTGTATAAAGAAGAAAAAAAGCCTCTTCTTTGGTACTGTTTATATGCCAGAAGATGGCAGTACAAGAACAGTTGAATTTTTTTTAATTTGATTTTGTTTTTAAAGGAAACCTACTTTTAATTGTAATAATCTGGCAAAACATGTCTCTCCTGCTGCTGGAAAGTAGTGGCAGGATAGGTGTCCTGAATTTGAACTATGCTGGAGTATGTTTGGATGCCTGCTGAGAGTGTGATCCTCTGTTTTTGCATAGAGAAATGTGGGTTTGCAGTCTAGAAGATGTGTTTCTGACCCTGTACAATCTGAAAGAAAGGGCATAAAAATGATTTGATTGTAAGTTTTTTAATAGATATCTTTAATTAAAATAAACTTACATGATTTCTTGTTGAACCCATCAGGGTGGCCAACGATAGCTCTCGAGATGTTTTTGCCTACAACTCCCGTGAGCCCCAGCCAGCATGGCCAATGGCTGGGGCTGATGGGAGTTGTAGGCAAAAAACATCTGGAGAGCTACCGTTGGCCACCCTTTGGCAGAGAACATTATTCTATATATTTCATTGTTGGTTTTGAGAAGTACTTAGAAAATTTTGCCTGTGATGAAAAAGGATTATATTATATTATAGAGATTAATGTTCTCTGCCAAAGGGGTGGCCAACGGTAGCTCTCCAGATGTTTTTTGCCTACACAAGAATCTAGTAGCACTTTAAAGATTAAGAAAACGTATTTTGTAAATCAGAGCTTACTTTCTCAGATGCATTGAATTCGACAGTAGTGGCACTGAGAAAATCTCTGTGTTGTATAGACTGGTACTGGGTAGGAACTGTGGAAGCACTGCTCTAAATCAGTCAGGAAAACATTTGCACACTGGTATCAAGCAGGCACCAATGACTCTACCATTGGTTTGAAGGTACAAGTTGTTACAAATGAGAAAAAAATAGCAAAACTTGGTAACAAAATGGTACTGTTGGGTAGTGTTCCTGATGTATTGCAGTTTGTCATTGTGGAGGATGTTGGCATTCATAATGCCCAAGATGATATAGTCTGGGAAATTTTCAGGGATTATAGTTTCAACAGAAATTCAGTAGTATTACACAAGTAATTAGGTGTTAATAGTTTAAGGCCTGTGGGTGGAGTGCATTAACTACATTGATTGTGATGATGCCTGATATGATGGGGCTTCGCATGTTGCCTTATTTGTGTATATTTGTCAGTAGATAAAAGGTGCCTGGCCAGAGTTCCTGAGCGTTCATATAGATTAGTTCCTGTGTATGCATAGGCAATTTCTTCATAATTCTGCTTTGCTCATTATTTTCTTTTTAAAGGTCTAAGGATAGTAGCTCACTGTATGTAGTCCAACTTGTTTATGATTATAGCTGTTCCTCCTTTCACAGTTTCCTTAATTATGTTGTGAGGATTATTTATGATGTGTATTGCATAGTGTGATTATGTTGCGATGCTGTTAATAAATTCACTTCATATATACTCGGGAAATATTATCCTGTAACATAAGCAACACCGTGTTGGGCTTATCCTTCAACTTCATATATGTCCTCGTGTCTACAATGACCTCTGTATTGAAGAAACAGGACAACCCCTGTTCAAAAGAATAAATGGATACATATCTGACATTTAAAATCATAATGTTCAGAAACCAGTGGGAGAACATGTTATCCTTCTGGAACATTCTGGTACTGATCTTAAAGTTACTGTTCTCCTACAAAAGAATTTCATAGATAAGATCTAACATGAAAGTGCTGAATTAGAGTTCATGAACAAATTTAAGGCAATGTACTAATCCAGGGCTTAATAGAGACCTTGGATTTCTAACTCACTGTATAGGTGCTCTAACCAATACTCCCTCTAAGCTGTAGAGTCTTGTGAGCAAAAAGTCTACTTTGTGAGCTACTGGCATTAAAGTTGTGAGCTAATGCATACGTTAGGTTGCTCTGGGGCCATTTTTTTCTGAGCTAAGACTTAAATGTGTGACCCGGAGGCTAACTAAGCTAGCTCAGTTTAGAGGGAACACTGGCTCTAACATATTGAATATCCCACTTTTGCAGATGCTAAATTTGTTACACTATCTCATCTCCATTAGACCTGATGTATATTTGTTTTTAGGAGTATCTCACAACTATTCCATTATGAACAGATGACTTCAATTAAATTTTGTTTTACACTGGCCTCTCTTTCTAGTATCCCCCACTGTATATAAAATCAGGTTCATTGGTTGTACACTTAATGCATCTGAAGTCTTTAAGCTGCTGCTTGATTACTGTGTAATTTTTTGCTGCAACAAACTTACACAGTTAACCATTTACAGTCTTTATGCTATATTTTATAATAGTTAAGCTGTGAGGCCAAGTTAGAGTTTCGATATTCTTTGAGCATTATAAAGTATCAGAATTAAAATGTTTTTCTTTAATTGGTATTTTTTAAAATTCTGATATATTCTACATTCTTTGAACATTATGAAATATCAGAATTTAAAATATTTTTTCTTTAATTGATATTCATTTGGAAGTGTCTAGATTTAATTATATAAAACTTTGAATTGATTCTAGGCATGTTCAGTAAAATCACATAAGTACCTGAGGGTTTTTTTAAAAAGCAATTTTGCTTGATGACTCAGAGTAGATTCTGTGCATTTTTATAACTAAAATTATTTTGAAGTACAGTAGCACAGTTACCCAGCTGCTCTTAACAAAATAACTGTGTGCCGTATTGGTTAGAGCACCTATATAGTGAGTTAGAAATCCAAGGTCTCTATTAAGCCCTGGATTAGTGTAAATTACCATTATACTGAAGTAAGGGATAGTGAATGGATTTACCAAGTACTTGTGACTGCTCTCAACATCTGGTTAAAAATATGAAATGCTTAAAGGTAAAAACTTACGCCATGTTATATTTAGTGTCACAGTGATCTAAAGAGAACATGCAGTCATTATTACATGTTTTTATTTTTAAAATTATTGGGCATGGTACAGAGAACTGCAAGTTGAGTTTTGCTTTTGAAATTCTTTTTCCTGAATCTTTAGTGCTGCTGGCCACTGTGTTATTCCTAAAGTTTGGAGGGCTATCCAAAAATATGAAATGTGGTATGGGTATCTGCAGTAGAAGGAGGCAGTTCCCAGGAAATCTCAGGTTTCTTTGTGCTTGTGAAAGTGTTATCTGTTCATGCATCGGAAAGAGAGAGAGAGTGGAGATGGATCCACTTTTCAATTAAACTTGTCACTCATTTGATGAGCAGCAGCTCTTTCTGAAAGCTATCCTAGTGCATGTTATGGCAATCCTGCTTTTTCTCTTCAAGATTCAGAAGCCTGTTTAACAATAGGGCTTGATATTTTGTCAGCAAAATGGAGAGCAATAGGTTTAGAATAGATAAAAGAAAGTACTTCTTCACCCAAAGAGTAATAAACAAAGAATTCACTGCCACAAGAAGTAGTGGCTGCAAGCATAGACAGCTTCAGTATGGATTAGAGGTCCATCTGTGGCTATTAGCAGCAATGTAGGGATGGAACATGATGTCTAGGGCAGTGTTGCTCTGTATTATTGGTGCTTGGGGGGCAACAGTGAGAGGGCTTCTGGAGTGCTGGCCCAGCTGGCGGACCTCTAGACGGCATCTTAGTTTTGGCCAGTGTGTGACACAGAGAGTTGGACTGGATGGGCCATTGGCCTGATACAGCATGGCTTCTCTTATGTTATTTGTGTTTTTAAGAAATTATGTTGTGGGGAGTTTCCCCACATATGGCCCCATATTTAGGTTCTTGGTTGGCAAACTGGCTCAGGAGCCACATGTGACTCTTTCACACACATTGTGCAGCTCCCAGAGGTCAAGGAGGAAATTAATGCAGGCTTACTCTCAAGTAAGTGTGCTTAGCATTGGGACTTCAGTCAGTCTTTGATGCTGACCCAGAGGTAGGCGACTATTTCTGCCATATGTGAAATTAGGAAGGAGAGGGAAATAGGCAGGCTTGCAAGCTCTTCTCCCACCACTACAGGGGTTGCCCACAGACCTTGAGTGGAGAAAGGGAGTACAGGAGCTGAGGGAGCCATTGGAAGGAGGGATGGAATTAAAGAGGGCAGTGCTGGGTTCTCCTTTAGTTTCATACCTCTTGTAGGAGCTGTTATTTACTAACCTTGGTGTCAAGGCAAAGAGGGATGTATAATGTTGCAAATGATAGTGATTTATATGGTACATGCAAGGCTTTTTTTGTAGCAGGAACTCCTTTGCATATTAGGCCACACACCCCTGATGTAGCCAATCCTCCAAGTGCTTACAGGGCTCTTCTTTCAGGGCCTACTGTAAGCTATTGGCCACAGCAGGGTGTGTGGCCTAATATGCAAATAAGTTTCTGATACAAAAAAAGCCCTGGGTTCATGTATGCTTCCTTCTCCCACTGGTGTCAAAAATAATTTCCTAACCTTTCCTTGTACTGATCAAAGAAAGTATTAAGAGTTTTAATAAAGACGTGTGTAATATTTGTTCATGTCTTGCAGCTCTCAAACATCTGACATCAATTCTGTGTGGCTCTTATGTTAAACAAGTTTGGCCACCCCTGCTCTGATTTCTCCCCTTCCCTTTCGGCCTAATCCTGTTTCTCTTCACCCCTCCCCTAATCAAGTTGTATTATTTTCAGTTTGTCCATATTAGTTTCAGGGATTTATTAGTTTGTATTTAATGCAGAATTTTATTCTTGTATTAACAGATTTAATAATTTAAGGGGGGAGAGAAATTCTGTTCTAAAGTTTTACAAAAAAAATTATTTAGCTTATTAATTTTTCAGATGGGGCTAGGATTGCCCCATGTGGAGGCAGGGGTCCACTGCTGCCAGGCTGACTGTTGGGGAAGGGAACTTACCCTGAAAAAGAGGGCTATCCAGCCAACACGCAGCGATGTGTCTACATCACTACCCATGTGACCCAGAAGTGATGTCATTACATCCAGGATGTTGGTGTGAAGCTCTGGTATTTGAGCAAAAACTCTGGTAGAAGCATCACCCTGATGTCCTGGACATGGTGACATCACTTCTGGGTCACATGGGCAGTGATTTGAACACATAGTTGTATGTCAGATGGATTTCCCTGCTATGTCCCCCCGGTAAGTTCTGGCGACCCTAAATAAGGCATATGGGTTACTCTTCTGTTAGAAAGCAACATTAACTTCTGCCTAGTTCATGTTCAAAGTTTGAGCTAGTGATACTGTTCAGGGAAGACTGGTTCCTTTTATCAGAAGTGCCTTTTTTGTGTGTGTCCCCCCCCCCAATAGATGTGATAAGTTTGGAAGGGAATGCCATTGAAAAGAACTACAACTCTGTTCTATTTGTATCTCTTCAGCATATCCATTTGCATAATATAAATCCTTTCCTTTCCTTCTTTTGCATATGCTTAAAGCCTGAGTTTTGTCCCACACTGAAGAAAAGGGGGGAGGTAAATGGAGAGGCAAAAAAAAAAAAGTACAAGAAATGAGAAATTAAAGCTAATGCTTGCATTATAGGCTTGTGGAAGATGCAGGCTATTCAACAGGGAACATGGGCTTCACCTGACGTGCCAGCTCAATTCTGTGTGTACATAGGCTAGAAATAAGCATATTCTCAATTCTGACACTTGGCAACAATCTGTTTTTCATCTAATGACACAGTACTGATGATCAGAGCCTTACTTTCACTCATAGATCCGCTGATATTTCTTTTATGTCCTCTCTTTCCTTTGCTTACCTTTATGCAAAGAGAAAATATAAATGTGGTTGGTTAGAAATATACAGTTGGGAGTGTGTCTTAAGTTTAAAAAAAGGAAGAGCTTTCAGTATAAATCTTCCAATATGAATGGCAAACACTGTGGGGCAAGCTAGCTGATATAAGTATAATAAAGCCTTAACTATGAGTATACATTCAGATCTACCCAAGCCAAAAATATACCTGGGAAATACCATATCAGTATTGGGTATATACTGGCATCCCAAATGTATCCATATTCTCTTTGGGGGGGAAAAGGAAAAGGAATAAAATCTTGAAAATCCCAAGTATATTCAGGAATTATTGGGTAGGTCGGAAAACAGCAGAGAGGCAGGAGCAGATTGTGAAGAAGAAGAAGATGAGGAAGAAGATATTGGATTTATATCCCGCCCTCCACTCCGAAGAGTCTCAGAGCGGCTCACAGTCTCCTTTACCTTCCTCCCCCACAACAAACACCATGTGAGGTGGGTGGGGCTGGAGAGGACTCTCACAGCAGCTGCCCTTTCAAGGACAACCTCTGCCAGAGCTATGGCTGACCCAAGGCCATGCTAGCAGATGCAAGTGGAGGAGTGGGGAATCAAACCCGGTTCTCCCAGATAAGAGTCCGCACACTTAACCACTACACCAAACAAGCAAATATTTGCTTGTAATGCTCACTTAGTTCAGTGCCTTGGCTATTTGAAAGGGCCAAAATATCACAATTAGTGACCGACTCAATGATAATGTAGTAAATATCAATGGGTTTTGCCAAGAGCATATATGGAACACTAGCCACAGAAGTCTTCAAGTTAAAAGACTCACCAGGCAATGTTTAATACCTGTCCAGCTTGCAAAATAGATATATTTGTGAACATGGAATTGTTTTTCCAAGAACTAATAAACGCACATGCTTTACCTTTTTTCTTCTTATCCTGAAACACTGTTTCAAAGGCATGTAATGCCATAACTAGAAATTACTGTTAACCCGTCTGTTTAAGCAGTATATATAAGTACATCAGTGGCTTTCTTCCATTCCAGTGTCAGTGATATTGGTCCAGTATGGTGGATGCAATGTTTATTGTGGCAGGTAGCTAGAAACTTCTTTAGCAACATGAGAAACTCAAAAGTATTGTGACTTCTTATTTAATTTTAACTCCTAATAAGCAGGGAGCACTACAAGTTAAAATGAAAGAAGCTTCTGACACATATACTGTTGATGTTCTAAAATTTTAATATACCCATTCTTGTGTCAATTATATATTTTGCTTGACTCTTTCAGATAAGCATGCTGGGTATTTTGTGAGTTGATGCTGAGGGTTTTTTCCCATTTTGGTTATTGTGAATAGAAATCTATAGTGAGTTGTTTCCCTTTGTCTCTGTAGTTATCAGAGACTGTTACAGACGATTGCGGTACTCGAAGCTCAGCGTACTCAAGCAGTTCAAGATCTTGAGAGTTTAGGGAGACACCAGAGAGAAGCACTGAAAGATCCCATTGGATTTGTGGAAAGACTCCAAAAGAAGGTATTGCAAGAGGAATTCTTAAGCAGTCATGAGAGATGTGTAATAACTAGTAATTCATCTCCTTCAGAAAAATATTCATAGATAGTAGACCTAGGTAGAGGGTGTATCTAAATTGTCTAAAATCCAAATCCCTAAGGCTTTTTGAATCTGACATTGTGTCCTTTAGCATCACAAATACAGTTTATTCAAAACTATGAATTAAAGATTGCATTAAATGGCTTTGTTAGATAAGTGCCTGTCAAAATTTTATGGGTAGCGGTAGTATGGAAAGTTTCAGCACCTTGCTCTGATTAATCCTCCCCGTCAACTTACAGTTTGGAGCTGATTTTCCAGACACCGTCTTGAATATTCCCTGCTCAACAGCAGCAATTGTAGAAGCTATTTCTGCTGCCAGATAACCAAAATGTGGGATGATTTCCTAGGCCCAGACCCACCGCTGATTTGCTCAGTAGCTTTAGTGATTGGTGTGAGCTCATGCTGTTCTCAGAAGTTATTGACGGGTGACAGAAGAGTAGAAGACGTCATTCTTCAGGGCTTGACATTACTCCTCCTTCCGTTGCCAGGTTCCTCTAGACCAGGCAGTTAATGCATCTATGTTTATTTTTATATGATCATATCCCTTAAAAACTTAGTTCCAGCTTATATGGATTGCTAGGTTGTGGCACTGGAATAGTGCAGTAAAGGAGCAGTTTGAATAGGCACTTTTCTTAAAGAAGAAAGAAATATTTGGAAAGTGGGTGGTATCGCACTCCTTGATTACACTATTTTAGTACTTCCCCTAGGTGAATGTTTGAACTGGGATTCAATACCTCGTACAATATACAGTTAGGGATTATGTTATCTGTGAATTTATAAAAATATATTAAATATTGTAGTACTGAGAACTGGTAATTGAATGCATCACCCAAACTTGGAAAAGCAATAATGTCAATTTCAAGGCAGTCCATAGATGTGTTTGTGGAACTTGTTGTGATATGAAACAAATTTGGTAAATTGCTTTTAAATAAATGAATGACTATTACAAGGGTATAGGGTATGTTAGAAAAATATCTACATATATTTAATTTCCTCAGCTGAAGAAGTTCTTGATTAGCTGTGAAATATTCTGCCACTGCCATTAGCTGGTCTTCTCCTGGATTCTTCAGCTTGCTATGTTCACTCACAGAATTGAATGGAATGGAAACATGCTTTCTACATCATTAACAAAAAGCAGCAACAGGAGAACAGATAGTGAATTCTGGCTCTGGCTCCTTTTAAGTATTGTCTCCAGTAAGCTGCTGCCATCTGTTATCCATCATATTTTATATGCTCTGCTGTGTATTACTCCTGGATAAGTTACTTATAAAAGATGTTGATAAGGTACAGCATGCGTTAAGATCTGTTGTTACCTTACAATAGGTCCAAGGTTCTGTGGCTTTATATTGCGTAATTTGAAATGGTGCTTTGTGTTTACATTTTTTTCCCTTGTTCACATTTTTTCAGGTTGATATAGGGCTTCCATATCCACAGAGAGTTGTTCAGCTGCCAGAGATATCATGGGACCAATATACAACAAGCCTTGGAAATTTTGAGAGAGAATTCAGAAACCGAAAACGTAACAGTAGACGAGCAAAGCTTATTTTTGATAAAGGTAAGTAAGTTTTTGTGAAATATAATAGCTAAGAGAAACAACTGTAATTATGGATATCCTCAGATCAAGGTTCACTTCTGTCACAAACTGACAAGGGAATCTACTTTAGCAAAGTATTTCTGCATCATGGAGAAAGAGAAGATTGTCTGTGATGGGCATGAATACATCTTGTGATCATGATCAGATACTTGACTGAGATCTTCCTACTCCCTCTCTCATGTAGAGTGTGACTGAAGGCATCTGGGTTTTGGAAACTTTCAGTAAAGTGCCAGTTTAGTTTGGCCTTGAAATGAGTGTCTGACCAAATTGGAGTTTTCCCCACCCCAAACTGGAGTTCGCACATGAAACCAAGATTAACTGGGTGAGAAACCCAGTTAGCCCAGATATGTACTTGGGTAGTACAGCCATTTGGAGATTGATTAAAGCCTTCCCAAACCTGCAGGCTTGGAAGGATAGCAACTGCTGTGTTTTTACCTATCATAATAAACCTGTCTCTTTGTTTTCTTAATGCATCATCAGCTCCAAATGTTCAATAGCAATAATACTGGTATGCCATATAGGAGCATTTGAAAGACTACAAGCTAATATGTAAAAATTTGAGCACAGAAAGTTCTGTATAAATGCTGCCACTTATTAAAGAAAAATTGGGGTATAGTGTAACAACGTGTATTGACTTCTGTTATGTTTAGTGGGTTTACCTACAAGACCAAAAAGCCCTTTGGATCATAGAAAGGATGGAGAGGCCACTTCATACTCTGTATTGCCTTTTAGTGATTGTCCAGAAGCTTCAACAAACAGCCGTCCACAGGTAAGTATTATCAACTGCAAGAATGCATGTAAACAATGCTTCGGCTTTCAAATACCTACTCACTAAAATATTCCATATATTAATTAGACTTTAATATTTGAGCAGGTTTTGCCTTACGATTTGGGTGATGGAGTATATAACAGTTTGTTCACATAAACTTCATTCTCTGCTTATTTAAGCAGATGATAAGAGGACGACTTTGCGATGAGACCAAACCTGAAACATTTAACCAGCTGTGGACTATAGAAGAGCAGGTAATGGGAAACTATGCTCAGTACAATACTATTAAATGGCAGTCTTGTAATAGTAGTTTGTTTGGTGCATTGAGGTGATCTTTTTCATCTTTTAATGATGAACCTAGAGGCTTCTTTGAAAGATTGTTTGATTTTTATTTGTTTCTTGTTTTAGAAAAAACTTGAGCAATTGCTGTTGAAGTATCCTCCAGAGGAAGTAGAGTCCCGCCGGTGGCAGAAGATTGCAGATGAACTGGGAAACAGAACTGCAAAACAGGTAACGGGAAGATGCATTCTTTCTCATAAAGTTTTGAATGCTTCATTTTTGGCATTTTTGAGGAGATTGGTGGAGTTTGTTTTATAATGAACTTTAGTAGTGGAAACATTTTGTGGCTCCCTATTTTTAAAAGTTTTAAATATAATAATGAAAAATGATTATTTTTTTGTTTACATAATTTATATCTTGAATTTTGCATTGAGACTCAAAGCAGGTTACTAAATATAAAAATTCATTCAGACAGTGCAAAACATCCAGGACCAATTAAATAGGATTATGATTACAGAAGTCAGAAAGCTGTGCAAGCAGAGATATGTCTAATGCATAAACCATAAACCATAAACAATGCAAATAGTAGATTACAATCCATATTACAACAGCATTTGATGTTGCTACACTTTTCAAAATTATTTGATCAAAAGCAATATTTCAGAACTTGATTAGAAACATTTAAAATGTTCCTTTTTTCTAAGAGAAGAATTGCCATATATTCTTGCTTTGCTAAGCAAATATTGTTAAATTTAATCTTGGAATCCTGAAATTCTTCCATCTGCTTGCCTGCTCTTTCCAAGTATTTTCCAATCCATATAATCCTTTACTAGGTTTTTTATTATTTCAATGACAGAATTCCACAAAAGTCTATGATAATTTTTTTTTATTTCCCCCAAAATATTAAAATAGATGTGGTAGTAATCAGCCTAACGTGCCAGATTTCCAGCATAATATTGAAATGAGTAATTTGTCTGAAATTGAAATTATATTCCTACATTAAAAGAAGCTGTTATTGGATTCCAGTATTGTTAGGTAAAATGTTCCATAGCAAACACATTTCTTCATGAATGAAATGATTTCATAACTCTAATAAGCTCTTCTGTGTGGAAAATACATCCTCAACCTGGCTAATTTGTAAGAAACTGTGGCCAAAAATTAATCTGTATGTGTATGATTAGAAAGTTTCAGACTGATCCTAGAGTAAAATACAGGTAAGACCATTTCACATTTCAGAGAGCTCTGGGATAGAGCAGAGAAGTGCTACAAGGGTGAGGTTTGTGGCTCAGCAGCTGGGGAAGTTGCTGCAAACTTCTGAGTTTGTGTGAAGGGCTGAAGTTGAAGGTGATTGTTGCTGATTGATTAGGAGTGGCTGCGTTCCCCACCCTCTTTGCATTATTAAGCTACGCCATGCCAGAGAGCTCTTGGTCTGTGACTCTTAGCCTGGGGGCTGTGTAAGGACCGGGAACCCAGATTCCTTGTGTTCCCAATAAGGTAAGTAGACTCTCCAGATGGGGAGCCACATAAACAAACAGGGTTTAAAAGGGGACTGTATAGTTTTAAAAAGCTATCATGAAGGTAGAATGCCAGCAGGGGGGTGGGGGCTTTCCACTGTTTTGCACTGAGTGTCACATGTATGACTATCTGCCCACAGGACAGAGGTCTCAGATGTGTTCTCGATGCAAGGAGCTCCTGGTCCTCAGGGAACTAGTTTGTACCCTTGAGGCCGAGGTGACTGACCTGGAGAAGCAGAGACATTCAGTTAGGCACTTGGAAAAGACTCTCGGGGACGTGTTAGATGAGCCCTGCTCTGAACGTGGCAGCCCCGTTGCTGCCAGGGAGCATGAGGGTCGAGAGGGAACAGGGCACCGGGCTGAGGATAAGGGGAATGCGCCCTCAGAAGGGACCTCTTCTTCAGTTGGTGAGCGGGAATCCTTTCACGCCAAGGAACTATCCCTGGGCGGGGAGAGGGGGGGAGTCTTGGTAGTTGGTGATTCGATCCTTAGGCAGGTAGATAGCTGGGTGGCAAAACCGCATACTGACCGTATGGTGACTTGCCTGCCTGGTGCGAAGGTAGCGGGCATTACGTGTGTAGTAGATAGACTGATAGACAGTGCTGGGGAGGAGCCAGTGGTCGTGGTGCATGTTGGCACCAGCGATGTGGGGAAATGCAGTCGTGAGGTCCTGGAGGAAAAATTTAGGCTGCTAGGCAGGAGACTTAAGGCCAGGTCCTCCAGGGTAGCCTTCTCAGAAGTGCTAACTGTTCCACGTGAAGGGCTGGAGAGACAGGCACAAATTAGAAGTCTCAATGTGTGGATAAGACGATGGTGTAGGGAGGAAGGGTTTCAGTTTGTTAGGCACTGGGATGCTTTCTGGAACAAGCGGGAGCTGTACAAAAGAGACATTCTCCACTTGTCCCCGGATGGAACCAGGCTGCTGGCGCTTAAAATCAAAAAGGTGGCAGAGCAATTTTTAAACTAAATCTTGGGGGAAAGCCGACAGGAGATGAAATGTCTCTGGTTCGGGAGAACTCGTCTCAAAGAGATGAAGGGTTAGCTGTTACTTTTCTACCTAGTAATGGATCAGAGTTGTCCAGAGATGGTGACAAACAGTATGGACTGCCTGCCTGAGTCTCGAGGCGGCAGGAGGAAAGTGGCGGGCCTAGCTTGCCTGGGAAATTATAGAGGTTTGTACACAAATGCTAGAAGTGTTCAAAGTAAAATTGGTGAGTTGGAATGTTTAGTGTTGGGAGAAAACATAGAATTTCAGAATTTGGTGGAATGAGGAGAAACAGTGGGACATGGTGATTCCTGGATATAAGTTATATCGGAAGGATAGGGAGGAAAGAGTTGGAGGTGGGGTGGCTCTGTATGTCAGAGAGGGCATACAGTCCAATAAGACTGTCAGAGAATTAGATTCCCTTCTAGAAATGCTTTGGGTTGAAATAGAGGGCCCAAAAGGAAATTTAACTATGGAGTTTGTTATCGCCCACCAAATCAAAAGATAGAGGACGATTATAATATGGTGGAAGGCTTAAAGATAGTGGCTAGACGTAAAAATTGTGTCGTCATAGGTGATTTTAACTACCCGCAGATTTATTGGGACAATATGTGTTCTGGTCAAGAGAAAGAGATTGAGTTTCTAGATGCTCTCAATGACTGTGCTATGGAGCAGATGGTAACAGGAAGCCGCCCTGAGCCCGCTTCAGTGGGGTAGGGCGGGATATAAATCAAATGAAATAAAATAAATAATAACAGAACCTACCAGGGGTGGGGCGATCCTGGATTTGGTCCTAAGTATTGCCCAAGACTTGGTGAAAGATGTAAAAGTGATCACACCGCTTGGGAGCAGTAACCATAAAGTTATTGATTTCACCGTTTGTATAAATAGAGAGTTGCCCCAAAAGACCAGAACAACCACGTTTAACATTAAAAGGGGTAAATTCTCTGAGATGAGGAGGCATGTGAAGAGGAAACTGAAAAGAAAGGTAAATACAGTCAAAACCCTTGGGGAAGCTTGGAGGCTGTTTAAAACTACAACCCTAGAAGCTCATAAAATATATACCACAAGTTAGGAAAGGCACAAAGAGGTATAAGAAAAGGCCTGCATGGTTAACAAACAAAGTAATAGAAGCTGTAAAAGGTAAGAAGGACTCCTTTAAGCAGTGGAAAGCTAGTCCAAATGAGATTAATAAAAGGGAACACAGGATGTGGCAAATCAAATGCAAGACTGTGATCAGGCAGGCAAAAAGGGACTATGAGGAGCATATTGCAAAAAACAAAGACCAACAATAAAGATTTCTTCAAATATATTAGAAGCAGGAAACCAGCCAGGGAGGCAGTGGGGCCCTTGGATGACCAAGGGGTCAAAGGATTACTGAATGAAGATAGGGAAATGGCTGAGAAGCTGAATGCATTTTTTGCTTCCGTCTTCACTGTGGAAGATGAGAAGTGTTTGCCTGCTCCAGAACCACTTTTGGAAGGGGTGTTGAAAGACCTGAGTCAGATTGAGGTGACAAGAGAGGAGGTCCTACAACTGATTGACGAATTAAAAACTAATAAGTCACCAGGTCCGAATGGCATACATCCAAGAGTTCTGAAAGAACTCAAAGTTGAACTTGTGGCTCTTCTGACAAAAATATGTAATCTTTCATGGAAATCTGCTTCCGTTCTTGAGGACTGGAAGGTAGCACATGTCACCCTCATCTTTAAAAAGGGTTCCAGAGGAGATCCGGGAAATTACAGGCCAGTCAGTCTGACTTCAATACCGGGAAAGTTGGTAGAAACCATTATCAAGGACAGAATGAGTAGGCACATTGATGAACATGAGTTATTGAGGAAGACTCAGCATGGGTTCTGTAAGGGAAGATCTTGCCTCACTAACCTGTTACATTTCTTTGAGGGGGTGAACAAACATGTGGACAAAGGAGATCCGATAGATATTGTGTACCTTGACTTCCAGAAAGCTTATTTGTCCCAACCAATAAGGTTGATAACATGGCTTATACATAGCATTCCATTATATTATAGCCTCCCAGGGCTTCTTTCTCTTTTTTCCTTGCAGTATTTATATATTCTATTATTTTTCCAACAACAATAAAGCTGTTCCATGAATGATTCCAGTACCTCTGCATAAATGCTAGAGTATTATTTTAAAAGGAGTTCTTACAGCTATTCAAATACTAGTTATTTTGCCATATTTTAAGTAATTATTCAAGTCAGTTATGCCACCAGCCATCTCACCAGGGTTTTCTCAGGGAAAGGCTGATGGGAGAGAGAATGTCAGGGCCACGCAAAGGTATGTTGCTGCTTGGTGAGAAAGGAAGTAGGAGAAGGGGAGGGATCAAGAGAAACAAGGAAAGAGAGGAAAATAAAATACACCCTGCAAAGCCTTGGAGATTCCCACCCCCACACCCCCCACATTGTGTGTGTGTGTGTGTGTGTGTGTATTTAAAAAAATAATAGCAAGGAAATGAAGCTTATGAGTGAGAGCAGGTTTCTCCCATAGGGAGTACCCATTTGATGAAGCTTTATGTAATATTCCTAAGTGCCATCCATCCCCCTCCCCCTTTTCAACTTTATTTTTAAAAAACCTTATATTTGTAGTTGGGAGTTTTAGTCAATGTTCAGATTTCATAAACGTACATATTTGCTTGTTTTTCATACTCCAGGTTGCCAGCAGAGTGCAAAAGTATTTCATAAAACTTACTAAAGCTGGTATTCCAGTTCCAGGCAGAACTCCAAACTTGTATTTGTACTCCAAAAAGGTAAGTACACAAAGTTGCACTATTGTGTCTTGCTTGGAGATGCAGATGAATTTGAAAAAACATGGTTTTCTTTTAGTGTTGTACTAAGGCACATTTTTTACTCACATTGTTGTCACAGCACTTTGTTTTGGGGAACATTTGTAACAGAAAATGTCACCCTTATAGCACGTATTAAAACAATGTGACCTAGGCTTTATTACAGTAACTTGTGTCATGTGTATACATTGTTACACAGGTTGATGTAATATTTATTACTGAGGGATAGCAGTACAAAAGAAGCTGTAGATTTGTTTATTTCCTTAGTAGCATTTTAACTCTCATTTTTAAAATAGCAGTTGGTTGAATTGTGCTATACAACATAGCAGCTTCAGAATAGAAGCTGTAGATTTGTTTATTTCCTCAGTAGCATTTTAACTCTCATTTTTAAAATAGCAGTTGGTTGAATTGTGCTATACAACATAGCAGCTTCAGAATGCTGAGGTAAATGTTTTCTTTCTCAGAGCAATACTGTTACAGAAGGACTTACTAGCTCAATCTCATCAGATCTAGGAAGCTAACTGAGTCAGTCCTGGTTAGTATTTGGATGGGAGACCACCAAGGAAGTCCAGGGTTGTTACACAGAGGTAGACAATGGCAAAGCACCTCTGAATGTCTCTTGCCTTGAAAACCCTACAGAATCACCCTGAGTTGGCTGCAACTTGATGGCGCTTTCCTCCATCACCGCTTCAGAGCTCAGAGCTACCTCCAATTCTGTCAGACAAGAGTTAGTTAAACATCATGTGACAGAACCAACTTTAAGAGTTGATCAGATCAGACAGACATTCCAGTCATAGCAATACTGTGGTGGTTTATGTTTCCTTGAAGATAGACTCCCTTCCAATTAAGATCACTTTTCTTTCACATTCTTAACAATTAACCAGTCAGCTCTCTTTGAGCCAGACCTCCAGACCCACTGATCTCCTCAGCAGTCAGACAGTTTCTTTCCCTGATTAGCAACTGTTGGAGTTGACCATTAGCTCCCAGTTTTTCCCTTCCCCATTAGTAATGTGTCACTAAGGCTGTGCCATTCAAAGCTTGTGGCACATTACTCAGAGAAGGGCAGGTCAGCCACCTGTTCTTTACAATTATCCTGAAACATCAGTCTATAACAAGTTTTGTTTTAGTGTTTATTGTAATGTGATAACTTTACTGGTGACTAGAAAGCATTAGCAGTGGAAGCATATTGGCTAAAAAGAATGTACCTTGATTTCTGTAAGTACTTAGCACTTGTAGATATGCCCTTTTCATCCTCGTTTCAGCCTACATGAGTTTGTGTCCATAATATGTATAAAATTTCATGTTATTTAGCACAGAAGTTTGGAGCAGCCATTGTAATATAGTACTTAAAGACTTGGTCTTGGATTCCTGCTTAACTGTAATGTTCATTGGTTGAGCTTGGGCCATCTGCTTGTGATGTTGGGCTACCTACTCGCTCAACTTGTGTAAACGTAAGCTCCTGGACCCTCGAGTGGCTTTTCAAGGGGTATATGAGGCTGCAGCTAGATGAAGAGATGGGTAAAGGTTCGTGTTTGGGTTTCAGTACATTGTTTTAAAGCAGCACAATATGAAAAAGAAACTATACAAATACTAAGGCAGAAAAAAGAACCATTTTTTTTTCAAATGGTTGCCCCAAAATAGACTTGCACACCTTTGCCATAACTTGGAAGATATCAGAAATAAACAGCAGGACTTCAGAATTCCCCCTGCTCTTGCTGCTGTTGTGTCAGCTGTCAGGGCAACTGGCTAATGAACACTTGCACGGTAGAAAAGGCAAATTTGTTTTCTTCTGGTAACCAGATCATGGATGTTAAATGTTTTGTTAACTTTTCAAAGACTAATTGTTTTTTTTCCTAAATCTCAAGTATTTCTACATTTCATTTTTCTGTGAAACATTAATGCATCTAGATCCATGTTTACAACTAATTGTACCTCATTCAGGTAGCAAGACTATTACATATATTTTACTAGTATTCTAATCCATAATCCATACTCACCATTAATTTCTCAGACCCCTCTCATTTAATCTCAACTGGTTTAGTATTCTTTAAATTTTGTTAGTAAATCCTGTGAGCAATGGCAATAGTGCTTCATTCGTCTGTGCTTCACATGCTTCGTGCTGCTAGAATATATAAATAAAATAATGTGTGTTGCTGTTTGTAAAGATTTGAGGGTCTTATTTAAACATTTATATAATCAGTATTTATCATCAACTATCAACAGTAAAATTACTCAAAATGTAAATTACAAAATGCATCTGTAATAAGTACAAAACATTTCTGAAAAGTTTGAAAACTAATTTCATGTGGCAGAATGCTAATCTGAAATTAGCATATAGAGCCACTGATTCAATTTATAGGTATCAAGTAGGGACTCAGAACTAAATATAGTTTTCTGTTAAATGACTAAAGTATTTTTTGATGAATGACTAAGAATATAAAGGCTATATGGCTTTAGAAAAACACTACTACATGTAGGTATTTATGAATTTTTAATATGTTAACAATCCTTTGGGAAAAAATATTTAAATGCAGTGTAAATATAGTAAAGGCTATATAATCTTTTGACAGTGAATCTATGATCTCATATAAAATTTGTTAATTTAAAACTGCTTTTTATTTTTCACTTTACTAGTGTTTCTGTGCTGTCACCTGAACATTGACATTTAGTTTCCATTTCCTACTGAATGATATACTTTACATGTGGAAAGTTTTAGGCCCTTACTTGAAGAATATAGAAGATATTAAATTTATATCCCACCCTATACTCTGAATCTCAGAGTCTCAGAGCAGTCACAATCTCCTTTACCTTCCCCCCTCACAGCAGACACCCTGTGGTAGGTGGGCCTGAGAGAGCTCTTACATCAGCTGCCTTTTCAAGGGCAACTCCTACGAGAGCTATGGCTGACCCACAGCCATTCCAACAGTTGCAAGTGGAGGAGTAGGGAATCAAACTCGATTCTCCCAGATAAGAGTCTGCACACTTAAAAATAAGTAATCTTCCATTGGGTCTTTACTTGTGTGTAAAGAGAGCTAAACCAAATTACTGAATGTCTTGATAGTTTTATGTAGCAGGTATAAATTATATAGTTTAAAAGCATGTAGATTTGTTATACGAAGGCTTTAATTAATTTCAGACAGGCATCTTGTTCAGATATCACAGTAAACCTCTGTTATTGAGTGGCATAACCATGACTCACACACTCTTTTCCTCCTCCATGAGGCAGATTATGATTGAAAGTTTTCTTGTCGAAGAAGCTGTCAGACTTCAACTTGCCATGATGTCCGATGCAAGTGAAAGGGCAAATTGCCACTTGTTTCTTCTTTGCAAATTGAGAACTGTAGTTAAACCATTTTTGGAATTAACCTTTTCTGATATAACTTGAAGCAGGCTGCTTTCAGAATACATCTATTCTGCACTTATTTGCTGCACAGAAAATATTTTTAAGCTGAAAATTAGAAACTGTTTTACTATTATAAAAGAAGTAAATAAATAGCATGGTGCTGTATCTTCGAAGTGCAAACATTGCTAATGGTTTATTATTACTTGACAAATATATATACTCTTTGCAGTCTTCAAGTAGACGGCAACATCCTCTGAACAAGCATCTCTTCAAGCCCTCAACTTTCATGACATCCCATGAACCTCCTGTGTATATGGATGAAGATGATGACAGGTCTAGTTTTCACAGCCATATGGACAATACAGCTGATGAAGATGCATCGGTATGTTTTATTTATTTATTTAATCAAATTTATATCCCACCCTCCCCTAACAGGCGCTGCATTCTAAGTAGATGATTGAGAATATGTATGGCAGTATAGAAAATTCAAATATTGTCATGGAATATCATTTCATAGGTTACAGGAGATTTTTCTCTCATCCTGTCCTAAACCATTTCAGCCATCACACCTTTAAGTTTGCTTTTCAAGTCACATCCAGACACCAGCAATTATTTGGCATCTATGCCATCATTCAGTGTCTATTCAGTTACAACATCCTGATCAATTATCTAGAGCAGGGTTTCCCAAACTTTTCCCCTTGTGACCTGGTTATTTTTACACTTCTCCTTCGTGGCCCACTAAAATTTGGGGGTGGAGCCAGGAGATTTTGGGGGTGAAGCCGGGAGACAGGAAATGATGTACAAACATGCTTAAAACTCTTGGCAATATTTTGTTTAGGAAGTAGGAGAATAGTGGGATTTTGCAATGCAATTTTAAAACTAAAACATCAAGAAAAAGCACAAGGATCACAAAGCAGAAAACTAAAAATATAAAATACTCTCAGCCTGGGAAAACATGAAATAGCAGGGCATTTAAAGCTTCTTCTCTCTGGTCTATTCAGATTAGCAATGGCAAGGAAGGAAGAAGATGGGAAAAAACCGACTGACAGAGAGAGAGGGAGGAGGAAAGGAAAGAAGACAGAGGGAAAGACTGACTGAAAGAAAGAGAAAGGAAGGAAGGAAAACATGAAATGGCAGCCTGGGAAAACATGAAAAGGCAGAACATTTCAAGATTCTTCTGCCCCCCCCTCCCCCGGTCTACTCAGATTAGCAGTGGGAAGGGAGGGAGAAAGAAAGAAAGAAAGAAAGAAAGAAAGAAAGAAAGAAAGAAAGAAAGAAAGAAAGAAAGAAAGAAAGAAAGAAAGAAAGAAAGAAAGAAAGAAAGAAAAAGGAGGAAGTGGGAAATAAAGCAAATAGGGAAACAGAAAGACTGACTGACAGAAATGAATGAATGAATGAATGAATGGGAGAGAGGAGAAGAGAGTTGAAAACAAATAGAAAAAAGAAAGATAAATGAAATAGGAAGGAAGGAAAAGGGAAGGAAGGAGTGAACAAAAGGAGGGACAAAAGGAAGAAAGAAAGAGAAAAAGGAAAAGAAAAACAGAATAAACGGAATGGGAGCAACTAACCTTTAAAACTGCTGAGGCCTGCGTGGCTCGGTGCCGGGTCACGACCCTGCCAATGGGAAATGCCGATCTAGAGTCATCTCCCTCCCTCTCAAACTGCTGTTTATTTGAGCATGATCATAGGCTTTACCAGTGGGGACCTCTAACTTTCACTGGATAGGAGAACAAAGTTCGTGAAGACCATTCTACAGAACCAATTTATTTGATGTCTGTGATAAAATTGCAAGGTTCTTAATTGCTGTAATAAACATGGCTCCATGGGCAAGGGTGTTAGCTAAAGTGACCAGAAGTAGTCAAACACCCAGTCTGAGGAAAATGTACTTCCTGAGAAAGAGGCTCAGAACCAGCCTTCTCAATAGTTCTTTGGGATTGATCCCGCTCGCTTATGCTGCTAGAAGCAGCAAGATGTTCTTTATTTCACTGAACAGACTTATAGCCCACAATCACACAAGCCTCATATGCTAATAAGATTTGAGTTCACAGTGTAACAAGTGCACAGAGACAGAACAGTAGCCAGTTACATTGAGTTCACACAGAGCTCATTCAGCACCCACAAATAGTCCATGCGGCCCCCCTGTGCTTCAGAGTTCAGTCATGCTGACATTAAAGAGAACATAAAACTCTTACCACATTGGCTACCTTTGTTGAGCTGACTGATGTCAAGATTACCAGTTTGCACTGAAAACCCCCACCCTTCTTCCCTTTGTCAGGGTGTGCACCAGTTTTTATATCCTTAATTTTTAGTTTTCCCACCAAACTAATCATTAGTTTGGATAATTCAGCAGAGGAGCAGTAGGTGTTTTGGGGGAGAGGTTCTCCTGGACTTTTCTCCTAAGGACATGACATCTCAAGATTAGAGGCCTGTCTCTTCTGTCTTTGCTATGCACCTCTCCCATGCACTGTCTGATGCAGGAGAGGGATCTTATGGAAGCTACATATGCAATGTGCTTTACTCCTTACATTTTGTTAAACAAAATTATCTATAGCCTTGAGCGCAGAAAAGATATTTGCAAGTAAAGAGCCTTGTCTGTAGTATTGAAGCATGCCTACTTGCCCAGAAAGAAGCAGGCCAAGCAGTAATATTAACCTGGCCTTGCTTTGGTTCAGTTAGTTCTAACATTGCTCCAAAGAGTCATTTTTAACATTTTCTTTTTTTTAAAATGTTGCTTCTCATTTTCCAGAATCTGATTGCCCTCAAACATCATCACAGAACCTAAAGTGATAAGCAACGTTTTAAAAAATCCTTCCCACAGTCCAGTCATTACAAGTTGAGGCAAGTTTTCAGTAATTATAGATGCTACCTCACCCAGATGGGGTGCTTGATTTATTTATTTTTCAGATTTATATTCAGCCCTCCCCACAAGCGGGCTCAGGGTGGAGCACAGAAAATAATTACACCAGTTTGGCAAACAGACAATTAATAAATAATTAAATACATTTCATAAATTAAAAACAGTTGCACTATTTGTTGTGCGCACAGGGCCAGCTCCCCCACTAGGCAAATTAGGTGGTTGCCTAGGGCGCCAGCAGGTCGGGGGCAGCAAATTCAGCCTTTCTACCCCTCCCCCCTAGGCAAACACCTAGTTTGCCCGTTCCCCAGTGTTCTCCCCACCTCCTTTCCACATCCCACGTCGATTTCAATGCCAGGACGGGCTCCAGCGCCGCAATACTGGATATCCAAAGGCGCACCGCCGCTGCCAATCAGGTGATTGGATCAGGGGGTAAAACCGCACCACGGCCACGCTCCGTGTCTATCAGGATCAACATCCTGAAAGGGCGGCCCCGCTGCTGCTGACTCCTCCCTTCCCCACTTCCTGGATGGGAGAGGAGTCAGTGGCAACGGGGCTGCCCTTTCAGGAGGCTGGTTTTACCCGCTGATCGGATCATCTGATCAGCGGGGGGCGGGGGGGACTTTGGATAGCCGGGAACATAGCACTGGAGCCCATCCTGGCATTGAAATCGACGTGGGATGGAGAAGGGAGGGGGTGGGTCGAGTGAGTGCAGCGCCGCGGAGGGGCTTTGGGGAGGCGCCAGGCAGCGAGTCTGCCTAGGACACCATTGGGCGTTGGGTCGGTACTGTGTGTGCACAATTTCAGATATTTGCTGCTGTTCATTTATTCCAGCCCATGTAGAAGTGGTGTCCTCAGCGGAGGGGTGGGGAGTGAGGAGAATTTTTTATTGGACACCCACCTCCTCACACAAGAGCCTGGAAGAACAGCTCCTTTTTAAAGGCCCTGCAGAATGGTAGATGATCCTACAGGGCCCTGGTCTCACATGGGAGCATGTTCCACCTGGCTGGGTCCAGGGCAGAAAAAGCCCTGGTCCTGGTCGAGGGACAGCCAGCAAATCTTGCTCAGCAGAGTGCAAGTCTCTTCAGGGCACATATAGAAAGAGGTGGTCCCTCAGGTACATCAATCCCAGGCTGCACGAGGCTTTAAAGGTCAATACCAGTACAAGTGACCATTGCATGGGTCACTGTAGCCAAGTCCTGGGGGAAGAGGTATGGGACCAGTTGCCTGATCTACCAAAGATGATAAAGGCCTGTGGAAAGCGAGACATCCAGGACCACCCCTTGGCTCCTCACCTGCTTAGCTGGCATGAGCAATGCACCATCCAAGGTGAGCAGCCTGATTCCTAACTCAACTCTCCCCCCCCACCACCACCACCACACCCCAACTCAGGTACAGGACTTCTGTCTTTGTTGGATTCAGCAGGCTCCGCTGTAGCCATGGCTCCTAATGCTCTGGTCAGATTTTCTGGGGCAGAGTCCAGGCATCCATCCATCAACAAGTACAGCTGGGTGTCATCCACATCCTGGTGACAACCCAGCCCAAACCCCTGGACCAACTAGGCGAGAAGGCACCTACAGATGTTAAATGACACTGGTGGGAGAATTGCCCCCTGTGGCACTTCACATTCAAGTGGGCAACACAGGGATACTCCCTCAACCAAGTGCCACCCCAATTATGGAAAAAGGAGAACCATTGCAAGGCAGACCGCCGAACTCTTATTTCAGCAAGATAGTGGGCCAAAATATAATAGTCAACTGTGTTGAATGCTGCTGTCAGATCTAGAAGTAACAGCAGCGCTGAACCACCCTGATCCAGGTGTCTCCAGAGGTTATCTATGAGGGAAACTAGCACTGTCTCTGTCCCGTGGCCATAAGAACATAAGAGAAGCCATATTGGATCATGCCAGTGGCCCGTCCAGTCCAACACTCTGTTGTGTCACACAGTGGACAAATAAAAAACCCCAGGTGCCATCAGGAGGTCCATCACTGGGGCCAGGACACTAGAAGCCCTCCCACTGTCCCCCCCCCACACCAAGTACCAAGAATACAGAGCATCACTGCCCCAGACAGAGAGTTCCAACAATACGCTGTGGCTAATAGCCACTGATGGACCTTTGCTCCATATGTTTATTCAATCCCTTCTTGAAGCTGGCTATGCTTGTAGCTGCCGCCACCTCCTGTGGCAGTGAATTTTTGGGGCAGAAACTGGACTGGAATGGATCAAGGGTGGATGCATCCTCTAGGAAAGCCTGGAGTTCAGCCACCGCTCTCTCCAGTATCTTACCCAGAAATGGCAAGTAGGCGGTTGTTGGTCAGGACCGTAGGGTCCAATGCTGATTTCTTTAAGAGCAGATGAACCACTGCCTCCTTCAGTCTGCTGGAAAGGTCCCAAAAGAGAGGGACAAGTTGATAATTTTTCCCAGGGGGACCCGAATGCCCTCCCTGCAGGCTTTAACCAGAAAGGGCACGGGTCAAGAAGGCAAGTGGTTGGCTTCATAGCTGTTGACATCCTCTTGAGAGAGTCAGCTGAAGTGGTTCATAGTTGGACCTGAAGGTGGGCTGCAAGTTGGAGACCCCTGCCTTACTGTATCAACTGTGACCAGGAGGTCCTGGTGGAGAGAGAAGACTATCCACTAAATAAGTTGCAAATGCTTCACAGCCAATATCCAGTCTCCTACCATTTTGTCTTCTGGCAGTGAAGTCAGCAATCAAATAGTTCTAAATGACTGGGCTGGGCATGACTTCACAGAAGCAATGGAGGCTGCATAGAATTGTCTCTTAGCGGCCTTCACTGCCATCTCATGGACTTTCATAAACGTGCTATAAGGTGTTCTTGTCACTCTGTCATGAGTATGCACTACACTTAGGTTCTTTCTTAGGTCATGTCCAAGGATCATGGAAAAAATCCAAGTGGGCAGCCGTGTTGGTCTGAAGCAGTAGAACAAAGCAGGAGTCAAGCATGACCTTTAAGACCAGCAAAGTTTTATTCAGATTTATTCAGATCATGGAACAGTTAAGACTACTCTCAGACCATCATTCTCCTAGAACTCAGGGCCATTCTCCCAGCTCTCCTAGTTTTTACAAAATTTCAACATTTGATCCAAAATCTAATCAGTCTCACTACTTGATTTTAAAGGGACTTTGCAGTGGAGACAAGAAGACATTTTTTTTGGTCTTTTTGGCTGCAGGTGGCCGAACAAAGCTGAGATGTGGCCTCGAAAAAACTTTCAGAATTGCTCACAGGTGTAGAAGAGTTCTAGCATCACACAGTAGCCTGATTTCTGTTCCTACACAAAGCATCTGTGAGGCTTCTAGGACTGTAGTCAGGAAGCTGTCTCTCCTTTTCCCTCTTTCATTACAGCTCCTTCTGCGTAGAAATGCCAACAATCAGGGAAGGAGGATGGTTCTTTGAATGCACAGATGACCCTTTGGAGCATACTAATCTTAGGTGCAACTGTGCAGTTTGTAATTAATGACATCAATTCCAAAGCTATGAATGATTTCTCCTAAAGGCTTACATAGAGGTTGAATAACAAGGGGGATAATATGCCTGTGGAACCCTACAGGACAACTCCCACATTGAAGATAGCTGGTCTCCAATACAACCCTTTGAGTCCAGTCTGTGAGGAACGATTTAAACCAGTCCCCTGATACCTACTTCAAGCCTCCAAATGTCTTGACAGGATGGTATGATCAAAGACTGGAGATAAATTCAGTAGGAGTAGCAAAGAAGCATGGCTTTTCTCTACCTTCAGACAGAAGTCATCAACTAAAACCACCAGGCTGTCTCTGTGTCATAGCTGATCCTGCACCTTTCTGAAAATAATCCAGAGAAGATGGGTTATCCAAGGGGACCTGGAGTTGATCCACTACTGCTCTCTTAATCACTTTGACCCAAAAGGACAGATTACAGACTAGGTGATAATTGGCCACATCATTTTTCTGTAAGGAGGGTTTTTAAAATAGTAGATAAAGAACTCCCACATTTGGCTGGATGAGGGAAAGTGGACTACAGTTAGTAATTGATATATGATGTACATCAAGGGGCTCATTAATGTTCTTGCATAATTTTATCTTCTGGGGTGGCCAAAGATGAAGTTCACATAGTGGTCTTCATGTATACCAGGACCGTGTCAATATGGATCACAGTAACTGGGTCAAAATGGTCCATAAGCAGACCAGATGGTGTTGTATTTCTTCTGCTTGGCCTATAGAAGAATAGGAGATTGGATTTATACCCTCCTCTTCAGTACCAAAGGGAGCTTACAGCTTTCCTTTCCCCTCCCCACAACAGGCACCCTGTGAGATAGGTGGGGCTGAGAGAGTTCTCCCATAACTGCTCTTAAGCAGAACAGCTCTGAGAGAACTTGTGGTTGACCCAAGGCCACATCAGCAGGTGCATGTAGAGAAGTGGGGAATCAAACCCAGTTCTCCCAGATTAGTCTGCACACTTAACCACTACACCAAACTGGTATATTACAACTGGTATCCAAATCAGAGCATACTTGTGATATTTTATCAGTAAATTTTTGCTAAACTGTCACTGCTAATTATCTATTCTAAGAGTGTGCAGCCCCCCCCCCCCCCTCGCAATGGTATTTTTCAGATCCAGGTATATTGGAGCTGAAAAATAAATTTCCTGGTTTCCCAGATTCCAAATACCACTATGGTATTTATATATTTTTTAAGGTTTCACTATTTTTTTTGCTTCATTATTCCCTGTGGGAAATCTTTCCAGTGGGCGGTGGAGGGGAGTTAAAGGTACTGGTACCAAAATTGCACGGAAACTGAAGATGCCTATCCTTTAAATAAGAGCTAAATTTCAAGTCAGTTGGACCAAGGAGGCCAATTCTGTGGGCCCCTAAAGGTGCCTCAGATGTTCTTCACTGTATTCTATGGAGGAGGAGACTTGAAAATATAAAACCCGAGAACCATCTCCTTAGGGATGCTGTTGCAAGCTATTCCTAAGTCCAGCCTATATAAAATGTAAGACTCTCAATGCAGAACACAAGGATCTACCTTCCAAATCCTGTGAACCTGAAACAAACCAACTCCAACAACAAAAAGTTGAAACTGACAGACTTTTACCTAAAGCTCAACAAGAAACACAGGGTGGGGAAAAGGACTTTTACCTAAAGCTCAACCAGAAACACAGGGAAAAGGAAAAAACAGTCTTGGGATCCTGCAAATGCTGGCTTCTAGAATACCTAGTTAATCCCTAATATTTCCAGGATTTTTCAAGACCCATTTTTTGGTATCCCAGACACATTAGGGAGAATTGAATGTATCTGAAAAAACTGATAAGGTATTTTTCAAACAGACATTCAACAAGGTTGTATCCAAGTGCACATCCTTAGTCTGCTCTTGAAACACTTAAGGTTCAGGGTTAGGAGTCAGCAGATTCTGTGATATTTTACTGGTTGATTATATGGTTACAGAGAAATAACATTTCTTTGCTAGGTCTTCCAGTGGGCTCTATAACATGTTCTGTCAAATTCATTAATAGGTTTTTTGAAAGCCTCTTCCCAGATGTTTTATTACCTTAGCTCCACAGTAAGCCACATGGCTGGCTTCTACCTCAAGAGTGGGAGGGGTTGATGAGGAGCAGTCTTGTCAACCACTTCAAGGAGTTCATGTTCCAAGCTTCCATTGCAGCCTCAACAGAACATAGGTTTAGAATCCTAAAATCCCCTACATAATTCTAGAATTGAGTAAGTCCCATGAGCTTGTGTGGGCAGACTATGTAAACTGTTTCCCACTGGAGTGGGGGTGGGGGGGAAGCCATATTCATTCTTGCCTTGGGTAGATAGTGGTCAGACTATGGTTCATAAGAAAATAACAATTTCCTCTGACATTTATTGTTTTCATTCAGAAAGAAACAAACTTAATAAAACCTATATTGTAACTACAGTATATTGCAACAAACTTTACTATTCTGTTTCCAGCATCTGTGACTAATTACTGCTATATTCAGTGATACCATAGCAAGAGGCACACTTAAACAGCAGAATACAAATGTGATAGTTTTTTTCTATGCCAGTTTGAGTCAGCTAATTTACTGTAAAGCATCAAATATTAATTCATGAATCCCATTTACCCTAAGGGTAAGAATGGTTTTAGTTGAACCATATTCTAATCTGTCTTTTAAAAAAATAACAGGATGAAGAAAGTATTCCTGTAGCGTATCGAGGATTACCAGAATACAAAGAGCTGCTTAAATTTAAAAAATTGAAGAAAGCGAAGCTTCAGCAAATGCACGCAGAAAGTGGCTTTGTTCAACACATAGGCTTCAAGGTAAGTACGGATCTGGAACCTCAAATCTTTGACCCACCAAATACCAGAAAATAAGAGTGATGTAATATCATTCTGTCTTCTAGTGTACTTCATAATTACTAGAAATTTTATAGCACAAATGCTCCAAAATGTGATTCATGAGGTCTTTGAGATCTATGTCGCTTTTTTATTTATACAAGTGACTAATACTGTAAAGAATCTCAGGGAGGTCCCAACCCCTTTATCTCCTTTTTTTCCCATGCCACTGCCTTCATTGTCTCATTTTGATAGATGCTTGGTTCCTTTAATTTAATTTCTCTTTATCTGGCTTCTTTTTTCTGCTTGTTAGGCCATTGTATTACTGATTTCAGTGAAGGTTTGCTTGTTCAAAGAGATTCTTGAGCTGTCGGTTTAAACCACATTGTGTTTTTTTTAACATTCATATGATTTTGTTTTGCCTATGTTCTGATCTGTGTTACAGTTCTTACTTGTCACTTTGCTTGTTCTTTCTCTTCCCCCGTATTTTCCTTACAAAATTCTCAATTCTGAGCTTCCAAATATTTTGAGACTCCATGTTTTGATTACCTGCCAGTCCCAGGGCTGTGGGAGATTGGGGGAGAAGGAAATGTTCCCTCATATCTGCCGTGACACTAGAAGAAAATCATGCAAGTGCAGTCCTCTTCCTGTTGGGGTCTTGAAAGCATAATGAGGGGAGGACATGTTTTTCTGCATACCTTGAAAGCTCCCTTATCTTTGGGTGATATGGTTTGGTGGCTTTCATTCTCTACACACAGTTCTCTATAGAGTAATATAGACCTTGGGTTAGGCTCAGATTTATAAGAATCTGAACCTGACTGTAAATGGCATGAGGCTTTACAGATTGGAAGAACTTGTAATTTGAAATGTTTGAACATTATGAGGTTAATGGTTATATTGTCCATCTAAAGCTTTGGAATTGGAAACCTGGGTTCAAATCCCCACTTTGCCACGCAGCTCATTGCATGATCTTGACCCAGACAGTCTTTCAGCCTAAATTACTTCATAAAGTTGTGATGATAAAGGAGAAGACCTAGTATGAAGTCCTGTGTTTCTCCTAGGAAGGGTGAGATAAATATGTGACTCAAATATTCCTGTTGAAAGCCCATGAAGTCCAAGAGATTTCAGAGTTTAATGAATGGGTATCCAGTCCACAGATGGCTGAAGGACCTTTTGTTGGGCTGTTTATTAAAAAGAATTCTATGCTGTATCATCTGATTTCTTCTTGAGGTAGCTTAAAATCATCATAGATAATATTTCCCCTATGGTGGTAGCCAAATGGAGTGCTCCCATTGGCTGACAGATGCACTCAACAAACCATTGGACCATCATGCATCAGTCACAACCTCTGGATTCCCATTGGCTGACTCCCCTGTCCCCTACCTACTGCAGGTTCAGGATCACTGAACAAACCATCAAATCCAGTCTTACCTCAGAGACAGATAAATCTCTGATGCTTCTTAGTATCCTCTTCACCCACTGGCCTCAGAAAGGGCTACCGCTCTACTACAGCCTCACAAAGTGCTTCCTCAGAGGCCATGGCTGCTGCCTCTTTCCTGCCCCTCCCTCCTCCTTGCCCCAGGACAGATGAGGATTGGCCCACTGGGAAAGCTACTAACCAGATACTGTTGCTGCGCAGTGAAGGGAGAGCCCTCAGCTGAATAGAATGCAAGAGAGTCTACCCTGCAAAGCAGTTATTTTCTTCAGGGGAAAACCAATCTGTTGTCTAGAGTTCATTTGTGATAACAGATCTTTAGGCTCCAGCTGGAGGTTGGCTTCTCTAGGCCTGGCAGCATCCTTTGGATGACTTGATGCCACCTGACTGGCATGACTTAACTAGACTTAGTTGCTTGCTCCTGTTCAGCAGCAGCCCCCCTCTGACAACCAGTGTGACTTAGGAGTTGCCAAATACAGGTTGGCAAATTCATGGGGAACCACTGTTGCCAATCTCAAGGTGAGGGCTGGAGATCACTCAGAATTACAAGTGCTTTCCAGATGGCAGACATCAGCTCCCCTTGAGGTGGGGGGGAGTGAATGTCTTCACTTGGGTGGGTGGGAAGACAGCAAGGGTGGGGGGCACCCAACCAGAGCCTCCCTCTCTTGAGCATGTTGTATTTTTCTTCACAACAGGCCTTATTCCTAGTTTAAAATAATAATTTAACACTATTATAACAACAAGCTGTTGAAAATAATCCGAGATTTAAAATAATAATTTAACACTATTAAAACAACAAGCTGTTAAAAATAATCCCAGAGATATAAACGTAATAAAATATCCTTAAAATAAATAAATTATTCTTAAAATAGACCTCAGACTAGATACAAACTTTAAAAAGCTAGAAGGATAAAGCTCCTAATTAAAAGCCTGGGTAAAAAGATATGTCATGTTTCAGCACCTAAAAGAAAGTAATTTAGGCACTAAGCAAGCCTTAAGAGGGAGGGCATTCCAAAGTCAAGATGCCAGTACAGAAAATGCTATATTTCTAGATGCCACCTGCCTCACCTCTGAAGCTGGGAGCACAGAGAGGAGGGCTTGAGAGGTAAACTGGCAGGCTGGATGGAATGGGAGAAGATACCCTGGTAGACACTTCTGGTCAGGCCCATAGCCAGAAAATTTTCAGTGGGGAGGGGCGACAGAATAAATTTTTGTATGATGGGCCCCCTGCTCTCGCGGCCCTTGCTCTCTCTGCTGCTGCTTCTCTGGTGGCCCCCATCTCCCCACTGCTCTGGCAGCTCCCTCCCCCCTCCACAACGCCACCCCCTCCCTTCCTCCCTCCCACCCTGTGAAGCGCCAGCTCCTCCCGGGTCTCTTTCCAGGCACCCCCCGCCGATCATGTGATCATCGGGAAAAGCCGCAGCGAGGCCGGCGCTCCTCTGCCGGCCTTCCAGCGCTCTTTGGAGCTTTAGCACTGGGGCAGCGGTGAAAGGAAGGACCAGCAAGCCCTGGAAAAGCGCCCACTGCCGAGGAAGCTGCTGATGTGGTGGGCACTTTTCAAAGGCTTGCTGGTCCTTCCTTTCGCCGCTGCCCCAGCGTTAAAGCTCTGGAGAGCCCTGGAAGGCCGGCAGAGGAGCACCGGCCTCCCCGTGGCTTTTCCCGTCGATCACAAGATCGTGGGGGGGGGGGGCGGGCCTAGAAAGAACCCCAGGAGGAGCCGGCATTTCACAGGGTGGGAGGGAGGAGGAGGCACTGCGCAGAAAGGAGTGGGAGCCGACCAGAGCTGCAGGGAGATTGGGGGCCATGAGAGCCACAAAGAGCGGGGCTGACAGGAGGGGCCATACTGGTCAAAGGGAGGGTTCGATGGAGGGGCCATGCCCCCCGCCCCTCCCCGGTGGCTACAGGCCTACTTCAGGTACCCTGGTCCCAACTATTTTATTTCCCAAACAGCTTTCAAAGGTAACCCCATGTAGAATGTGTTACATTAATCCTACTTAATTGTGATTGGAGCATGGATCACCATGGCTAGATTATGCTTTTAGAGGAATGACCAAAGCTCATAAAAGATGCTGCATGTCTCAGCTGACACCTGAGCTTCCAACCATAGACCAGGACCCAATATTACCTCAAACTACAAACCTTCTTCAGGGGGAGGGTAGTCCTTCCAGGACAGGCTGCCTCTGCAATCCTCAATTAGCATTGACCAACAGCACCTCCCATTACTTTCTCTGTTTCAGACATTCACAGACCCACCTGATTCAGCTGTTAAAGAGAAATGAGGTAGAACAAAAGAGAAGCCATGTTGGATCAGGCCAATGGCCCATCCAGTCCAACACTCTGTGTCACACAGTGGCCAAAAAAACCAGGTGCCATCAGGAGATACATCAGTGGGGCCAGGACACTGTCCCCCCCCCCCAGAACCAAGAATACAAAGCATCATTGTATCATTGCCCCAGACAGAGAGTTCCATCAATATGCTGTGCTCCATATGTTTCTCCCTTCTTTGAAGCTGTCTGTGCTTGTAGCTATCACTTCCTGTGGCAGTGAATTCCATGTGTAAATCAAGAGAGGAGAAATACCTTACTGCCAAATATTTTTATTCTAACCTTCCCCTTTTCTCCCTTCCCCCAAATATGTTGAGGCTTAGAAGAATTTCTCTCAGGAGAATGCAATGATACCTGTTGCCTTGTTCTCATCTGTTGGCTGTTGACCTGAAATACCTTTTAGTTTTCTAACTTACCTTTGAAAATCTTTTCTTGACTGTAGTTTTGCTGATTTTTCCCCCCAGTGTGATAACTGTGGAACGGAACCCATCCAAGGGATTCGGTGGCATTGCCAAGACTGCCCTTCAGAAATGTCTTTGGATTTTTGTGATTCTTGTTCTGACTGGTAAGCAGTATGTGTGGATGACTGTTGGTAGCAGTGCTCTTGGCTTCAGTAAGGCCTAATCACAGTGAAGATTCTTTTCATATGTTCAGAATATCTCCAGTGCAAATCAAAAGGCATCTAAATGGAAGCACCAGATAAAATTCTGATGTGTATAAGATAGCAACAATGATCTTGTGCAGAGAAAATGTATTTTTAGATGTATGTACTAAAATATAATCATATATGACAATGATCAGAAATCTTTAATCTCGACAATGTTGGCAATAGCTGTTATCATGATTGCTAAAAGTTGGAAATGCCCACATACCCCTACGATTAAAATGTGGTATGGTAAGTTATGGGACCGGTATGTAATGGGAAAGCCAATGGATAACTCTTTCTTCAAAAATGATACTGATTTAGCTATAGATTATGATTTGCTTTGGGCTCCGGTTTTGGAATTCTTTGGGAATATTTCCTTTTTGCCTAATAGAATGAATTGTAGGCTATTTCTTTATTCTTAATACCTAGCATATTAAGTATTGTTTTTGTAAATTGTTTGTTACATGCATCCAATTAATTAAATTGGATTCTTGTATGTGAGATTTATATTTTTATTTTTTATTCTCCCTATGCTCCTATTGTATTGGATTAGATTCAATAAAATGAAATCTATTTTAAAAAACAAAACAAATAAGTATTTTCTGTTTTAAAAACGTATTCTCTATGAGATACTAATTTTAAAAACTCTATATTTGAAAAAAAAAATTTTTTTTCCTTTTTCCTTTCAGTCTCCATGAAACAGAGATTCACAAGGAAAATCATCGTTTGGAGCCTATTTACAGATCAGAGATGTTCTTAGATAGAGACTACTGCATGTCCCAAGCTGCCAGTTATAATTACCTTGACCCCAACTACTTTCCTGCAAATAGATGACATGGGAAGCAAAAGGCAACTTGAAAGCTTAGGATCCTCTTTGAAAACCAACAGTGGCACTGTTGCTGATTCAGTGCCCACCCTGGAAAGACACTTGCTTTCCTATGGAATGTCACTCACAGTATGAGGGCTTCCCAGGCATCCTCCTCACACTATTGCTCTCTGATCTGTCATGATTCTAGATCATTGAACAGAAGCTGAACATTCCTAGTGTGGGGGAGGTTTTACTGGGGAGGTTTTTCTTTCACCACGTTAGTCATTTTTAGGTGGTGAATCTAAAGAGAGGAGTTTTTAAAAAGTGTGGCCAGAAATGAAATCACACGTTAAAGATAGTCAGTTCCAAAGATGGTAAGAACTTGGCTATTAGGAGATGCAGAAATGAAGTACTTACATTAAAAACATTTTAGTAGTTTGCAGTTTTGTTGTGAAATAGTTTTCAGCACAGAAACTGACTTTTAAAGGCAAAGTTTTAACCGACGACAGTGTTTGCTTCTAGGTCGTATTAAAACGGTCACTGTCTCTGTGATGGTCGGTAACAGGCCTGTATTAAATTGGAGCTGCTTAATCACATTGACACTTCTTTACTTTTTCTTTCTTTTCCTTTTCACCACAATAAACTTTAATTTACCAACAGTCAAGCACTACAGGAGGCAAGGGTGGCATTGCTTCCTAACCCAGCTCATGGTGTGTGAATATTATAAAATTGTCACGCAGATATATTTTTAAATGTAATGTTATATACGATGACCATGTGATGTGTACAAAAAATATGGTGAAAAGTGCCAGTGGTAGTAACTGTGTAAAGTCTCTAATAACCCAACATTAACTCTTATAAAGGAAAATACACAGCCTTCTGCCTCTGTATTTGGAGTTGGTGATACAACTCATCAAAGAAAACTGCCTATTATAAATCATATATGGTAATAATTTTCCTCTTTTGTAGTATGCACAAGATCCATGAGAGATTGTATTTTTATTACTATTTAAACAAGTGATTAAATTTAGCTTGAGCAGTGAGCAAGAGTTCACATGCATTCTTTTATACTGCTGGATTTTGTTGTGCATCATTTAAAACATTTTGTATGTTTCTTCTTATCTGTGTATACAGTATGTTCTTAAATAATGTTCAATTGTCAGGAGAACTGTGAGAAATAAACTATGTGGATACAGTCTGTTTATATATAGAATGCTTACTGTGACTTTTTTTTTTCTGAGAAAGTTTGACTTTTGAACCAAAATTAAAATGGAGCATACTGTTTGGTTAATAAGACTAGCGGGTACCTGACCCTGTTGGGGCTTTGTGTGTCCTTGTGATCTTTCTCTGTTTGCTCACCCTCTTACAGGATTAGACTCCAGTACCTTGATCCTAACACACCTACCCAATTCACACATCTACCAAATTCATAACCCTGAGTATGCTCTAAAATGCATGCTTCTGCACTCAATTTAGAGGGACTGGATTGTATCCCTAAAAGCAGTCTTCACATAGAACTGCTTCCTATGCTGGAATGATGTGGGTAGCTCTCGTGATAGCATGTCAAAACTATTCATGTCTCTAAGAAATCATTAGATCACAGCAATTTCATGGAAGTATGTGTAACTGAAATCAAGAAAACTTCCATGTAATTTGTGATGATCATGATATGAGTTTCCTTGTTTTTATAAATGCTGTCCTGACCCAAGTCTCAGACAAAATAAATTTTTGTATGCTTTGCTAGCCTAAAAATGGCAATGAATTAAGCAGCTTTGAAATATTTGTGATATATTTTAGTTAATATATCATTATGACATGTATTACTTGTGATTTCTGAAACACTATTTCAAATGTAATAGATTTCCATTTGCTTAAACAAAAACTTGAATTTTCAGAATAACTTAGTCTAAGTGTTGAACTTAAACCTAAGAAGTAACTAACAAAGAACTGGCTGGTGCATTGATCGTTTTTATTTCAGTTTTTAATCGCAGTGTTAATTTTCACAGTATTTGTTCAAGTGGAATCACTTTTTGCTGGAGGAATTTAAGCATTTTAAAATTTATATGCAGTACCATTTCTAAACGACTGAGCAGTATAACACATCGTCTGTAAGCATATCTCATTCTTTGAGAAATTTAATAAACCAAAAAATATACAATGTAAAAGAATACACCTAATGTATTTCACGTTTCTTTTATAAAGGAAAACTGAATTGCTTTGGGGAAGCAAAGTCACTATTATGCAAATAAAAATATTTTTTCATCTTTACTGTTAAGTGTCAGTTTTAGGAAAATATGGCTATTACACATCTGTTTTTGTCAACTTAGAATGCTATCAGATGGTATCAGAGTATTAAAATGTAAAAAAGGGGGGAAAGGAACAGAGCTGGTGCTCTGTGGGAAAGATTGCAGTTATATATTCTCCACTCCCATAATCCTTTTCATTCTGAGGGTTATATCATTCTGTAGTTTTTCTGTTGGGACATCCATGTGACTTTGTCATCACACTTGTGCAACTGGTGCGATGAGATTTACTTTATAAGCGTCCAGTTTGAGCTGTCCCCAAATACATGGTAGCCAGCCGGTCAGACAGTGGCCCTCCTTATGCTATAGTCCTAGATAGAGAATATATTTTGACAATTGCACTTCCAATATATTTCCTTCAATATATTCAGTATTCACAGTTCTTCTGACCCAGCAACAGATCTACTCAATATTAGAGAAGATGGCTTATTTAATCTCATGTGCGCTCAGAATATCTTACTAAATGTTTGACATTTGCTTTTATAGGAACTGCCTGCAGACACTTGTTGCTATCTGAAAAATATCTGCCAAATCTCATATTTTAAATGATATGAATGTTAAAAAGAAAGCGCTGGGCCATCTTGGGATCCTTTCTTCAGGCCTTTAATTAGAGAAAAGACTCTAGAACAGTTCTTCATGTTTTTAAAACCACTTTTAACATGTCTGGGTTACTGCTTTGCAGTACTGCAATAGCCATAACATTTCATTAGTTTAAGAACAGGGTGTTGTTTGCAGAAACAGGCAGAAAAGCATTCATAAATTCAGACAGTGTTTTCAGTAAATAATGATAATGCTTACAGTGCAAGTTTCAAGCAAGCTAAAAAAAAGTACAAGCTTAGTGTTTTTATTGTGCTTAAGGCAATATTAAATGTATGCAGTAAAAATAACTAGCCTTAGTATTTGTTCATTCATTTTATTTTGTAATTACATGTTCATTACAAGAAAAGTAACCTGAAAATACAAATCTTCCTCATGTGGTCATTGATAATGAAACTGTTGACAAAGATCATTCATGCAAGCTGTAATGGTGAGTGGTCCAGGAGGAAAACAATCACTTTCGAAGAACACAAATATACTTTGTATGCTGATGCAGAACATACTCAGCATACACAAAGCCCTCAATATTTTGGCTGGCTTGATGCAAGTATGTGTTTTGAGCAAACACATGTGTTTGCTCAAAAGGAATGGAAATGTGGATTGTTAAATGCAGGTGATTTAAATGAAACAACTTCACAGTTTTAATATCAGGCAATGAGAAAACTGCTTAAGATGTAAAACTGAAATTTACAATTATTTTGTTTACTTGTCAATCATATAACCAACATACAAATTACATTCCTCCTTTTAGCAAGTGTGGCTGTTAGATATTTAGCATGTTTTTAACACTCAGACATGATCATAATTAGTATGTGTTTACACAGCAAAATTTGGGACTGCGTTTTTTTTTAACAAGGAAACAAATATTTCTATCCTATATGGTTATTTCAAATTAAGACTCATTTTTATCATAAGTGTGTAGAACGTTTGTACCCAGTTTGGTGGCAATAGCAACAGATCTTGTGTCATGTGTGGTATTAATTGCTTCACATTTAATTTATTTGTTATGTAACATGTTTTATGTTGCTTTTCTGAGAATTGCTGAACTTTCACTGCTTTGTGTTAATGACTGTGCTGTAATGGCAGGCATGTTCCACCTAATAAGAAAATGGCAGAAAACAAATTTTTCAAACACTATGAATAAAGAGCAAGCTTAAAGAGCCTCAAAATTGAATTATTTGTTTGCAGAAACAATAGCAGTGGTAGTCAGTTCTGCTGATAGGCGGTTGACTTAGGCATTCAGCGCTAACTATGTAGTATGGTGATATTAAAGAACAAGATACAATTCATACAAATCTGAGCTGCTGTTTTTGCCCTGTGAAAAGTGCCAACTGTATGATAGCATATGATACATGGGCAGTTACTGTACCATACAAATTAAATTTTTACAGCGTTTACAACATGTGCTAATTCCAGATATCTTTCAAGTCAGCAGCTGTTGCTTCAAGCAGCGATTTCCAAGGACCATTGTATTCATTGTGTGTGTGTGTGTGAGAGAGAACAGCAGTTACTGTGTGTGAAGTGAACGAGATGATGCTGTTTCTTCCTGCTTCAGAAAAATATTGACTGAGGAACATACTTCAAGGAAAACTTCTTCTGGTGTCCCTTCTGCATTTATCTATTAAAAAGAAATATTTGAAGTCAGAAATTTAAATGTAAACAAACAGAGAAACCTTTCTGGTTATCTAATACAGTCTTTCTGAAATTCACCAAATTATGTATGGTTGCCATATTAAGGGCTGAAATCAAATTGCAGGCTTTCTAGATGCGCAGAAAAATATTTTTTGCACCATAAGACTCACTTTCCCCCCCCAAAAAAGTGGAGGGAAAAGTGTGTGCATCTTAAGGAGCGAATACTGCAAAAAATTCACACAAATGCCTCTAAATTCACACAAACAGCTCTAAAAACTAGGTGCGTCTTATGCTCAGGTGCGTCTTATGGAGCGAAAAATACGGTAAGTGGGAAAGTGCAGACTGTGTAACTTCATCCTGATCACTGAACTTCATTTCTGAAAATTTTCACTTGAAACTTCTGTAAAATTCCAGGGTGAGAAAACTAACTGGAATGCTGACATAAGTCTAATGAGTAGGCAGAAACAGCCTGTCTGGCAACTTAGCCTGTCTGGCTACTAGGAGCACTGAGGCCTGGAAAAAAGGTGGCATTCAGGATACCACTCATTAAAAGGGGTGCCCTGTTCTGCTTATATGCAAGTTGTCAGTAACTGTACTCTGTATAAGCTATGCATACCATACACTTTTCTGAAGACACTGGAGATACGTAATAGGGCGGCTATATGGATCCCTCCCCAGCTTTGTGAAGATAGTTTACACTTTAACCCTTCTGGGCAATGGGGGGGGGGTGTGTGGAAAATTGGTTTGCCCATTTAAAGCTTTCTACAGGCACCAAATTCCTATCGAGCCTTCTCAATGAACTGCACTACCCCACTGTGGGGTTTTTTTATTTTTTTGTTTCATCAAAATGGTAAATGGGGTCCAGCTGGCCCCAATAGACTTGGCTTAAAAATGAAAGCACTATGCATAATCATTACTGGGGTTTCTATTTCCTCCAACAAATATGGAAAAAACATTCCCATGTTTAAAGAGATAGACCAACAGCCCAGGGTGGTCGAACTCACGTTACGAGGGTCAGATACAAGATAAAGCAGACCTTGTTGGGCTGGGTCGTGTGTGTCATAAAATATAATGCCAGGTAATAGAGATATAAACTTTATAAATGACAGAGATTTTTTAAAAACTTAAAATACGCTTAAACGATTAGCACTCTTGCAATCTGATAACTGACATCACTTGCTCTGAATTATTGCATCAAAATCTGGAGACAATGCCTGTGCTGTAGCAATCTTGACAATGCTGTTCAGGTGTGTGTCTACAAGTTGCAAACCTACTTTTGATTTATTGACATTCACTAAAGAAATCTCATGGTCAATGTTTTTAGCCTAAAAGACCCAGGGGAAAACATTTAATGGCTGGACATTGCTAGCTTCTGTGCATGTTGCTTCATGTGCTGGTCAGCCAGTGAAGAAAATAGAGGCTTTGCTCTGTAGCTCCTTTGCAATTGAGTAAACCTGGCAAAGGAAGCTGTGATGCAGAAGGAAGCAAGAGAGAAAGAATCAGATGACTGAGTTGCTCACAGATGTGATAGGGAGCCCTCTGGGGGCCTAATCTGGCCTTCGGACCACACATTTGACACCCCTGACCTATTATCTCAATTTAATTGAAAGGTGGAGCAAGCAGTGAAAACCAAAAAAGTTTATAATTTATATCTATAAATTTTTTTTGTTTGCTTTGAAGTTTTACACCATTTTTGGAATTGGGGGTGCAACGACCCCCAAGGGAGACAGTTAGTTTGCTACCTGAATTGTTGAGTATATAGTAGAAGCAGGTAAAAACCGTATGTTTGTGCTCTGTCAAAGCTTTCTTCATTCCATAGCCACATGGAAAAGCTCAGATTGAACTGTGCAGCAGTTTTGGAAATGGGTTTTTTCTGTCCCCCAGAGGATAACCCTGGACATGTTTGAAGGCATCCTCTGAAGCTCACATTTTCCAGACTTGAAGGAGCCATGAAGCCTGGAACTCTAGATGACCCGTGGTCATCTATTTTCTGAGCTAATTGCTTTCCTTTGTCCTTATTTGTTGTTCCACTATTATCACATTTAAGTTTCAGTATTGTAACAATAAAAAATGATTGTTTTCTTAAAAATCAAGTTTTATAGATTCCCAACTGTGTCTTCTTTTAAAAATGGTAGGGCCAATTTGATCCCATGTACATTTGTGTGGAGTTTTGATGTTTTCAATGAGTATTTTTGACCCCAATTCCAAATTTTACTCTCCTTTGCCCTGCATTTTTAAATTGGGTTGCATTTTTGAATGGGTACTTTTTGCATGCGTACACAATGCAGGGATGCTCTAGCAATTTTGGGGGGACTCTATGGGGCCTATGAGCCTGCTTCAGCGGGGAGGGTGGGATATAAATCAAATTTTAAAAAATTAAAATACCACACATTAAGTTTCAGTATTGGTACCATAGAGTTTGGTATGGTACCATAATATTGCCCAAAATTGCTAGAGCATCCCTGCACAAAACCTTAAGAGTTCTCCATGTTTTCCTAGAGCGTCCCTGTGTGATGTGCCCATTGCGATTGGTCACTTCTGGGTGGCATCATTGCGCTGCATGCACCACGTGGTGGTGGGACTCTTCAGGAGCGGGGATCTCCCCAGTAGCCTCCCTGCCAGAAGGTTTGGGCCTGCCAAACCGGGGGATCTCCTGCCCCCATCAAGAACTTAGCAGCCCTATTTCTGAAGGAAGATATTCTTGTCCTGATTTTTTTCTTACTAGCTAATGCCATGACAGAGAGAGCTATCATATTTCCATTGCTTTTTGCTGTAATGTGGGGTCAGTTTGGCCCCTATGCCAAAATAGCATAGTTGGGTTTTTCCCTTGGGAGGGTTAAGAGCTGCTGATTGGTGAAGTTCTTCCAATACATTCCTTTCTAAATCCTGTGAGATTTTTTCCCCTAGATTTTTCCTTGTCTCTGCTTTGATAAAACAAGTATAAGTTGTGATTCTGTAAACATCAAGATAAAAAGGGGGTCATTTTGTCTCATGTCTGCTTGTAAGGATATATTGATCAGAAATCATTTCACTTTTTCCTGCTGAATACTGTGAAGTATGAAATACTGGAACTTTGATGTACTGGAAAGGTCTTGCAATATGAGGATTTGATTTTCATGTTTTTTGTTTTCTGAGTCACTTGTACACAAACCCTCTTTAGTAATGGTAAAATAATAAAAATCAATCCTAGTTGCCTAGTTTGTTTGAAGTGTTGTGATTATGTGACCTAAGGATTTCAACACATTGTACCATAGCTTTTATTTAACTCTTCCAGTCTTTGAGTTTAATATTTATACATTCACTCAAATGAATTTTTCTGGTGTTTATTTTTGACTGAATAGTCTGCAAAACAGGCATTCTTTATGTATTCTTCCACTGGTTAGTGCCTTAATTAAATGGAATAAAGTCAACTGAATGTATTAAGTATTTGGCCAAATTTGGAGGGGGGGGAAGTCCTTTTAAAACATGCTAAATTGAGAATTTATCCTTGAAAGTGTAAATTCTATAATTTTAAGATTTTCAATAATAAAACAGTTGTAGACCCCTTTCGTTTCCAATTCTGCCATTCCACTTGTCCAGTTAAACTATAAGTCAGTTTGTGCATCCTGAATTAAAGTGTCTGTGCTGTTCACATATATTTATCTAAACAGCACTTTTAAGAAAGCATAAAAACTGCATTTAGTTAATTACATATATCATGCTGCACTCATGGGCGAAGAGACAAGGAGAAACCACATGCACAGTGGGATTTTCTGGCCACCTTTCCATGCAGCCTCCCCCCTCCATGCTACTCCCCCAGTGCTGCTCCTGAGGATTAGGGAGCTCTTTATACTGGTGCTCTGTGTCTGTGCAATGAGATACAGACAACAGTTGGCAACCTTCACATGTTTATGCAGAAATATTTTGTACATGGGACTCTTTGCCCAAGGGCTTCATGCTACTTTTCATTGCATTTTTGTTTACTATTTTATACCCCATCTTTCTAAATAGTGGGAACTTACATTGTTTTCTCCCTCATTTTATCCTCACAATAGCCCTGTGAGGTAAGTTAGTCTGAGTACATGCAACTTGCCCAAGGTCACCCAGCAAACCTCCTTGAGTCAGTTACACACTTTCTGCTTAAGAAAAGCAAAATAATGGGAAGCAGCCCTTAGTTGCTGGAATATTTTGGTCTGTCTGTTAAAAACAGAAAGAACCATTCTGAAGCTTGGATTCTCAACCACACTGATAGTCTGAGGTGAAATAGTCTATCTGCTGTTTCAAATGGAGTTTCAACAGAAAGTTAAATCCTGGGGAACATCTGTACAAATTCAGATGTCGCAGCACAAATGCTTATGCGGTCTCCTTTTTTCCCACTCTCGTGTACCAAGCTTGATTTAAAGCATTCGGTTTCATCAAGGCCCAATTTGCTGTTGTGTCTAAATGCAGATTCTCAGTAAACTAGTTTATTTACTCACAGTAAACTTTCAGTTTATTTACCACAGATGCAAAATAGGTAAATGCCTAGTTTACAATCCAGGTTTCTGTGGAGTACATGAGCTCCAATTTACTGCAGTCCCTGCACTGGATGCTGACAAGTTGGACTTCGATCAAATCAGGAAGTCTTCAATCAAGGTCTGTGAGAGAGAGTAATGAGGAGGTGGGAAGATTGAGGGGAAGCATAGGACCAAAGTAATAAGCTGTGTTTATGTCCCATAGTACAATTTGTCAGGACATCAAATACAGTCACTGGAAACACAAGGCTGCTGCTTGATTATTCTTAGCTGGTGTCAATTATGCCTTAAACATTGCAAATAAGTCTCTTGCAGCTTTATCTTTGAGCATTTTTAACACTATTAGTAGCCATAAAATGAACATGGAGCAATTTTGTTATAACACCTACAAAAATGCATGGCGCTGCTACACTCAGTCCTATTATAACTGGGTTTCTGTAGGGCTGTAACACATCTGAGACCTCAGAAATGCAAGCCTGTAACAAGAACTTGGTGTTCAGAATCAAAAGTTATTGTGTATGCCAAAGTTGTAAGCAAATGGCTTTCTACAATACCATTCAAAGCTGCTGATCATTATTGGTACCTAATGGTTTTTTGTTTAACAATACAGAACTGTGGCTAAAAATTCTGTAGAGACAGTATAGGTACAGAAGAAGATATATGTGAACATTTCTAAGCAGGAACTCTTGTCTGCATTTTGATATAGTGAATGTTATGACACAAATATACCATCTCAGAGTATTCATAGACAGTTGGTTTACCTTTACATGAATAGGGTGAAATAACAGTGGTCCAACACAGCAACACAATTTACCTTAAACACAGGAATTTTATTTTCATAATATGCAATCACAGGCTCAGATGTCTGGTAGTAACTTTGAATACGCTGCATGATGACTTCAGCATTGTCCATGGGGCACTGGTTGCTTTGACTTTGCTCCAGAAGACGACTGCTCATTGTCTTAGAGGAACAGTCCATGCAGATTACCAGGGATGGCTCTGCAATCTGAACAAATACAAGAAAAACAAATCAAGTGCCTTTTCCAGGGTTTCCCCCCACTTTTGAGTGCTTCCCTCTGAAAAGAACAGAGCATGATCCTGTGCTTATTGTTTCTTAGTCTATAATATGTCAATGACTTCTATAATGTGATTGATAAGAAGTAGTGTGTAGCACACACCCACATAAAGGATGACCATGTTAGAATAAATAAATATAGCACCCTGTGTAATGACATGGGTGTTCAGAACATATTCTCATTATTTCAGTTGCCCTTTTTCCTGTGGTTTGGTATGGTTCACCCAGAAAAACCTGACTCAGTGATATAAAAAAAAGTAATGGAAGGTTTAGGTGTTTCTTACTCAAGAAACCTTCCCCAGGACTTGTTATCCCTGTTCAGGTGTTCACTCTGAACTAGGAAAAAGTCAGTGGTCAGTCCCCAAGAGACTCCAAGACACTGAATTCATGCATGAAATGGGAGTTGTCCTCAGCCAGCATCACTTGGTCATCACATTTAAAGGGACCGCTTGCATTTTAAATGCCTTTCTTCCATTTGGAAATAATGAAAGATAGAGGCATCTTGTTTTGGGGCTTGTAGAATTGGACCTCCTAGTCCAATCTTTTTGAAAACTGGGAGTTGCTTTGACGACTGGATGCTATGCTGAAAATTTGGTGCCAATACCTCAAAAACAGCCCCCTAGAACCCCAGATATTCACGGGTCAATTCTTCATTATATTCTCTGGGAATCAGTCTCCATAGGGTATAATGGAGTGCCCAGAAGACATATCCTCCCCCCCCCTCCGATTTCTGATACTCGCGCTAATTTTTAATTTAATTTTAATTTGTAATTTATTCTTGTTAATTTTATGTACTCTATATAGCCCATTGGGAATGATAAGAATGTAGTAGTTACGGATCTGGAAAGTGTGCAATAGACATTTGTAAAGCTCAAAAAAAGCCTTTTCCAGTGAAAACGAGGCTTAAGATTTCTAGAAAAGCCCATTCATATCTGTGAAATATAGAAGATTTCAATGCACGTCTGAGAATCCAGTGACTGAGGTTCACTAAACTGTACATGCCAAAATCCACCTTTGTCATTTCTACATTGAGAAAGAATGGAATGGCTGCTTGGCTGGCCCTTTAAGGACATTTACTTTATGGACAGCTTATCCAATTCTTGTTCTTTTGTTCTGTTTGATGTCAAAAATGAGATTTTGTAAATACTTTATGATTGTAATACATTTACAGTGATTTTGGATAATTTTGTGACCTTTTTGGACATTATTGAACAGCGACTCAACCTGGTTTCCCTTACACCCAAAGGAAACTGGCAATAATATAATAATAATAATAAATTTTAATTTATATCCCGCCCTCCCTGCCAAAGCAGGCTCAGGGCGGCTTACATGACATAGTACATTGTACCATGACACAACAATAAAATTCAAAGCAATTAGCAAGTAAAATACAATTACATATAAACAACATCTAGATTAATAGTTTAAAATTACAATATAACATAAAATGGTGCTACAGTCTAGATATGCATATAAACATAGTTTTTATGGTGATGGTGAAATGGTTCCACATTAAAAGGCCAGCTGAAAGAGGACGGTTTTACAAGCCTGACGGAACTGATTAAGGCTCCGTAGGGCCCGTACCTCCTCTGGTAGCTGGTTCCACCATTGGGGTGCTGTTACCGAGAAGGCCCGCTCCCTTGTCGCTTTTAGTTTGGCCTCCTTTGGCCCAGGGATTTTCAGCAGATTTTGTGAGCTAGATCTCAGTACTCTCTGGGGGGGAGAGACGGTCTCTAAGGTAGGCAGGTCCTCGGCCATATAGGACTTTAAAGGTAATAACCAGCACCTTGTAACAAACTCGGTACACAATTGGCAGCCAATGCAGTTCCCGCAGCACAGGCCATATATGTTCCCATTAACAGCCTGACTTCCACGTTCTGCACTAGCTGCAGTTTCTGAGTTCAGCACAGGGGCAGCCCCATGAAGAGGGCATTACAGTAGTCTAACCTTGAGGTGACCGTTGCATGTATCACTGTTACCAGGTAGTCACGCTCCAGGCAGGGAGCCAACTGCCTCGCCCGCCTAAGATGAAAAAAGGTGGATTTACCAGTGGCTGCTATCTGGGCTTCCATTGCCAGAGAAGACTCCAGTAGCACCCCCAAGCTCTTGACCCTGTGCACTGCTTCCATTGGCGCACCATCAAAAGCCAATAGGGGAATTTCCCCTCCCAGACCGCCACTGTCCAGGCAAAGAACCTCTGTCTTCGCTGGATTTAACTTCAACCCACTCAGCCTAAGCCAACCTGCCACGGCTTGCAATGCGACGAGGCAGGAGCTCGGGTGCTAGAGCTCCTGAAACTCTGATTCTACCTGACTGTTTAGCTGCTTCAAACAGAAAAGAATTGCAAAATTGTAAACTGGAAGAGGGACAGCCTAACATCGGAGGGTCCTGCAGAGTGTCAGCTAAGTTTTATCTTCATCCTACTGTTTTCGGCGAGTGGGGCCTGGAGGGGATGTGGAGAGTTGCTAAGATGGCGGTCTGGAGTGTGGGTGTGGCCAACCGGGGCTGGGCGACGAGTGGAGCCGGACGGAGCCGAGTGGAGTCAGAGGGACCTGTACGGGGAGTGGGCGCTGGGTCGCTGAGGCTGTCGGGCACAGGGAGCAGAGCGCTGACAGGGGAGATTGGTGGTGGCGGCTGGGCTGCTTCTATTTTGGGCTCGGGCAAGGAGAAGGACCTTGAAGCAATCACCCTGGCACTGATGAGCGCACGGGTGGAGCGGAGGTCTACGAAGAGCCGGACGATCTTACAAATAGAGTTGTGGAGCCTTACTGTTTGGCGGGGGAGCACGAGGGGAGCCTCCAACCCCCCCCCGGGCCTGCCAGGTTACACGGAGAGAATATCGGACTCAGGCTCGCTCGTTCGCTCTATATGTGTCACCTTACATCCCGTTCTACATCCTGCTGTATGACTGCTGCATTTAACTCTGCACTTTACTCCACAATTACACCGTAGAGAATGCATTTTATCCCACTATTACACCAGAGAAATTGGGGATCCTGCTTTTTATACAAATTGCAATTTGAGAACTGTACATCTACGTTATCTATATCTACGTTACAGAAGCACAACAGCACTTTACTCTGTGATAACAACTACCTCCAACCACTGCCAGTTTATAAACTAAGTTGCTTAGGGGTTTGTTAATTAACTTATAGAGATTAGTTGGATTGATTGGTTTCAGAATAATATATATTTTTGGCAAATGAATTAAGCGTGAATTATTTTCAGGGTGGGATTTATATTTAAATAATTAGCCATTAGAATTAAATTAAGTATTTTAGCCAATTGATTTAAAAAAGAGAGATTGTGGGTAGGGCTTTAACTGGGTTGATTGACTTGAGAATTTGCAGCTGGCAGGACGAAGTGGCTTCGGGAGTTAACCAAGTGTGGTGTGTGAGTTGTGCATTGGTAGTAGCTATGACAGAAGTAGCCACCAGCGGGAGATGACTGGCCTAGGGATTCCAGTGCTCCTGGGGAGAAGGAGGTATGACGGTGGGAACAGAAACAATACAAGGGAAGGAGACCGAGACCAGATAGTGCTCGACCACCTTCCAGTCTGTGTCCCATCCCGAGGGTGACAGGTAGAGGGGCCAGGTTGGATGGCTCGCCTCCGTCATTGGTGTTATGCAATGCCAGGTTCATTAACAATAAGACCTCTGTCTGTCAAGAGTTTTTACTCGAGAAGGACATGGACCTGGCTTGCGTGACTGAGACCTGGGTTTGGGAGGGAGACACTGTGGCTCTCTCACAAACAGCTTCCCCGGGTTACTCAGTCTTTCACCAATCACGGACTAGCGGGTGGGGGGAGGAGTGGCCCTATTCATACGAGAGGCTTACTCCTTTAGGGCTCTCCCAGCCCCAGAGATCGAGGGTATTGAATGTGCCGGTCTGGCGTGGGAGGTTGGAGAGGGGTTGGCAATTTGGCTGGTGTACCGACCGCCTAACGCACCAGCCAGTGCCTTACCATCACTGATCGAGGCTGCAACAGGCTGGGCATTGGAGTACCCAAGGCTGGTGATCCTGGGAGACTTCAATGTCCATGCTGATGACTCAGCCTCTAGTCAGGCGATGGACCTTGTGTCATCCATGGCGACACTAGGACTCTCTCAGTTTGTTACATCCCCCACCCACCAGGCGGGGCACATGTTAGACTTGATCTTTGCAGCCGGGGTTATGGTGGACAATATAACTGCAGAAACGGTGCCATGGTCGGACCACCTTGCCCTCAGGGCTTGTGTGGATGCTCCACTCCAAACCCATTTAGGCAGTGAGCTTATTATGGTTCATCCGCGGAGTCAGATGGACCCGGAACGGTTCCAAATGGCTCTACGGGATCCCTGGCCCCCTGGCGATTCTCTTGATGACCTGGTTGATGCCTGGCATGGCTGGCTCTCCAGAGCCATCGACGAGATCGTACCTCGATGCCCTCTGCGACCTCGCATTAAGCTGGCCCCATGGTATACCCCAGAATTGCGCCAGCAGAAACGAGGTCTCAGACGGCTAAAGAGGCAATGGCGGCGTACTTGGGACGAAGCAACTAGAACATCTTATAGAGAGTTTATGAGATGAGATGGCAGTCAAAGCCACAAAGAAAATATACTTTGTGGCTAAGATTGCGTCTGCAAATTTGCACCTGGCACAATTGTTTAGGACAATTCAGAATCTCACAACACTATCACAAGGCAGGCCAAATGTTAAGGAATTAGAGATAGGCTGTGAGGCTTTTGCGAAATTTTTTGCAGACCAGGTCATGTCGCTCCGCCACGACTTCCCCGCCACATTAGATACAGTATGTGAACTTGAGGCTATGTGCCTGTTTTCCGGTTTGACCCTGGATCGCTTCAACACACTCAGCTTGGAGGAAGTTGATAGAATCCTCTCTACTGTACATCTAACAACTTGTGATCTGGACCTATGTCCCTCCTGGCTAATTAAAGCTTGCCAGAGGGAGCTAAGATGTCCTATACAGTACATCATAAATAGATCCCTCTTGGAGGGCCTTTTTCCAACACCCCTTTTTCCAACACCAGGCTATGGTCCGCCCCCTCTTGAAAAAGGCTACATCAGACCCGGGTTCTAGCAACCCTATGAAGAGTGGAGTTTAAGAATATAAGAAGAGCCCTTATGCAGTTCTGCAGGGCCTGTAAGGCAGAGATGTTCTGGCAGACTTTTGGTTGAGGGCAGCAACCATCTACATTTTGGCTGGCACCCTTCCCCACGCCCATCCCCATAGACTAACAACCCCTCTCCCGCACTCCCACAAGGCATCCTTATCATAAAGTGTACTAAATGCATAAAAATTTAAACATTCACAAAGTGTATACATACACATGTACAGTAATCTTATATAACAACCAAGGCTCGTGTAAAAGCCGCAATAAAGCGGATAGAGACTATATACTGTATATCTCTCTAAATCCCACTGCAATCTGCACAAAATCTGTATCTGGAACCAGTCCACATTTTAGAAATAGCACGTGGGTGGAGTTGCAGCAAACAAACCCTGACACGTTGTACTTAGTGAATGTTTCAATTTTTATGCATTTTGTAAACTTTATGATAAGGAATTTTAGAACACCAATTTTCCAGTAATTTCAGCCATCTGCCTTTTTCTATTGTTGACTCCCCCGGGGATTCCCTGGTTTGGAGGCCCTCCCCCCCCACTTCAGGATCATCAGAGAGTGAAGGGGGGAATGTCTGCTGGGCACTCCATTATTCCCTGTGGAGAATGATTCCCATAGGCTATAATGGAGAATTGATCCACAGATATCTGGGGCTGAGGGGCTGTTTTTGGGGATAGAGGCACCACATTTTCAGCATAGCATCCTGTGCCACTCCTCAAAACACCCTCCAAGTTTCAAAAAGATTGAACCAGGGGGTCCAATTCTATCAGCTCCAAAAGAAGGTGCCCCTATCCTTCACTATTTCCAGTGGAGGGAAGGCATTTAAAAGGTGTGTGGTGCCTTTAAATGCTTGTCAGAACCTTGCTCCTGGCTCCACCCCCAGTGTCTCCTGGCTCCACCCCCAAAGTCTCCTTGCTCCACCCCCAAAGTCCCCAGATATTTCTTGACTCAGACCTGGCAACCCTAATCCATGACAAGCCCAGGATGAAGTTGGCATGTGTCCCCCCCCCCCACCCCGTTGTTCATTTTAATTCTATTTTGTAAATCACTTTGCGCCCCTTTGGGAGAGAGAAGCAGAATAGGAAACATCTAAATAAAATAAATCTAATTCTAAATTTGGTTTATGGTAATTGTATGAAGTAGTCATATGGGTGTGACTTACTAACAGATTTGTTACAGGACAAATGTGAAAATTGGCTCTGAATTAGACCTACTGATGTCAGATATAACCACTACTAATTCACACTATTTTTCTTGACACTACAGATGCAAGAATGACTCTTTTCCCTACAAACATTAGGCTTCTGAATCAGCATTAAGGAAACTGCTCATTAAACAGAATATAGCATTACACAGAAGAAAATAGTAATTTAATTCATTGCATGCACAAGGAGGCACCCATGTATCAAAAATTAGTCTTTGACACGTTGAGCGCTGCATCGTTATTCTGCTATTACTTCATTGCTTTGATCTACACCCCACTGTAATCCCCTGAATGGCCTGTAATTGTGTGAGTGGAAAACTTGTTAAATCTTTTCAATGTTTTAAAATTTAGTTGCATCATAATGGAAAGAGGGAAATTAGTGAAATATAGTCTAATTGATTCATTCCAGAATATGGGTTTGGACTGTGCAGTAGTATACTCAAGCATATTCATTTCGGTACACATTCTAAGAGCAAATTTAATTAAAGTACCCACTTGCCTTCTTGGATTTTCTGTTCATGGTGAATATATAAATTATTTGTGCAATGGGTAATGTATTGATTGGTAAAAACATCTTCATTGTAATATATATAATATATATTCAAGAATATTTTACATTTTTAAAAACTTTAATGTTATTGTGTCCACCACTGGATTGGAAAGATTTCCCAACTTTCACAGTGCATGGTTACAGACAAAATGGTGAATAAGTTAATGATAATTTGCACGAACTGGTAACATACTGTGTTGAACTAATTTAACTGCCTGCAGAACTAGGTTCTGGTGTCACTGGTAGTTTTACTCTTCCTTATAATATATAGTGAAGCTTGCTGCAAGGTGCAATGAAATCGCAATGCGAGTTTCCTCACAGGCTGCTGCTGGCAGGGTCAGAAAAAATTACAGACTTGCAGGGCACCAAACAATGATTTTCACCAAATGTAAAAAGGAAGGGGAGACACTTGACATTGTTCGGGCAGCATTCTTATGCCTCCGCTATCATCTAATTTTATACTAAAGTATAAGAGTATGGTCTTTTGTAAAAAGATATACCCATGGCACCAGAATATGTAACACTGTCTAGAAAAACCTTCTGATATCCCTGTCACTGAATTTCCTCACAATTGTAGGCACTCTGACAAACCAACAGGAAACAGTAAGAAACATAAATAAAAGTAGTCTGATTGCCAATATTGTTTGTTATTAATTTTAAATTAAAATTAAATTCTACTAAGTGTCACCATGCCTATGTAGAGATAGTATTGGTTTGTAGAACTTTATCTTGCTGTCTGTCTTGACTTCGGTGTATTATAATATAAAGTTAATCCACAGTGTCATGCAAATTTAACAGGTCAGTTCAGGCAGGGCTTTTTTAGTAGAAAAAGCCCAGCAGAGGCTCATTTGCATATTAGGGCACACCTGTGACATCACCATTGTTTCACACAGGTTTTTTTGTAGAAAAAGCCTAGCAGGAACTCATTTGCATATTAGGCCTCTGAAACCAAGCCAGCCAGAAAGCCCTGAGTTCAGGGTTTGTGTAACTAAGAACCCAGCACTTTGATTTGTACCTAAACTGCACATTGGCCTGCTGTTTATATTGTTTTCAAATGGAACATTTATAATATTTCATCATAAGCTCTTATAGGTTGCCCACTGGAAGCTGTTGTACATTATTTTTATTTTTTACATGTATTCAGTGGATACAACTTGGAAAATACATTAAAATTGACCCTCAAGCAGCACAATAAACAATGCAATTGGATTTTGTCCAAAAAATTTGCCTGTAAAGCATGTTTTCTGGACACAGTTTAGCCTGTGGGAGTAAAGTCACTTGGCTTCCAGGATTTTCTGACTTTCACTGGTGAATTCATTTCTTTATTTTTAAGTTGAATTTTATGGAAGTTTCTGAGAATTGTATTCAATAGTGGTTACATTATACATCTCAGATTTCTTACGTTCAGTAGATACATTGAAAATGAATAGTAAGGGGCTGTAAGATTTATTACTTGGTGGTAAACATAGACAACTGGTTGTTCAAAATGGTGAAGCAACTCAGTTAATAAAATCAGTCACAAACAGAATGATCCCTAGTTCAAATCTCCCTTCTGCCACAAACTAACTGGGTAGTCTTACACAAACGTTTATCTCTGTTTTAGCTTCCCCCCAACCACGCACAATATGAAGATGATTAGCAGTAAAGCCCATTGTAGGAAGAAATACAACGGACCCTAGAAAAATATTGGTGTGTGTTTGACGAATGTGTAGGCAGCAGAAAGGAAGGAAGATAGACAAACACAATGAAATAAAAATAAAGAGACAGAGAAAGAATGAGAGAAAGGATGGTAGGAAAAAGATGAGGAGAAAGGAGTGTGAGAAAGAAAAATGAAAGGAAGGAAGATAGAAGGAAATAAAAAGACAAAAAGAGATACGGAGAAAGAATGAGAGAAAGAACAGAAGGGAGAGGTAAAAAAAGGAGAAAGGAGTGAGAAAGAAAAATGAGAAGGAAGAGAGAATGAAAGAAAAAGACAGACAGAAAGAATAAGAGGAAGGAAGGAAGGAAGGAAGGAAGGAAGGAAGGAAGGAAGGAAGGAAGGAAGGAAGGAAGGAAGGAAGGAAGGAAGGTTATGGAGAAGTTGGGGGAAAAGGAGTGAAAGAAAGGGAAATGAAAGGAAGGAAGACAGGGAGACAGAAAAATGATAGGAAGACAGGGAGACAGGCAGGCAGGAAGGTAGGCAGCTAATAGATGTCAATGGAAAAGTTGGGGGAAAAGGAGTGAAAGAAAGGAAAATGAAAGGAAGGAAGTAGGGTTGCCAAGCCCAACCCCAGAAATATCTGGGGACTTTGGGGGTGGAGCCAGGAGACTTTGGGGGTGGAGCCAGGAGACACTGGGGTGGAGCTAGGGGGAGGGGGGAAACGGCGCCAGGGAGCATGGCGAGTCGCCCCGCAGCTGCCTCCTCTTCTCCGCTCGCCGTGGCTGCTCCTCCGAGATGGGCTCAGCCTGAGCCCATCTCAGAGGAGCAGCCATGGTGAGCAGAGAAGAGGCGGCAGCGGCGCGGCGGCCTCGCCCGCTCCGCCTCTGGGTTGGAAGCGGAGGGGGGGGGGGGGTGGAGGCGGGCTGGGAGCGTGGCAAGCCGCAAGTCCGGGTCCTAGAAGGGCCCGGATTCGCGGCTTGCCATGCTCCTGGCCTGCCTCGCCCTCCCCTGTGCTGCTGCCGCCTCTTGGCTGCTCCTCCGAGATGGGCTCAGTCTGGGCCCATCTCGGAGGAGCAACTGCGGTGGGCGGGGAGGGGGTGGCAGCGGCGCGGCGGCCTCGCCGGCTCCAGCATCGGGCGGCTCAGCGCCGTTTCCCCCCTCTCCCCCCGCTTCCATTTTTTTGGGGAGCGGGGGAAGAGGGTGGAAATCCTGGGGTCCCCTGCCAGGGCGGGAGGGTTGGGAAGCCTAGAAGGAAGACAGGGAGACAGAAAAATGATAGGAAGACAGGCAGGCAGGAAGGTAGGCAGCCAATAGATGCCAATGGAAAAGTTGAGGGAAAAGGAGTGAAAGAAAGGAAAATGAAAGGAAGGAAGACAGGGAGACAGGCAGGCAGGAAGGTAGGCAGCCAATAGATGCAGGCCTCAGATTCAGCAGGAGCTCACATGAGCGCAATTCCTGAATCTTTCTGAGGGTTCCCCCTCTTCCTCCCCACCTACCTTGTCCATTGAATAGTAGGTGCAGCTGCATAACAATTAGGAGAGCGTGCAGCCAGCCAGCCACCTGGAGTTTTGCCATGCCCTCATTAACCCCTGGAGAAGCCCGTGCCACCCTTTCTCCACTTCTTATGTGATTTTGGTGGCGGGTGGCTTGATGGCCTTTTGACGCACACACGGATCTCTAGCCAGCCCAAGCAGGTCTCACTCACCTGGGGCTCTCCTTTCTTGCATTGGATAGCCTTTGGCTGGGGGATATGCTAATGAGTTATGCTAATGAACTCTGCCACCTATTTTTCTACAAAACAACCCCTGATTAGAAGCCTCCCTTTCATCCCCTTCCACTTGCAGGTGGGAGGGGAGCAAAAGGGAGACTTCAAATAGCTTCCTGCCTCTTAAAGCAAGCAACTGACAAGTGAACCCATTCCGCTGGTGGCTGTAAAAGGCAAGGATAATCCAGCTATGGCTTATTTTATATAATTTTAAGTAATCACACATCATATAAGGTAACAACAGCTTAAAATAATTTCAAAAGAAAAGGTTTTTTTTAAAAAATTGTAAACTTAATACATAAAATAATTTTATTTGTTCCCTTTCTTTTCTGCCCTTCTTTGATATTTCTAGAAGCAACACCTGGCCTTTTATCATTTTTATTCCTGGGTGTTTGTGTCTTTGTATCATTTTATATATTGACCACTTGGGAAGGCCCTTAAGGGCCAAAACACATATAAGTATTGTGGTTATTGGAAAGCCATTAAATGTATATGTGAAATGCACACATAGTTGTTTGCAAATTTTATGCAGTCGGCTATTCAGATGTAATGTTTTATATTCATTTTTGTGTAAACTTTATAATAAACGTTCTACGTTTTTGTGAATTGTGTTATAGGTAGCTTAACCCTCTATCATGCTGATTATAATTGGGTTGAATCCCACCCCTTTCTTTTCATTCTTTGTAAGAGGCAGGGAGCCATTGCATTCACTCCCTTCCACTTGCAGGCAGCAGGAAAGCAAATGGGAGTCCATTCCATCTCATAGGACAGAGTGGACTCCATTGTACCTTATGGGCCCATAGGACAGAATGAACTCCATTCAATGCTATCAGCCCACAGGACAAAATGGACTGCATTGTATCCTATGAGCCCATAGGACAGAATGGAGTCTATTCCATCCTATGGGTCAATAGGATACAATGGAGTCCATTCTGTCCTATGGGCTGGTAAGATAGAATGGAGTCCATTGTGTCCTATGTACCCATTGGACAGAATAGAGTCCATTCTATCATATGAGCCCATTGTAGCCTAATTTGAATAAAAAGAGTGAAGGGTATTTGCAGGTGAAAAAGGGGCATGATATATTGTATGGCGTCAGTCTGTTTATCTGCTGCTGTTGAACTAGCCCCTCCCCACTGTGAATGAACATTCCTTTTGTGTCAGTTGAAGAGAAGACAAACTGCTGTTTGTCTCATGAACATGTTTCTTGCAGTTTACTGTTTGCTTTGCAGCAATGTTATTTGGGGGAGGGAGACAGATTGTCCTGGACTTTCTACAACAGTCCCAGGAGAACCTGTCAGCAGAGAACTTTCTCTCTGAGGTCAGTGGCCGTCTGGTGGGGTTCTCGCCTGATGGGGTTGACAGTGGGTGGGAGAGAGCAGAATCAGCCAGCGGCATGCCAGAGACAGAGTGCAAGCCAATCCTGCATGGCCCAACCAATGAAAATCCTCAGATATGCCACCATGGTAGGGCTTTTATTATCTAATGATAATACTGACCAGCAATACAGCAAGATAATATATGCAAGACATTTGTAACACTGAAAGTGCTATGTAAATACTAAGTATCAGATACTGGCTTTCATGTTATTGTGGTTGGAGGAAGGCAAGCAAAAGTTTCCTAACCAGAATTCCAAGTCAGTGGTAGCTCAGGGAATATATCAAACTTTTTTGAGCCAAGTGGACACCAGACTGGCATGCCCTTGGAAAAGGACCAGATATAACATACAAGCCAAATTTTTTAAATAGCAACTCAGAGAAAAATATAACCTCAAAGTCTGTGTTTGTCAGACAATGTGGGCGGAGGTGTCAGTTTTTTTTCTTCAGGGTTCCTGTTTTGTCCACAACTGAATGGCAAACACATGTTTTGGTATTAAATTATTTATATCATCTACTTTGTGACATCTATTCAGCAATGCACTACTTTCCAATAATGCATTACTTATATGTACATCACCTTGGGTACCTTTGTGCTGATACAAGATCTGCAGTATTAAACTATATTAGAAATTCTTCAAGCAAACTTTTTCTGTTAAGGCACCTGTATGTTGAGAAATAATTTAATAGATGAAATTCTACTACTCATGCAGATGTTAAAGGTAGAGGAGCCCTGTCAGGGGAAATAGAGCAATCAACTCTGTGCTCAACAGTGAACTCTGAAAGGGTTGAAAATGGAATTCTTAATTATGACAAAGCTCACCTGGCTTTCAAACTCCTCTGCTTGCTTGACTTCCAGGGGATAACCATCTATCAGGAAACCCTTTGTGTCTCCTAAACTGGCATCCATAGCTTCTTTGAGGAGTTCCATAACAATATCCTTAATTGAAGAACAAAGAATACATTGTGCAAAGCCTGTTTTGGAAGTTAAGTTGCTTTATTATGGGAGCTGGATACCTTTCCCTCATACCACCCTGCCCTGAGCAGCTGCTCAAGTAACAACAGTTTCTATCAGTACCTATAATTAAACTGTTCCCAAATTATCAGCTGCTGCACAGCTCCATTTTATGGGCACTGTGGAATTGCAGTAGATCCCGCAGGCCCTGATCTTAGATGGGAGCTTGTTCCACCAAGCTGGGGTCAAGGCTGAAAAAGCCCTAGATGAGGCTAGTCAGACATCCTTCAGGCCAGACATAGCCAGGAAGAGTTGATTAATTGAGCATAAAACTCTGCAGGGCACATATGGAAGAGAAAAATCAGCCTGCAACACTCAAACTAATAACAGTAGAGCTCCAACAAAGGAATAGCAGCAAGTACTGAGAAGCAGAGACAATTAATGTTAGTTAATGACAATTGGGGGGGGATCAGTTTAGGGGAATACAGATTTTTCATTAAATCCCCTTATACTATCTGGGAAATGAATGAAACATACTGAATTACAGCAGAGTTTGCCTTGGTTACTTGAAACATATAATTTATGAAAAAGTCTTTATTTAAATGTGCCAGGAAGGAGTTTCTTGACATGTACCATTTATAAACTCTAATATTCTTCTCCATGTTAAGTGTTATAATTACCTCAGTGCTTAAGTTTCTTCCAAATAAATTGTGTTCTTGTTCTCTTTTTAAAAGCTGCTGTCCCTTTCTGTCAAATTTACCTCATGTCTCAGTTGTTAGCCACAGGCTTTGAGGCTGTCATCACCAAGGCACATTTTATACCAGAACATTTATGCTGTGGTCATCCCTGAAGCAGTAGGGAAGTGGGAAGGTGACAAACCTGGGGTGGAGCCTGTGGCAAAGTTTTTAAAAGGACTAAACTCACCCAAGTAAACATTACAAGCATCATAAAGATTAACAACATAGTTGCATAGAGACATATCATAAAGACTGTGACATTCTGCTTTGTTGGTCTTTAAAGGAAACATTGGTTACTACAGTCTGCTTTTGTTCAACTTGTCTTTGATATCCTGTTTCAAAAAGTTTTTCTCTACCCCAAATCTTCTCTGCTTCTTTATTTTTTAAACAAACAGATAATCTAAGAGACCAAATTCCTGTTGAAATTATAGCTTACCCCTGGTATGACGTTGCCACTTTCCATTATGTCCCTTATGGTCTTACTTCTTTCTGACAATGTTGACATTTCATGCCGGATGAGATTTTCTGTGGACAGATGACTGAATCCATATTTTTGTGCTAATTTCTTGCACTGGGTCCCTTTGCCAGATCCGGGTCCACCTTCAGGCACAAAGAAAAGTCTTTAAATATGATAGAGGCAGGCCAACCAACTCCAACATTAAGGGGTTGATCATGATAAGAAAGGGGGGAAAAATAGAACCCTCCTGGATTTACTAAGCATTTTAAATCCAGTGACCAATTATGCAAAATTGATAAATAAATGGCTTTTTATTGAATTATTATTGCAATATTTTTTTCTTTTCAGAAGATAAAAAGTGGAAAAATTTAAGGCCTGCAAATGACATCAAGTGTTGGGAAGTGCTAGGAATGATGTGGCATGGGGTTTTGGTGTGGAGGTTTAAAACGATGTAAAGGAGCCCTTACCCATGCAAAAAGTCATTTCCACTCACAGAAGGACTTATTTACATCTTGCAGTAGAGAAAGGAAAAATGATACTAAATCCAAAATTATTATTTCGCTTGTACAAAACATTGCACAAGTATAAACACAGGAGCTGCAATAGAAAGCTATCTATTCACCACCATAGTAGACAATAGTGACTTTGATGGACCAAGGGTCTGATTCAGTGTAAGACAGCTTCATATGACCATGCAACTCTATTTCATTCTTTAGTATATTGTACTACTTTGTTCCATTTATGGTTTGTGGGAACTCACCCACTGAATTCAACTAATGATTTCACTATGATGAACACATGAATTTAGTAGGCAGGAAGACAAAGTACCGAGTAATCACAGACTAGCTAAGGGATGAGGTACTTTCATAAACCTTTCTTTCATGCATGCTTGATAAAGTCCGCTTGCTAGCCACATGTAAAAATGGCCACCATGTGAGCAATCTTGTAAATTAGTGAGTTTTTTCAGGCTGTTGGTGTTTTTCAGATTAGTAATATAAGGTATGCATGTCCTGAACCCTAGGAACCCTTGCAAAAAAAAAATCTGCAAGACTTCTTCAATATCTTGTTTTGATATCAGTTTAACAGAATTCACCTTCACTAAGGTAACCATACTCTGACAGTGCCAATAACATCCTATTTAGGTAGGCAGTGGGAAGCAGATACACAGACTGTACATTCTTGCCGCTTCTTCCCAATCTCCAATTAAACAGGTCTTTCACACTGACCAGAATCAGTGGCAAGAGAAGAGTGAGTAGTGGCTGTAAGAGAGGATTCCTGGAATAGCTCAGTTCTCCTTCCTGAAGAAAGACATTCATCTAACAATTACTCTAAGAGCATTTTTGCATAGGCCAACTTTGCATGGTTCCAGCAAAAGAAAGTCTTTTGTATTTTTTTCTGGTGACAACATGCAAACTCCTAACCTAATGTTCACCTCCTGATCAATTATGGCCACAAAGACTCCATGTAGTGGTTATGTATGACTGCTGATGCTGCCCATTACTGTCCTGGAGAGATGAATTATAGCAGAAAACCAATAATTGTAAGTATTCAAATAAGTAATGAAGACCAGCAGGGAGAGGACAGCTGATTGCCACCATTACTTGCCTATATACAAAAACTGAATGTGAAAACTTCCCTTTTTTCTTGTAAAAATTGCAAAGCTAGATAATCAAGAATAAGATCTAATGGAAGGATATTTTTGTTCCTTCTGTCAGTTTTCTCACAGTAATAATAACCTGCACCTTAAAAAAGCACTCAAAATACCTTGCCACTAAAAGATACAATAAGTACACAAACTCAGCCAAACTGGAATTGATTTTTTTCCTGATTTCGCAAAACAAATGTATAATTTCTGTTATTGTATACATCCTTTTCAAGAAGAAACACGGGCAGAAGATAAAAAAGAATGTGAAACAAGTTCCTTATTCCAAATTCAGAGTTTGAATGTTTTATCCTATTAGCTCCTATTTATCCTACTAACCTTTTAATCCTGATGTTTTATTCTATTAATTCTTTGACAATAATGGATATAGTTGCAGCAATTTGGCTCAAATGCCCCTGAGAAGCAATGTGTGAGAACAATGTCTATTGTAATGTACTGAGAACCGAGACGGTTTGAAGGCAACATAGTTTATTCAGTAGCACATTACAAGAGAGGCAACATGCGGGCCGGGCCCCGCTTATATACAGTACCCGGAACAACCCCCCTCCTCCGACCAGGCGAATCCTGGTCGGCCAAACTTCCCGCCACAGATCTTGATGGGTGGGGCGAATGGCGAGCTCCATCCAGGGACTCAGGGGGTCGCCTTTAGTAGCGATCGCCATGCGGCCGGGTAACTTATGTCCAATATATAACACTCCTCCCCCCTAGCTCAGGAAACATAGTCCTGCAAGTATGTGGGGGCCGTGTGCTCCCGGGTAGACCGCCTCGGGATGACTGGTGGAGTCGGGGCAGTCGCTGGAGCTGCTGGGGCCATGGCCTCTGCTGCAGCCGGGGTGACTGTTTCCCCTCGTGGGAGCACCGCCAGTCCAGGGTTGTCTGCACCTTGCAATGCGTCTGGTGGCCCAGTTTTCTGGGAGTCGCCCTCGCTGCGGTTGGGCTCTATGATTGAGTGGAGCGGTCAGCGGTGTTGGGGTAGATCTCTGTGGGGGCACGGCTGTGAGCCCCTCTTCGCTCCGTATTGCGGCCGGTTCTTCCGGCAATGTGCAGCGACGTATTTGTTCAATATGCCTCCGCAATACATTGCCTCCCACAGTGGACACCTCGTAATGGCGGGACCCTATTACTCTCAGCACCCGGCCTTCTACCCATTCGGGGCCACACCCATAGTTCCTAGCGTATATGGGATCCCCTGGAAAAAATCCTCGGGCTGCTTCTCTGATCTCCGGGGAATTTCGGATGTCGGTGGCTCGGTCGGTGTGCAGCCTATCTAATCTCGTGATTAGCTTTCGTCCCATTAAAAGCTCGGCTGGGCTAACCCCCGTGACTGGGTTGAGAGTTATCCTATTATCGAATAGGAAGGCGGCTAGGCGGTGGTCCCGATCCCCCTGCACAATGCGGCCCAGTGCTTCCTTTGTGGTGCGCACCATCCGCTCGGCTTGGCCGTTGGTGGCCGGATGGAAGGGGGCAGACCTGATGTGTTGTATCAGGTATCTCTGCATGAACTCCCAGAATTCCTGGGAGGTGAAGGCTGTCCCGTTGTCCGAGACTATGGTGTCTGGAATGCCGTGTGTGCTCAGGGCCCTTCGAAGAGCACGGATGGCCGCCGCCGAGGTTGAAGCGACCGGGATGACATCTAGCCACTTGGTGTAGGCGTCCACCAAGATGAAGAATATTTGGCCCTGGAAGGGTCCTGCAAAGTCTATGTGCAGTCTCGACCACGGCTTCCTGTGTGTTTCCCAGCGTTGTGCGGGGGCGCTGGGCAGTTTGGGTTGGGACTCCTGGCACATTTTGCACCTCCGGACCCACCCCTCTATTTCCTCATCCATCCCCGGCCACCATATATAACTGCGGGCTAAGGCCTTCATTCGTACAATTCCTGGATGTGTTTCATGAAGGGCCCCCAGCACTTGTTTCCACAGCGAGGGGGGGCACCACCACCCTGCTCCCCCATAACAGACATCCCTTGTGTGCTGATAGTTCTTCCTTGCGTGTAGTGTATGCCCTGAACTCATCGCCCTGTTTTCCCTCTGGCCAGCCCCTCACCACCCAGTTGAGGACCCGCGCGAGTACTTTGTCCCGCCCCGTGGCTTTCGCTACCTCTGCTGCGTGTAGGGGTCTCTCTGGTAGCATTTCGATGAGTATCACATGGTGGGCTGGAGCCGGGTTGGGGTCTGTGGAGGGCAGCGGTAGGCGACTGAGAGCGTCTGCGTATCCTATCGCCTTGCCCAGCCGGTGGACCAGGGCATATGTGTAGGAATTGAGGAACTGGTTCCACCGCAAAACACGTTGGGAAAGGATCTGGGGTGTTTGGCGGTCTGGGGCGAGGAGGCCTAGGAGCGGTTTGTGGTCCGTGGCTATGGTGAAATGTCTCCCATACAGGTAATCGTTAAACTTATGCACCCCTGCCACGATTGCTAGGGCCTCCTTGTCTATTTGGGCATAATTCCGCTCAGCCGGGGTCAGGGTCCTCGAGTAGTAGGCTACCGGAACCTCTCTCCCGTGCAGGACACAAGGCCACGCCCACCCCGTACGGTGACGCATCACATGCCAAGATCACCGGTAGGCTCTCATCAAAATGGTGGAGCACATTGTTGGATACCAGCAGCCCTTTGACTGCTTGGAACGCTGCATCCTGTTTCTTTCCCCAGACCCACGGGGCATTTTTGTCTAGGAATCTGTGGAGGGGTTCAGCTAGGGCGGCTTTGTGGGGTAAGAACGAATGCTAGAAATTTAATAACCTCAAGAAACTTTGTAGCTCCGCCTTGGTCTTGGGGGTGGGGGCTTCCACTATGACCCAGGTTTTGTCCAGCGTCGGGTAGATTCCCGCAGCATCCACTGCAAACCCCCAAAACTCCACCCTCAGTACCCCCAGGGAACACTTTTCCCGCTTGACTTTCAGACCGGCCTCTTGGAAACGGCGGAGGACTTCTTGCAGCCGGTTGCTAAATTCCTGTGTCTGGTGCGGCGATCAAAATGTCGTCGAAAAACGGTTGCACCCCGGGAATCCCTTTGAGGAGAGAATCCATGAGGCTCTGAAACACCCCCGGGGCCACGCTCACCCCAAACTGCAACCGCCGCACCTTAAACGCCCCCCTGTGGGTTACTATGGTTTGCGCTTCTGCCGTGGCAGCGTCCACCGGCAGCTGCTGGTACGCCTGGGCCAAGTCAAGTTTCCCAAAGATTTTGGACCCCGCTAGCGCTGCCAGAACGTGGCTGATTACTGGAACGGGGTAGGGGTTGTCCTGTAGTGCCTTGTTAATGGTGCACTTGTAATCGGCACATATGCGCACCTCCCTGTTCGGCTTCACCGGGGTTACTATTGGGGTCTCCCACATGGTGTAGGCCACGGGCTCCAACACTCCCTGGGCTGTGAGGCGGTCCAGCTCTGCTTCGATTTTCGGTTTCAGAGCGAATGGAACTCGCCTGGCCTTCAGCCTTACGGGTCGCACGTGGGGATCTAGGGGTAAGGAAATGGGAGGGCCCTTGTAGCATCTCAGGGCCCCGTCAAACACCTCCGGGAACTCCCGGCACACATTTTCAAATCCCCTCGTCCCCAGCTGTTGCACCCCCACGATCTTTATTCCCAGCGGCCGAAACCAGGCCAGGCCCAACAAGGTGGTCAGCTGACTCCTTTTAATCACCAAGATGTTGAGTTTATCCCTAAACCCATTGTACTCCACCCCCACCATTGCCCACCCCAGGATTTCCACAGGATTTTTTTGAAAGTCCCGAAGCACGAAGCTTGCCGGTCACAGTCTAGGCAGGCCATGTGGGTACAGCTTCCTTAAGGATTCCTCTGAAATTATGGAGTTGGAGGAACCCGAGTCCAGTTCCATCAGGCAGGGGTTGCCCTCGATCCTGACCGAAACCTTGACCTTTTGGGGGGTCTCGTTGGGCAAGTTCATTACCTGCACGGAGGTTGAGGCAATCGAGTGATCCTCGGTCGATTCCTGGTGGGTGGTCTGACGGCGGCGGGTGCTTATGGCCCTGCAGGCCCTCGCGATGTGGCTCATCTTGCTGCAGCCTCTGCAGACCACGTTGCGGAAGGAACAGTCCCGTTGCTCGTGTTGGTCTCCACAGCTGGCGCACTTGGTGGCGGCTGGTCTGTCGGTCGCTCGGGGTCGCTGGGGTGCTCGTGGGCCCGTCCCTGTCTGGCAGCGTAGCTGGAGTGCCTCTTCCTCGTCTGGTTGGCTGGGGCCCATCTCTTCCTGATGGACGGCCTCTGCCCTCATTTTGGGGAAGGTCTTCGTGGTCCGCTCGAACGCAACGGCCTCGTTGAAGGCGCTCTGGAGGGTGAGCTCTTCCCTCGCAAAGAACTTCTGTTGCAGTCTTTCGTCCCTCAGGCCCCAGGCAAAACGGTCCCTCAAGGTCTCTTCCAGCTTTTCGTAGCTGCAGTTGCCCACGATTTGGCGGAGGGCGGCCAGGTAGTCCGCTGCCGATTTTCCCGCCTCTTGATCCCTCTTGTGGAAGAGGAACCTGCGGGCGATGAGTGAGGGTTGGGGCAAGAAGTGCCTGGTGAGGAGTCTGATAATCTCCTCGTACATCTTCTCTGTAATCCTCGCGGGGGCCGAGAGACCCTTGGCGATCTCGAATGTGGCCTCTCCGCAGACGCTCAGGAGGACGTCCCTCTTCAGGCTGTCCTCCATTATCCTGTTCGCTCGCAGGTAGCACGCGACCCGCTCAGTGTAGGTCTCCCACCTCTCTGGGGTAGCGGGGTTGAATTCTTCGAGCCGGCCCATGGTTCCGTTCTGGTTAGCCATGGTGGCTGCGGCGGCGGGCGCGTCAGTCTACAACCGCTTGCCTTCGACGTCTCCGGCCGGATCTGCTAAGCCCCTCTGGAATGGGCTAGCTAGGCTCCCACCTTCGTCGCCACTGTAATGTACTGAGAACCGAGATGGTTTGAAGGCAACATAGTTTATTCAGTAGCACATTACAAGAGAGGGAACACGTGGGCCGGGCCCCGCTTATATACAGTACCTGGAACAACCCCCCTCCTCCGACCAGGCCAATCCTGGTCGGTCAAACTTCCCGCCACAGATCTTGATGGGCGGGGCGAATGGCGAGCTCCATCCGGGGACCCAGGGGGTCGCCTTTAGTAGTGATCGCCATGCGGCTGGGTAACTTATGTTCAATACATAACACCTATAAAAGGGACTGATGCATTTCTGACATTTGCCATCATGGCCTAATTCACTTTGATGTGACAATTAGGGATAGGTAGACATTCAGCTTTTGCCAGTCTATAGCATCTTTTTTTCCTGTCTCATCTCTTTAGATTAGAGAATGAGTGCTCCAAGATGTTTTATAAAGAATTTCACTGCTAGGGTTGCCAATCCCCAGTTGGCGGCAGGGGATCCCCTGATTTGGAGGCCCTCCCCCTGTTTCAGAATCATCAGAAAGGTATAATGGAGAATTGATCCATGGGTATCTGGGGCTCTGAGGGGCTCTTTTTTGAGGTGGAGGCACCACATTTTCAGCATAGCATCCTGTGCCACTCCTTAAAACACCCTCCAAGTTTCAAAAAGATTGGACCAGGGAGTCCAATTCTATCAACCCCAAAAGAAGATGTCTTTATGCTTCATTATTTCCAGTGGAGGGAAGGCATTTAAAAAGTGTGCGGACCCTTTAAATGTGATGGCCAGGACTCCCTTTGGGGTTCAATTATGCTTGACAGAACCTTGCTCCTGACCCAACCCAAAGTCTCCAGCCCAATGGTGATGTCAGGGGGTTTGGCTTGATATGCAAATGAGTTCCTGCTGGACTTTTTCTACCAAAAAAGCCCTGGGCACTATAATTGTTGCTAGCTTGCTGTCACAAAGTCAAATTGGTAATGTTTATTTCTACAGCAGAACCTAAGAAATCTGTGATGTAGTAACAAGGGGACATGAGAATAAATTTTCATGAGGTCTATGAGTAGCAAAATTTCCTCAGGCTGTGCTGATTCCCACCTCTGGTGCCAAAAGATGTCACCAGAGTTGAGGATCAGCACAGCAGCTGCAAGGGAGGTACATAAACCACTATCTGGGGCACAAAGTTCAAAGTTGTACTTGGACCTATCTGGGGCACCACGGAGTCATCTATCAGAGCTCCCACCCCATCCCTTCAGACTCCAGCCTGAAAGAAGGGAAGTCTTTTTTCAATGCCACATGCAGGACTGTTGTGCTCAACCCCAACTTTGGTGACATCTTTTGACACCAAAGCTGAGAATCAGCATAGCAGCCGCCATGGGAACTTGTGAATTCATCCATATTCTGTTCTTGTAGGTGATTCTGAGAAATTCATGGTCAGTATTTTCCTCCTAGAGATTTATCACAACATTTATAGAAGCCACTCTTTTTGTTTCAGGGCCCTCCTGCTTAGGGGATGATTTGCTTCAGTTCCTCTCCAGATAAGTGTGCAGCTTCCTCAGAAGTAATCTTTTCTCACTGTGACTTACAAAGTGGGGAAAATATTTATTCTGCCACTGTGGTAAAATGTCAAATGGGAAATGAAATAGAGCAAAGGAGGGAAAGAATGAGAAAAGAAAGAAGAGCTGAAAGTTGAAAGAAAAGGCAAGAACAAACTACAGCCAGAAAGGAAGGGAGAATCAGAGCAATTAATTCCGTTCACTTGTTGATGAGGTAGACTCAAATTTTGAGTCCAGTGGCACCTTTAAGACCAACAAAGGTTTATTCAAGGTATGAGCTTTTGTGTGCACACACACTTCTCAGATACCTTGAATAAACCTTTGTTGGTTTAAAGGTGCCACTGGACTCAAAATTTGTTCTACTGCATCTCAACAGATTGTCATGAAAAAGGAATTGCAAACAAATCCCCTATCCTCAAATGTGTATTCTGTTTTATTTGATGCCAAGTGCTTTGGGTTAGATACAGATCCTGTTTCCTTCACAGAAGCCAGCCTGCACATCAACACAGACCACTGAATAAAGAAGTCTGTGGTCGGTGAATTGTTGTGTTGCCCTCCAGAACAGTGAACTGGGCTGCAGGTCAGCTCTTCAGAAATCAACTTGTTTGCAATAAGCTTTACACAATGATGCTTCCAACTGTTTCCCAAAGATGAGTAATAAATAAAATACATCTGTTTTGGAGATTTAATTCTGCCAAGAGACTTGCAAATGCTATATTCCTTTCTCTGCCAACGTGTGAATAATGCCAATCAACAAACAAAGTGGGGGAGAAAAACTCCCATGCTTATATTTGTCTGAACTTGAAATATGTACATAATACTATGCTGTAGCAGCACATGTATTGCCAATGCATGAAGGGGTGAGATCCAGAATATGCCCTTTGACAGTACTTTGCTAAGCAGTGGAGAATAGATGAATATTCGTATTATTTACATATTTAAGTATTATTCTATCTAATCTTAAAGGCTCTGGTTAGGCAGAAATAGATTAAAATCAGACCAACAGGAAATTAAAACATACATCTAAAACCAGCAAAATATGCCCATATTTAGATTTTCCCACCCACCACTTTTCTAGCTTCCTTCTCATCTGCCAAAAGGCAGTTCATACAAAAAAGACAGTGGAGGCTGGCCAGTTAGGACAAAAGGAGCAGTGCCCCACTGATTTGGGCTGCCTCCAGCCCCCTCTCAAGTTGTGGCAGGATGTCAGATAACAGAGGCATTATCATCTTTATTTTATTCTGCACTGCAAGTATGCCTACAGAGATGCTCTGTCTTTGATGCCCCTCCCCCTTTAAACTAGGTTACTAGCCTCCAGGAAGAGCCTGGAGTTCTCCCAGAATTAAAACTGATCTCTAGACTACAGAGATCATCAACTGGGGAAAATAGCTAGTTTGGAGAGAGGTCTCCATGGCATCACATCCCTGCTGAACTCCATTCCCTCCCTAAATGCTGCCCTCCAATGACAATATCTCCAAATCTTCAGGCATTTTTCAAGCCAGAATTAATAACTATTGTTTTAAAAACCAAGCCCATGTGAACCCAATGCAAACATAGTATTTTGTTTGCAAACATAGTTCATTAACCAGGATTGTCAGCCTTTATTCTTAACCAGGTAGGAGAGAGGGAAGCAAAGACTGACTAATCACAGACTCTCTCAAATGAAAAAAGGCTATGAATAGCAAAAACCCAATGAATTAGGGCACTGTCTCTTTAAGGTCTATACCCGCCCCCCCATTGAATCCAGTTTGCTGATTAAAAAAAAGAAGAAGCTCATTTCATGCAGGACATTTAGCTCTACCTCTTCAAACTCAGCAAGAGACCGCCATTTTTCCTTGGGAACAGGGGAAAGCCTGGAGAAGCAGATTCACACAGGTATGTGCCTCACAATTAAATCTTGTTGCTGCAAAGTAATTCCTACCAAATATAGAAGGATATTTAAAATTAAATGTGCTTGCAATCTCTTTGTTACCAAAACTTGGAGGGGGGAGGAAATTACTTCCTGAAAGGAAAATTTTTGGGACTCCTGAATGTTACTTATTCTAAAACCAATAACCCTTAATTTAGTTTAGGCTGTATGTGGTGAGGGAATGCCTTTGACTGTGGCCAAAGGCTTCTTTTTTTGAGCTACTTCACAACATGGAGAAACAGGGTTGCCAATCCCCTGCTGGGAGCAGGAGATCACAGAGTTTGGAGGCCCTTCCCTCACTTCAGGGTTATCAGAAAATGGGGAGGGGGAGGGAAATGTTGCTGGGCACTCCATTATTTCCTATGGAGACCAGTCTCTATAGAGAATAACGAAGAAGTGATCCCTGGGTGTTTAGGGGCTTGGGGGCAGGCTATTTGTTTTATTAGAGGTACCAAATTTCAAACATGGTGCCTCTCTTCAAAAAAACCACTCAAGTTTCAAAAAGACTGAACTAAGGAATCTTTGAGCCTATCCTCCATTGTTTCCAATGGAGAGAAGGCATTTAAAAGGAGCACGGTTCCTTTAAATGTGATGGCCAGAGTTTCCTTGCAACTTTGTTCATGCTACAGTGTTTCTATGGGCAGCTGAAGCTGTTGCTTTGTGGAGTTGTGTCCTTGCAAATAAAAGGTTGATGCTTTGAGCTAGCTTGTGTCAAGCCCCGTTACTATACCCATCTGCATCTACTGGTTGGCATGGCAGCTCAAGGCCCTAGCCACTCTCCATTATTTACGACCTAGAGGGCACATAGGCATCACCATCTGGCAGCAGAATGTTTATGATACTGAGAGGACCTGTTGTGTCTCAAGAATGTGAGATAGTACTCCGCAATTCACAAGCTCGCTTATCTCTTCACAGTATAGTGTGAGAAAGCTTTTGTAGTGGAAAGATAGTTTGTTGAATTCAAATGAAGCGCCTTTAGTAACATTTTATGATACCCTATATAGTAAGCATGTAACCTTTTGTATCTCAGTATTTCCACTAACATAGTTAGTGGAGTACCTTTGCATTCCTGAATAAACACATTTATTTGAATGAAACAAGGGACTTTATTATTGGGAATCTCGGGGCTTGACAGCTTGTCTCTGCTCAATGGACTTGAGAACTGGTGCCTAGTGAGTACTTTAACCTGGGAACCCGCAGCCAAAGGGAGATATTACACTGGAAAGCCACAGACAATCTGAGCAGACCGGGGGAGGGGGGACAGGAGAAGCTCACAGTGTCATTTCATTGTTTTCCCAGGGTCAGAGCATTTTATTTTTTTCATTTCTGCTGTGATCCTTGTGCTTTTTCTTGATATTTTATTTTAAAAATTGCATTGCCACTATTCCCCCACCTTTCAATTTTAAACCAAATATTGCAAGAGTTTTAAGCATATTTGTATTTTAAGTTAAAACATATCTTTGTGTTGAGTTCTTTTAATCGTGTTTGTCCAGTTTGGCCCTGGAACTCCCATGATCACTCTGAAGCTGGTGACCAAGTTTGAGGTTCCTAATTTTATTTTCTGATGAGTTATGCCTGCCATAAATGGACAGACAGATGGGCATGTGGATACTTTTATGCAACTTTGTTAATCTGATTATTCAATTTTTTGTATGGATATTATATCTTACATTTGTTTGATGCAGCTATTTCAGCACCTTTCCAAGGAAATGGAGCACAAATATCTATCCTGTAGTTGCATAGCACTTTCTAGAAAATGAACCTGTTGTGTAGTATGACCCAGACTTGGATTGAGTGAGATATCAGTTATTGAAGTCACGGCAGAATCTCTGAAGAGTGAAATGTCATTGATGTGTTACATGTAGGGGAGATTTTTGAGGCATCTGACCTAAAGAACTACTGCTTTAAGTCAACAGTTAATACTTTGGTGTACAGTGGGACATGGGCATACCCTCTGCAATGCCTTTTACTGGAAGGTACAACAAATTAGCAAAACTTGATGGAGAAGAGTGCTAGGGAACTATCCTCCTGAAGCTATATTCTGAACAATCAAATCTCCTTCTCTGAGATAAATGTTAAGACTGAATCCCAGTTCTGTGTTTTAAACCAGAGCTGCCAAGCTCCAGGTGGCACCTAGAGATTTCCCACTATTACAGTTGATCTACAGATTACCAAGATCAGTTTCCCTGGAGAAAATGGCTGTTCTCCGGTGGTCCATGGTAGTGGGACGGTCCTAAACTGCTGGGAGTAGGCTCCTCCTCCGGAACAGGGTCGTTGATCGCTTGATCCGGCCTGGGGGAGGGGCCGCTCCCTTAGGAACTCCTCAGTCCAAATGGCCCTGTTGAGAGAACAGGACGTGTTCGCTGTGCTTGGAGAGCACATTGATCAAAGTGACGGAGTTTTTTCTCTTTGAAGTCTCTGCTTTCTAATTTTCAGCCGCATCGGCGGCAGGCAGAGCGTTCTTAGCTGTCAGCGTTAAGGTTTCCTTAACAAAGTCGGCTCAAACTGCGGTTGCCGCGGAGAGAGAGGAAGCGAGGTCGCCCCTTTCCTATGCCTGTTGAGGCGGGGGCGGGGTGAGCGGCAGCCTAAAGGTCTGGTCCCACGCAGCGCCGGCTGGCGTATTGCAGACGACCAGGGCCCGCTCTCGTTCAGCAGAAGACTTTGGGCGCCCTCCAGTGCTGGTAAGCTGTGAGAGAGACAGCGGGAAGCTTTTTTGTGAGGCGTATTCTGCCTTCTTTCTTGGGACGGGCTCTGCTGTGAGAAGGACGGCCCACCCGGGGATTTACAGCTGGCCTTTCCCGCCTTCCTGAACGGAGCGAGAAGGCCGTTGTTTTATCAGGCCTCTCCCTTTCAAGCGCGTGTCGCGTGGCCTGGGAGGGGGGGGGGAGCGGGGTTGTTTTTTCCCGTGCAGTAGAGGCCGCCATTTCAGGCAGTTAGCCTGGTAATGGCAGTTCCCCCCTTTTTCCTTTTGTTCACTTTCGTTTCAGCTTCCTGTGGAGCTGAGATGGCTGATGAAAGGGAACAGGAGACAGGCTCAAACAGCGATTTCTCCATCCCAAAGTATTCTGGATCCACTGAAAAGGATCGTGAGGACTCTGACCCGGATTTATCTGGAGAAAATGCCAAACTAAATTTACTGGCTTGGTTGAAAAAGGAACTTAGCAAGGAATTTGCCCCTTCCCAAGGCACTGCTATGCTTGCTCCCTCTCAGAAGAGGAAGAGGCAAGCAGGTTTAGACATTGTCACAGCTCCTACGGTCTCTAAGAAAGCAAGATTGAGTAGGGGTTTGGACTCCCCAAGCGATAGCTCACAGGAGGAAGAGGATTCTACCTTCTCGGGGGACTTATCTGCAAAAGAGGAGGGAGAACTCTCTGAGGAGGAGGATGATACTCCCTCGGTGCAGTCTAGGGTTTTCCCTGTGGAGTACTATTCTAAACTCCTTCCTAAGGTTCTTAGGGAACTGGATTTTGCGACCACTCCTAAAGAGAAAGCAGAGTTAGACCCGGACTTGCCTTCAGGTTCGGGGAAAATGATGCCCAAAGTGGGGGTTGCTCAGACTGGCGTGCCCTTGCTCGCCCCCTTTTTTAGTTTGATTAAGGCGGAGTGGGAGCATCCGGCTAAGCCGAAATCCAATCCACATTTGTTTTCTAAACTGTATGGTTTGAGCCCAGAGGCTACGAAGCGTCTGAAATTGCCCCTAGTGGACGATCCTGTGAATAGTTTATTATCCACATCGGTTTTGCCTATGGATGCGGATGGGCTACCCAAGGATGCTTGTGATAGGCGAATGGAACAGGCACTGCGAAAAAACTTTGAAGCTTCTGCCTGGTCCATCCGGGCTTCTTCGGCGGGCTCGCTGTTTGCATGCGCAGTGTATACATGGGCTTCTAATCTGGCATCCGCGGATAGTGATGCGCCAAAAGAGTTCAAGGATGAACTCAAGAAAATAGCCCTGGGCACAGCATTTATCGCAGATGCGACTCTGGACGCTATACAGTTGTCCGCTAGGGCAGTGGCCTGCAGTGTAGCAGCGCGCAGGAACGTCTGGCTTCGAACCTGGGATGCTGATGCAGCTGCGCAGGCTAGACTGGCAGCTGTTCCGTTTAAGGGCGTTAGTCTCTTTGGGGACGAATTGGAACGCTTCTTGATTGAGGGGAAGGACAAGAAGAAGGTCTTGCCTTCTAAAAGGAAGGATTTTAAGTCTAAGAAACCCTTCCAGCCCTTTCCGGACTCTAAGAAATTCTCCCGGCCTGCGCCCTTTAAGCCCTTCCGAGGGAAGTGGCAGTCTTGCAGTAGGGATACCAAACCCTTCTCTAGCCGTAGTGACAAGGGAAATAAGAGTGACTCCAAAAAGGGAGGGTCACAATGACTATGCCACAAGGCCGGAACTGCTTCCTATCGGAGGGCGTCTACAGTTTTTTGCGGCTCAATGGAAGGCATCGGCTGCAGATCAATGGCTGATCGACACGGTGTCCAAGGGCTACGCATTGGAACTAGACGTTTTCCCACCTCGGAGGTTTCGTCCAGTCCTGAGGAAGCAGGATCCAATCAGGCACCAGGGGATGCTGGGCGCTATCCAGCATCTACTGGACATCAGGGCTATAGAAACGGTACCCTTGGCTCAGAGGGGTCTAGGGGTGTACTCCATCTTGTTCCTGGTTTCGAAGCAGAATGGCGATACCCGAGCTATTCTGGACTTAAAATGGGTCAACCGATTTGTCAAAACCAAAAAGTTCCGGATGGAGACGTTGCGTTCCATTCTTCTGGCAGTGCAGGAGCGAGAGTTTCTAACGTCCATCGAACTGTCTGAGGCCTATTTACACGTGCCTATTCGACCAAGTCACAGGCGGTTTCTCAGGTTCGCTTACGATGGAAGGCACTTCCAGTACCGGGCTTTGCCATTCGGACTCAAGTCTTCCCCGCGAATGTTCACGAAGATTCTGGTGGCGTTGGTTGCTCAGTTACGGATGGGGGGGCGTGGCTCTTCATCCGTACCTGGACGATTTGTTGGTCAGGGCCTCTTCGTACCAGCAGAGCCTGGAGGACACCGAGCGGACTATTCAGGTTCTGCAGGACCACGGGTTTGTGGTCAACAGGGCAAAGAGCAATCTTACTCCCACGCAAGAGATAGTGCATCTGGGTGTCCTGATCGATACTCGGAGGCACAGAGTGTTCTTGTCGGAAGGACGACAGGTGAAACTCAGATCCTTGTTGGAGGAGGTGTTGGCACTGACTTAGGTTCCTGTGATGACTCTGGCAAAATTGCTAGGGGTTCTGGTATCTTGCCAGGATGTGCTGTCTTGGGCGCGTTTCCATTTGCGGCCCCTGCAACGCTTTCTGCTTCCTTATCAGAACGTGATAGCTCGCAAGTTGCACAGGATGGTGATTCTCCCACCGGAGCTGAGGCGACGACTCCAGTGGTGGCTGGAACCTTTCCGCTTTCAACAAGGGGTCACTATGAAGGAACCGCAGAGGATAGTGGTGACGACAGATTCCAGTCTCTCTGGCTGGGGAGCGCACTCTCAAGGGGTGATGTGTCAAGGTCAGTGGTCTCTGCTGGAGTCTCGACAGAGCATCAACCTGTTGGAGCTGCGGGCGATTCGTCTGGGGTTGTTACGCTTTCAGACTACACTTCAGGGGTGTCACGTGTTGGTGAAGACAGACAACATGACAGCGAAAGCCTATGTCAACCGACAAGGCGGGACCAGAATCAGGAAACTGTGCAGCGAGGCCAACAGCCTGCTGAGTTGGGCAGAGAAGTATCTCTTGTCCATAAAGGCGGTGCATGTAGCCGGGAAAGACAACGGGCTGGCGGACTGGCTCAGCCGTCAACGGCTGGATCAGATGGAATGGTCTCTGGACACGAGAGTCTTCCAGGCTCTTCAACGCAGATACGGCAGAGTGGCTGTGGACTTGTTTGCAACCGCGGACAATCGTCAAGTGCAGCGGTTCTTTGCAAAACAGAGACACGATCAGGTGGAGGGCGTAGACGCTCTCAACTGTGACTGGCCAGACGGCCTGCTGCACGCCTTTCCACCACTGCAACTGATTCCTCGTTTGGTGAACAAGGTTCTTCAACAATCCGCGGAGCTGGTGCTGATTGCCCCCTTCTGGCCGAGACGGGGGTGGTTCCAGGATCTCTTGCGACTATCGACGGAGAAGCCTTGGCGTCTTCCAGTATCCGAGACGCTACTGACACAAGGGACAGTACTCCACCCTCAACTGGACATGTTGCAGTTAACTGCGTGGAGGTTGAGCGGTCGCAGTTACTTAAGTTGGGGTTTGACTCAACAGTGATTGACACTATGCTGGCATCTAGGAAGGGTTCTACCACTCGGGTGTATAATAACACTTGGCGGGTGTTCTCCAGTTGGTGTGCAGAAAGGGGCTGGGATCCTTTGAAGTTACCTGTTCGGAAGCTGTTGCTGTTCCTGCAGGAGGGCTTGGATAAGGGGCTGGCCACTAATACCCTTCGTAGACAGGTGGCGGCTATTTCGGCGGTGCGTGGAACTCGAAAAGGGGGTTCCTTGACACTGCATCCATATGTTAAACGTTTTTTGAGGGGGGTGTCTTTGTTAAATCCCCCTACAGCACATAGGTTCCCTACTTGGAAGTTAAATGTGGTGTTGAAGGCATTGTGTCATGCGCCTTTTGAGCCCATGGCCACCTGTAGTTTGAGAGACCTTACCCTTAAAACATTGTTTTTGGTGGGGATAACTTCGGCCCGCAGAGTATCTGAGTTGCAGGCCTTGTCCGTAGATAAGGACCTTTGTACCTTCCATAACGACAGGGTGGTGTTAAGACCTGATCCGACATTTGTTCCTAAGGTAAATTCAGTGTTTCACCGCTCACAGGAAGTGGTTTTGCCTTCATTCTGTCCTAATCCCAAACACGAGAGGGAGGAGGAGTGGCACCGGTTAGATGTGAGGCGGGCCTTGAGTTTTTATATAGATAGAACCAAGGACTTTAGGAGATCGGAGTCTTTGTTTGTTTCCTTTAATTCCCCCTCGCGGGGAAAACCAGTTTCTGCTTCTACTCTGAGCAGGTGGTTGGGGCAGTGTATTTCGTCTGCATATACAGCGTCAGGGCTGGAGCCTCCAGAAGGCGTCACGGCGCATTCCCTACAGGGAGCGGCTACGTCTGCAGTATACAAGTCCTTCTCCTCTCTAGAAGGCATCTGTAGGGCAGCCACCTGGAGTTCTGTCCATTCCTTCACCAGGCATTATAGGGTGGATAGGTGGGCAGCGGCTGAAGCGGCCTTTGGTCGCAGGGTATTACAACAGGTCATACACTGAAGGTAGAGGTCCCCGCCCAGGGTACATATTGCTTTTGTATGTCCCAGCAGTTTAGGACCATCCCACTACCATGGACCACCGGAGAACGGAAGATTGGAAGCTCTTACCATGAAGCTTCCTTCTCGGTGGTCCTGGAGTGGGACGGTCCATCCCACCCAGTGTATTATCTCCGTCAAGCGGAGGTTGGTTCTGACTGTTTACCGTTACTTCTGCTGTTTGCAGTTATTAAAATGGAGTTGCATCAGTATGGTCTCCGTGTGGTTTGTTACCATGATGCAGAATTTTGTTTTATAGATCCAGGTCGATGGGGGAGCATGGCTGTTCTATGGACTGAGGAGTTCCTAAGGGAGCGGCCCCTCCCCCAGGCCGGATCAAGCGATCAACGACCCTGTTCCAGAGGAGGAGCCTACTCCCAGCAGTTTAGGACCGTCCCACTCCAGGACCACCGAGAAGGAAGCTTCACGGTAAGAGCTTCCAATCTTCCGTTTTAGAGGGTGGACTCTATGGTGGTATGCCCTGCTGAGGTCCCTCCCCTCCCCAAACCCTGCCTTCCACAGGCTCCATTCCCCAAACCTCCTGATTTCCCAGCCCAGAGCTGGCAACTCTAGTTTTAAACCCATTGCAAGTCCTCTAAAAATATGCATACAATCATTAAAGCAAACTTGAATTTGGTCTCAGGGAAATCTTTCCACATTGCAGATTAGGATCATTTTCCTGTATCTCCATTGCCTAGATTCTATTCTATTTATTCATTATCCATCTGGGCTAGAAATACGAATCTCATTTTACAAGAGAAAGTAGAAATCTCAATAAATATTTCTTTCTATGGTATGGGGTTCAGGACTGCTTTGTTTATAATGCAGTCTTGGACTTTAGCCATCAGAAGGCAGTGATGTGGGGTGGGAAACAGGGTGTGGAGTATCCCAAAGGATTTTTTTTTCAGTTCTGTTTTTCTGTGGAAATTTTCCTCCCCATGTATGTAAGTAGTTATCAGGGCTATTGTCCTACAAATCAGTTATGTTAGATGGACTAACAGTGCAATCCTACAAACTTTTTTCTGGGAGTAAGTCCTATTAAGCAGACTTTAGTAGAATTCTGAGTACACCTGCTTATAATTGTACTGTAAATCTGGACTATCAAGCATGGACAAACCCCAGTACTTGTACATGGTATATTTGCCATTTTTTGCTAATATTATTTAAATATTTAAGTTTAAATTTGAACATGAAAATATTCCTGGAAATGCTGTCAAAAGGCAAGCAAGAGGCTGAAGTCAGCAGATAGTTCCTTTCTGGAGTATCAACAGGTCTTCATGCAGTATGTAGATGTGCCATTGCATTGTATAACTCAGTTGTAAAAAAATTTAAAACACACAAACAAATTTCTGGCATCTCTTTATGAAGCTGCCAGGGGACTGTAATGATTCCAGCTTGCTTCAGTTTTTCTGTGAAATCTAAATATATAAATAGCAACTAAAGCTATAAAGTTATGCTCCCACCAGGTAATTGCATCATTTGGAAGCCTGCTATGATGAGTTTTCAAGACCATTGAAAAGAAAAAAACTGCTCATGTTCAGTTTACTAAGAATAAAAATGAGTTCATGTCTAATGTGTCAATGATGATGTATTTGTATATATCAGTTTCTATTTTTGCCTTCCATTTAAAACATAGGATACCGAATTCAGGCAAGATGAAGACAATAATGAAGCTAGACCTTCTGTACACTTGCTTGCAACCTTTTATGTTTTAATCGCAGAGGAGTGTTTGGATTTTCCTCCTGTATTAAACTGATGGCAGTTATCAGCATCTTTCAATAATGAAAACTAGTAAACTGAAACTGACTTTGTTGTGTGCCTCTTAGTTTCAATATCAGGAACACATCCGGAATGCAGCTGTGCAGGTCCTTAAGGGGACCCTCGGGACAACACATATTTAACCTGTTCTGCATGAGCTGCATGAGCTGCATTTTTTGCTAATATTATTTAATATTTAAGTTTAAATTTAAATATTTAAGTTTAAATTTGAACATGAAAATATTCCAGAAAACTGAGCTGTCTTCCAGTGACACTACATCAGGTTCAAGGTCTTGGTTTTGACCTTCAAAGCCCTTAGTGGTCAGGGAGCCATATACCTTCAGGACTGCCTCTCTCTGTATGCCCCCAGAAGAGTATTACATCCCAGGAACAAGAACTTCCTGGCAGGTCCCTAGCCTGAGAGAGATTCAGCTGTCCTTTTCAGCCCTGGCCCCCAGCTGGTGGAGCTCTCTGACAGAAAACATCTATGCCCTGTGGAAGTTATTACCTTTCCACAGGGCATGTAATGCAAAGATGTTCCATCAGGCATTTGGTTGAGGGCAACAATAGGAAGAGATTGATGTAAGCTGTTTTGATTCCCCATTAAGTAGAAATGAGATAAATACACAATGAAGATGGGCGGCAGATAAGGAAGCACAAAAAGGATGCAGGAGGAGAGAATGAGGAAATAGCGTTGGGAGAAGGAATATAGGGGAAAGTGAGGTGCCCGCTGTAAGTGTTTACAGGTTGCCCAACTCACAGCAGGGTGTAGTCCATCAGCCAACATCACACAACTAGGCTATAGTTTTCTGAGGCAGAAGATGCCAGGGGGAGGGAAGGAAGAAGTCAGGGGGAGCAATAAGTTGGCTGGTGTGTGGGAAGGCACTAACACACTAAATAATGCACTTTCAATCCACTTTTAATGCACTTTGCAGTTTGATTTTACTGTGTGGAATGGCAAAACCCCCTGCTGAAGTGGATTGAAACCGCATTATTATTATGTGTGAAAGTGCCAAAAGAAGCAGGAAAAGGAGAGAGGGTATGGGGGCTGCCAGGGAACAGGGTATATTGGGAGGGGAGGTGAAGATGAGATGCCCCTGCAAGTCCTTTCCTTGCAGGTTCTTTGTTTGTAATATTGAAAGTTAGGTATGTACATGCTTCAGTATGCAATTTAAGATGCTAATTAACACTCTTAAAACATGCTGCTACATGCAGTTAAATATGTCCAAGAGTGGGTTCTACTCAAAAAATATTATCCAACTAAATCACTTTCCCCCACCCTTCCAGGATCTCAGATGGTACTTCTGTATTGAGACTATGTTTCTATACTTTTTAAAGCGTAATGAATCTAAAGCCACAAGTGATTTTCTACTCTATAGCAAATGCTTTCCCTTCTTGAATATATAAAGCAGTGGAGTTCTATGCAGCATCCTTTGCCATGTTCTGAGGTTTCTACGGTTGGCCTTTAATGGACTACTTAAGCAGGACATCTGACAGTGAGTCACTATTGACTGCTTGATTCATCTCTTGATCACTGAAGGAAGGGAAAGAACATCTTCTGAACAAATCCATCTTCAGACAACCTGTTCTCTCTGAGAAACAGCTAGGCTTGACAGAAAGCCCATTTCAGGTGCTTTTAAAGAGATGTTTGGAGTTCCTCTACTTAAATAACCCATTTAATTCAGCTGCAAACGAATTAAATTAATTTCTCCTCAGAAACATTTTAAACTTTAAAACTGAGATTCTTTTGAATACCCAGACAAAGCTTTCAGAAATTTTGTTTCATGACTGATGCGAGTTATTAGTATTCTAAAAAAATCATAGATGTACTGTTCTTTTCTGATGTTGTGCAATTTTTCTTTTTTAATGTAATTTTTGTTACATGGTTTTTTTCTCTCTCAGTATCTTTTAAATTCAGTTCACCAGCTCCCTGTTATAAAGTCGATGTATTGTGTGTGATGCACTGGCATCAAACAGGAGAAGGCATAGGGCTGGAATGGGACTCAATAGAAGAAACCGAGCCCTGACACAGTCTTGAAACCTCTGTTTTGTTTTTAAATTGCCACCCATTTTAAAAACTAGTGAGTTAGATTGATTTCCTTGTGTGCTTTCCTTATGCTGACAATGAATACTAGCAGCAAAGAGTAGCATGCAAGCACCAGGCTTTGCTCATTGGAACCAGGTAATAGCCTGAAGCCTAAAAGAGGAATGGAGAACAGGGCTCAGAACATGTAGCCTCTGAACCCCTCTACTTCATTCTTGTAGTCCTTGAAACTGTCAAGGGGACTACCATTTTGAACAAGTATGAGAAGGGAGACTGGACTCTGAGAGCATTCATGTCCATGCATGCTATATCCAAATCCAGCTTCCATTTACATTACTTTACACTGTGAAAGGAAATATCCCTCACAGTCTACAAGATAAATGGCATGTGCATCTATGCACAGATGTGCTGTATCCACATTGAGTTCAATAGAACGTGCACTCAGGTTCCCATCTAAGGACCTAACTAGATGTGGCAGCGTGTTTCAAATGCTGAAACAACAGTAGGGTACGTGTTGCACTTGATAAGATGTGGGGCAGGGAAACAACATGGACAAGAGTGCCTCAGCCCATCATACTGAGGCCTGATCAGGATTAGGCCCTTATGGCATTTTTAAGTTACTTTAAAATGACAGTGGCATTCCTGTGATGGCCATGAGAATGCCATCATGTCTAGTTTGGCCCTACGTACCTATCCATTGGGATTTATTTCCAATAAATGCAACTTTTGCTGTAAACTTAGCAGTATAATTGGATTTGCATTCCATTTAGGGTTGCAATTTGTGCTATTATAGACCTCTCGGGTGAGGAACTGAGGAGGAAGAGTAAGATGAGGAACTGAGAAGCGGGGGAGAAAAACTTGCAGTGTCATTTCATTGTTTTCCCAGGCTCAGAGCATTTTATATTTTTGGTTTCTGCTGTGATCCTTGTGTTTTTTCTTGATGTTTAATTTAAAAAATTGCATTGCCAAATCCCACTGTTCCCACACCTTTCATGTTTCCCCAGGCTCAGAGCATTTTATGTTTTTAGTTTCTGCTTGATGTGTTATTTTAAAAATTGCATTGCCAAATCCCACTATTCCCCAACTTTTCATTTTAAACAAAATATTGCAAGAGTTTTAAGCATATTTGTATTTTAAGTTAAAACACAGTATCTTTGTGTTTATGTCCTTTATAAAGTTTATCTCTCCACTACCTCACATTACATTTTATGACACACATGGCCCAGCCACACAAGTCCCATTTGTGTCAGATCCAGCCCTCCTATAACAAATGAGTTCAACACCCCTGGATTAGAGGGTTAGACAGGGATCAGTCTGCCATGAAAGCTTGTTGGGTGAGCTTGGGCCAGTCATTCTCTCTAATCTACCTCACAGAGTTGTTGTTAGGATAAAATGGAGGAGAGAAGAATTATGTTTTGTGCAGCTTTGGGTCCCTACTGGGGAACAAAATGAAATAATTAGCTAAATAAATAGGAAAAGAAGGAAAACATTTTCCCTCTTTGCAATGCTTCTTATCATCTGTGGAGAGATGTAACAAAACAACAGTAGTAACAAACAAACTATACAATCTGTGGGGTTTTTTGCATGTGTTGTATTCATTATAACCTTAAACCTCTCTTATTTTTGCTTTTCTGGCTTTTAATTTTCCTTTCAGTGTCTGTACTAGAACAGCAGCATAACTGCCTGGGCTGTCTCCTGGGCTTGTTTTTCAGTTAATTACTGCCAAATCCTTCAATCTTTTAATTAGCCCATTTTTTCCTTTTTCAGGAAAAATCTGGGGAATCTGGGAAAAGAAACAATGGGGAAATTTGGGAAAAGAAATAATGTTGTTAGATGCTTTGTTTTTAAATATCTTTGCAGCAACATCTTTTAATGAAATAATCAGTTCAATTATTACATCTTTGATTAAATTGTACCTTTTTCAAAAGTCAGTAAGAAAAATAATAATAATATATCTTGCTATTAACCTATCAAAGATTTACATGGTAAATACAAATTTCAAAAACAAAAATGCCATTTATTGAGACCAGCCAAAATCACATACCATAGTGTGCAAGCTTTTCAGCTCTTCAGAACTCATCAGGTAATATATTAAAAAACATAAAGGGAAAGGTGGGGAGTTCATTTAGGCTCTTGGCCTCTTTTATTTCAAGGTCTCTATCTGCATCCTGGATAGGAGATCACTTTACCAATGGAATGGGACTCTTCCACTACCCCTCCAGCTCACAGAGATCTCTGAAATACTGCATTCAGCAGAAAAGAGACCCTCAAGGACAAAGTGGAGGTCTGGAGTAAGAGAGTGAAATTGGCACAATTCATCCCTGCCTTCTTTGGCTGGAAAATGACGTTTCCATTCAAGCCATTATATTGGCAATTCAATGGTGGTTACTATTTATTCTTTACCTAAAGTTATTGCTTATTCCTTATTCAGAAGATGAAAAAAATGTGGCCAATATTTATCAGCAGGAGTGGATGCTGTGGTGCAATGCCGCAACTCTACAGAAGGGAAATTCTTTAATTGATTAGTATTATTATCACTGATATCTGAATGCTGATTCTAATAATAAAAGTCAATTTACATAACTATTTTTATGGCTTTGGGGTTTTGAAGCTATAAGGAATGGATTTTTTGTTTGGTATTTGTCATAGTAGTAAGTCTCAGGATTGCTTGGCATTGTCAATGTGAAGCAATTAAAGCATCCTAAAAAAATCTGGAGGTGTGTTGGTAGAGTTAGTAGTTATAGGCTGCATCCACAAGGCTGCCATGATACTCTGTTGTGGGTTTATTGTTGCTGCAAATGCAAAGGCATTCACAGCAGCAACTGAATAGCCAGCCACATGGTTTCCTATACACCATTTTTTGGCCATCATCTCCCTCAAACTGCCCCCTTGTTCTGTCAGAGGATTTGTTGCTGGGCTTTAAAAATAGCAGTTGGGGGGGTGGGGGTTAAAGCTGGCACAAAGCCATCCAGTGGTATGGTGTTATGGTGAGGGAAATGCTGTAAGGGGTCAATGACAGTAAAATGCTGCCAGTGTGTTTGAGAGCTTTGAAAATGAACACCTTATCCAGATGGCATGCTAATCTTCTTGGACTGCAGTATTACTGGAAAGATTGTAACAAAGCATGTTTAGGAAAGATTAATGCAAAGGGGGAAAACTAGACATTGGTCAAAATTGGAGAATGATACGTGGATAGCCCAAAAAACAGTTTGGAACCCAAACAGATGCAAAACAGCAGTGTGGATTTAGGCTGACAACACATATCACAAGAATTCACCAAATCAGTTGCCACATGAAAAAGGTTGACTTCTGGTAACTTTCTTTTTGTATGTTTTTTAAAAAGAGACCACCAAAAAGAAGCAAAATAACAAGCATCACCAAAGAGGTAAAGCAGATGCTACTACCATTTAATATTTATTTAGTGTCATTCCAAGGGCTCACTATGCATTTCATGCTTTAACATGCACTGAATGTTATTGTTATTTGAAAGAAATGCAAGCCATATTGGCTGAAGATTTCTTGTGGGTTTTTTTTTTATCCAACATTTGCTTGAGTGCTTCTTCTCTGATGCTTGGTCCCACTAAAATTTCATTCCATTCTGAGGGACAAATTGAATTGCTGTAACAAATGCTCGACAACTTCTTTTGTATAACACAGACTTTAGATTATGAATAGGAAAGAACATACATCCCACTTGCAATATGTTACTCATTGCCAAAGCAGCTTTACATCTTTTCAAGACCTTCATGTGTATGAGATATGGTAGGCTATCCTCAGCAACAAAACAAGGCTGTAAGGTGGGGGAACTTCAGTCCTGGAACATAGGGTGTCTTTTGAGTACCATATGGACAGGTTTTAGTTGAGAAAGAAGTCTGTTAGGCTCTATATCTTGTAAAATTGAGTCTATAGTGTAAGGAAATGCCCCTAATTTCCAGAACATCGTGGTCACCCGTCTGGTTGCCAGAGTGCCTGGAGACAGAGATCTCACACATCTGCCAGAAGGACGAGGGTTTGCCTACCAGACGGGAAAGGACTTATGAGTACTAACAGCCACAACGCTAAAGCAGCGCTCCATGTCCCTGGAAGAGCGCCAGCAAGGAGAATGGATGGTTTCCAGTCACTTCAGGCGAACGCCATCCCTGTTTTGGAGCGGAAGAAAATGCGCCGTTAGGAGCTATCTAGGCCATGCGGTTTTCAGCCTCGACCATAGAATCCACTTTGGGAGGCTAACACCAGCTATCTTCCAGCAGTGCCAAGACTCCATTTCAGCACAACGGGAAGCACACGTACACAGCAGATGTTACCCACCCATGGAACCATCAAGCTTATCCAGGTGTGGACCCTGCCAGACCGCCTAAGCCTTTGTCCAACAGAACTCAAGACAAAGACTGGTGGCAAGAAGAACACTGAAGAAGAGGAAGACCATCTTCAGCCAGAGCCAAGTTCCTTTGTGCAAACCGGGTGTTACCTAGGTAGTAATTTGGCCATCTATTGTCACCTTTTTAGATGTATAATAATCTCAAGCACCCTTCCACCCAGTAATTTCTCCCATTCTTCTCCCCAACTGTCAGTCTGGAGCCTCCCCCTTGACCCATGGTTACCTGTACAGCCAATCAAGTAACCTGGGCCCAAGCTTGTTCATTGGTCAGTTATGGGCACCCAATTAGGTGCCACCAATTAACCTGCTATTGGCTACTGCAGAAGTCCAGCCCTTATGTCACTGCAGAGCCTCCCCTTTTTCCTCCCCCGTACCTCCCATCCCCTGAGGGTCTAAGGTAGTCTATTTAACCTCTGACCCAACTCCACTCAGAGGTGAATCTAGCAGTACCCAATCTCCGCTGTCTAGATCCATCCCCGATTCTTGGTCAGTTTGGTCCCATTTCCCCCATCCTCTTTCGTCGCCATTGGAGCCTTCCTTGAAGACTACTATCTGTAATTATCACCCTGTTTGTCTACCCATGTGTTGTCTCTATCTCTCTCTCTATTTTTCTTAGGACTGTATGTATGATTTTATGAGTATTTTATCTTGTATGTAAGCCTATATTTTCTGGAATAAATTTTAATTGTTTTACTTAGAGTCCCTAATATTTTTAAGCATTAATTTCTGGACATGGAATCCTGTATACACAGGTAAAAGATCCTGATTAAGCCAGGTGCCCACCTGACAATTCCCCAACCTTGTTTTGAGGGCATTTTGGCTTACAATGCCCTGACTGGGATAGCCCAGGCTAGTCTGATCTCTTTGGATACTGAAAGCTAAGCAGGATCACCCTTGGTTAGCCCAGGGTCACTACACAGAGGCAGGAAGTGGCAAACTACCTGTGAACTCTCTTGCTTTGGAAACCCTACAAGGTTGCCATAAATTAGCTGTGACTTGATGGCAAAAGAAGGGCCCAAAATATTTATATGATTTTTTTTAGTTGTCACTCACCCAAAGGGTCTTGCGGTGATTTACAATGTTAAAACCATGTAATTAGGTAAAAATAACATAAAAAAAATAAAAATATTAACATTAAGATATTAAACTATTAAATATGTGGATTACCCTCCAAAGGCTAACCTAAACAATTTTGCCTTGCATGCCCTGTGGAAACTTAACAAATCTGACAGGGCACAGGTATCATCTGAGAGTGCATTCCACAGAGTAGGGGTCCCAAATGCAAAGGCCCTCCCCCTGGTGACAGCTAACTGAAACATTCTGGGGCCAGGCACTTGCAAAGGCCCTTAGATGATAACCAAAGAGGGTTGTAATCTGAGAGATGGTCTCATAAGTATGACAGTTCCCAGGGCTTTTTTGGTAGAAAATGTCCAGCAGAAACTAATTTGCATATTAGGCCACACCCCCTGATATCACCATTGTTACACACAGGGCTTTTTGTAGAAAAAGCCCAGTAGGAATTCATTTGCATTTTGGGCCAACCCTCTGACACCAAGCCAGCAGAAACTGCGTTCCTGATCGTTCCTGCTCAAAAAAGCCCAACAGGTCCCAGATCATTAAGGGCTTTAAAGGTTAACAGCAGCAACTTGAATTAGATCCAGAGACTAATTAATAGTTAGTGCATCTGTCACAGAATTGGAGTAATATTTGCTGACCATGATGTTCCAATCAGCAATCTGGCAACTGCATTCTGGACTACCTGCAGTTGCTGAAGCATTTCAAGGGTAGCCCTATGTAAAATGAATTGCAGTATTCTGGAGGAGATTGTTGCATGGATCAACATGGCAAGGTCTGACCCAGCTGGCAGACCTGTCATAGGTGAAAAAAAAATGCAAACTGCCCTTCCATGGACATTTGTTAATCTAATGATAGCTCAGAATCCAACCACACCCTGAGACTCTACAGTCTACATCTGTCAGCTGAACACCACTGAGTTTTGGGTATGACCCTCCAACTAGCATCTCAATCTTTCCCAGCCACATGACTTCCATCTTGGATGGATTCAACTTCAGCCAGCTCCCCCTTAACCATTGGAATACTGCTTCCAGGCACTGAGAGTCCTGTCTCCGGCTGCTTGTCCAGCAGGAGAAAAAGCTGAGTGTCATCAGCATATTGATAGCACTCCGCTCCAAACCTCTTGACAATCTCGGCAAGAGGGTGCACATATATGTTAGATAATACTGGAGGGAGGATCCCATGATTCAGGTCTCATAGGGAAGACCTCTCTTCCTTGATAACAACCCTCTTAGACCATCCCTGGAGGAACAAAGAGAACCAGCTAAAGGCAATACCCCTTACCTCCAGTTAGGCAAGGTGGTCAATCAGGACAAAATGGTCAACTGTATTGAAGTCCACTGATAGATCCAGAAGGATGAACAGCACCGGCGTCCCTTTTTCCAGATGTAAGTGGAAATAAACTTTGTCCTGACCTGGATAGCCCAGGCTAGTTTGATATCAGATCTTGGAAACTAAGTGGGATTAGCCCTGGCTACTACTTGGATGGGAGACCATCATGGAAATCCAGGGTCACTACACAAAGCCAGGCAAATTAGTTCTGAATATCTCTTACCTTGAAAACCCCATGAGGGCACCATAAGTCAGCTGTGACTTAATGGCAGAAAATAAAGTCATATACTTTTTCTTTCTCCCATCAGGACTGTTTTAGAGTCACACGCCAATCTCTTGATGGCAATGTTGAGTGATGGCTTTCATGTGTGAATGAGCCATTACAGATTATGTGTTACAGAAAGAATTCAGATAGTATTTGTGATGGACAGCACTTTTTAAAAACATAGAAGTGCTTGACAAACAGCTGAAGAAGACGACTGCAGATTTATACCCTGCCTTTCTCTCTGAATCAGAGACTCAGAGCAGCTTACAATCTCCTATATCTTCTTCCCCCACAACAGACACCCTGTGAGGTGGGTGGGGCTGAGAGAGCTCTCACAACAGCTGCCCTTTCAAGGACAACTCTTGCGAGAGCCATGGCTAACCCAAGGCCATTCCAGCAGCTGCAAGCGGAGGAGTGGGGAATCAAACCTGGTTCTCCTAAATAGGAGTCTGCACACTTAACCACTACACCAAACTGAAGGACTTTGAAGAGTTCATTCTTCACAGAAACAGCATTGAGTGACAAGCTGTTCCAAGAGATCTGATTAGTTAGCATCAGCTGAGCAGAGAAAGTCTTGAGAGAACTCCATGCTGAGGATAGATTGAACCAGATTCCTGCCTTAACTGAGAAGAGACATGTGTTGAGACCCTCTAAGACTAGCCCTGACAGATAAAGGGTTTAATGCTGACAGAGTCAGCTTTCTACCTTGACTGAGTGCAGTCTGAATTCAGCATTAGATGAGAGTAGTTTGAACAAAGAAACAGAACTGGGGGAAGTTTGGCAAGGAAGTCTGATTAGTAGAGAAGACTCCCATTCATGCCAAAGTAAAAGCTATAGAACTTCTAGGGAGAGAAGAAGATTCCCTACTCAGTCAAACTCTCTGAGGAGTAAAGAATTTCCTGGTGTGGTGTAATTAGAAACTGCCTGTAGAGACCTTAAAAATCAGTCAAAAACTCAAGAAGAGTACTGGTGTTCCAAAGAGAAGGGGTTTGGGTACTGCAAAGAAGGCACCAGCCTTCTAGGCACAAAAAAAGAGTCAGTGATTATGCAAATAAAGTGATTTAGAGTGTTTGAGGAAACACTGGAACAAAAGCCTCTTAATTACACATTTGTTTGTTCGTTTTACTAAAATAACTACTTTGAAATTATGGAGGGTGCAATTTTATATACTTACCTTGGGTGCAAAATTAGCTGGTTACAGCTCAGGCTCCACTTATCTCTAGGAACAGACATGATCTAGTATCCACATTAATGTGACTGTTTTGTACCTGGGCAGAATTAGCAGTCAGTATCTAGTACTCAGAGGTACCCAGAAATCCTCTGAAATAAAGAGGCATAACAATCCTTGTCTCTCTACTGGGATGATTTTGTAGTATTTGTCAGTAAGTGTTTCCTCTTAAATATATCACCTTATAGCACAGAGTCCTCTGTATTACTGAATTCTTTTGACAAAATGTGAGAAAAGAATGTTATGTTTTGTTTTTAAATAAAATGATCATTTAAAAAGCTAATTTAACAGTCAAATATTTATTTTCAAGAAACATTGCCTAAAGCCCATGGTGCGCCTTCTTCCCCTACTGTTCCACTTAGCTCCAATGATTCCACATCAATATGCACATTATTTATCATTATTAACAGTTCCAGCTACTGCCATGCATTTACTGACTAGATTTACAGTGCGATGTGACCAACTGCACTGCTGACTGGATGATACAAAAACATTCCATCCAATGATAGATTTTGTCCTTGGTCTGCTAATCTGAGTAGCTAAATTTTTGTTCTCTGCAATGAAAATAAACCACAAAGTCCTGTGTATAATCTACTCCAATAAGAACCCGTGAATTGCAAATTCTTATAGGATAAATGATGTAGATTTTATGTAGGTAATTAACTCTAGCATAGTGTTTTTTTTCTGTTTCTGAATGGCCTATGAGCCATAAAAAAGACTGACTGACCAGGGTGTGGGGGAATCATCAGCAAGCATCAACCATATTGGTGCACTAGTTGCTATAGGATAATTGCTTCAAGTTCTTACTTACCGACTATGAAAATTATTTTTGATTTCTTCAGGTCTTTTGAAATATCTAAATAAAAAAAATTGCTGGTAAAAGTTTCACTATTTATATAACCAAGTTATGCAACCACCTCCATAAGATTAATCTTTAAAAAACCTAAGTGTGCATTTTCATCTAGACCATTTGTATCCTGATCTATAGATTTATAACCATGCTTATAAAATTATAGTTTTATAAGCATATGTATACTTCGTCATCATTCATATTTGGTATTGGTCCACTCTCATTCAGAACTTTTTGCTTTTCCTTGAAGTTCAGTCTGAACTATAGACTTCATTACAGTCCAGCTGAAGCCAGAAAAACACTGTAACAGAAATCCATACAGAATGGAACTTTTTTCTTAACCAGTGGCCTTCTCCTCACCTTCAACCTGAGATTCAGGTAGAAATATTTGGGGTGGGTGAGGGTCCTGCTATGCGCAAGGCTCTACAAACATGGATCAGAAACAACTTCACTGATTTGAATAGCAGGGTCCTAATTACATTATATGTATTTGATGAAGGGAACTTCAGTTCTCAAAAGCTTATATCCCAAAAACCTTGTTGGTCTCTAAGGTGCTACTGGAATAAAATCTAGCGGTTCAGCTACATAATACACTGTCCTCATGCCTCCTCCTAATTTAATTCCCAGGCAGACAGGGGCACAACATGGATCAAGAATGCAGCATGTAGGGAGAGAGGACTTAACTTATCCCAGCGTCATTTTCTCAACCTAAAAGAGCCCAAATGAGCTGCTATTGCAGAAATTTACATATACTGATGGACTACACGTATAATGACAGAAATTAAGTTCAGATCATGGAACTTCCAATGCATTTCTGGTCAGCAGGACGCTTGGCAATCATGACGGGGAGGTGAAGACAATGTATCATGTAATTAGGCCCTCAGTACATTTAGATAAACCACAAAGTCCATGGGCAGTAATTGATGCAAATTTCATGATCGGTTATGAGAGATATATGAGGTTTATGGATAACATATTGAACCCCATGAGGGCATTAGATTAACTAAGAAACAAAGTAATATGTTGCAATAGCAATAATTTATAGAGCGGGTTGTGGGGAAATCCCAGAGCTCAACTCACCACTGACTGTTATGGAAGGAGGATGGAGAATAGTTACTGGCAGGTGTCGGGAGGTGATGACAGAGCTGATGCTTCCAAACCTGCAACATTATGTAAATGTACAGCTACTGAGTGGCTAGTGTAACTCAGAACATGTGCATTCTTATGACATCACTTGCTGGCACTGTGTTCCACTAGACCAGGGGAGGGGAACTTCCGGCCTGAGGGCTCTAAATGGCCCTCGAGATCACTTGGACTGGACCTCAGGGATTGCTGGGCCAAGCCACATGATGGCCTCCCTGGGGCCTGGCCTGCCGATGAAGATCGTGGGGTCCAGCTGCACTGTGAAGCAGCCTCACCAGGGCCAGGCTGGCCAGCAGGGATCGTGGGGGCTAGCTGCACTGCATGGCAGCCTCCCTGGGGCCTGGCTGGCCAGCCAGGATCACTGTGGGGCCTGGAAAAGTCACTGTCACAGTTCAGGTAAGTTTCTGCCTCATTTCTTTATTTCCCTTTCTTCCCCCCATTTCTATATTTCCCTTTCTTTCCCTCCATTTCTTTATTTCCATTTATTTCCCTTTCTTTCCCCCCCCCCATTTCTTTCTTTCCCTTTCTCCCTTCCTTCCTTAAGCCCTGGACCTATGCATTTGCCTAGGGCAGTGGGTTGGGAGGGTGTGTGTGCCAAAGTAGGCTCTCCCCACATGATTTCAAATAGAAAAAACATTATTTACATTAATTTTGCTGACCTGAATTGTTCTCTCTTGGTGGAGCACTGTTTTTAAAGTTAATAATTTTGTATGGCCTGCAAATGGTGGGGCCCAGCTGCACTGTGCAGCAGCCTCACCAAGGCCAGGCTGGCCAGCAGGGATCGTGGGGGCTAGCTGCACTGCATGGCAGCCTCCCTGAAGCCTGGCTGGCCAGCCAGGATCACTGCAGGGTCTGGAAAAGTCACTGTCACAGTTCAGGTAAGTGTCACCCTCATTTCTTTATTTCCCTTTCTTCCCCCATTTCTTTATTTCTCTTTCTTCCCTTCCATTTCTTTATTTTCCTTTATTCCCTCCATTTCTTTATTTCCATTTATTTCCCTTTCCCCCCGTTTCTTTATTTTCCTTTATTACTCTTTCTTCTCTCCATTTCATTTCCCTTTATTCCCCCCATTTCTTTCTTTCCCTTTCTCCCTTCCTTCCTTAAGCCCTGGACCTATGCATTTGCCTAGGGCAGCAGGTCGGGAGGGGGTGTGTGCCAAAGTAGGCTCACCCCACATGACTTCAAATAGAAAAAACATTATTTACATTAATTTTGCTGGCCTGAATTGTTCTCTCTTGGCAGAGCAGTGTTTTTAAAGTTAATAATTTTGTATGGACCGCAAATGGTGTTATAAATATCCAAATGGCCCTTGGCACAAAAAAGGTCCCCCACCCCTGCACTAGACACTCAGTAGCTGTGCATCTGCAAGGTGCTACAGCCATAACCGTGGCAGCTCTTGTCACCACTGTCCACTGGAAAGGGTGCCATCACCTTTTCCTCCTTCCGATGTACTCAGTGATAAGGAGGCTGGGCCATTTCCTCCAAGCCATCACTGATGCCACTTTTTTTGGTGGCATACTCTGTGTTAACACTGGGACACTAGGATGTAATGGTATGTTCACTGAGAAGCTGTAGTCCATTCCCATGCTTTCATCTGTATCCTGCTTTTAGGCTCCTTTCTCAAATAATGCTAGAAGTCTGAGCCAGAGCCCTTCTTTCCCACATCAGTGCATAACATGAACAGTCCTACCTGATTTGTAAGTAGACCATGGCATGATTTACATGATAGCATTTCCCCCATAAACTGAATAACTAAGAAAACATTGGAGAGAGTGTTAGTATGACCTTTTCTAAGCTCTGGAATCTTCATGTGTGAAGGAACAGCATCCCTTATACTTCTACTGTAATGCGAATGGCTGGGCTTACAGTAATATCTTTGAGAGTACACATGTCCACACTCTCCTAATCTAAAAACTTCTCTTTTCATACTAATAAAATAGCAGATATGCATGCACATATATGCAGATCTTTTTAGAAACAACCACAGCAGTCTAGGCACACAAGCTGTGTGTGTACACTAGAGCTTTCCTGGGCCTCTGGATTCAACTGTATGGCTACAAGTTATAGCATACATATATATGCAAAGAGAATTCTTCAAATATCTGGTGGAATTTGTATGGAAGCTGAAAAAAACTTACCTCTCACATTCTCAGGTCTAGAAAGATTTGACTGGTCATATGCCTGTTAATTTAATAAAAATGACATATTGGGGAAGATTATTTAATCATTTTGAACACTGTTATCCTGCCTTTCCAAAAACTTTCAAGGCAGCTTATACATACACACATATTAACAAGATACATAACAATTTATTCATTCTTGTAAGCAGGGCTTTCCCCCCCGCAGGAACGCAGTTCCGGCTGGCTTGGTGTCAGGGGATGTGGTCTAATATGCATATAAGTTCATGCTGGGATTTTTCTACAAAAAAAGCCCCATGTGAAACATTGGTGATGTCAGAGGGAGTGGCCTAATATGCAACTGAGTTCCTGCTGGGCTTTTTCTACCAAAAAAGCCCTGCTTGTAAGTATTAATGCTGATAGTGTCAAACTTTATATGCTACGATTTGTGCCATAATGCTAGTCCCATAAAACTAATGGTCTTCACTGGTGCACATTCAGTGTTTACTATGGCTTCCTAAGTGCATTTGCGGAGCACCTCCAAATAAACTCTGACTGACCAGGTATATTCAAGTGTATTGTGTCTTATGCTAAAACTCCCAGCATGTGATATATTCATGTGCAGCCAAAACAGCCAGTGTGAAGAAAAAAATCCCTTCAGTTTCTAGGTCAGCCATGCTGCTGACATTGTACCAGCTTCTCCTTGAGAAATTGATTCTCCGCCCCGCTCCCTGACCAAGAGGTGGCCTATTCTGTGGTGCTTTGCTCTTGACAATTACAATGTGAAGGCGATTAAATTAGCAAACAGCTGGAGGGCTGCCTAGGGGTTCTCAGTGGTTTTGCCAGGTGCAAAATTAAATCAGTTTCCTTGAGCATAATACAATATAGTTGTCTATGAACACTACAAGATTGCTCTTTGTTTATGTGCATTTATAGAATATAAGGATAATTATAGTATCGAACAGCAGAAAAACTAAAAGTATCTTCAAATCTCACAAATGTGAGCTTTATACAATCCACTTATTTCAGCTAAGGGTTCAGTTTATTCCCCTGGGAATTTTTTTGTCTATGATGAAAATGATTTAGATGTTCCTCTGCATATATATTCTGTATATGCATGACCTGTACCACTTTTGTATCTGTAGTCATATGTAATTACAGTGTATCCCTGGTGCCCCAAATTTATTTTAAAGAATACAAATCCTTTGGTCCTGGGGCTCTACCTAGAAAATGAAACATATTTTGCAAACACAGAACTGGAGGTTCCTTGATGTGTGCATGTGTTAAGTGCCATCAAGTCACTTCTGACTTATGGTGACCCTATGAATTAAGGTTACCAAAATGTTCTATCCTTAAAAGCTTGACTCAGGTCTTCAAAATTTAGGGCCATGGCTACATTGATAGAGAGTTCTGACAAAGAATCCCATCCCTCTGCCACTCTATGAGTGCATTTATACTTCAACCAACTTTTTTGTTAATAATTCCATTGAATCATACAGTTGGAAGGGACCTTCAGGGTCATCTATTCCAACTCCCTGCACAATGCAGGAATGTCACCTTCCCCCACCCCATATCTCCAGTGACCCCTGCTTCATGCCCAGAAGATGGCAAAAACCTCCAGGATCCCTTACCAAACTAGCCTGGAGAAAAATTGCTGACTGACCCCAAAGTGGCAATCAGCATTTCCCTGGGCACGTAAGAAAGGGCCACAAAAACTAAGACTGATGCAACCCTTCCTGCCCTCCTTCTCATGATCTACCTAATTCACAGAATTAACATTGCTGTCAGATTGCCATCTGTAGCCATGACAGGGTACAGTACTAGAGAAATATTCTAAATAGCTCTGGAGTAAATTATGCTAGTTTGGACTTGAAAGCCTTGACTGAAAGATGGATTATATATTTGAGAAATAAATAACACTCAGACTCTAACACTAAAATATGAATGAAAAACTTTCAACCAGAGACAATTGGGGACAAAATATCTCTTCCTGAACACACAAGAACTAGCAGGGGTTTAGCCAGGATTTAAAGTTTGGAGGGGCACAGGGACAGTTTTTTGTTCCGAGGGGCCAGAAGGCTGCCAATAATCCCCTCCCCACAGCAATAACCCTCTTTCCTGGCTGGTGGCATCTTGGTGGCTTTTGGTTGGCCCTCCCTGGGAAACAAGCACCCAGAGCAAGCCAAGGTGGCTCCTTTAGGGGAAGAACAGCTTGGGAGGGCGGTGCTGTAGAGGGAGCAGATGGCAGTGGTGGTGCTCCTTCTCTTCTTTGTGCTGGAAACTCTTCCAGGGCTTTTTGACCCCAGCAAGATGGAGGAAGGTGGGGAGGAGGAAGGAAGGAGGGAGGCAGGTGGGTTGAGCCAGTGCCCTGGGGAGCACAGGGAAGGCAGCCTGACTTGGTCCTCACTGGCTTTATGGTGGGAAGAGACCAGCCTTGCTGCCACAGTGGCAGTGGAGCCCTAGAATCCCTGCACAGTGTGATGGTGGCTGAGTAGACTAGGGCAGGCAGAGCTGGCAGCTGAGTGAGCATCCTGAGTGCATCTCTGGGGAGGCAGTGGGAGCAGTGGATGAATGGTTTGAGCAGGCGGCTATGGGGTAGTGCAGCTGGCACTCTAGGCCCTTCCCATAAGCTCTCACCCCACTGCCATCCTCTTCCCACCCCATCAACCCAGTGTGCAGTTGGGGTTGTTAAGTGGTGGGGTCAGTCTATTTACACATGGGTGAGGGTGGAGGGGCCTGCCCCCACTTGGGCATAGTTACGGGCCCAAGAACTAGTGTAAGACTATGGGATATCTTGGAGAGCTATAATACTGAAAGAGAAGATAGTTTATTTTTCATCACAAGGGAACAATGATCCAACTCAGCCTTAACAGTTTTATTGTAGTTCTTCTCTTTTAAAAATTGTATTTCAGCATGTTAATCACAGTTTATATTGAACAAATATGCCAAATTTGTCACGTTAAGAAAATCAATTGACATAACTTCTTGCAACATGAGTATGTAAATATAATATATCTATAAATAAATGCATCTCACTTCAAATAACTGAAACTTAAATATTTTTAAACACAACTTTTCATAATAAACTTTATACATTGACAGAAAACTGACATTGCTTGCATTATTTTTGAATTGTATATATAAGATTTAAGTTTTGTTTTCCCTTTACTTAAATCACCAAATCAGGGTGTAGCAAAAAAGGGAGTAACTTTTCCTGAAAGTAGAAGGTATAGGTAGGTTTCATTTTCCTTTAAATGTGATGAAATGCTATCTGCTACCATACTGCCCCTATTTTGTTGTGCCAAGCTTGAATAGATGGGAGTCTTTTTTCTTCAATTTTTGTGATGTTTACATTTTAGCAGCTTTATAAACTCTTTTCAAATTGCTGCACAGCACTGCTAATATGACCCCTAATGGCCATTTTGGCTCAGGAAAAAAGTTCAACGATTTGTTTGTGAGGAAAATAGCCTAATTTTTATGGGGACAGACAGCTCTTCATATATCAAGATTGTTTAGGGCTTCAAAGGTAATAAGCAGTAGTTTAAATTATTATCGTCTGGCCTCATATTCTACTTCGCCAATTTAAATGATCTGCAAAGGTATGGTCTGTGGTTTCTTACATTTGGAACTAATGTAGATAGTTATTGCATGAACTGAAACTATATAAAATAAACAAAACTAGCTGAAAACATGGGGTATATTAATTTTAAATGAATAGTCATGCATTAACTTTCCAGTGTGGCTACTGTGGCGAAATTCTATGGTTCAATGTTACATTGACAACATACAGATGTTTCTATCACACTGGTTAGCAGGGACAATGTAGACACTGTTGATGCCAATTTCCCTGTTGAACTGGAGGGAGGATATGAAAAGTACCCATGTGATCTAGGATATCCTCATATTCAAAATATTCATATATGGATCCATCCATAGAGAAGAGAATTTTTGCAGTGGTAAGAATTACTCAATGCTATAGAGACATTTTTATTATTTATTAAAAATATTTAGGACTGCTTTTTCTAATTGCTCGAAGTGCTTTACACAAATGAATACTAGAGTTATCATCATAAATTAAAAATAAAATTAAACAACTAATACACTAACAATGTCACGAACAATGGTAACAGCCCAGAATCAGAAGGCTCAACTTTCAAATATTCTCAATACATTCAAACACAAAACTGTTCAGTGACCAATTACTCAAAAGCTGGCATGAATAAGAACATCTGACAACTCCAACATCTACTAGAAACTGATTCCAAAGGGAAGGAAGCATCAAAGAAGAGCCAAGTAGAGAAATTGAATATGTCAGTAGTAACCCAAAGAAAATACCACAGATCACAAACCCTATAAAACTGTGATGCCCAAATAATAGTAAAGACAGTATTAAGGAAAACTTTATTTGGCATTTAGAACCAATCTTTGTGGTGTTTAATATACTATATCCATGATAACATAACATGAACAGATTGTTCTAAGTTTCAATAGATTTCTGTTAGCCATCTAAGATTCCTAAAATTAGGCAAAGAAGTTCTACAGTATATTTATAAAGAAATTTTATCTTGACAATTTTCCTTTCCTTGGCAAAGTTTTACCTTGCAAGTGGAATATATAGGATATGATGGGAGTTGTGTGCACACAGCTACCTGCACATGGCAGGGGATATTTGGTTCTCAGTTAAAGTCTAGCACTCATTTTTGTGACTCAAGGAGATCTAAAATCATGTAAGGGAACAAATGCTATAGGGAAAGGAAACAGCTGTACAGCACAATCCTATGGCTAGCCTTATAGAAGGAAGGCAAATGTCTTCAATAAAGTTTACTCCCAAGTAAGTATGCATAGTATTGCAGCCTTCAACTGATTGGGGTGCAGTATATACATAATATAGGAATCTCTTGTGATGTAGTGGAGTAGATGGGAATCCTTACAGTTATGAATGGATTACTTATTAGAGGTAATTTAGCAACTAAAAGAATATGGATAGACAGCAGGCTGGTAAAAAGTCTTTGTTTCAACCCAGAACAAATTCAGCTATTCATGATGTTGACTTCAGTCCTTCCCATGTGAATTTTTAGAGGAAGACTGGGAGGTGTATTTTATCTCAGGGCACATTCTATGACTCCCAATAGGGAAATGCATGCTGTTTAGGATGTTGTGGATGAGGACCCATCAGGCCACAAATGCAAATGACCTCTGTGTCCCAGCCGTTTGGGGGGGGGGGATGAGGTATGGAATGTTCTCAGCAGTTTCCTGTAACTAATTCAGACCAGCCAGGCTCCACAGGAAGACTGACAGAATGTTGGGGGCGATGTCCAATCAGGTGGTCTATGCAAATGACCTTTCCCTCTAACTACCTCTGTGAGCTGGGCGGAGGGGGGGGAGGGGGGAGAGGCAGCAGTTTCCTTGCCACACTGTATCCTTACAGGGAAATACATTTTACTCCTTTTTACCCCCTTAGTGGGCAAACGTCTTAAAATCCTTTCTTAGTGGCTGTGGACATCATGAAAGGAATGTTCTCCCCAAACTTCAAGTTTCTAGGTCCAGGTAATTCGTAGGTCAGGTGACAAGATAGACAGACAGAGAGAGATATTTATTTTCCACACACGCACAGAGGCACAGAAACAAAACATACTATATCATAACCATATTAACTATTGTGGCAAAAGAGAGAGAAAAAGAAAAAACAAATCAACAATTTAATGTAATGTCCATTTGACAAGTTATCAGTAAGAGAATTTTCAGCTTCCCTAAATATGCTCCAACATTTGCTACTGCACATCCCAATATGAATTTCAATTATTCTTGAATTTCACAAAGGGTAACCATATTTATGAAAGAATGTTTTCTTATATTTTTACAACCTTAGCTTGTGAACTGGAACTTCATAGAGCACAATGACATGAAAAATATACATATGCAATTGTAATATGTCTTTATTTACACATGCCTTTCACATACCTTCTTCAACAGAAGTGGTAAAAATTAGAGAGACATAATATAATAATACATATTAAGTAACTAAAGGTTAAACTAAACACAAGTATAGCTAGGACTGGATCCTTTGGTCTGAACTATATATTAAATACAAATATGTCCCATTAACTTGATGCTGCTATTTAAACAGGAGAAGCTGCTTCTGGAAGCATGAATAGCTTTAGAAAACATAGGCATATATGTTTTTCCATCTATGTACCAATTCCAAATCACATGCCAAAATAACTTCCTTTCAAGTTTCCCTTCTTTGGGGGTGGGGTGAGATGTACAACTAAGGAAAAGGATTGTGTTGTTCCATCTTGTTCTTTTGATCCAGATCATCTTCATCATTAGTATTTTTTGTTGGAAAAGATGTGCTAAGATTACATAATGCAAGGCTGAATTCATCATAGGAGTTCACAAAAGGTATCAAAAGAGTAGCTCTTTCCCTTCCTCAAGTAAGTTGCTGTTTTTCCTGAAATGCCTGTTTGAAGATTGAAACAGCTTCAGAAACAAAATTTACCACAGAATGAGGGAAACAGTGACGACCAGTGATCAGATAAAAATGCCTCTTTCTCTTTCTTTTGTTGACGCAAGCTGCAAGCAGAAGAAGAAGAAAGCTCATTTTAATTGATTACACGTCACACGTCACCATTGTAGTGTGTCTTGTGCTGCACTGTGATTACAGGCTTTGCCAATCCTCAGATAGGAATTTTGTGACAGTTGATAGACAGGTAAAGGAAAGCACAGCTAGACACGTTCCACCTATCTCCTTTGGTATACTCTTTCTCTGGATCAACCCCATAGTTTCTATGTTTAGTCCTAAAACTGAATCTGAATCACATTAGTAGGATTAGGAAACAAGTTCCATTTAAGTCACCGAGTTACTCTGAAGTAAACATGCTTACGATCAAGCTAAAAATACCCTGTTGTTAATTTATGTGTTAGGCCCCCACAGGGATACTTTCAGTCATTCAGGTGGGTAGCCATGTTGGTCTGAAGTAGCAGGACAAAATTTGAGTCCAGTGGCGCCTTTAAGACCAACAATGTTTTATTCAAGCTTTAGTATGCATGCATACTTCTTCAGATGCAGTGAAACAGAACTTCCTCAACCATTACATATAGAAAGCGGGGGTTGGTTAGTTGCCAGGAAGGGCCAATTAGAGTCAAGACAGAAACAAAATTGGAAATTACCAGTGCAAACATATAGGTAGAGGATGTTTAACAGATTCAAGGATCAAAGAGGAATAATAAGCTTAGTTTATATGGTTCAATGCTGGAACAAAACAGTAAAGTAAATAAATGTCAAAAAGAGATTGATGTATCCTTAATTGTAGAATGCTGAGAATAATTAACTGAGACCCTGCCATACATCTCCACTCAAACAAGGAGGTGACTTTACAGTATCTCCTTCTTTAAAGTAGGTGATTGGCTGTGCAGATTTATCTCCCCTGTCTGCATTCCAGAAAAATGGGCGATATAACCGCTGAAGCGGTGCCATGGTCGGACCACCTCGCCCTCAGGGCTCGTATAGATATGCCACCCCAAACCTGTTTAGGCGACGAGCCCATTATGGCTCGCCCACGGAGCCAGATGGACCCGGAACGGTTCCAAATGGCTCTGCAGGACTCCTGGCCCTCTGGCGATTCTCTCAATGGCCTGGTGGAGACCTGGAATACCTGGCTCTCTAAGGCCATTGATGAAATCGCACCTTGACGCCCTCTACGACCTCGGATTAGGCTGGCCCCGTGGTATACCCCGGAGTTACGACAGCTGAAACAAGGTCTCAGACGGCTAGAGAGGCAATGGCGGTGCACCCGTGACGAAGCGACTAGAACAACTTATAGGAAGTTTATGAGGTCCTATGAGATGGCAATCAAGGCCACAAAGAAAACATACTTTGCGGCTAAGATTGCGTCAGCAAATTTGTGCCCGGCACAATTGTTTAGGATAATTCAGAATTTTACTACATTGCCTCAGGGCAATCTAAACGTTAAGGAATTGGAGATAGGCTGTGAGGCTTTTGCGAAATTTTTTGCTGACAAGATCCAGTCGCTCCGCCACGACTGCCCTGCCAATTTAGATACAGTAAGTGAACTCGAGGCCCAATGCGTGTCTTCTGGTTTGATCTTGGACTGCTTTGACCCGCTCAGCTTGGAGGAAGTTGACAGAATTCTCATCACTGCGCGCCCAACAATCTGTGATCTGGACCCATGCCCCTCCTGGCTAATTAGGGCTTGCCAGGAGGAGCTAAGATGTCCTATATGGGACATCATAAATAGATCTCTTTCAGAGGGCTCCTTTCCAACACCCCTGAAGGAGGCAGTGGTCTGCCCTCTCTTGAAAAAGGCTACATCAGACCCGGCCGAATTGGCCCATTACCGGCCGGTCTCAAACTTGCCCTTTTTGGGCAAAATCATAGAGAGGGCTGTGGCGTTGCAATTACAGGAATTTCTGGATGACGCTTCCACCTTAGATCCGTGCCAGTCCAGCTTCCGCCCGGGCCATGGGACGGAGACAGTTCTGGTTGCCCTCATGGATGACCTCCGGCGACACCTGGATCGAGGCGGCTTGGCAGTGTTGCTGTTGTTAGACCTATCGGCTGCGTTCGATATGGTCGACCATCGGCTGCTGACCCGCTGCCTCGCCGATGCAGGAATTCGGGGGCTAGCCTTACAGTGGCTCTCCTCCTTCCTGGAAGGTCGGGGACAAAGGGTGGCGATTGGAGGGGAGCTGTCCCAGAGACACCCACTTAATTGTGGGGTGCCTCAGGGGGCGGTTCTCTCCCCAATGTTGTTTAACATCTACATGCGCCCCCTAGCCCAGATCGCCCGGGGGTATGGGCTGGGTTGCCACCAGTATGCTGATGACACCCAGCTCTATCTACTGATGGATGGCCGGACTGATGATGTCCCTATAAACCTGGACTGGGCGTTGCAAGCCGTGGCGGGTTGGCTCAGGCTGAGCGGGCTGAAACTGAATCCAGCGAAGACTGAGGTCCTTTGCGTAGGCCGCGGCGGGCCTGGAGGGGAGATCTCCCTACCAACTTTTGATGGTGCGTCACTGATACCAGTGCGCAGGGTCAAAAGTTTGGGAGTGCTACTGGAGCCTTCCTTGACAATGGAAGCCCAGATAGCTGCCACTGCTAAATCCGCCTTTTTCCACCTTAGGAGGGCGAGGCAGCTGGCCCCCTTCTTGGAATGTAGCGACCTGGTAACTGTGATCCATGCAATGGTCACCTCGAGACTAGACTACTGTAATGCCCTCTACATGGGGCTGCCCCTGTACCAAACCCAGAAGTTGCAGCTAGTGCAGAATGCGGCAGCCAGGCTGTTAGTGGGACTACCTCGGTGGGAACACGTACAGCCTCAGCTGCGGGAACTGCACTGGCTGCCAATTGTGTTCCGAGTTCGCTACAAGGTGCTGGTTATTACCTTTAAAGCCCTATATGGCCGAGGACCTGCCTACCTTAGGGACCGCCTCTCCCCATATGTTCCTCAGAGAGCACTGAGATCTAGTTCTCAAAACCTTTTAAAAATCCCTGGACCAAGGGAGGCTAGATTGAAATCAACGAGGGAGCAAGCCTTCTCAACAATGGCTCCCCAATGGTGGAATCAACTACCAGAGGAGGTGCGAGCCCTGCGGGACCTAAATCAGTTTCGCAGGGCTTGTAAAACCGCCCTCTTTCAGCTCGCTTTTGGATGAAGTCCGGGATATGACAGCTAGCCATTCTATACATACTCTGAATGTAGCACCTTAATTGATAAATCATAATGGTTTTCTCTTGTATCTAAGTTCTAGTTTAATTTATGAATGTAACTTAATTTATTTTAACTGTCTATAGTAATGACTGTATTTTATTTGTATTTTATTGTAACCATGGTACTTACCATGCCTGTTAGCCGCCCTGAGCCTGCCTTTGGCAGGGGAGGGTGGGATACAAAAATAAATTTATTATTATTATTATTAAAAATACATTTCAATTTCCTCCATTCATTATTCTATTTACAATCTACTATTCTAATCTATTATTCCAAATAAGCGATAAAATAAAATGGCCTTTCTGGGGGATTAAGTTAGGTCCAATTATTGTGTTGTCTGGGGGTATGTAGAAGCAAGGCTGGCATCTGCATTTATTGCAGTTTAATTATGCTGTATGATAACTTATTGCTCACCCTCTACCTATATATATGGAATGGTAATTTCCAATTTTGTTTCTGCCTCTGTTTTGACTTTAATTGGCCCTTCCTGACAACTAACCCCTCTCCCTCCCTCTTTCTATATGTAATGGTTGAAGAAATTCTGTTTCACTGTATCTGAAGAAGTGTACTTACACACAAAAGTGTATACTTTGAATAAAACTTTTGTTGGTCTTTTTCAGTTTAAAGATTTTTATTTTTTCAAATGAAAAAGGGAAAGGGAAAGTGGATACAGAAAAGTAATAAAACATCTGTTCAATAAGTATAGAAAACATTCTGCATATTACTGTATCACCAAATATAAAGAAGTTTCATCATTATTATTACCCATTTAGCCTCTTATCGCATTAGTCAAATAGAGTTCTATTGTAAGTTCCCATTTTGATTGTCAATTTAGTTCATTTTTGGTTTATATTCCAATCAAATAATTTGAAGAGTATCTACCACCATTCATCATTAAAGCAGTTTAAGTATCTATACTTATAACTTCTCCCAATATTTTCTTGCTTCCTCTTTGGATTTCCCAACAAGCATTAAAGATAAATAGTCCATCTCCGCTACTTCCAGTACTTTCCCTATCAACTCTTTGTAGGTAACTCTTGGGTTTCCATTTCTGAGCAAATAAAATCCTAGCTGAAGTATTAATATGTGCCATCAAATGTCTTGTTTCTTTTGTATAGTCTTTAGGGAACATATTCAACAAAAACAGTTCTGGATCTGCATCTTCAAAATCTCTTGTAATAGTTCATGGACCATCTTCCAATAATCTTTCGCCCTCTCACAAGTCCACTACATGTGGTAAAACAACCCCACCTGCTTTGTACATTTCCAACATTTGTTAGACATATTAGAATACATTTTAAAAAGTTTTTGAGGACTTACCATCAATAGAACATTTTATACACATTTTCTTTAAAAGAAACTGATTTAGTTAGCTTAATCTTTGAATTCCATAAAGTCTCCCATTCATCTAACAATATTATGCCCTATATTTTTCACCCATTGTACCATACAGTCTTTCAGAAACTCATCTTGCATCGTCATCTGTAGTAAGTAAGAATAAATTTTTGAAATTCATTTTTCTTGAGGGCCTAAAAATATCTTATCAAATCGATATTGATCCATGTTAAACCCTATTACCTTATCCTTTACATATCTGGACTCTATTTGCGTTCTGAGCCACCAGCTCCTATCAGTATTCTTGCTTTCTAGTTTTTCCTTAGTTTTTAGTTGCTTATCTTGTTGCAATAAATCCTCATACTTAAAGCATTGTTTAATTTCATATGATTTGGTGGTGTAAAAGCTTCAACAGGGGATACCCATCTTGGAATACTTTTGTAGATTTTCGGTTTTAGACTTTTCTTGAAAGGATTGGATTTGTTCTATTGTCATGGTGTTAGTCAAAAATTTCATTTTTCCATAATCTATCTTCAATCCTGCCCAATAACCATATTGGGTAATCTTATTTGTCAAGCAGTCAATTGAGTTAAGTGGTTGTTCTAATATGAAGACCAAATCATCTGCAAACGCCTTCAATTTGTGATGCTCACCCTTGACCAATGCACCTTTAATATTAGAATCTTCTCTTATTTGTTTATTCAAAATCTCCAAACATAAGATAAATAAAAGTGTTGACAGCGGACAGCCTTGTCTTGTACCCTTCTAGATAGTAATTGATTCCGTTAATTCACCGTTCACCATCACTTTGGGACTTTGAGATGAATATATTGACTGTATCATTTTCAAAAAATTCTCACCACATTCCATGCCTCTTAATTGTTGTATCATAAATTGCCATCGGACGTTGTCAAAGGTTTTCTCTGCCTCTAAGCAAATTAAGGCTAGCTGCTTCTCTGGATAACTTCCATAATACTCCAGTATATTGCATATAGTCCTAACATTATCTTTCAGATATCTTCCTGGCAAAAATCCTGCTTGATCCCAGTGTATAATAGCCAACAGAATATTCTTCAAGCATTGTGCCAGGATAGAAGCAAAAATCTTATAATCCACATTCAAGAGTGAAATTGATCTAAAATTCTTTACATCTTTCAAGTCTGTACCTTCCTTGGGGATTAAAGATATTGTGACTTCTTGCCATGTCCATGGAATTTCGGCTTCTCTCTGAATAGTTTCTATCAGATGTTTAAATGGGACCGATAGACAATCTTAAAAAGCTTTGTAAAATTCTGCTGGTAAGCCATCTGGACCAGGTGATTTGCCAATTTTTTTTGAGAAGCTATCACTTCACATACTTCTCTTATCATTATTGGTTCATTTAAAATTTTCCGCAGGTCATCTGCAAGTTTATTAAGATTATTTTGTTTAAGATAGTCTTCTAGGCCTTCCTTTGTTTATTTTCATATAGCTTTTTGTAAAATTGTTCCACAATTTGAAGTATCTCCTGTTTTTGAAATTTCTCTATATTTCTATCTCTCAATGATGTTATAATTCTCTTCGCATTTTCTTTTTTCAGTGTGTACACCAACCATCTCCCAGGTTTATTAGCATGTTCAAAGTAATTTTGTTTTGCATATTTCAATTTTCTCTCTACTTCTTCCACCAATAATAAATTAAGTTGATGTTTTTATCTTTTTTATTTTCTCTTGAAATTCTTGTTTTGTTGGTTGTAGTTTCAAATTTTTATCAGCTTGTTCTGCCTGCTTCTTTAGCTTTTGAAAATTCTCAATTCTTTCCTTCTTTTTCTTGGCAATGAATCTAAGTGCCAGCCCCCTAAAGTATGCTTTAGCTGCATCCCATACCACCTGCATCTTCACCTCCTAAGTTACATTTTGTTTGAAAAAAAATTTCATTCTTCTTCAGCTTCCTGGAGAAAGTTTTTGTCTTTTAGTATTTGTATGTATGTATTTAGTATTTGTATGTTTAACCTCTAATTCTTTCTTCTTTGCATTCTTCTGAGATTTATAATTACTGGACTATGATCAGATATCACCCTAGGCTGGATCTCTACTTTCGCCAATTCTTTCATCAAACTTGTAGAAAGCCAGCACATATCAATTCTTGACCAGGACTGATGACTAGGTAAGCAGTATGTAAAATCTCTTGAATTTGGGTATCTTGTCCTCCATGCGTTTATTAGCTCCAGTTCTTCTGTTAGTTTAAAAAAACTAGTTCTTCTGCTAGTTAAAAAAAAAAAACTTGTTGGCAACTGTGAACCTTTAAATCTAGCTGTTAATTAAACCTGTTAGCTTCTGTACTGGGCAGGAATAGAAACTGAATTCTCAGCTCAAATCTGTTGTTTTGCAGCTATCTTCAGCACAGGTGGCTTCCCATGTGTTTGCTTGGTAAAATTTTAATTGTACTGAGCACAAAGATCGTTGCTTCTGAACTATTTCTAACGGAAGTGTCATTCATACAATTATTCTTAATTGTTTGAAGATGAGCTTGGATAATTCAAAACTACTCAGACAAATGTAACCTACAGAACACCATATACTGGAAGAGATAATAGCAATAATAATAAAGTGGCCGCATGTATATTTTATACTAAATGAACAATATACTGAACAAGCAAACATCTTATTTTCCTTTCCCCTTCTATTTCCTCTTTTCTTTCCCTGAAAGCCCCAATGGCTTCTGTGCTTTTCCTGCCTCCCTCTCTGCTTCCTAACCACCAGCCAACATATCTTTATCTGACCCTCTGTCTTCAGTTTTCCCTCATTCTCTACTTCTGGCAGCCTTTACCCAGGAAAACAATGGCCCAGCTGCATGGTGTTGATCACAAGGTACTGTGAGTGGGGGACCTCATTTTCCCATGTATCACCTTCTGCTAGGGTTGCCAAGTCCCATTTTTAAAATATCTGGGGACTTTGGGGGTGGAGCCAGGAGACACTGGGGTGGAGCTAGGGGGAGGTGGGAAATGGCGCCGGGGAGCGTCGCTGCGCTGCCGTGGCTGCTCCTCCGAGATGGGCTCAGGCTGGGCCCATCTCGGAGGAGCAGCTGTGGGGGGGGGGGGCATCGCGCCGGTGTCGCGCGCTCCGCCTCTGCGTTGGAATGGGGGGGGGGGTGGAGGCAGGCCAGGAGTGTGGCGAGCTGCGAGTCCGGGTCCTAGAAGGGCCCGGATTCGCGGCTCACCATGCTCCTGGCCCGCCTCCACCCTCCCCTTCTCTGGTTTGGCTGCTCCTCCGAGATGGGCTCAGGCTGGGCCCATCTCAGAGGAGCAGCTGCCGGGGGGGGGGGCGGCGGGCAGCGCCGCGCGCTCCGCTTCGCCTCTGGGTTGGAATGGGGGGGGTGGAGGCGGGCCAGGAGCGTGGCGAGCCGCAAGTCCGGGTCCTAGAAGGGCCCGGATTCGCGGCTCGCCATGCTCCTGGCCCGCCTCCACCCTCCCCTTCTCTGGTTTGGCTGCTCCTCCGAGATGGGCTCAGCCTGGGCCCATCTCGGAGGAGCAGCTGCGGGGAGGGAGGGGGCGGCAGCAGCGCGGCAGCATCGCCCGCTCTGGGATGGGGTGCCCGCCGTTTCCCCCCTCCCCCCGCTTCCGTTCGTTGGGGGAGCGGGGGAAGAGGGTGGAAATCCTGGCATCCCCCGCCAGAGCGGGAGGGTTGGGAAGGCTACCTTCTGCACACTATTTCCTCTTTCCCTCCTCCTAGTATCCCCCATATCCCCGTCCTTCTGTGCTTTCCATTCACACACCAACCTTTTATCTCTCCTCCATCAGCTATATTTATTATTTACTTCATTTATACTCCCCTTTCTCCATAAGGGGAACTCAAAGCAGCTTATATCATTCTCCTCTCCTCCATTTTACTATCAGAAAAAAAAATAATGTGAGGAGTGATTGGTTGATTTGTTTATTACAGTCCTAAAATCAGCATACAATTTAATCAGATGTGAGGAGGGGCAGATGGTGTGTGTATGCATCCATCTTGTGATGGGACAGGATGGGGCCTTCCACAGTCTCCCCACCTTCCCTATCTCACCTTGAGTGAGGAAGGCACTACATCCTGTGCCTTGAACAGGGTCAGGCAGGTCAGGCTTATGGTAGTTCTTTTGTCACTGGGCTGGCCCAACCCAGGTAACATATAGGTCACTGGTCCATTGGGAGGCATCTTAATGGCCAATCCACCCCTGCCTATAAGGTCAGAATGTATAACTGGCCCAAGGGCACTCAGAGTTTCCAGGGCAGAATGGGGAGTCAAGGTCCTAGCTGAAACTTTAGCCATTGCACCACACCAGCATTCATGGGGTGGCTGCTGTTGAACAGTAGCAAGCATCCAGGTCTAGGTGAGTCATGCAAGCCATGTGATGTCAAGCTGGTTCCTGCCAGGCCTGGGTTCCAATGAGTCCTCTCTCAAAGGCCATAACAGCCCTGGAATGGGCACTGTCCCCTCTCCCTGCCTTTTACTGACAGAAACCAAGCCTCTTCTGGTTGTCTAGTGATAGCTACTAAGGGCACCCGCTTTTTAAAGCTACAAATGCTCCTTTAAGTATTTGGGGGATTTAAAACTCCCCCAATTTATTACTTATTAGATTTCAGATTTTTCTGCAAACCTGGTGCAGAAACCAGGTTTGTAAAAGGATCTATCTTGTCCTTTATAAGCCCAACCTCTGGCATCAAGCGTCTTCAGATTTGGCCAACTTGGTTAATGTAATATAGATTACTTAGTGAATAAGAAGAGTAGATGCTTTTGAGATGTGGTGCTGGAGAAGAATTTTGAGAGTCCCTTGGACTGCAAGAAGATCAAATCAGTCAGCTCTAAGGGAAATCAACCCAGACTGTTCCCTGGAAGGTCAGATGCTGAAACTGAAGCTCAAATACTTTGGCCACCAAATGAGAAGGGAGCACTCACTGGAGAAGATCCTGATGCTGGGAAAGACAGAAGGCAAAAGAAGAAGGGGATGGCAAAAAATGAGATTACCGGACAGCGTTACTGATGTAACTAACATGAATTTGGGCAGACTTCAGAGGATGGTGGAAGACAGGAGGGCCTGGCATGACTTTGTCCATAGGGTCGCAAAGAGTCAGACTTGACTGTGTGACTGAACAACAGCAACCTAGTGAATCCTAGCCTTTAGGAATGTTACCTACTCAATCAAGATCAACTCATAAACAAGAAAGCAGCAAACCGACATGCAAAATATCCCCCTCAAAATGGTTTCTGTGCTGAACTTTTGAATTTGTATTGCATCTTTAACCACCACATTTATTAACATTGTTAGGAGATAATGATACAGAAACCATTTTATGGGTGAATGTCTGACTAGGACTGGGGATGCAAGGGCTTATTTATTTGCAGTATTAAAGGGTTTCCAAAAAGGAATCAAGTTCATTTCATTGTTCAACCATTTGTATATCTTGGAATAATTGCTCTCTCTCTCTCTAAGCTTAAGTAACTTATGAAATATTGTGAGGATAAAATGGAGAAGAGAACATATGTCATGCTGAGCTATGCAGGGAAAGTGCAGGATAAATATTTGGTAGGTTTCAATGTCTTAATTTATACTAGAGACTGGTATGCAGGGATTAAAAATTTAAAGTCATTAGCTCATACTTTTGCACATTTGCCTCTTAAGGGGAAGTGGAAGTAACAGCGGCTACTGACTCAGCATTGAAAAGTTTATATACATAGATGATTCACAGGTTGCTGAGTTGGTTAATGGAAAAATTTCAAAAACATTTCTCTTTGACTATCCAGCCTGGTTTGGGGGCCCTTGAAACCTGCTGTTTTGTAGGGGGATCAGCTTGCCTGCTTTTATTACCTGTGCTTTGCTCCTGGTATCCACTGCTGCTTGAATAAGCAATAAGAGCAAAAAAGGGAGGGGGAAATGGCATAATGCAACTCTATTTCTGATCAAAAGCCCATATACACCATTTTCTATCTTTGTCCCTGGCTCCTGCCAAATACCAGTGTTAATTTAGATTAGCATTAAGCCTGCTCTCCCAACACTCTCCATCCTTCTCTATCTTGAGCTAATCCAGACAGACCCATTCAAAAGAGACACAAATACACATTCACTGCTTTAGCCCCTTTTATGCCTTTTTGAAGAGTCTGGGACTTTTCTATTTAAAAAAAATATATGACTAAGGTGTGATATGATAGAAGTTTTTTAAATTATGGATGGGGTGGAAAGAGCTGACAAAGAACCATTTTCTGCTTCTCCAAAAATATTTATTTATTATTTATTTGATTTGATTCATATCCCACCCTCCCCGCTGAAGCAGGCTCAGGGCGGCTCATAGTATAAAACCACAACAAACAATTAAAACCATACATATTATAAAATTATACATTCAATAATTAAAACAGTCAAAATAATTTGGTGATAGTCTCTTTGATGTCTTACAATTTTAATTTCAATGGCAACAGTATTTCTTCAGTTTCCCTACGATACAGGCTCAGCATCAATTGAAAGCCAGCTGGAAGAGAGCAGTCTTACAGGCCTTGTGGAACTGGACAAGAACTCAAAAGCATCCAATGAAGCTGATGAGCAGTAGATTCAAGACAAACAAAAGGAAATACTACTTTATGTGATGAGTGATTAAAATGTGGGATTAGCTGCCAGAAGATGTAGTGATAGCCACAGGCATAGATTGCTTTGAAAGGGGGTTAGACAGATTCATTACAGCAGTGGCCCCCAACCTTTTTGGTCCCACGGACTGGCCCCCTGCGGCCCCAGGGCCGGCAGGGTGGGGGGCACTCAATTCGACCTCCCCCTGCAGCACCTCCTCCCCATTTTCTTCCACCTGTTTCCTTCTCCCTTTTCCCGCACAGCTTTGCTGCCCCCCGCGTAACCTTGCTGCCCCCCGTTTTCATGATTTTAAGGCCAGGGAAGAGGCCGTGAAGCGCCTCCTAGGCCGACCCCCCCCTTGTCCACTCAAGTGATTGGAGGGGAAAATGCGGCAGCAGTGGCGAGCGACCCACTGAAAAAGCAGCGCTCCTAACACTGTTCTTTTGCCACTGCTGCTGCGTTTTCCCCACTAATCGCCTGATTGGCTGGGGGGAGTCTGGGAGGCGCTTCATGGCTTCTTCCCTGGCCTTAAAACGGTGAGAATTGGGGGGGTGGAGGAGGTGCCAGGGGCGGGGGGGCGGCAAGGCAGCGCGGCCCTTTGGAAACAGGCCGCAACTAGGCTTCCCAAATCTCCAGCTCTGGCGGGAGACTTCTGGTTTCACAGCCTCACCTCCCGCTTTTCAAAACTCTGGAAGCGGGGGTGGGGGGTGGAGGGGGGGGGGAGAACATACCTTTAGGCTTCATGTAGAGCTCCTGAGCCGTTTGCAAAATGTCTGCCCCTTTAAGGCTGGGCAGGAAGCCGGAAGCAGGAAGGGCTTTTGAGAACGGCCCCTCCCTTTCTTTGCTTTCGTTTTCACAGGAAGTAGAGTTGTCCGGAGGAAGATCTGGTAAGTGTGTGTGTGTGAGAGAGGGAGGGGGCAGGGGATTCCCTAGTTTGGAGGCCCTCCCCCCCTTTAGAAAGCGTGGGGGGTGGGAGGGAAATGTCTACGAGGCACTCTATTATTCCCTGTGGAGAACAATTCCCATAGGAAATAATAGGAAATTGATCTGTGGGTATTGGGGGCTCTGGGGGGCTATTTTTTGAGGTAGAGGCACCAAATTTTTAGTATAGCATCTAGTGCCTCTCCCCAAAATACCCCCCAAGTTTCAAAACGATTGGACCAGAGGGTCCAATTCTATGAGCCCCAAAATATGGTGCCCCTATCCTTAATTATTTCCTATGGAAGAAAGGCATTTTAAAAGGTGTGCTGTCTCTTTAAATGTGATGGCAAGAACTCCCTTGGAGTTCAATTATGCTTGTCACATCCTTGTTCTTGGCTCCACCCCCAATGTCTCCTGGCTCCACCCCCAAAGTCTCCTGGCTCCACCCCCAAAGTCCCCAGATTTTTCTTTAATTGGACTTGGCAACCCTAGCCGCAACCCGGTACCAGTCCCCAGCCCAGGAGTTGGGGACCCCTGCATTAGAGGATAGGTCTATCAGTGGCTACTAGCCATGGTGACTAATATGACCTTACTAATGACCTCACGAATGACTATAATCTTCAAAACACAGCTGGATGATTATTTGTCAGAGACGCTTTAGGAGAGCCAGTTTGGTGTAGTGGTTAAGTGTGCGGAGTCTTATCTGGGAGAACCAGGTTTGATTCCCCAGTCCTCCACTTGCACCTGCTAGAATGGCCTTGGGTCAGCCATAGCTCTGGCAGAGGTTGTCCTTGAAAGGGCAGCTGCTGTGAGAGCCCTCTCCAGCCCCACCCACCTCACAGGGTGTCTGTTGTGGGGGAGGAAGGTAAAGGAGATTGTGAGCCGCTCTGAGACTCTTCAGAGTGGAGGGCGGGATATAAATCCAGTATCATCTTCATCTTCTTCTTATAAATAATGACTGACTAGTAAACCAAGCTTACTTATAGGAAACTATTTCAAAATCTCAACACTTTGTGGATGCTTCTAGTTAGGACTGAAGCCATTGCAAAAAAAAAAAAAATGCATTCTACATGCAACCAGAAAATAGAGATTCACCAATAAGTGCTATGCCAATTGTTTCTGAAAGATACTTGCCTGATCTTGTTCAAACAGAACATGCTTAACTTATGGATGTTTCTAGCTTCACTTGGTTACCAAAGCGTTCTGCTAAATCTCTGCTAGCTTTCAGCTGCTTAGCTGCAATATGGTTGCTTGGAAACCTAACCCTTGTGGCCCCATCTCCCTGACAGGCATTTTATCTACTTTCTACTACATATGACACGCTGATATCTAGCTATACATCTTTCTTCACTTGATGTTCTCAGCAGAGAGGTGTTTGGGACAACACATGGTTAGAATACTGCATGTGAAATGAAAAAAGGTCAGTGGTGCATTAAGTTTTTGTCAGAGTCACAATATTTTTAGACATTGAAGTACCAGCTGGATATTAGGGCATTTTGTTTACAGTCAGAGTAGTTCAGAGGTGGAACCAGCTGCCTAGGAAGGTGGTGAGCTCCCCTTCATTGGCAATCTTCAAAACACAGCTGGATGATTATTTGTCAGAGACGCTTTAGGATGATCCTGCATGGAGCATGGGGTTGGCCTAGATCAGGGGTGTCCATCAGACATAAATGAGATTTTGTTGGGCCAGGCTGGGCTGCGTCAGGCCGGGCCATGTGTGTACCTATTTAAGATTAGGTAGCAGAGAGATAAACTTTTTAAAGGGCCCAGATAAACACAATTTTTATTCAACTTAAAATAAAACATGCTAAAACATTAGCACTTGTTGGTCTTAAAGGTGATTTCTTTGTATGGGATCCAGGGAACTAGGAAGCTCTGGCTTTTTCCCTCTCTCCCCAGGGGACCAGGAGGGGGAGGAGCCTCAGCCAACAGAGAAAATTGAGGTTTTGCTCTATAGCTCCTGTGCAATTGAGCAAGCCTTGCAAAGCAAGTTGAGATACAGAAGGAAGCAAGAGAGAGGAAGAAGGAAGCAAGAGAGAGGGAGAAAGAAACAGACAACAGCCAGTTGCTCAGGGGCCTGACAGGAGCCCTCCAGGGATCTGATTCAGCCCCTGGGCTGCATGCTTGACACCCCTGGACTAGATTGTCTATATGGCCCCTTCCAACTCTATGATTCTATTTGCTCTCTCTCAAAAATGGTTTAGTTTACCTTAGATTTTGAGCACAAAACGTTGGATTCTAGGGTTGCCAAGTCCAATTCAAGAAATATCTGGGGAATTTGGGGGTGGAGCCAGGAGACTTTGGGGGTGGAGCCAGGAGACTTTGGGGGTGGAGCCAGGAGACATTAGGGGTGGCACCAAGATCAAAGCTGTGACAAGCATAATGGAACTCCAAGGGGAGTTCTGGTCATCACATTTAAAGGGACTGCACTCTTTTTAACTGCCTTCCTTCCATTTTAAGTAATGGAGAATGGAAGCACCTTCTTTTAGGGCTCTTAGAATTGGACCCCTTGGTTCAATCTTTTTGAAACTGGGAGGAGTTTAAGGAGAGGCACCAGCTGCTATGCCAAAAATTTGGTGCATCTACCTCAAAAAACAGGTGCCCCCAAGCCCCAGATACCCATAGATCGATTCTCCATTATACCCATTATACTCCATTATGGGAACCAGTGTCCACAGGGCATAATACAATGCCCAGCAGACATTTCCCTCCTCCCCCCTTTCTCATAGCCCTGAAGCAGGGGATGGTCCTCCAAACCAGGAGATCCCCTGCCCTCAACTGGGGATTGGCAACCCTACATTTCTTCCAGGGGAAACCAATCTCTATAGTCTGGAGATGGGAGCTCTCCAGGCCACACCTAGAGTTAGGCAACCCTATAAGAACCATACCACTGCAGTCTTGTTCCACCTATACTGGCTCTCAGTTTCCTTCCAGGGCCAATCAAATGTGCTGGTATTGATCTTTAAAGCCCTATATGACATGAGGCCGGTATGCCTTAAGGACTGTTTATTCCCACGCAAATCCCATGCAAGTTGAATAATCACACAAGTAGCTGTGTCTCTCTTATTTAAGGGGAAAGGGTACTGACTCAGCCTCTGTTTTGTTAAAATATGTAACTTTGGAAAATTATTACAGTTGGTTATACAGCATGTGCTTATGCAGTAGCAGGAGAATAAGTTAGCAGGATGCAGCCTGCGAAACAACAATAGTCTGTGGGTCATGGGTAGAAAACTAATCCTTTCATAGAAATCAAACAAGAACAAACAAATATGCTACACCTTCATTCTCTGACATGAATATATCTAGAGTATACTATGCCCTAAGTATTTACTTCACTGAGACACCCCCCCCCCCAAAAAAAGGGGGGGAGATTTGCATCTAAAGGCTGTGGAAACATAACTGATAATTGATGGCCTCATCTCACCTATACTAAGTGCTTGACTGCACAAATTCTATTTAAGCCAATTGGGGGGGAAATAAAAAGAAAACAGCTTATTTACCTCCTTACCTTTCTCTTTTAAGTTCCAGAACACAAGGGACAGCTCCAGGAAGCTGCCCTCAGAACATGGCACCAAAGGGAATGTAAACATTTTAAATGGACAGCTAGATCACCAAGGAGGTGAAAAGAATAAGAAAAAGCTGGGGGAGGGGGTGGTCAGCCAGAGAAGCCGAAAGAGTGGGAGGGTGGTAGAAAACAGCGTCCCAAAACGAGGTCAAAAAGAGGCTTCTAACAGGGAGGGGAAAGAAAACAAGAGCCTCTGTGCTGCCAGGATGGAAGGACAGACAAGATAAACGGATTCTGACTGGTGGGCAGAAAAAGCCAGGCACGGAAATGCAGGACTGCCAAAAAAACAAATGGGGGGGCGGGCGGGGGGAGCTCTCATTACACACGAAGGATGGCTGAGATTGAGGGAACGCGATTTTGGAGGAGGTTAATAAAGAGTTTTAAAGGGGGAAGACACAAATTGCAAGCATGAAGAGGGGCCCGTGAGCAAGGCAAAGGGGATGAATGCACCTCAGCTGCTTTCCCTTCCCTTCCCTGCTGCCGTTACCTTACTCCTGGGTCATCAGCTGAGATTTTCCCCTGGTCCCCCCCCCTCTCTCTTTTAAAGATTTTTTTTTAAAAAAATGTGTAATGCTCCCCCTCCTTCCTTTCCTCCCCCGAGGCCACAAGCAGAGATGCATCAAAGGGAATGGAACTATTCCAGGGAAGTGGTCGGCACAGCAGAGCTTGGCCCGGCAAGCCTGACCTGAGATCTAGAAAGCAGCCACAACAGCGCGGCTGGGCCCTGCAAGCCAGGCTGGCGACTGGGGTTCTGGTAAGTGACTGCTGCAGGGAGGCTCAGCCGGCAAGCCCGCTCTACGACCTGGGCTCTGGGAACTGGCTGCTACAGGGCGGCTGGGCTCTGTGAGCCTGGCAAGCAGCTGCTTATAGGGAGGCTTGGTGCTGCGAGTCTGCCCTGCACCTTGGACTCTGGGAAGCGACCGCTGCGGCGACGTTCAGCCCTCAAGCCTGCCCTGCAACTTGTGCTCTGTGAAGTGCCTGTGAGGCTTGGTGTTACGAGCCCACCTTGGTCCCCGGGCTCTGGAAACTGCTGCGGCTGTGAGGCTCGGCGCTGCAAGCCTGCCCTGCACCCTGGGTTTTGGAAAGCGGCCGCGAGGCTGGGTCCTGCAAGCCCACCCTGAGCCCTGAGAAGCGACCATGAGGCTTGGCGCTGCGAGTCTGCCCTGGCCCCGCGCTCTAGGAAGAGGCTGTGGCTGTGAGGCTTGGCCCTGCGAGCCCGTCCTGTGCCCCGGGCTTTGGAAAGTGGCTCGACCCTGCAAGCCCGCCCGTCCCGCCGCTGGGCTCGACGCCCCCGGCCCTGCGATCGGAGGGGCAAGAAGAAGACCCCCGGCCCAAGGGAAAGCCGGGTGGCGGGGGGAGCCAAGGGTCCTGAAGGGGGGGTCCCCACAGGGAGAGAGGCAGAGGCCCTCGGAGAGAGCGCGAAGGGGGCTCTGACTCCCAGGTGAAATCGGGACAAAATTGGCACAAGACGGAGGCAGGAGCAGCAGCGACTTGGGCGGCGGGCGAGAAAGTGGCGCCGGGGATAGACGAGCCCCCTGCGGGTGCCAAGGCAGCACTGCGGCTGGGCAAAGGAGCGCACGGAGAGGGAGGCAGGAGCAGCAGCGACTTGGGCGGCAGGGCGCTGGCGGCGGGCAAGAAAGGGGGCGAGGAGGACGAAGCGGGGGGCTTGAAGAGTTTGGCGAACATGGTGCCAAGGTCCAGCACAGTCACTTTCATGGTGTCGCCGGCCCCGGGAGACTGCTGCCGCCGCCGCGGGGTCTTTTTCTGGCCGCCCTCTGGCAAAGCGCCTTCTTTCCGCTGTGGCGCAAGAGGCGACCGACGGACGGCCGCAGAGAGAGAGTGGCAGCCTGGGTGGGAAGGGCTGCCATTCCCCCCGCTTTCCGGATTTTGGGCGAGCGGGGGGGAGAAGGCTCCAAATCGGGGGTCCCCCGCCCAGGCGGGGGATTTGGGAAGCCTATTGGATCCCCCCCACACACCCATAAGCATACAGTGAGCAGGCAACATTTTAATTGTAATGTTCAGTCCAGTTTCTCCCCTCTTTTTTGTGTGACCCAATTGTATAGTGTCATGCTTTCAAGCAGCTAGCAAACATTTTTAGATAAAAGGAGTATTATTTTTCCTTGTTTGTGCAAAACCATATGCAGGCACAAATTCATAATATGCATGCACTAATGGTAAGAAAAGCATTAGGAATATATATATGGGTTTTTTTTTAATGAATTACCAGCTTCTCAAAAGAAGTCATCCTATTTAGTATTTTCAGCTAGCTGGCAAAGGCAACTATTATTATTAATCAATTGACTTATATTTTAACAGACGCTTCAGCTTGGTAAGGCTTACTGTTTTCCAAGAAGAGAGTAAGATCACATTAGCCACCTTGTGATTTGCTGCTCTGTGTAGGAATGACAGTCAAGTGTAACCAGATGCATCTGGTTCATTTTATCTAGTAAAAATAAAAAACTTGTGACTGACAAAATAGATAAACACTTCATGACTTTGCCTTTGGGAACATCCCACCTCAATGGAGAAAAAAAAATCCTTCTTGGATTTGCATTACTATGGTTACTGCAATTTTTATGTGATTGCCTTGCCCCTTAAAACTTCCATCAGTTCTCTGCTTTTCAAAAAGTGAAGTGTAAATCCAGTTTTAAATTCTTTTAGCTTTGGATTTTTGGGTTGCATTTTGAAGTTGCCATAATCCTAGAAGATCAAGGAATGTGTACTCTATCAAAAAGTTAACTTTCCTCTAACTAAAATCAATGTGTTGTCAAAAATAACTTCATGCATTTATAGTGCAGGATTCCGTCAGTCTGAGGGTAAATTACTTTCTTCCTTGCATGTACTACAATGTCCAACACAGCAGTTGCTGTGGTTATGACTTCTGCTCTATAAGCAGTGGCATACCTAGCCTACTTGGTGCCCAGGGTGGATAATTTTTTAACATACCCTCCTCTCTTTTTTATTTTTTATTTGCTGTCAAGTCACAGCTGACTTATGGTGAACCTGCAGAGTGAACCTGCAGGTGGTTTGCCATTGCCTGCCTCCATGTATCCCTGCTTCGAGATCAGGCTAGGCTGGGGCTATCCAGATCAGGGCCCCTCCTCAATATGACAAAATTATTTTCAGAAACAGTAATGAAATAAAACAAGTAATAATAATGGCAAGGAAAATAAATGCAGATAATGAAAATTTACTTTTATATAACTTTGTGTGTGTGTGTGTGTGTGTGTGTGTGTATATATATATATATATATATATATATATATATATATATATTCATACCAGTAAAAAAAAAAAATCAAATTCCAACACACTATTCCATCATAAGAACCAGAGTGGTGAAGTGGTTAAAGTGTCAGACTAGGATCTGGGAAATTTGGGTTCGAATCCCCACTCATGTCATGGAAGCTTGCTGGGTGACCTTGGGCCAGTCACATTACTCTTAGCCTAGCCCTGACCTGGATAACCCCGGGATAGTTTCATCTCACCAGATCTCAGAAGCTGATATGAAGGCAGGCAATGGCAAACTGCCTCTGAATATCTCTTACCTTGAAAACCCTACATGGTCACTAAGTCAGTTATGACTTCATGCCCCCCATGCCCCTCCCCCCCAAAAAAATTCCATCATGCCACTAGTGCACTTGGAAGGGTTCATTCTGAAACCCAAGATCTGACCATCCCAAACATCTACAAGGAATTTTTGAGAGCTAGGAGTCTGCTTTTGTACTAACTTTTAATAACTAACACTAGCCAAAGCATCAAGAACCCCATGGCGCAGAGTGGTAAGCTGCAGTATTACAGTCCAAGCTCTGCTCACAACCTGAGATCTCAGTGGAAGCTGGGTTCAGGTAGCCGGCTGGTTGACTCAGCCTTTCATCCTTGCGAGGTTGGTAAAATGAGTACCCAGCTTGCTGGGGGTAAATTGTAAATGACTGGGGAAAGCAATGGCAAACCAGCCCGTAAAAAGTCTGTCATGAAAATGTTGTGAAAGCAACATCACCCCATAATCAGAAACAGCTGGTGCTTGCACAGGGGACTGCCTTTACTTTTTTCTTCTGTTTTTTTTTAACCGGAGCATCACATAATAGTGATTACAAGTGTCATGCCTGCCCCTGCTGACTCGGAGCAGGTGCCTGCTTCAGACCCAGCCCCTGCTGTGCAGATGCCTTTACCAACATCGGACGTAAGTCCCGAAGGAGCAAGCCAGCAGCAGGGGCCACCTGGAACCGATCAGGCTACACCAAGCACTAGCTCATCCCCTCCTGAATCACCACCACCTGGAGACCGGCTACGCGAGAGGAGACGGCTGGAGTTCAGGAACAGGCGTAGAGAGGCACGCAGGCGTGCTAGGAGGGATCTGAGCCCAGAATACTAACAAGCTAATTAGCCAGCACAGTATATCTGGAATCCTGGCCTCAGTACAAACTGTGCTGGCAACAAATGATCACCCTCGGACGTGACCGCGCCCTGCACCCTCTTGCCTGCTGAGCAAACCTGTCTGTTCCCGACCCGGCTTGACTTTTGGACTGGACACTGGACCCTGCTTTGACTCTGCGACTTGGCTAAGTACTTTGGATATATTCGGCTTGCTTTCCCCGGTTATTGACCCTTTGCATTCCTGATACCGTGCTTTGCTACTCCCTTCGGCTGGACTGATTTATGGTGAAGACCAATTAGGACTGTTAAGATAATGCTTGAGCTCCCTTTGCAAGCACTACAGACGGCAGCCCGCGTCCTGGCCGATTGCCAGGGCAACAGAAGCTGCCCGTCGCTGCCTGCAGGTCTGGGTCGTGACAACAAGCTTCACCAAACTGGATGTTAAGAAACACACTACCCACCTACCCCCTAAAGAAGGTGCCCCACCCTCCATTGTTTCCAAAAATTAAATTAAATTAGAGAATCTATGCAGGAGAAACAGATGGTTGGGGTACATTTCTACAAGCCCAGAAGAACCAGTGAACCCATAAGTACCAATGTAATCACAGGATGCCCAGAAGAACCCAGTGCCATTGTGGCAATGCCAGCTCAACAGGACTGATGTCAAGCACAGAATCACAGTCCAAGCAAGGGGTGGAGTTGGAAGACCAGCCGAACCAGTGCAATGTACAGTGCCCAGTAAACCCAATGCCTAGTGTTCATAATAGTAACAAAGGTTTGCTATTATACTACTCATAAATACATTCTGTGACCAAGAGGACAGGAATGATAAGGTCTTGAGACCAAGAAGTCAAACTAAAAGAAGGGGGACATTGAAAAATTAGGTGAAGTCAGAAATGAATGACAAATGTGTGGAAAAGAGGGAGAGAAATTAAGAGAGGAAAAGGTTGTTTTATCTTGCTGCAGAACCCTAAGTACAGCTTTGGAAGATCTGTCTGTGCTGGGTGCAAGGAAATAAATAACCAGTGTCAGTCAAATAGACAAATCTGTGGATACATAAAGCCACAGGCTGGCGCCATGAACAGAAAAGACAGATCTTTCCACAAACCTAAAAAAGCCTTGGGTTTGCAAGAAAATCTGAAATCTAAAAAAATTTCAGTGTTTTTTAAAAAAAACTTCCCAAAACATTAGAATCTGCACCTGTAGCTTTAAAAATGAATCCCCTTTTGAGTGGCCACTTCAGGAGTTGCTAGGCAGCCACAACAGTATTGCCAGTTTTCTAGCCTTGGCTTCTGTCAGTAAAAGGCAGGGGCAGGTGACAGGACCTTTTCCAGGACTGTTTTCACCTTTGAGGGAGGACTAAGGATTATTATTCCAGTCAGCCTGATACAATGAGACTTGACTCATTCAGGATTGGATGCTTGTTACTGTTCAAAAGGAGCCACCCCACAGAAGTCAGTGTAGTGTAGTGTTACAGTTTCAGACTAGGATCTGGCAGGCCCTAGTTTTAATCCCCACTCTGTTGTGGAAGCTCATTGAGTGACTTTGGGTCAATCACATTCACAGGGTAGAATCACAAGACAGAATGGAGGAGAGGAGGAGGATGTAAGCTGCTTTGGTCCCCACTGTGGAGAAAAGTAACATATAAATGAAGCTAATAAATACCGCTGAAGATGATTAGATGAAGAGTAGGTTAGTTGGTGTATGGGAAATTTGGGTCCCCATTGCAAAGAAAGGCAGTAAAGAGTAAATAATAAGTATAGCTGAAGATGGGGAGGCAGATAAAAGGTGGTTAGTTGGTGGGTGAGAAGGAAGCAGGGAAAATGAGGGTATGAGATACCTAGGACAAGGGAAATAGGAAATAGTGTGGGGAGGGACGTATGAAGTGCCTCCCACAAGTCATGGTGGGTTTTCCACCAGGCAACTGTGCCCACCCTGGTGGACAGCACTGTACAACTGGCACATAATTTTCCCAGACAGAGGCTTCCAGGGGGAGTGAAGAAGGAGAGAGTGAAGACAAGAGGGCACATAAAGGCAGGTTGTCTGATGAATGGAAAAGGTGAACAAAGCAGGAAAAGGAGAGGCTATGGAGGTTTTCAGTGAAGGGAAAGAGAAAGTAGTGAGGGAGGGGGAATAAAATGCTCTTCATGAAGCCCTTGTGTGTCTCTTGCTTGTTGTAATCAGTGCCGGCCTGTGGGTGTGTGGCACCCCAGGCAGGCTCCATGGCCACCATCCCCCACCACGGCCATCCTCCTTCCACTCATGGCACTGCTTTGTAGCACCACGCTCAGTCGCCCCCCCCTCAGACTGATCCTTACCCCCCCCGCCACCCCCGCCCTCCTCTCCTTTGCAGCGCTGCAAGCCAGCACTGTGCTCCATCACCACCCCCCATGAGTCGAGTCGAGCTGAGGCTGCTACTTACCAGCTTCAACATGGCTGGTGTGGCTTTTAATGCTTTGAAGGGCCCACGGGAGGAGAATTCACTCCCCTTCCTTCCTGAAAGTGAGGGGGAGCAAAATCTCTTCTCGTGGGCCCTTCAAAACATTAAAAGCCATGCCAGCTGCATTGAAGCTGATAAGGAGCAGCCTCGGTTTGACTGGGTGGGGGCGGTGGTGGAGCATGGTTCTGGCTTGCAGTGCTATGGAGGGAGGAGGGCAGAGGCGGCAGGGGGAAGAGGGAAGCAGGCAAACTAGGCTTTTGCCATGGGGACCGAGTGGGGGGAGAGCCCAATTCGGTGCCCCCCACCTCCTGGCACCCTAGGCAACTGCCTAGTTTGCCTAGTGAGCTAGCCGGCCCTGGTTGTAATTATGTGTTTCTCAACTACCTATTTTGATTGTACTGTGGTCAGAAACCTTAGCAATACATTCAGTTTAATTTGAAGCTATTTTTGTAAGACAACACTACTGTTTCTTGCCTTTTCCCTTCTATTTCTTTTTCCAAATACAATAATCAGTTTTTACTCCACCTTTCCACTTGTCAAATCCCTAGTGTGATTAGTGATCCTCTGAGCAGCTACACAGTGTCATGTCTTGAACTTTCTTTCTCATATGGTTAAAAAGAAGTTTGAAAATGGATTAGTGTTTATGCTGTATACATTCATCCCATTCCCCTATTAAACTAGACTATTCTAATGCAGTCTACATGGGCCTGCCCTTGAAGCCAACTCTCATGGCCTTGGACTCTCATAACTGCCTCTTCTACTGCAACATCTTCACTCATCTGAGTAAACCCTTCTGAAGCCACCCTGCAAAAGTACTATAGATAGCTAACTACACCTTGTGTGAGGGGGCCAGGAAGGTTCCCACACTTTTGTCACTCCAGAATGGTTCAGGAAGGCATCTTTTATAAAGGAGACAGGATTGAGTCTATTCTTATTCTTATTGCATTATTTTCTAATTTTGTGATTCCTTCTTTTTTATTTGCATTGTTTATGATATATCATGTCTGATATATTTTGTTGTGTTTCTGATTCATATAATTCCAATCCTATTGCATGATTTATTGGATATCTCATACTATTTTATTGCATTTCTTTATACCGTGTAATCAGAGAGAAAGGTTGGCAATAAATAAATAACTGAACCTGTTTTATAGTTTTTGTATTGTTTCAAAAACCTTTAAAGCTTATTGACAAAGGGGACAAATAAGGAAGGAAATGTTTACAAATGCCAAGGAAAGCAAAACTTCTATCAAATAACTTAAATATCTTATATTTTCACTTGCAATTTGTAACAGCAGTGGGAGAGGGGGGATCTCCTGTGGTCATACTTGTTTGTATAAACAGAGTAAAACTTTTAGCCAGTTTCTTAACTAAAGTAACTTTAGATTCTCTAAGCTTACTGTGAAATGATCCTGCATAAATTCATTACAAGAGGTCTAAAGGAAACGTATTTTAAAGGTCAAATTCTAAGCATATTGTGGGAAAATGGATTTGAAAAAAGGGGGCTGGATGGATGTGGGAGTGAAATTATCTCTAACAGATAAAAAATCAGTTCGAAAAAGCACTGAAATTCTGAGTGGGAGCAGCTGACAATGTAAGGAAAAACTACTAATGTGGGGAAAGAATATTTAGAAATCTAAATGGAAGAACAAAGAGATGGAAGCAGGCCTGTGAAATAAAACTAGGAAACTTCATAGCTTGCTTAATTGGAGATGTGGAATGCTTGGATTTTATTTATAATGGTCTATCCACAGCAGGGGGGGGGGGAGAGATTTTAAATGCTATATATCCCCCAAAGTGGAATAACTTGAATAATTTTTAGATGTCTGGAGTTACTGACTCTTTAAGCACACTTCTATTATTGGTCCACTGAAAATGAGTGCTTTACATTATTTTGACTGTTTGAGATACAATAATTCCTATTCCAGATATTATTGTTCCCTTTACTTTCCATTAATCTCAATATTCTTGTGTGTAATGTGTGTAGCAGTGTATTGCCATTAGAAGAAGAAGAAGAAGATATTGGATTTATATCCCGCCACTCCGAAGAGTCTCAGAGCGGCTCACAATCTCCTTTACCTTCCTCCCCCACAACAGACACCCTGTGGGGCTGAGAGGGCTCTCACAGCAGCTGCCCTTTCAAGGACAACCTCTGCCAGAGCTATGGCTGACCCAAGGCCATGCTAGCAGGTGCAAGTGGAGGAGTGGGGAATCAAACCCGGTTCTCCCAGATAAGAGTCCGCACACTTAACCACTACCCCAAACTGGCTCTCCAGGGTGCTTAACCACTACCCCAAACTGGCTCTCCATTAAAGACACAGGGTGCTTATTAGAGCTGCCAGGTCCACCCCACCTCTAGTCACAGTCAGGGGATGAGGGGTGGGGTTGCCAGATCCAGGCTGGGAAACTCTTGGAGATCTGGAGACAGAGCCTGAGGAGGACAGGGACTTCAGCGGGGTATATGCCATACAGTCCACCCTTCAATACAATCATTTTCTCCCAGGGAACTGACCTCTGTAATCTGGAGATTAGTTGTAATTCTGGGGGATCCCTAGCTGGCATCCCTATCCCTTACTATTATTGTGCGAGTCATTGCCTGGCTTTTATTTATTTACGTAATTTGTAGTCAACCTTTTTCACTGAGACTCAAAGCAGATTACACAGTGTAGGTCAAATATAGTCAACAGGATAGGAAATCTAATAAACAAAGTCAGGTTTTAATTGTAGAAATCTAAAAAGAACTGAAACAAAGATGGAACAAAATGTAAGCATTAACATGACCGGTTAAATGATAAAGAAACTACATAGTAGGATCATACTTATATCAACAGGCAGTACATATTATGCACAGTAGTATCATCCACATTCTCAGTCCCTTTACCAGACCATTTTTTCTGAAAAAATTCATTATTCTACAGTCCTATTACTTGTTTGTAATGTACTAAAACATAATGTTTCAAGACATAACACTGTTGTAATGTATTATCAAGGGTTAATTCCTCACAGGGTCTGAGAACCACAGAGCGACTGGCTGTTCAGGCTCCCCCCCCCTTGCTTTCTGATGACCCTGAAGCAGGGGGAAGGGACTTCAAACCAGAGGATCCCCTGCCCTATTGGCAAGCCTAGGTGTTGGGTAGAATGAAAAATGGCTGCCACAGGAGTCAGAACCAGCTACAAAGTTGATGCCCCAGGAGGTAGAGTCAACCACTAAATGCTGAAGAGCAAAGTTACTCATAATTCTTCAACATTTCAGGCAGAAGCTCTGTTTAAGAGGATGCATTTTAATATGCAAAGCTAATCAGATCTCCTGTGCCAGTCAGAAGTCCTGCTGGGCAAAAGAGCCACCTCATCCTGCACACTTTCTAAGAAAAACCTTGTGAAGCACCAAGAAAGATGTTGGTGGATGCCATGGTGTCCAGGGGCACCATGGTGGGAACATCTATTCTAAGCCTGCAAGAGAGATATATTCTTCTGTGTGGCTGCTCCCTATAGTTGCAAAAGCAATACCTCCTGGGCTCTTCTGAAGTTCTTTCTCCCTGCACTGAGAGGAGAAGAAAGCTGGAAAGTGCATGAGTTCTACCACTAAGTATCCCTATTGCCTACATATTATAGGAAGTAGTTGTGCAGTATATAATGAAACCTCTTGAAACATCCCAAATCCAAAAGTGAAGAAAGATTTGCATTCTAATTAGAGGTGAAATGCTTTGCACATATAGACTCTGCTCTGAAAACAAATCCACTGGAATGTACCAAAAATGTGTTTAAACAGCTACCATAAATCAGAATGAACTGTCTCTCCTCACCTGAATAATTTTTGTTGACCTGCCTCTACTCAAGATCTCTGTCCATCTTTGGGATTCAGAAAAGCACAACTGCACACAAATGACTTAACTGTTGTTCGCAGTTGCCAAATGGAGCTTCTTTTAGTGTTTTTATGTGGCAGCCAAAATGAGCTAGGCTAAAGGCCCAGGTTTCTCAGTAGCATGGACTCTGGGGAAGTGATGTCTGGCAATCTTGCCACACAATGGCTTGCCACAACAAACTCTTTACAGCAAATGTAAATTCTCAGATATTTATGGTGGCAAAGTGCTTACTCTACACAAACTGCTTACTACATTATATTGACTATAAATACATCAGCTACATCAATCTTGCAAAAGACATTTTACTTCCTGTTATTTGGGAGGAAGGAAGGTCTATAAACGCTTTAAATAAATAAATATTAAAATATCTCCACTCCCATCACAAGTTTTTTTAGATTGCTATATTTGTTTATTGAAGTATTTGAATCCTGCTTCCATATAACTCAAACAATACACAGCATATATAACATACATCAATACATCAAATGCTTTCCCCCCCACTTTTCCTTTTTATTTCCCTCCCCCCTCTCAAAACAACCAGTAATATCTGTAGCCATAAGCACACCTTTTGGAGTTTAACCAATATATTATTATTGGTCCCTCTTGCTTTTACCCATCTTATATACTCAAACCACCTCTTCTTAACTTCCACAATCTTATCCTCACCTAGCTTTTCCTGTTTTAATATCAATAATATGTCCGACTGGATCCATTCATATAAATGTCCATTCCATCTGTCTATAGTCTGTTTTGTAGCATCTTTCCAGCCAAACACTATAACCGCATGGACAGCTAAGATCATAGCTTTAAATAGATCCTGATAGGATTTATCTATTTTATAGTTCCCCAAAATTCCCATAAATAACACTTTCCCTGATAACTCCACTTAGGGTTGCCAATCCCCAGGTGGGGGCAGGGGATCCCCCGGTTTGGAGACTCTCCCCCACTTCAGGGTCCGTTAGGGTATTTCGTAAACAGACTGACAAGAATGCATTATTACATTATCATTCCTTCCATCCTTATCACATTAAGAAAAACCTACCTTTCAGCCAGTTTTTACAGATTAAAAGGAATTCCACCTCATCTCTGGATTTTCATAAAGACAGTGTTACTTTGACTAATGCCTTTTTGTCACATGGATACCCTAGGGAGGTTATTTCTGATGCTAAAGCTAGGGAGGCTTCTGTTTCCAGAAAATCTTTATTTGATAAAAAAACCCCGATGTGATGATAAGTTTATTTGTTCTTTGACTTTTTTCTCCAGGAGGTAAGCTAGTTGCACAGGCTCTCCGGAGACATTGGCACATTATTCAATCTGCTCTGGGAGATGTGCAGTTTCCCACCATTGGCTGGAAGAGAGGTTGCAATTTCCAGGACACCTTGATGCTGGGCCAGTTAGTGAAATGCGCCTTCCCAAAGGAATGTGGCAAATCATGCATAGTGTGTAACTACACCATCCAAGCCAATTTGGTGACCATTAATAGATTTACCTGGAAATTACAACATTTCTCCAATTGTGAGACATCTTGAATAAATACTATGTACAATGCTCTTGTTCTCCACCCTTGACATATAGGGTCATCTATGCGACCGTTTAAGGTTAGCTTTTTGGAACACCTTACTCGGGTAAAACAGAAAGCTTTATTTAGTTATTTATTTACTTGGTTCACTTATATTCCGCCCTTTCCCAGACGGGCTCAGGGTGGATCACATACAAATAAAAACCAGTCACATATAATAAAACCAGTAAATACAGTTAAAACAACAGCATTACATCAATTTAAATAACAGAGGTGGGCGGCACATAGTGCGACTTTAGGTATAATCATTCAGTGGCCCAAATATAAAGGTTCAGATGATAGATCACTGTGGGGGAGCAGCCGATGGTATAGGCAACAAAGTAAAGGATGCCCGCCTGCCTCAACTAAATGCCTGGCGGAACACCTCTGTCTTACAGGCCCTGCGGAAGCGTAACAAATCCGGCAGGGTTCGCACCTCCACCGGGAGCTGATTCTACAGGTTGGGGCCAGGGCCAAAAAGGCCCTGGCCTTAGTCGAGGCAAGTTGGACATCCTTGGGGCCAGGGATGACCAAACAGTGTTGATTGGCTGATCGCAACGCCCTTTGGGGCTCATATGGGGAGAGGCAGTCCTGCAGGTATGTCTGTTCCAGGCCACATAAGGCTTTGAATGTCAATACTAAAACCCTGAAATGGATCTGGTACTCAACTGGTAACCAGTGCACTGCGTACAGCATCGGTTGACTACTTGCCCGTATAGGCAATCCAGTTAGGAGCCACGCTGCCGCATTTGGCGCCCGTTGGAGTTTCTGGATCAGCCTCAAGTGCAAGCCTGAGTAGAGCGAGTTACAATAGTCCAGCCTGGAAGTGAACGTTGCATGGATCACTGTAGCTAGGTCTTGGGATGTCAGATAGGGCATCAGCTGTTTGGCCTGCCACAGATGGTGAAAGGCAGATCCTGCAACTGTTGTGACCTGGGCCTCCATAGAAAGGGAGGCATTCAGTGTCACCCCCAGACTCCTCACCTTCTGAGCTGGCACCAAAGGGTGCCATCTAGGGTGGGTAGTCGGATGCCTGATCTTGGTCCCCCCTGACCTAGGTACAGGACCTCCGTCTTACTTGGATTTAGCTTCAGCTGGCTTAACTGCAACCAACCTGCCATGGTTTCTAATAACCTGGTTAGATTGTCTGGGGTGGCATCCGAATGGCCGTCCATCAGCAGATAGAGCTGGGTGTCATCTGCATATTGGTGACAACCCAGCCCAAAACCTTGTAAATGGTTTGTGGAGTCTGTTATATCAGTTGTATATTTGTATTATTTTTATATTTAGTTTCAGAAAACTACCTTCTTTTGTCAGACGAAGAATCACATTCGAAACATGAATTTTACCAGAATCGTGTCACATTCACATGTTCTTCTGGATGAGAAAATTCTGGAACCTTCCTATAATTTTCATCTATTAAGTGCTTTTCCTGTGCAGGAGGACTATACATGGAATTATTGTAGATTGATATATGTGTTCATATTTTCAGTATATGCTTTCTTCAATGTATGAGTGTTAAATGATTTTTCTAGGCATTATTAATAATAAGTAATGTGTAATCAGTACCTCTTGTGATTAACATGTAATCAGTACTTCTCAAGAGTAACAGTGATTTAATGTTGGTAATTTTTCACTAGTAACACAGTTTTCTCCCAATCCCCAGGTGGGGGCAGGAGATTCTCCGGTTTCGAGACCCTCCCCCCACTTCAGGGTCATCAGAAAGCGGGGAGGGGGGGAAGGAAATGTATGCTGGGCACTCCATCATTCCCTATGGAGACCGATTCCCATAGGGAATAATGGAGAATTGATCCACGGGTATCTGGGGCTCTGGGGAGGGCTGTTGTTTGAGGTAAAGGCACCAAATTTGCAGCATAGCATCCAATGCCTCTCCTCAAAAGACCCTCCAAGTTCCAAAAAGATTGGCCCCAGGGGTCCAATTCTATGAGCCCCAGAAGAAGGTGCCCCTATCCTTCATTAATTCCAATGGAAGGAAGGCATTTAAAAGGTGTGAGGTTCCTTTAAATGTGATTACCAGAACTTCCTTTGGAGTTCAATTATGCTTGTCAAATCCTTTCTCCTGGCTCCACCCCCAAAGTCCCCAGATATTTCTTGAATTGGACTTGGCAACCCTAACTCCACTTTAACCTTACATACTTCCTCCAGCTTTTCCAAGATCTTTTGCCAAAATTTAGTCACCTTAGAACACCAAAGATGTGCATAATATTCCTTTTTCTTTTTACAATGCCAACAATCAGATGTCATTCCCTTGACCATATAAGATAATTGAACAGGCATCCTATACCATTTCAATATTAATTTCATCTCAATTCCTCTAAATTTCTCCATTTTTATATCACTAATACCTCTCATTATTTTATTTATCTAATTTTCTTATAATGCTACTTCTTTCTCCCATTTTGACAGTATTATACCAATCATATAATTTTTTATCTTCAATCATTATACTGTATATCTTTCTTGCAATGCCCTTTTTATTATCTTCTTTAATACCATACAGTTCTTCCATCGGGGTGTCCTCCTCATTTCACCCCCATAACAAGTGAATTCTCACACAACTACACAAGTTGGCTGAGGGAAAGACCTTGCCTATCACAGTTCTCTGTGTGAGTCCTGCCCCTTCATTTCTGTATAAGTAGATATGAGAATGATTCTCATGTCAGCAGATTTCTCATGTCAGCACATTCACAATAAAGTGAATTTATTCACTGAATTATTGATCACAAGGTTCTGTTTTGCTAACTGAAGTCTGTGTATGCAGAAGAACAATCCCTGGCATCTCTAGGTGAAAGATCTCAGAGTCAAATGCTGGGAAAGAGCTTTTATCAGCCTAAGATTCCAGTGAGCTGTCCAGTCAGAGACAATATGAGTAGATAGAGAAAAGTCTGATTTTATATAAGATACATAACCTTATAACTAATTTACTCCACCACATCACAGGCAGAGCACAGAAGTCTATAGTTAGCCTATAAAAAGTTCAAAGAAAATCCAAAGGGAAAACAATTGACTTAAGAAGATGGCATATCTCTGTGTGTGAGAAAGATAGACAGAGAGAAATTACCTGGTCTTCAAAGTCAAATTCCGTATCTGCAATATCACTGGAGTCCACAATGAGATTAAGATCAAGTTCACATGGACCTAAAATAGAAAAATGAAATGGAACTTCTGAAATAAAATGGCTAGAAATTACAGTATTCAGTGGACACAGGGATATAACAGTGATGTGGTGATTGCGCTCCTGAGGAGAGACAAATTGCTGTCTTGGGCAGGAAGAAGTCTGTGAGTTTTAGAAAAGGGTTATTTTGAGTTTTACACCTCAAATTAGCAGGAATTTAAGGGTGTGACCATGCAGCTTTTAACTACCAACTTTGGATTTATTTGGATAAGTCCCCAGAGTGAACTTTCAAGGGTTCTTCAGACAGAACAGTTTTTTTCCAACTCAGGGCTTCACAACTTGTATGGCTGATGGGAGACCATTATCGTACATGAGTTTTATTATAACAGTCATAGACCAGATAAAAAGCACAAGTCTATGAGAAATAAAAAGTAAAATGTACAAATTATCAGAGGTACACTACTAAAATACAAGTCCATATATAATACAGCAGCGTTAAAATGTAGATAACATTTTAGTACATAGCAGTAGTCATCTGCAATAGCTCCACAAAGTCTACACCAAAAGGAAAAAGCTCCTATTATTTAAAACTATTCTTCTGTTTATCGCTTGGGTGCAAAACCTAGCTGTCACTCTAGTGATTGCCGGTATTTCATCAATCAACTATTTCCCCAGAAATATCTTATCCGTTAACACCTTAGACTGTTCCAGAATAGGGAGAATTGTCTTGTCCCTAACTTCCTTATAGAGGGAACAATGAACGAGAATACTGTATGTTCAGTGTTTCTACCTCACCAATGGGGCATGCACAGATTCTTTCACTGTATGGGGTCCTTAAATAACTCCCTTCTTTTACCTTAGATGGCAAAACATTAAAAGTCCTTCTATAAGGTAAAAGCCCTTCTATAAGGGGGGTGTTCTATATTTTTAAAATATTGGGCCATGTTCATAGTATATCTGTATTTCTCGGGAACCATAAAATTTGGGTTTCTTATTAAATCTTGCTGACATTAAATGTCATAAACTCTTTGCTTGATTAAATATCTTGCGGCGTTAGTATTTTGGGGCAACAATGCACAAGAGGGAAACCTATAGACTTTAAGTTACCCTCTGTCAAATGTATCCACTTTTGTTGGAACGGATCTTGAATTATTAAGGAGAGTAAACCTTTTACATTTTTGTGTATCCTGAGCCAGGAAAATGCTGAGGCAAGAAAGATTCATGCTTCAATTTTTATTTCCAGTTTCCAGTCAAAGTAAAGAACTGGGTCGAATACTTCTCTATTAGCCACCCTGAGCCGCCCTGAGCCTGCCCTGGCGGGGGAGGGCGGGATATAAATAAAATTTTACATTACATTACATTACATATTAGCTGTTTTCCCCAATGCTCACCTACATAGTACCAAACAGTGCTCTATTGTTGATCTCCTGCTATGAAGCCATTTTGTTCTACTGGTATAATCTCCTCTTGTTCTAACCACATTTCAAATTTATCAAGAAGATGTCTCAAATATAATTTACTAATGGTGCTTATAAGGCTGATAGGCCTGTAATTTGCAGGGTCACTTTTTTGTACTTTTTAAAAATAGGAACCATAATAGTTGTACGCCATTGCTTGAGGACATGACCCGATTGGTCGATGTATGTGAACAGGGGTGCAAGAAACTGTGCCCATCAATCTGAGTTTTCTTTTAGGGCTTCAGGAGGGATGCCATCCAATCCTGGTGCCTTTCCGTTATGGTACCTATGTAAATTATGCCAGCACAAGATATTTTTCCTATTAATGTTTTAATGACAATGAGATTAAATATTGTGATGATTCCATCTTTTGCAAATAATAATTTAAAATTATACCTCAGTTATATCCACCATGGCACAGTGGGAGTGGAAACATTAATTCTTTCTCTGTGTGCCATTCTCCTGATCAGTTTTTCCCAATGCTCACCTACATAGCTGCAGCTAATGTGGGTAAGGAAAATGAGACCTGTATGATATGGCTGCTTATAACTAAGCTAATAGCAGCTCTGTGGGAAGGAACTATTTCTACCAAGAAAATGGTATTGGGAGGGAAGAATTAAACACACACTCTCACCACTATCCAATATATAGTTTGATCCTTTTTTCTGACTCACTAAGAGGCAGTCATAGTTTTGTAAACTGCTAAAAGGGAATACATTTTTAATTCAAGAGCTAGTATGTAAACAGAAAACATATAGATATTTTGCATAAAACATAATTTCTTAACTGATGGATAGTTCATATGATTCTCATGTCTTTTTTTTAAAGTAACACATGTACAGGTTATTTTTAGAAGCTGTTTCTTTCTTCTCCTCTTTCTCTCTTAACCAGAGGGAAAGCATTTCAAGTGTAGCAAAGCACAAAAAGTATTTTTATAACATTCTCACTGATACCAGCATGTGTGTTTAAACATAAGGAGCATTACAGAAGCAGAGCTTGTACTAGTCAATGCATTCATAGTTTGAAAAGTTCAAGTTATTTTAGATATGAACGTTATGTTCCTGGTTAGAGATCCTGTCTTAATATTTTTTTGAAAGGACTTATCTGTATTTGTCAAAATAAAGAGTTCCTTGAAAAAGGTTGGAGGAGGGAGATTTAATTACAACAGGGGTTGTGTTAAACTTTAATTGCTAAGAATTAATAAGAAAAAAGTGTACATATTTTCCCTGCTCTTTATTTGCCTAGTCAATCATAACAGTGGGCTAGTGATGTTACAAAGCTGTGTGATAAGCTTGAGACTATGCTTTCCACTGTACTACTGCTTGAAGATAGAATGTTTGATTTAACTCCTTGATGGTGGAGGACAAACCTTATATCGGGTCCCACCTGATTTATGGCAATCCTCATGGCAAGAGACTTACAGAGGTGGTTTGCCATTGCCTGCCTCTGTGTAGCAACCCTGGACTTCCTTGGGGATCTCCCATCCAAATACCAACTAGGGCTGTTAGGGATGCCAGTCCCCAGGCAGGGGCAGGGGTTCCTGATTTCAGGGGTTCCTGCCCACTGCCAGTCAGTTGGCTGGTGGGAGAAGCCCTGTCTCCATGAGCAACCACCAGCAGCTACCCTTTTCCCTGTCCTCCTGCAAGATTTAAGAGGCCCCTCAGTTGATTGGCAGGAGCACATGGCTTACCAACCAGCTGAAGGACCCTTCAAATCTTGCAGGAAAGAGGGAGAGGGGCAGCTGTTGACTGCACACCTCAACTCCAAGTGGTGAATTCAGAGTGTGCGGCTCCTTTTGCTTCTTCCAAACAGCATTAAGAGAGTTCCTTTAAATGCTGTCTACAAGAAGAGGGGGGGACCTGAACTCCAGAGGTGAGTTCAGGCAGGTGGGGTGCTAGTCCCCAATATGATGACATCACTTTCAGGGCCAGTGCGTGGGAGTAGGCTAAGTAGGCAGTTGCCTAGGGCACTACCTGGCCTAGGGAGCACCACTGTGTGCCCCCTCCCTGACACATGACTCTAGCTCCTGACCACTGTCACCTTGTCTTCTCCCATCACCAAGCTGCCCTCAAAGCCAAGCCACCCCCTCTCCCCAATGTGCGACTTGGCCTCCCACCTCATCCTATCCTGCCACCCTCCTTCCTGACACGGCAGGCAAGCACTTATTCTCACAATTTTTTTATATAATATCACATGGGGGGGGCAGAATTAAAATTAAACATCAGTAAATTAAAAATGTGAAAAATTTCAAGTTTGGAACTCTTCAATTTCCCTATTTTTTAAATAATGGGGGGACGCGCTAGTGGGTGATTCGCCTAGGGTGCCAGAAAGCCTAGCACCGGCCCTGATCACTTTATATGATGTCATTGTATTGGGGACCCCCTCCCCCTCCAGGAAACCTCCCAAAGTTCCCCTGCCAGGAATGAGGCCCATTGGCTGGCGGAAGAAGCCCTGTGTCCATAACTTTCAAGATCTGATGAGATTGGGCTACCCTGGGCCATCCAGATCAGGGCACTTAACTTTTAGCAAGCTTATATTCTTCTCATCATAAGATCAGATAAGTGAGGAAAGGAATGTGAATGCTACTTTAAATCAAATAATTATATCTGATTCATCATGTTAATTTTACTAAATGCTATTGATGGTCACTCCCCTAAACTTGGGCCATATGTTATCCCTTTATTGCTTTATGCAGACGATGCAGTTGCACTGTCACGCTTGCAGAAGGGCCTCAAGCTACTTGCCTTTACTTGCTACTGCGAGACAAATTTCCTGTCTATAAACTATGCAAAAATCCAACATTATAGTATTCTCAAAGTCCTGGAAACCACAAAGTTGATGCCTCAAGGGAAATAATACTGAACAGGTGAAATCTTTTAAATACTTGGGGATCTTTTTCCAGTACAATCATAACTGGACAGTTCAACATAAGCAAGCAGTCATTTCAACAAGGTGTAGCTCGTTTGTGGTGGTTAGTTTCTTTTACAAGAAGGGTAACCAATTTGTCCCAGCTGCCATTCGTGTTTTTAATGCCAAAACAGAATCTCAGTTATTATATGGGATCCCCATTTGGATTTACGCCTTCAATTTCCATCTTGAGCAAATTCAAGCAGCATTCCTATGCCGTATTTTGGGGGTCCCCAACTGTGTAGCTATGCTGCAATGTGCCTAGAAACTGGAACCCATTTGATCGAGACCAGGGCATGGCTACTAACCATAAAGTTTTGGCTACGCCTACACTTTAGTGCAGACCCTGCTAGTTATGTTCATATGATGCTAGCAGACTCCTTTGTTTCCAATTGGTATAGTAGGATCCAGAAGAAAATACATTCCATAGGTGTCTCCCTGGACAACCTCTGTATGCTAAGTGAAATGCAGACATTCAGAATTCTGAAACAGAGGATTTTAGATACTGAGAAACAGTCCCTTTGTTCCTCTGAACATAAAACGTGTTCCCCTTTAGCATTTGGTATCTTTCCAAATTATGGGCTGCCTGCTGCCTACCTTTCCCAGCTTACGTCACCCCAGTTATGGCGTTCTTTTATGTTAGGAAGACTTAATGTTTTACCCTAATCAGTACTATCTGGGAAGTTTGACAGCATCCCTTATCAGGAAAGATTCTGCCCATGTAATGGAAGGCACCTCAAAATGGTCACCCATGTCTTACTTCACTGTGATTTCTTTGGGGAAGCGTGGGACTGTATAATCAAACCTATTCTGTCTAACCTTTATGGACTACCTGAGGCAAAGTTGGTTTTCTTTCTGTTATCTGACCGATGTTCCCATACTACTAGCCTAGTTGCAAAGTACCTTTTGGCTGCCAGAACAATCAGGGAGCAAAAGACTAGCTCACCTTCTTGATGCTTGACTAGTTTTTATAACTGAAACTCTATGCAACTTTGCCATGCTGTACTTTTTACTTCTATGCTAATAAAGGTATTTGGATGTTAATCTTATCAGAGTAGATAACTGCTCCAACTTTTCCAAAGTGTCTATGTTTACTATAGAAAGTATGGAAGATCTCTATCTGGAAAGCAATCAGAGAGTTCTGGAATAGTCATCCTGTCTTTGACTTTTTCACAATAAGAATCGCTAACACAGTGAAGAAGAAAGGGGGAGTATTTCTGCATCAGTGTAACTCCATTCTTACAGATAGGCCACTGGTTCACCCATACCTAACGGTAGTGAAGCCTAGGTTAACTGTGGCAACAGTCCGCCTGAGCTTTCCTTTCAGTGGCTTTAATGATCTGCCTGTACATAGGCAGGCATGTATACCACATAGCTGGATGAAATATACATGCACAAGGTGGCACTGAAAGTCATGTTCAAATAATATACTATTTTCCAGGCATGTAAAGAGAAACTTATTTCACTTTTTAAACAAAAAGTTAATAGCAAGCGTTGTTTCTAAGGCCTCCACTGTGTTTAATTCACTCAGGTAGATTGCACTGCTGAGTTTTCTAAGTTTAGCTGTTATTAATTTAAAGTACCTCCAAATAAAGCAGCCTTGCCTTGATGCAAGTTAATTCAGCAGGCTTTCTAAACCAGGGGTGGCAAACGGTAGCGCTTCAGATGTTTTTTTGCCTACAATTCCCATCAGCCCCAGCCAGCATGGCTGATGGCTTTGGCTGATGGGAGTTGCCTACAACAAAAATCTGTAGAGCTACCGTTGGCCACCCCTGTTCTAAACCACTTGCATGTCAGGGAATGCATCATTTGAATGAAACATTTGGGATTCCAGTTCCTGTTTTTCTCCCCAAGCAAATGTGATGAGGAGACACTTTCATGTGACTTCTATCCTCCACTTCTATGCAAATGCTCTCTTTCCCCAACCCTGGCTAAAAAGAGTCCTAGAAACATGCCCAGTTGGTAGAAAACCAGCACTGGTGAAGAAATTTGCAGAGTGAAACGTGGTTGAGTATGTGGGATGGGGCAACCTTGAGCTCCCATCAGTGCATCCCAAGTCCCTTCAGTGACTGATGATCTGGCAAATAAGTAGTCATCTTTCTGCTCTCTCCAGCCTGCCATTTCCCCTCCAAGTCTGTAAAAGACTCTCCTAGCTCTTCCATCTTAAGACTGAGAAGTGTCCCATATTTCTCAGGGCTGTTTTTGACCTCCTGGGCTACTTGCCTGCTCCAGGCAGTCCTCAGAGGTTGCCCTTCCTTCTCCCAGACTTATGTCCCCACCCAGTCACCTCCTGCTGACATCAGCTCAACTTCCCACCCTTGCTCATCTGATGGTGGCCAGGGATGGTCATCTGAGGCCCCCACCACTAAATGGGGCCAGATGGCAGCAAAGGCCATGGGAGGTTACTGGGTGCTACCATAGTAGTCTTGCTGGGCTTGTCAGAAACAGCTGAGGGGGGAGGTACATTCCTGGACAGGCAGGATATGTGATTTGTAGCATCACCTTTAAAAGGACCTGGGAGGAGGCAATGAGGAGTCCTCTGGCCACCTGCTCTTGTCTGCAGTGAAGGGAAGCTGGCAAGAGCAGAAGGAACGGGATGTCTTTACCTCTCCCCTCCCCCCCCCATTTCTGAGGCCATATGGGTGGTAGCTTTGGGCACATAAACTGTTAAGATAGGGACAGGACTCCACTCCCCCAACAATGATAAAGGCTTACAATTAGAAGTTTGAAGGAAAGTGGTAATTAATCCCTATGAACACAGGCTACATATTAGGGCTCTTTTTGTAGAAAAAGTACAACAGGAACTCATTTGCATATTAGGTCACACCTTGATGTCACCAGTGTTTCACACAGGGCTTTTTTGTAGAGAAAGCCCAGCAGGAATTCATTTGCATATTAGGCCACACCCTGAGCTGCTGAAGTCTATTAAGATCATTTAGAAAGATTCAAGCCAATGTACTGGGTGAGACTTCCAGAACAATCCTTCAGGGGCCAAATGGAACAGAGAACTCTGGAAGTGTTTATGTCTATTGTGTTATTTTCAAAGATGCTGGATGAATGCTAAATTCCATTGGTCTAATAGCCTATCTCAATACCTTAGATCAGTGTTTCCCATTTGCAGGGTCGTGACCCGGTACTGGGCCACGGAAGCCTTACTACCGGGTCACAAGAAAAGCCAAAGCTAGCCCCGCCCCCAGCAAAGCATGACCTCTGCTCTGCTTCCTTCCTTCCCTCGTCTCTCTGTTGGGTAGAGAAAAGCTAGCCTTGAAGACTGACACACGCTGCAAAGCCTGCGCTCCATTTGGCTTCCTTCCTTCCCCTGTCTTTCTGTTGTGCAGAAAAAAGTTAGCCTTGAAGACAGACACAGGCTGCAAAGTCTGAGTTCTGTTTGGCTTCCTTCCTTCCCCCCTCTCTGTGTTGTGCAGAGAGGAGCTGGGCTGCCTCTCCTTCCTTCTCCCCCCCCTCCCAGTGTTTAAGAGAAAAGCTGGAATCCACTGGCACTTTAGACTCATGAAGTGTTCTTCAGGGTATGAGCTTTCATGTGCCTTGCAGTATGCTCTTTTGGGGAGATTTCTCCGGGAGCCCTGAGCAGCAAAGAAGGGTGTGTGTATTTTTTTTCAGCCGGGAGGGGCAGGAAGTGGTCATTCCAGTTGCTTTTTTTTTTTTTTTTTACCAAACAACCCCTGGGCAGAATTGTTGCTGGCTGGGGTCATCTGATGGTGAGAAAAGCTTTTTTTTCTGTCCCCCCTTCCTTCCTTCCTTCCTTCCTTCCTTCCTTCCTTCCTTCCTTCCTTCCTTCCTTCCTTCCTTCCTTCCTTCCTTCCTTCCTTCCTTCCTTCCTTCCTTCCTCTCTTTCTTTCTCTCTCTCTCTCTCTGCAAGTGATGTTCTGTCTGTATTCTTGGTGCTGGGATGGGGGGAAGCAACAGTGGAAGGGCTTCTAGTGCCCTGGTCCCACTGGTGGACATTCTGGTGCTTTTTAGGCATTGTATGAGATAATTTTGGACTGGATAGTCCACTGGCCTGATCCAACATAGCTCCTCTTATGTTCTTTCTTTCCATGTCTTCTTTTCCTCTCCTTCTATTTCATTCTTTCCCTTTCTTTCATTCCTTCCATTTTTACTGGATGAAACTTTTCTGTTCATCAAACTGTTGTTGCAGACATAGGAGCTCTGCCAATGAAAAGTTGGCACCCGCAGTTGTAGCCAGCTGGCCTTTTTATGAGATTTCTGTGTGAGTGAGTGAGTGAGGGAGAGGTGTGGGGCAGAAAGAGATTATTGGAGATTACTGCAGTATATCTCAATAGCACTGGAAGTGATGGTATTATGAACTTGGCACCATTTTACTGGTCTGGCTTTTAACAGCTGTCTGACACCAAAATTAAACTCCTCCTATAGATATTAAAAATGATGAAAGAAGTTCACTGGCTAAATATCTGCAAAATAGGCTGCTTTTAAAGGTGTGGGAAACACAGTCAGTAAAAAGCTGCAGGCCCCTCATAAATATCCTTTTTGGGATAACTACAGAAAAGCTTGTATGAACTTCATATAACTGGAAATTAATTCATTAATTGCAGTACAATTCTCTGTTACCTTTCATAGCAATTTCCCCATGTTTCAGCCAAAGAAAAATATGAAAAATAGCTGTCGAAAGATTTTTTTTGAAACCAAGCAAGCTTGGTTATAGCTTGAGTCAGGGTTCCAGTAATAGCAGCTTAGGAAGGGCCTCCTATATGTTTCAGCATATTTTGAGGTAGAGCAGCTGCCAGTGCCCAGTGTGGGTGATACACATTGTTGTCATTCCTGATGGCAATGGCAACAGCACTCCCAACTGCATACACTGGCCAGTGCTGTTGAGGAAGGGGTGTGTAGGTGGTGCAGGCAATTGAACATGGGCATTAGGAGTGCTTGCAAGCTGGAGAAGAACACACAAACAGATAGGTGCATGCAGGTGTGGGAGTGGAAAGAGAGGACCACCCACTTTCCACCCCCATTTTGGCTCAGCATGAGTTTCAGAGAGATTTTTCTGAAAATGAAGTTACTTCAGAAGTTACTTCAGAAAAAGAGGCAGGTTTGGGGGAGTGCCCTGGAAGTGATATCACAGGAAAAGGTGGAGTTTTGGTTCATTGTGCCCCGGAAGTGACATCATTTGGCCCTTGACACCACAGGAAATGACATAGTTCCTGTCTTCTGGCTCCACCCCCAAAGTCTCTTGGCTCCACCCCCAAATTTTAAGTGGGTCACAAAAGAGAAGTGTAAAAATAACTGGGCCACGGGAAGTAAAAGTTTGGGAAACCCTGCCTTAGATGAGTAGGGTTACATTCCATTTTCTCTTTCTCCAGCAACAGTAGTTAGCTAATAATTTATATTTTAAACATTTAACCCACTTTTAATGTATTGGATTTAGGGCTGCCAACTGACTGGGGGCAGGGGCAGGAATGCTGGTACAAGAACGAATTAGATCTGGAGTGAAACTAATGGAGAAGAAAGAGAACATGGTGCTAAAATACTGTAAACATAAAGACTCTGGGGCAGATTTGTTCTGAAAGGTCAAGCATTATTTATGGTGCCATCATGCAAGCAAGTAAAATCAGCAGCTAATAGGCCTGTGTTGTGGAATAGTCTGTGAGAGGTTATTGAAAAAGCCATTTGAAGCAAAGCACCTCCCCCACCATCCTCTGAAGCGTTAATGTGAATGATGGGATTGTACCAACTTGCAAGTGTTGCTAATAGGACTTTTTGGTCTACAAGTTTCTTATCATCTTCAAGGCCAAAGAGGGAAGCCAATTAATTAACTTCTCTTGGGAATCTGTGATGGGAGGGGGAGACTCTGAGAGGTAATGTAAACTTCTAGAGAATTCTTGGAAAGACCTGTTCTGATTGAATGGCACCATCACCTGACTGGATGGTCTGGAAATTATAATTGGGCTGTGGCCTGAGAAGAACCACATAGCTAGCTGAGATTCTCATGAACAATGACTATATCCTGCAGTTGCTATAAGTAGGGGGGGATAATCCCAAGAGTAGGATGCTACCAAATTTTACTCCAAAATTATAACCAGGTGGCACTAGGCTCCTCCCTGTTCTTGCTGCTGATTAATATGTCTGCTTCTGTAGAGATTGTCACATTATAATTCACATATGGTGCTACTAATGGGAATAGGTTGAATCAAATCTACAGGGAACCAGCGCAGCTGGTGCAACACAGGTTGAATATGTGTGGTTCATGGTGCCCCATCAGGATCCACGCCACCATATTCTGGACCAGTTGGAGTTTCCAATCAGTCTCAAGGGCAAGCTGGTGTAAAGCAAGTTACAGTAATCCAATCTGAATGTGACCATTGTGTGGATTACTGTGCCCAGGTCAGGGGGAGACAGGAAAGAGGCCAGTTGCCTCGCCTGGAGCAGCTAGTAAAATGCTGACTAGGCCCAAACTCTTGACAGCTTGCACTGGCATTAAAGGTGCACTGTCAAGAGTAGGAAGGTGGGACCCAAATCCTGAATACTCAGCCACCCAACTACAGAGCCTCCATTTTGGTTGGATTCAGTTTCAGCTGGCTCTTCCACAACCATCCCACTATGGCCTCCAGTTCCTCAGCCAGATTTTGTGGAGCAGTACCCAGGCAGACATCCATCAACAGACACAGCTGAGTGTCGTCAGCATACTGATGACATCCCAGCATGAAACTCCATGCCAATTGGGTGAGAGAGTGGATATAGATGTTAAATGCATAGAGGGAGCATATATAGATATTAAACTTGAAGAATTTATCCAGGACTTTGAGTGGATCTGGATGTCATTCTCCCTCTTGCCAAGGGTCTGGTAGTCAGGAGGAAAGTAGAATTTTCCCCTCACCCTCAATCCAAGAGAAGAAAAATAGCCTACTCTGCCAAGCACCTAAGTAGGGAATCAACTTCTTAGCTAAGCCTTATTCTGAAAACTTAAAAGTGGAGGAAAAGCTTTTGGAGGAGGAAGAGCTTTTAACTGCCATCTTGTAGACCTGGCTTGTTCCTTCTTAAGGTGCTGCATATCATGGAAATCCCTATTAACAACAAGGATATGGAAGCACCTGAACAGGCCAACTGGTTCAGCCAGTGACACCCCCGGAGGGGGCTCCCTCCCTAGACATTCTCTTTCCATCTGTCTTTGGTAATGTAGAATCATAGAGCTGGAAGGAACCTCCAGAGTCATCTAGTCTAACCCCAAGGTAGTCAAGGCTGAGTGGGAGACACCTGCAAGAACTAAAACCAACCATCCCATCATCTCTCAATTCTACTCCCATGTACCAGACAATTCAAACTCCCCTTAGATGACAATTTAGTGGCCAGCCTGTGTTCCAATTCAGTTATTTTAGCAGAGGCAGATGGTCTTCCTGGGGATCCCTGTGACAGTACGATAGAACAGTCCTTGCACAAGAACTTCAAAGCCTCTTTGGCTGCCATCAGGGCCCCTACAGCAAGGGGCCCTGACCTGGATTGCTCAGGCTAGCCTGATTTCATCAGAGTTCAAAAGCTAAGCAGGGTGAGCTCTGAAAGTTCACTCTTTTCAAGGGCAATCTATTCTTGGGCCTCTAATGTTTCAGCAGCATACAGTAACATCTCTGAAGAACTTAAGGATGCTCTAAAAAAGATCACCCTTGCAGCATCCTTCTCAGCTGACAAGTTGTTAGTCACAAACCAGCTGTTGGCTAGAGCTATGGTCTTGAATGTGACAGCTAGGCATTTCATCTGGTTCCGCAACTGGAAAGTGGACCCATCCTCTTAGACATGAGTTGCTAGTGTCAAAGGCATTCATATCTTTGGGGAAAGAATGAATAGATACCTGATTGAGGATTAAGACAAAAATAGGTCTTTGCCCTTGTGCAAGAAAGATCATAAGCCCAAAAAATGCTTCTCTTCCTTTTGTGAACCCAAGTGCACCTCTGGATTCTGACTGTTGACACTTATCAAAGGGAGATGGCAGCCCAAACAACCTAGTTCCTCCTTTCACAGACCTACAGGCCAGAATTCATGGGGTCCCCAAAAAAAGAAAGTAGGATGATGTCTGCAGTTTTTTGCAGTTCAATGGGAGTTAGTTGGCAACAGATGGGTCCTGGGTACTGTTTTAAATGGCTGTTCTCTGGAATTAAGCTCCACAAAAGATTCCTGCAAGTCCCAAGAAATAATTGGGGGTTTACTCAGTTTTTTCATAGTCCCAAAAAAGAACAGGAATGTGAAAGCCATTTCAGTTCTGAAATCGCTAAGCCCCAGGGCTTTTTTTGTAGAAAAAGCCCAGTAGGGACTCATTTGCATATTAGGCCACACCTCCTGACACAAAGTTAGCTGGAACTACGTTCCTGCTCAAAAAAAGCCCTGGTTAAACCAGAGAATAGGAAAGACGACGTTCTGGAGGGAAACCCTCAAATACATAGTCTCATTTATTCAGAAGGGGAACTTTCTGACATTGATAGATCTGTCAGATTCCAGTTTGGGAATCGCATTGAAGATTCCTGTGCTTTTTCTACAATGGGCTTCATTTTCAGTACTCATAATCTCATAATTTTCAGTGTTCATAATCTCATTAGTGCACATCTGAAAACCCACAGTTTTTAGATAAAATTCGAATCAGGTCTCACTCTTATCAACAAGGGATGGCAGATGTACAACAAACCATCTCTTGTTTACAAGTCCATGGGTTTACCATCAACAGGAAGAAAAGTTGCTTGTCTTCAACTCAGAGGGTGTTATCACTAGCACTCTGGAAAGACAACTAGTGGCCATTTCTGCATTCAAGGGAACTAAGAAGGGCTGGAGTTTCTCTCATTACCGTCATGTTAGGAGGTTTCTCAGAAATACATCTCAGATTAATCCCCCGCAGCCTCTCTGCTTTTTTTCCTGGAGCCCAAATACAGTGCTCAAAGCCTCCTTGCAGGCCCTGTTTGAACCAGTGCCATCTGCCCTCTCAAAGAGCTAACCTTTAAAATCATCTTTCTAGCAGGTATCACCTTGGCTAGGAGGGTGTCCAAACTCAGAACTCTTTCAGTGGACAAGGAGCTCTGTGTCTTTCATAATGACAGCGCTGTGCTCTGTCTAGAGTCAGCATTTGTTCTCAAAGTCACCTCTCCCGTTCATAGGTCAGAAGACCTGATTCTTCTTTCATTCTGCCCTAATCCTAAGCATCCCCAGGAAAAGGAGTAGTAATGTTAAGAGGGCCTTGAGCTTCTACCTTGATGGGATTAAGTCCTTTAATAAAACTGACTCTTTGTTTGTCTCCTTTGAGAAAGCTTCACTAGGACACAAGGTTTCAACCTCTACCATTAGTAGATGGGTTATAGGATGTATCTTTCTAGCATATAAATCCAGGGGTCTAGATCCTCCATTGGGAGTTACAGCATATTCCCTCAGAGGGTCAGCAACCTCTTGCAGAGAATTTCCTTCCTTAGTAGTTTGTAGGGCTGTCAATTCCTTCACCAGGCATTATAGGCTTGACAAATTATTAGCCTCTGCAGAGGTTGCCTTTGGAAGAAGGGTTCTGCAGCATACCCTCTCAGACCAAAGAGCCAAGATTCATCCCTCCCTGGGGCACACTGTTTTTCTATGTCCCGGAAGTAGAGACTGCCTCACCCTGAACCACTGAAGAATGGAAATTTGTCTCACTTACCATGAATCTTCCTTCTCGGTGGTCCTGGGGTGAGGCAATCTCTTCCCTCCCTATGGTAGAATTTCCTTTCTCTGTTAGCTCTTGGACTGAAACAAGTATGCTGGGAGAATTCAGGGCTTCCCCTCTTTCTCCTTCTGGATCCTACTGTCCCTGGTGAGCCCTTGGAGTTCTCCATTCTGTTTTTTCTCTGCATGGTTTTGCTGTTCATTCTAACCATTAATCAGAGGTATTTTGATTTTGCTACCATTTGGTGAGGGAGTTCTGCTGCTTCAGGACACAACTAGAGCCTGGGAGAGAAGCCCCTCCCCTGCAGGAATCACATAAAGTTCAACCCTGCCTGCCTCCAGCGAGGAGCTTTTCCCTAGGTGTAGAGACTGCCCCACCTCAGGACTACCTAGAAGGAAAATTCACAGCAAATTTTCTGTTTCCTTTCAGGTAGGAATGTGGATGCACATAGCATGGCCCTATCTAATATCCGATGATACATACAACACTGCATTCATAGTACCAGATAAATCAGTTTTATTTATCTTGCTCCGAATGCCTGTGCAGGGCTAGACCTATGTAGCCTGACCTCAGAGAAGGGGTTGCCCTGCCAGCCCGTGCCTCTTGGAGACTCCGAGAAGTACAGGGGGAAGATCTTTTTTTCTGTTTTTGTACCCTAGGGTGCAAAAGCAGGAAGAAAGTCCTGCTGCCCATGCTTCTCAGAGACTCTGAGATGCAAGGGTGATCTTTTTCCTGCTTTTGCACCTTGCAGTGCAAAAGCTGGAAGAAAACCTCACCGGTCTGGGGGGTCCAATTCTTCACCCCTGGACTGGCAATGCCCTAGGCAAATGCCTAAGATGCCTAGTGGGAGATCCGGCCCTGTGCTGGTATCTAAACATTAACTTTCTAGATTAACAAAAACATGAAATTCTGAAGCAATCCAGGGAGACCCTATCAAAGAGTTTGTAATTATTAACCCACCTGCCATGTGGTCTTTTGGGGGGAACAGTTTGTTGTCAACAGCCAGGCTTATGTCATGGAATACTTCTTCCTCATCTCTGTCAGCATCAAACTACAATAAAATAAAAGTCAGGAAATACAAAGAAACACTGTGATATGTTGGCTAACACATTTAGTAAAACTTTTAAAAGACTGTGGCTGGAGTAGCTTCAACAAGAAAACAGCACTTCTGGAATACTGACTAGTGGACCTTTGGTTTAGGAAGGGGAAAGAAGTTTGGGGATGGGGAGTACCTTAGGCCGAGGTCTGACGCACATAAACTGACAAGATGGGCATGGATGAAAGCCAGATGCATGTCGGTTTTTATGCGCTTGTCCAAACATCAGCATCTGGCAATGGTCGTTGGCTTGTTCGTGTCCTGAACTGCTACGACTGAGACGCGGACTTTTTTGATAGTACATTAAATCCGGAATTAGAATGCTTCCGACGACTCCACCGCGTACTTTCTATGTTTGAACACTCCATTGTAGCTGACTCGTCGCAAGCGCATATCCGCTTCCCTGCGAGAGTCCAGTCCAAAAGATATCATTGCACCAACAATTGTTAACTCAGCCTTCCAACCTTCTGAGGTCGGTAAAATATGTACCCAGCTTGCTGGGGGGGGGGGAGTTTAATGACCGGGGAAGGCAATGGCAAACCACCCCGTAAAAGGTCTGCCATGAAAACTTTGTGAAAGCAGTGTCACCCCAGAGTTGAAAATGACTGGTGCTTGCACAGGGGACCTTTCCTAAATGGGGGGGAGGCAGATCGGCCACCTTTGCCTTCTCCCCGCCAGGCGGAGAGACGGCAAAGAGAGTTCCTGTGCTTTCCCCCATTTAAACACCCTGGCGGGGTGTTCATTTTTGTGACAGTCTACGTTGTTTGATGCCCATTCCTGCTTTTACCCTGCCCCGTTTAAATGGGAGGGGGGGAGGAAGATGACCCACCTTTGCCGTCTCCCCGCCAGGCAGAGAGACAGCAAAGAGAGTTGCCATGCTCCACCCCCATTTAAACACCCCAGCGGGGTGTTTAAATGGGGGGAGGAAGATCACCCACCTTTGCAAAGAGAACTCCTGAGCTTCCCCTCCCTGGCCGGGTGTTTAAATGGGGGGGGGGGTAGATCGCCCACCTTTTCTGGCACTTAAAAACAACAACAACAAACCAAGCATGATATCCCACGGTACTGCGCTTGCGCGAGTACTGTGCAGAATGCTATCTCAAAAAATGAGGTCCTGGTTGAGACCTCTGACCAACGCTGCTTAGAACTGAAGGATGGAGGGATGTCTGATCAGGAAATTCGTTGTAAAAAAGCTGCAGGGTATAATAGCAACGGGTTAGGGATGGATTTAACGGTGAGTGTGACCGCGGCCTTACTCTGTGTGCAAATCTATATCTTTTCTGTTGTAATAAATAGTTACTTTGCTTAAGCCAAGGTGTGTGAATGGGAGGGGAGCTTTAAAAAAGGAGGCCATAAGCCTTTAACTTGCCCTTATTTCCAACTTCCAGGTTACATATATTATCTATTTCCTTCATTTATATCCCATCTTTCTTCACAATGAGGAATTTACATCATTCTTTCCTATTCTGTCTTCACAATGACCTGTAAAATAGGTTAGGCTGACAGATTGCGGCACTGCTTGAAAAGAGATAGTTATTGTGGTACCTAGTTATGCCTTTCATAATCATCTGGCAAATATATTCCGTACTATGAAAGTATGCTTTAAGGAAGCCATTTTTCAGTCATGTTGCATTGGACATGATAATGGAAATTATAATCACATACTGTGGGAAAACTCTAAAAATCATTTTTCTCATTTAATTCTCTTTATGTATATTTTTAATTTTGCAGATATTTGCTATATTTTTCACAAATATTTGGGATTAAATCCACTTATCTGACTGTATAAGGCAATAGAATTTAACACAATTAATGTAATTGCCTTTCATCTGAAACTGTAGTCCTTTTGTATATTAAGCATTAGGTCAATTGACAGTACAAATGAAAATCCTGAAGAGCCTGTAGTTAACTGGAAATGAAGGGTCTCTTGTAATGCATGCTTAGCAAGTGTGTACTTCATTTGTAGCTATTATTTGAGATCAAAGTTGAAAACCTAGTATTACAACTGAACTAGAGGCTAGCAGTGTAAAATGAATTACTATAATCAATGAAGTGCTCTAAGTGATGACACAATAATGATCACATGCTTTAGTAATAAGAATCGGGATCTCTGGCATTTAGAAACAAATGACCAATTCTTGAAGAAGATGATAATTTAAAAGATACAAGAAACTGTGGTCAGACTGTATTAAAATGAATAGATTGTAGAGCGGATAGAGAGCAGGGAGTGGCTTGTACAAATCTGATAGTGACATTACCCAAACTAACATTGCCCAAATTCCCCTATCGTGGTGGCCAAATGGAGCACTGCCATTGGCTGACAGGTGCACTCAACAAACCATTGACCCATCATGCGTCAGTCACCACCTCTGGTTCCCATTGGCTGACTCCACTGTCCCCCACCTATTGCAGGCCTGAAAACACTGAACAAACTGCCAAAACAGTCTTACTTCAGAGACAGACACATGTCTGATGCCTCTCTGTGTCCTCTCCATCAATTTGCCTCAGAAAGGGCTTTTGCTCTACTGCAGCCTCACAAAATGTTTCCTCAGAGGTCATGGCAGCTGCCTCTTTCCTGTCACTCCCTCCCTCCCTCCTTCCCACTGGAGAAGCTGCAGGCCAGAGGCTGTTGCTAGGCAATCAATGTTGCCCTAAGCTGAATATAATCCCAAAGAGTCCACCCTCCGAAGTAGTTATTTTCTCCAGGGGGAGAGAGCTCTGTTGTCTGAGTTCAGTTGTGAACCCAGGAGATCTTCAGGCTTTACCTGGAGGTTGGCTGCCCTAGACCTGGCAGCACCCTCTGGGTGACTTGATGCCACCTGGCTGGCATGACTTAACTAGGCCTGGCTACTTGCTCCTGTTCAGCAACAGCCCCCTTAAGACAGCCAGTGTGAATTAGCAGTTGCCACTTCCAGGTTGGCAAATTCCTGGAGATTTGAGGGGTGGAGCCTGGAGAAGGTAGGGTTTAAGGATGGGTGGGACCTCAGACAGGTACAATGCCATACACTCCACCCTCCAAACCAGTCATTTCCTCCTGGGGAACCAGTTGCCAATATCGAGGTGAGGGCTGGGCATCACTCAGAATTACAACTGCTCTCCAGATGGCAGAGATCAGGTCCCCTTGAGGTGGAGGGGAGGAGTGAAGGCCTCCACTTGGGTGGGTGGGAAGACAGCAAGGGTGGAGGGCACTTGCCCACAGCCTCTTCCTAGAGCCCATTGTATTTTTCTTCACAACGGGCCTTATTCCTAGTCCTATTATATTTATGGAACTTGCTTCCAAGCCAGTGTGGAGAGGATTAAATTTAAGGGCTGTGTTCGCATGCATGCTTTCTTGGAAGTAAGTTCTATTGAACAAAGTGACATTGACTTACAGAGTTGGACTGAAAGGCTGTGAACCTGTGTACACATACTGAATGCTAAATCTCACCAATCCTATTGGAAGTTACCTCTATGTGAACAGATAAGATTGCACTCTAGATGTTTTTTTCTAGAATTTTTAACTAATCACATGATTTTAGCTGTTCTACCTGTTTAATTATAAAACACTTATATATCACCAAAACTTCAATTTAGGTGTCCTTTTTAAATACTGAAGAAACTAACCTATGTCATTAATAATTAGCAGAAAAATTATTGTAAATATTTCCTTTTTAAGGTTCCTTACTGCACAAGTGAAACAGTCTAAAAACATAAATATGTTTGATTTTAATCTGCAGCCCCACAGAGTAAAATTTGCTTGCTCTGCATTATCTGCTAGCAACTCAATCCCACAGCTGGTTACTTGGAAGCAAATCTTAGTATTTTCCACTGTGCAGAGGTTTCCTGACTTTCTGCCCAATCCAAATAGAGACTTAGTTTTACACACTGAAATGAACGGGCTCAATAACTGTGTGGTACTGAATTTTAAAGCCTATTTGGAAGTGAGACCCCCCTCCCCCCCGGGCACAATGGGACTTAGTTCCAAAAAAAACATGCTCAGGAGTGGATGGCACAATTCTAGTTGATCTATTGATTACATTAATTAAAGTTTGTTGGGCTACTTTTTCACCAACCAATCACTGAGTGAAAACCACTTATTAAAAAAAAAAACCCAAAAACAAAGTTCCAAAAATACCCTAACATATTTACTTGAAAACCTTCTTGCTGTGAGGTTAAAATGGGAGTAATGACAAGTTTTGCATTCTGATGAGTGAGTGCCAAGTGAAGATATGTGATAAAATGAAGGAGGATGGTCATGCTGTCAGTTTGGCTTCTGACTACATTTTAATTGCTATAAAAATAATGTTCTGCTAGGATGTAGGACAGAAGAAATCTATTTACTTCTCTTTACTGCAAATATTGTAATAGGTTGTTCTGTTTTTCCACTGAAACTGTCATCAGAAATAATAGAACTGGACAGGGGCATCTTGTTTATTCACAGGAACTTGTCTTGGGCAACACGATCTCAGCTAGAAGAAAAATGACAGATTCATTAAAGCTCATGGTTTCTCTGCTTGTGCTGGCCATAGTCCTGGCTAAGACAGCTACTAACTAGGAGACATTTGGGATGATTAACTAGATGTGCATTGAGTTTATCAAGCATAATAAAAGTTGCTGCCAAAATCCTTCTCACCCCTGCTATTTGGGATTCTTGGACCTTCATATCTGGGAGACTGCCTCTCGCCCTCTGCTTCCCCATGACAGTTTCCCTCATTGGAACAGGGTCTTCTGCAGGTACTAACCTGCAAATGGGCATAATCAGCAACTGCTCATACATGTGCCTTCTCTGTTATAGCCCCCACCTTGTGGAACAGCCTGCCTGAGGAGGTCAGGAAGGTTCCCACTCTCGTGGCTTTCTGTAAACTATGCAAAATTGAATTATTCAAGAGGTTTTTTCTTTGCAGCCAATAGAGTTGCACTGTATTAAATGATTCACAAAGTTATGTGGAAAAATTATTACAGACTGTGGTCTATACTCCTGTGCATAGCTTTCTGAAACTAGTATCCTACTATTAATTTTGCATCATTTAATGTGTTATGTTAATACTTATGCTTTGCTTCAGTTCCCTTTTTAGACTTCTGGTTGGTTCTGCAACGATCCTGTTACACTGTTTATTGAATGTCCCTTCCTGTTGATTGTATTGACTCACTCTGTGTAATCTCCCTTGAGTCCAAGTGAGAAAGGTAAACTATAAATAATGTAAATAAATAAATGGACATGGAACAAAACACATGAAATGTAATGACATATATGGCCCTTCAAAATAAATAGACTGTTTGATTCAGACTTCTACTTAGTTAATTGTTTCATTGTCTGTACCTAGTAAAAATTGTTACCAGACCACCAAATATATAAATGTTTATTTGTTTGGAGTTTTTAAGACGAAATGAGTAGCATAATTGCAGAGAGTCTAGTAAAAAAGTACAGCTATTCAGTTCTGTAAACTATTTGCAAGACTGGATTAATCTGGTTGAAATCTTCCAACAGAGACCGTTTTTGCACACAGTTTACCACACGGTCACATTCCTGTTCTTTCCGCAGCGTCTGTCGGATTTCCCATTATCTGCACTGGAGTTACAGGAAGTGCCGCGGCTTTTGCGTAGCAAACGTAAACTGGGTTTTAGCGGTTTATGTTTGCTATGCAAAAGCCGCGGGACTTCCTGTAACTTCAGCGCAGATAATGGGAAATCCAACGGACGCTGCGGAGAGAACAGGAACGTGACTCCGTGGTAAGCTGTGTGCAAAAACGGTCAGAGTTTAGTTATTGCTTCCAGATGACTTCAGCCAGCCATGATGGGTTCAGCCTCTCTGCTCCAAAAGAACAGAGAAATAGTTGATTAGAAGTTTTTTACAAATTAAAAATTCAATATTGTAATCATCCTTCATTCATTGCCAGTAATTTCAGTAATAAGACTTTAAAAATAGCTGCAATAACAAGAGAGCGCACCATCAAAAATTACCATAGACATGGATTCTTTTAGAAAGCATTACATGTGCAGAAATTAGTCACGTTCTTTCAAACCAAGGACTGTGTGACATCATGGAGAGAGTACCTGAAATAGGACTTCAGAGAACTGGATTAAAATGCCAACTCAGCCATGATGTTAACTGGGTCAGTCATTCACTCAGTCACTTCCTCTCTAACCTACTTTGAAAAAGATGTTTGACAATAAAATGGAGGAGGAAGAACCACACACATTTTGGAGCTCCACAGAGACAGGGAGCAGGATAAAAAGATATGATACGTTTCTTGAAGTCACCGAGGGGTTAGCTAAAGCCCAGTTCACACATTAAGTGACCTTATAATTGCTTGAAGTGTGACCACACTGGGAGCATTTTCACAGATCATTTCCCACATTATCACATAGTTGCATTATGACATATCACAGATGTATTTTGCCTTATGTATCAACTGTACTGAGGCACTTAATACATTTCCTTCTATTGTCCACAAGCCATTGTTTCTCTATAAGCAAATCCACTCTTTGTTTATTAAAACAAGGTATTACTAGCCATTTTGCTACAAACTAGTATCTTTGGGAACCTTCCATATAATTAATGTCATCACCAAAATGTATGGTTGTCGAGTCCAATTCAAGAAATATCTGAGGATTTTGGGGATGGAGCCAGGAGACATTGGGGATGGACCAGCAGCAAGGTTGTGACAAGCATAATTGAACTCCAAAGGGAGTTCTGGCCATCACACTTAAAGGGGGACTGCACACCTTTTAAATGCCTTCCCTCCATTGGAAATAAGGATAGAGGTACCTTCTTTTGGGGCTCATATAATTGGACCCCCTGGTCCAATCCTTTTGAAACTTGGAGGGTGTTTTGAGGAAAGGCACTGGGTGCTATGCTGAAACGTTGGTGCCGCTACCTATAAAAACAGCCCCCCCAGAGCCCCAGATATCCCAGATCAATTCTCCATTATACCCTGTGAGAATCAGTCTCCATAGGGAATAATGGAGTGCCCGGCAGACATTTCCCTCTCCCCCCTCCTGCTTTTCAATGACCCTGAAGTGGAGGGAAGGTCTCCAAACCAGGGGATCCCCTGCCCCCACCTGGGGATTGGCAACCCTACTCCCACAAGATTAGACAGTTGTCATGATTCTTTCTGACCCAGTAGGATAAATGTGCCCCCCAAACTAATAAAAAGATATTTCACCCCATCCAATATTTTGGATAAGTGAACAAATTCAAAGGCATGTGGCACAGTATTTCTCATTTCTAAACCTTGTCATCAAGACTTCATATTGAACATATGAACATATGAAGCTGCCTTATACTGAATCAGACCCTCGGTCCATCAAAGTCAGTATTGTCTACTCAGACTGGCAGTGGCTCTTCGGGGTCTCAAGCTGAGGTTTTTCACACCTATTTGCCTGTAAACAGAAAGAGAATATTAATTTCTCTTTCACCTTCCTATCATTTTGGTACCAAAACCAATTCATTTCTACCACTCATGGGGCCCAGAAAATGCAGTTTCAAGCCATTTCTAATACAGGGACTGAGAATGAGCAGAATGGAGATAGGATCAGTGTACACTCACCTTGATCCCATCATAACTCACTGGAAATCAATGGCTTGGATCCTGCTGAAGATTTCTCTGGTGAAAGGACTTCCATCAATAGAGTGTGTGTTCCTTGGCTCCCCTTTCCTGGTGGAGCACAAAATACCCTCCCCCATCTTGTCTTGGGCAATAGAACATCAAGGGGGGTGGGAGAGTCAGAGGAGTGCAGAGAGAAGGATGGAACACTTGAATGGAACACTTATGTGAGATCCACTTATGAATGGAACACTTATGTGGGATCCAACTCAATTACAGCCCCAAAGAGATCCATTCTAGGCCCACCTGTCAGAGTGGCTGCTAGGTCATTAATCAGAACAGCTCCTATTGCAGTGACACTCCAAATAAAGAACTACAGCCAATATATTAACATCTTCATCCAGAAGCGGTTTCCACATATGACTGAAAGAGGAGAATTGGGATGGGATTAAGTTACTGCATTCTTCTTACTATTGTTATTGTGAAGATGGAAAACTATAATTTCTCAGTGGTTTGACAGCTATGATGTAGCTTTTAGTAATGCCTAGAAATCAAAAGGAATGCCACCTTGCATTTGTTCCTGTAATTCAGGGGAAAGAAGATTTAAGAACCTCTTTGTAAGGCCTTCTCAGCATGTACAATTTGAAAGTAAAGAATGGATGCACTTTTCTATCTTCTGTTGCTGGGGCAGGACGTGCCTTGTATACCTAACTGTGTCTTTTCTAAATCCACCAGTTTCAAGGACATGGGTGAAGCAATCAGATCAAATTGATGTCGTTGCTGAGGAGAAAGATATGGCACTCAAAAGACTTAGAACAGGCCTTTGCTGGGGGGTGGGGAAGCCAACTCAACATTATCTTACACCAGGCATGTGTGAGAGGGATGTATCACACATCAGACCTTGTAAAAGGAGAGGGATGGTGGCTCGGTGGCTGAGCATCTGCTTGGGAAGCAGAATGTCCCAGGTTCAATCTCCAGCATCTCCAACTTAAAAAAAAAAGGGTCCAGGCAAATAGGTTTGAAAAACCTCAGCTTGAGACCCTGGAGAGCTGCTGCCAGTCTGAGTAGACAATACTGACTTTGATGGACCGAGGGTCTGATTCAGTATAAGGCAGCTTCATATATGTTCAAAAGGACTGCAGAATTGACAGTTTGATGCAATATGAACCATTACCTTCAAAACTTGAATAGCCACAAGGACCATATTATTATCAGGTAAGAAACAGATTTCAATAACTGTGGGATAAATTGATTAAAAGGCTTTGGCATCCACAGCCAGCTTGTAGGCCTTTGTCTGTCTCCACCGCAAGGGCAGACTCTGGGGCTCTGGCACCTCCAGCATTCTTCTTTTTCCTGGCTGTGCCCTAGAGGAGCTTCAGATATGTCAGGAGGAGGGAGGGATCTGTTTTCACAGTTTTCCCTTTCACTTGGCTGCCATGGTCCTCTGTCTTGTAGCCTGGCTCTTCCTCCTTGGACCTAGAGCTGCCAGATCTGTGTTGGAAAATAGCTGGCGACTTTGAGGGTGGACCCAGGAAAAGCTGGGGCTTGGGGAGGGAAGGGGCCTCAGCATGGTATATTGCCATAGAGTTCACCCTTCAAAGCAACTATTTTCTCCAGGAAAGCTGATCTCTGTCAGTTTGAGATCACTTGTAAAAGTCAGAGGTCTTCAGGCTCTGCCTGGAGGATAGCAACCCTACTTAGGCCTTCCTTGGCCAGATTTTTAAAAAGGTTTCCTAGGGGAAGGACACCCAGACTCCCCCACTGTCCTGCATCCAGGGGCCAGGTCTTGGAGCTGGCAGGAGACAGCCCTCACCAGTCTCATCTTCCTTTTTGCCTCTAAAAAGTCTTCTTCCCAGCCCAAGTAGACATAATGGAGCCAACCATATCACCACTGCCCATCCAAGCACGAGGCCTTGGCTAAGATCCCAGTGGTGGTTGGGTTGCCAGCTCTGTGTTGGGAAATACCTGGAGATTTTGGAGGTGGAGATTGGGTAGAGCAGGGTATGGAGAGGGAGGGACTTCAGCATGGTGTAATGCCATAGAGTTGACCTTCCAAAGCAGCTGTTTTCTCTAGGGGAACTAATATTGGTCATCTGGAGATCAATTATATTAGTGGGAGGTTGGCAACCCTAGGTTGTGGGCCCACCTCCCACTGCTCAGGGTCCCATTGTGCTGCTGCCATGTCTCTTGGCTCCACGGGACCTGTCTATAGCCAGGCATGGTTGAGCAGCTGTTCTAAGGCTTCTAGGCTCCACTAGAATGGGACATCCTCACCTCTGCTGCAGATGAGCTGGCCAGCAAGGGAACTTAGTGGCAGCAGGGGGAGGCCTAGGCTGCCATTCCACTAACATAGGGTTGCCAGGTTTAATTCAAGAAATATCTGTGGACTTTGGGGGATGAGCCAGGAGACTATGGGGTGGAGCCAGGAGACATTGAGGGGGGAGCCAGGAGCAAAGTTATGACAAGCACAACTTAACTCTAAAGGGAGTTCTGGCCATCACATTTAAAGGGTCTGCACCCCTTTTAAATGCCTTCCCTCCATTGGAATTAATGAAGGATAGGGGCACCTTCTTTTGGGGCTAATAGAATTGGACCCCATGATCCAATCCTTTTGAAACTTGGAGGGTGTTTTGAGGAGAGGCATCAGATGGTATGCTGAAAATTTGGTGCCTCAATCTCAAAAAACAGCCTCCCAGAGCCTCAGATACCCCCGGAACAATTCTCCATTATACCCAATGGGAATTGGTCTCCATAGGGAATAATGGAGTGCCTAGCAGCAATTTCCCTCTCCCCACCCCCGCTTTCTAATGACCCTGAAGTGGGGGAGGGCCTCCAAACTGGGGGATCTCCTCCGCCCACCTGGGAATTAACAAATAAGGAGGAAAAACACTGTGAAGTTGAAAACCTAGAGAAAACTGCGTCAATTCAAGTATATTCAGTGCACCAAATAACTGAACAGTGCTGCTATAATACGTTGCTAATTAGTAAGCTTTATAAACAACTATTTTATTCATCAAATACATACATGTATATCTTCATACAGAATTAATTTTCAGAACATAATATCTTAATACATTCATAGGGTCTGACAACTGATATGGATATAGAATCCACTGACAAAAATAATTGTATATAGTACACGAAGTACTCGAAGGATGCTGGCATTCTTCTCCAGAATAATGAATGCAAAGTGAAAGTGACATGCTTCCGATAGAGGGCGTGTTTCAGTGGCGCTCTTCGTCCAACAGTTATTCAGTTATTCTGGAACCAGTGCTCATTTCAATGTGCATACAAACACAATGGTCAATTTCATGGGTCACAGATGGTCCTCCCAAGCGGCAAAAAGCCACGTACAATCAGCAAATAAATACTCCTGAAACCCATGCTCAATATGAATTATACATGCAAACATATTGTCAATTACTCTTCAGGCACTAACAAACCAACTATCCCCCATGAAACTGACCATTGTGTTTGCATGAACATTGAAATGAGCACTGGTTCTACAATAACTGAATAATTGTCGGAGGAAGGACGCCACCAAAACATGCCCTTTACTGGAAACGTGTCACTTTCACTTTGCATTCATTATTCTGGAGAAGAATGCTAGCATCCTTCGAGTACTTAAGTGTACTGTATATAATTATTTTTGTGTGTTAGTGGATTCTATATCCATGTTGGTTGTTGGATCCTGATTTGGGGTTATGTAAACATTTGCAAATAACTGAGACTTCTAAATGGCATAACTGATGCTTTTATCACTTCATCAATGTGACAAAATAGCCCTGAAGTTGAAGGTCATGTCAGTGCAGAGTAGAACCAGGTAAAGGAATAATCATTTTGTTTTTAATTGATGAGTGATAACCTCACGGCAGAAATGTCTACACAATTTGTCACTGCGCCAGTCAGTGTGCCACCATGCACCTAGCAAAGCTCAACATTAAAGCTTGTTCAGCAAAGAGAAGATGGCTGGGCATATGCTGAACTTTTTAAAATGAAATTACTCCAAGCATATCTTAGTCTTTCCCCAGCCATTGTCACCCTGAGTATATCTCACTAACATACCAACTTCATTCTAAGGCTCATCTCAGCTTCATTTTATAACTCCATCATCAGCCCCATCATCCAAGTTACCCTCGTGGGATAACTTTAGCAGTTATTTTCCAACTCTACAATAAGATTTCATGTTCCTATTCAAAGTTCAATCCCATCTTGGTGAAGCCAGTCTCGCCCTGTTGATATCATCAAAGGTATATAGAAATCACTCTTTAGACCTCCAACCTTAGAAGCTGGTTTTTGGACCCAAACCCAAGCTTGCTTTCCCAATGTTTTGGTTGGTTCACTTTCTGGACCCCCATTCTTTGGTTGAAATCACTGAATTTGTTGAACTTCATCCCATAACCTGCTTTTATCACCTGTCGTGCTCATCTTTTCTCTTTGAATGTTTTCTTTCTCTCCTTTATCCCCTCAAGGCACACCTTCATAGCCTGTCTTACTTGCTACATGGTCCCCTTTCACCCAGCTCTTTCCGCAATAGACTATTGATCATAGGAAGGTAGGCTTATGCAAAGGTTTTGTATTTGATTTTGTATAGAAGTGTTTTACTTTCTTTTGCTGTTGCTATTCATGCCATTCAATTTCCCATTTTGTATCGTTTTTGGAGAATAGAGATTTTTCTCATTTTTTAAACTTCATTTGGTGTTTTGTGTTTAGTTTGGGCCACTGAAGTTTAAGAAGGATATTGACCAGATGGAGCATATCCAGAGGAAGGCAACAAAGATGTTGAGGGGGGTCTGGGGACCATGTCTTATGAGAAAAGGTTGAAGGCGCTAGGTATAAAATAGTTAGAGTCTAGTGGCACCTTCATGATCAACAAAATTTTATTCAAGGTATGAGCTTTTGTGTGCAAGCACACTTCTTCAGATACAACGAGATGGAAGAAAACTATTCAAACTTATAGACGGGGTTGAAAAGCAAATTATCATATAACATCATAAAGCACTTATCTTGTCATATTTATTACTTGAACCGTTGTCCCCCCTTAATTGTACCCATACAGCTGTTGACCCTGTACACTTGGCTTGTTGTGCCTCTTCTGTCTCAAAATGTCATCATCATGTTATAAGCTAATTTGCATTTTGACTCTGTCTATAAATCTGAATGGTTTTCTTCTATCTCATTTTATCTAAAGAAGTGCACTCACACATGAAAGCTCATACCTCGGACCAGAACCAATGGATTGAAATTAAATCAAAAGAATTTTTGATTAAATATTAGGAATAACTTCCTGACAGAGCAGTTCTTAGTGAAACAGGTTTTCTTGTGAGGTGTTGGGTTCTCCTTCTTTGGAGATTTTTAAACAGAAAAACTGACAGCAAAGCAGTTAGCCAGTTCATGAGAGGGAGGGCAGGAAGGGATGAGTTGATGCTTAGCTCTTGTAGCCCTTTCTTATGTGCCTAGAATAATGCTAATTGCCACTTTGAGGTCAGGAAGGAGTGGATGGGAATAGTTGTAAATTTCCTGCATTGTGTTGAGGGTTGGACTAGATGAACCTTGAGGTTCCTTCCAGCTCTACGTTTCTATTTTTCTTTGTGTCATACTTAAAATAAACCATGGTTTTGCATTATGTCTGAATTGAACCACAGTCAACACCTTTTCAGATAGCTGAAAACACTGTAAGGCCATAATTACCCACATTCATCTTTTTACTCTCTCCATGGTATTTGATATAATAGATTTATAGCTTTTGGTGAAACTGAAACAAAACTCCGAGTAGCATGACCAGCCCTGCTACACTCGGCACATTTTTACATCTCCCATGTGTATATATAATACAGTATGTATCACATATGTATCGTACCTTTTTCCCAAGGAACTCTGAGATAAATTATCCTCCTGGGTTTTGGCCACTGTGTGACACAGACAGTTGGACTCGATAGGCCATTGGCCTGATCTAACATAGCTTTTCTTATGTTCTTATGTTAACCTATACTAGATACTCCATCCCCTTCACTGTATCAGTTTTCACATTTCTCTTTTACAATGCCTTAATCGTTTCTCAACTTGTTGTATATTTGAGTGTTAAGATGTATGAAACAATGGGTGCTTATTCTTGTATGTTCTCCCTTTGCCCTTTCATGAGAAAAATAAGAAAAAAGAATAGAGGCAAAGAAGACCTCTTCCTCTTTGCTATGCCCTGCTGTTGACATTTAAAGACTCTTAAAAGATGTTTCCCTGAGGGGTGACCCTGACTACATCAGTAGTTTTTTGTTTCATATGTAGACAACTTCACCACATTGTCTTGTGTGAACTAGTAAAAGTTGTTGGAATTAGAAACATGGAGTGAACCTCCTCCAACAATGAGATGTATACAACCATCCATTTGCCTAGTTATCCAACTACTGATACTGGATCAAAGGTTAAGGGAGGTTATTTTTGATCTGGTATTAGTAGATGGATAATCATATGAAAAGTCTATAGATTGGAGATAGGTATAAACAACATTCTACCTCTATTTGGAGGGAGACATATGATTAGCACAGTGCCATAAAAGCAGGGATTTCAGATTTTAATAACAGCTTGCGTCAGTCTCTCTACTAAGATTTATATAAAAATATTCTTTATAGGAATAGACAACTTGTTCCTAAGAATACCAATGAGAGGGAAAATGAACAGGAGTCTTGTGGCATCATCTCAACTAACAATATTATCCAGCTGATTTTTTGCTTTTTTGTGGATTAAAGTATTGCAAGGAATTGGCCCTGTTCCACAAAAGTTTGTGCCGGAATCAAATGGTCTTGCTCTTTAAATTGCAACAAGATCCATGTGTATTTTTGTTTCACAGACTAACATGGCTACCCCTCTGGAACAACAGGAGGGAAGTGAACAATTCAAAAGTGCAAGGAGACAAAGTAGAAATGACAGATGCTCAAAAATGAAAAGAACTAAATGGTTTTCTAAGGCATCATGGCAAGAATCTTACATAATTGTTCTCTGTTAGAAATTCTTTTGTGACAGCTGACAGCTAATACATTCATTTGATGCTAATTAGCAGATAGCTACAAAAGTTCTTTTTCTTCCTGTTATTCAACTTTTATATCCATATACCAAAACAAAAGAAATGGACTGTTGAATTTCTAGTTCTTTCTTGGCAGTAGACCCCCTTGTTCCTCTGAACTTCATTCTATTGTCTCACATAGGTAAAAAAAGACAGATTAAATAATTGAGACAGGTTGTGAAGTATGAATATGCACCTCAGTTTGCCCTTTAAAAGCCACCTATGAATGAATAAAGTCCTTGCCTTTCTTACATCTTTATACTGCTTCACAAGTTGATTCGTTTCAACTTCATTTGATTAGTTTCTAAAAAGAAGAATGCATATACAGAACCAACCAGGGCCTCCCAAATAACATTTACAATTTAACATCAGAAAAATTAGTGACAGACCATCATCCTGCCACTCAAGTGCTTATGAGGACCTCAAAGCATTCAACAACTCTAGAGTCAAGGACAGCAGAATGAGGAACCCTGTAGAAGAGACATTGGTCCCATTCTGTGAAGTTCTGCTGATCAGAGAAAGTCATTGTAGGCAGTTTTGGCTGGAAATTTACACAAAAGGCTTCTAGGGTTGCCAGCTCTGAGTTGGGAAATACCTGGAAATTTTGAGTGTGGAGCCTGAGGAGTGTGGGATTTGGGAAAGAGAGAGACTTCAATGTAGCATAGAGTCTACCTTCCAAAGCAGCCATTTTCTCCAAGTGAACTGATCTCTGTCACCTGGGGGATCAACTGTCATCCCAGGAGATATCCAGCCACCACCTGGAAGCTAGTAACCTTAACAGAATCCCCCTGACATAAGTGATACCAGACTGCCAATCTGGTCCCAGTGTGCAATACAAAGTTCTGAGATCCTCTGCCTTCCTTCCATCCAGATTAACTGTTGCTAAAGGAGGCCACAATGTTGTCTTACAATTATAGATGTCAGATTGCCCACCTGTTTGTTATTTGCGGCCCAAGTTTCTTAATTGCCATTTGGGCTTGAATGCCTACCATCTTCTTTAAGCAACCTGGAGCAATCACTTCCCTGATATAGTATGTAACTTCCAGACTATGGAAAGAGAGTTTAATCTCCATGCCTGAAGAAGCAATGTGGGTAAAACCAGAAGTTATATTTTACGTGGGTCAGGACACAGGTGCCTGTTCCAACTTGCTGTCACACAGAAGCATGGGGTATATTATCTTAACAGCACTCTGTTTCTCAAGTGGCTTCTGTGAGCTGCAAGAGGGAAAGAGTGGCATCTGGTTCCCTTCCACCCTGTTTTTGCCAGCAGAAACCATAACGGGATGGCCCTGTTCGACTCATTCTCTGGCTCCATATGGGGCACTATTATAGCAAGATACCTTATTCTTCAGTGCAAAAGTGAGTAAGGATGGGCACCTGTATTCCAGCCTATGTAAAATATAATCTAGTCTGAGTCTCAGTACTTGTATTTCTGCATATAATCGGCTCCAGATGTGTAAAGGATGCAAAAGACACTTGAGTCCTATTCAGACATTAGTACTTGTTATTTTCAATTTGAAAATTAGCAAAAATAAAGGCACAAAATGGCTTTGATTTTCCTAAACTAGCAGTTTGAATCCATTGGTGGGTTCCTTCCAGTGAAAGGATGATTCCACCATCAGAGGAGGGGGGTGATTTCTGTCAATATCCCCTTCCACTTCACATCATGCCCAGTGCTATTCCTAGGGGAATGGAATCACTGAACCCCATGAGCAATATTTGGGTGGCATGGTGGATTATTGCAGGACAGGGAAATGAGAAAGTCCCATTCAGTGAACTCCACTTTCATGGTGGCTCTCACTGGATATAGGTTTTTAAAACATTTTAGAATAGTTTTTAAGTTGCCCTTTAAATATTTTAGTTGTCTGTATTTTTGTGAAGAGGATACAAGACAACTGAAGTAGAAAACAGCAAATTTAGCTTAGAGTGTGTCTGTATCAGCCGTTTTCCCCAAGATAACATCCTCATTGCTTAATAAATTGATCAAGTTCCTCTTCTGCTCTTTACAGATGTGAACAAAATTTACTATATATGAGAGCAATTTGATGCAGGTGTCATCAACATTCAGCCCCATTTTGTTCAGTGGGGCTTATTCTCAGGATTTCAGCTTTGGGATTCCAACTGATGTTTAGCACAGCAATCAGAACAAGGAAGGAAGAATGTATTTTTCCTCACCCTGTACCAAGAGGGAGAGCTTATTCAATTAAACAATCAAGACATTCCCAATGTGATTTGCAAGGGGAAATTGCACTGCTGAGGATGCCATTATAATCATCCTCCCAGTTTAATAACCATTTTAAATAAATTAAAGAGGAATTATAAATGATAGATTGAAAGACCTCAGAGTATGGTTTGAAAATGAAATTCTTCACCAAGCTGAGTAAGCCCAAAAGCCACAGCATGAAAATTAGCTTAGTACTAAAAAAAACAACTGAATAGATTTTACTCATACTGCCTTACAAGAAAGCATATTAAAAATGACACCTGAGCCACAAAAGAATAAATCTTTACTCCACTAAAATCAATAACATTTTCTTTTAATATCAGAGTATTGTACTGCAGTAAGTTTTTTTTCTGAATCACTCCAGAGTTTTGCAGCACAATAACCCATATTCAGTTATTCTCAGATGACTACCAAATGGTTTAATGAAAATGCACAATCAGCTCTGCTCCATATATTGAATCCTTTAAGTACTGCAGTGACTCTATAAAGAACTATACCATCCCAATGAACTACACTGTAAGAAAGAAAATTTCATTTTTGGCTCTAAAATGAAGATGTATCATCCACTTGAGGCAATCCTTGAGCATCAAAGCATGATTGTGGTGGGAACCTGAAGTGGAACTTAGTGGGTAGCCATGTTGGTCTGAAGCAATAGAACAAAGTGTGAGTCCAGTGGCACCTTTAAGACCAACAAAGTTCAATTCTGGGTATAAGCTTTTTTGTGCATGCATATGAAAGCTTATATTCAGAAATCAATTGCTTTTTCCATGCACTCCCTTCCCTGGCCATTTTACCGCGCTTGGCCAGGCACTGTAGGCACCTTGGCTGGAGGTAGACTTTGCAGGGGAGAAATAGCAGACAAACAGGTGAGATAAATATTTCTCCATTATAACCCCTTTCCTTTCTATTTTGGAGAGCTGAGCCTGCAGTGATGTCCTCCATTCAATGTAAAATTTTACCTTCAAAACTTATAGAATCATAGAGTTGGAAAGGACCTCTAGTTCAGCCTCCTGCACAATGCAGGAAATTTACATCCCCCACACCCCCAGTTACCCCATTCCATGCTCAGAAAATGGCAAAAATAACCAAAACAAAACTTAGTACTGATGCAACCCTTTCTGCGCTCCCTGTCATAATCTAAGTTCACAGAATCAGCATTGCTGTCAAGTGGCTATCTAGCCTCTGTTTGAAAACCTCCAAATAATGAGAACCCACCACCTACCGAGGAAGCTTGTTCCACTGAGGAACAACTCTCACTGTCAGGAAGTTCTGCCTAATGTTTAGTCAAAAACTCTTTTGATTTAATTTCAACTTGTTGGTTCCGGTATGACCTTCTGAGATATGCGTTTTCCCACAGAGCATACCGTGGAGCGACGTCCCTCTTCACCGCGCAGCATCTGTGCAGATTTCCCACCAACTGCTCCGCAGAACCAGGAAGTGCCGGACCTTTTGTGTCGCAGATGTAAACAAATAAAAACCAGTTTACGTTAGCGACGCAAAAGCCGCGGCTCTTCCTGGTTATGTGGAGCAGTTGGTGGGAAATCCGCGCAGACGCTGCGCGGTGAAGAGGGACGTTGCTCCGCGATAAACTCTGTGGGAAAACGCCCATAAAGAGTCCTAAATAGTTTTCGTAAAACTTACTTTCCAAGACCATGTCTTCTCTTTTGTTCTCATTTAAGCTCAGTATTACAGAACATGGTCATAACAATACCATTTGTACACTGAGCTTAAAGCATTCTTTAAAAGGACATGGTGGCTGATAACAAGTGAACAGTTTGGGGTGGATGGGAGGTGTCCCAAATTGGGCTGGCTCAGAGAATCATCCTGAACTGTCCACACACTCCAGAGCAAGGCAACCTTATCCCACCCACGGGGTGCCTTGGCATGGTCAGATGGCTGTAGTGCACCATTCCCTTGGTGCAGTTTTTCTTTTCCCCCATACATTTTATATGTGCACATGCGCACTCATGAGCACATGCATTTTGGGCAGTTCATTTTTTAAAAAGCCAGAAGCAGCTTGGGGTGACTTGGCAGCTGCACACCACCAAGGTGTCTCACTTGCATGCTTTCACATTCTGATGCCAAAGAGGTGACTAGAGTACGGCTCAAAAATTTGCTACCACTTCAGAAGTGGTAGCTTTTTGAGTCACTCTGAGGATGGCAGAGGACGGGGTGAATATGGGATGGGGATGGGTGACAGTTGTTAGCTTTTGGAAGGATTTTTCATGTTGGTTTCTGAGGCGTCTCTGAGTTGGCCCAATCTACCCACCTCTTATCTGTTGGTAAATTCCTTTTAGAAATGTAACACTTCAAAAGACAGGTGGGAGATTACATGTTTGAATGCTCCCCTCTCTTCAGTAAACATTCTATCCACTTGGAAAGACAGCATGTCAGGGTCAAGAATACCATTTGTATATGTGGACTAATCTTTAGAGAAGTCATATTAGAAAGTGGAGCTTTCTAATCTTTAGAGAAGGCTGTGATTTTCCTGTTTTGTAATTATATTAGAAATACAAAATGTTAAAAATGCCATAAAACAATCTCAGAAAAAGACTCTAACCCAACACTGAAATGCAGAAAAAGTTTACAAAGCAATCTTTAAAGCATACAATAAGAATATTTTATATGTTTCTCAACAAATTTAGAGTGCTTCATACTTCAGAGCCTAGACAACATGTTCCATGGCATTGGGGCCAAAACAAAGAAGATTCCTCTCTTTTTACACTGCTTTATAATAGGAATGACCATGCAAAACTTCCCTAGGATTTTAACAGACAGGTAGGCTTCCCAATCCCCAGGTCCCAGCAGGGGATCCCCCGTTTTTACAGGCTTCTCCCCGCCCCCAGCCAGCTGGCTGGCAGGGGAAGCCCCGCCCCCCACAATCACCATGTAGTTTTAGAGCTCCTGCAGGTCTGTTTTTAAAATATGTGCCTTTAAGGCTGAGCAGGAAGCAGGAAACAGGAAGGGCTTCGGAAAACGGCCCCTCCTTTTGTTTTGCTTTTGTTTTCAGATCAAGTAAAGTTCTGCAGGAACAAGACCCAGTAAGTATTTGTGTGTGTGTGAGAGAGAGGGGGCAGGGGATTCCCTGGTTTGGAGGCCCTCCCCTTGCTTTAGAAAGAGGGGGAGGGATATGTCTACTGGGCACTCGCCATGGAGAACGATTCCCATAGGGAATAATGGGGAATTGATCCGTGGGTATTGGGGGCTCTGAGGGGGGGGCTATGTTTTGAGGTAGAAGCTCCAAATTTTTAGTATAGCATCTAGTGCCTCTCCCCAAAATACCCCCCAAGTTTCAAAACAATTGGACCAGGGGGTTCAATTCTATGAGTCCCAAATATGGTGCCCCTATCCTTCATTATTTCCTATGGAAGAAAGGCATTTAAAAAGGTGTGCTTTCCCTTTAAATGTGATGGCCAGAACTCTCTTTGAGTTCAATTATGCTTGTCACACCCTGGTTCCTGGCTCCACTCCAATGTCTCCTTGCTCCACCCCCAAAGTCTCCTGGCTCCACCCCCTCCCCAGATATTTCTTGAATTGGACTTGGCAACCCTACAGGCAGGAATATTATATGGAGCAAGGAAATATGTGTGGCACAGGCTTACTGAGCTTTAGGAGGTGCTCAAGTCTCCGGTCTCTTTGTTTGGGTTTCAACTAATAATTTAAAATTGGTTTAAAATTAAATTTCCCTAACCCTGTTGGATAGGAAACAGTAACCTAAACATATAAATAAATTAAAAAGGGACGATCCAGTGGCCTGCCATGTTCCCCATTACCATCCTAATCATGGAGAATTCTACAAGTATTGGGAAAGGACTGGATGAGACCATGATTTTATGTATCTTGTATGTGTGTCTGTGTGTAATCACATATACATACATATATAAGGAAGAATTAAACTGCCTACATTCCTGAAATGTAGTCAAGATAACAATGTGTTAGAACCCTAGACTTGGAAAAACAAAACAGACAGCATGGAACAAAAATGAGGGTTCTAGTAAAGTACATAAGAAAAGTCCAATGCATCAGTCATTAAGACAGCAGGATCTAAAAGTGGCAGAATCATCAGGCGAAAGAACAAGGCAAAAGCAGAATATTGAATCAATTCTTTGCCTCAGTGTTTGTATAAGAAAAGGTGAAAGAAAGTTTGCAGGCACAGAGATTTCCCAAAGGACAGTAGAAATATCAAAGTTAAATCAGAATATGATGAGATAATCCAGAAATTGGGATGTCAGAATATCAAAATTCAACAGAGGAACTGGCGATATTGAATGCAAGAGAGTCATCTATGTGCTCTGAAAATAACATTTGTGCTCGCAAAGCATGGAGACACACCATCCACCAGGCTGTTTCTTCCTTTGAGAACGCACGCATAGCTGGTCTTGAGGGCAAAAGGAGACTGAGGAAGAATCGCACTGCTACAGCACCAACCCTAAATCAGACTTTTCCCTGCAGCCACTGTGGCCGGACCTGCCTGTCCCGCATTGGTCTTGTCAGCCACCAGCGAGCCTGCAGCAGACGTGGACTATTGCACCCTTCTTAAATCTTCGTTCGCGAAGCCAAGCCGAGAGAGAGACCAGCAGATTACACAGGAAACTTATCACATTAATTGTATTAAAGGAATGTGGAAAGTTTGCTGGAAACATCTAAAATCAATTAACGACTTCAATTCCAGTAACTCACTGGCGATAACAAAGATGAACAAAATGCTGTAACATTAGTGGGTGCTGCAATAAAATCAGAAGGGCATATCATAGGAGGTCATTAAGGCCTGATATCCTAGGCCTGTATTAATGATTGTCTCAGCACAGTTGCTGGAGACAGTCTTTAAAACAAGTAAGAACATGGCATTCATTAAGATGAAAGTGCTCTTTTCCACTACAAGAACAGGCTGGTAAATTGCTCTTGTGATGTGAGCTGTTTGTAGCAGGCCAGGAGCACAACATTTCACACCCATATTGTCTAATAATACAGCACTTGTCAAGTAAGCTTACAAATTAATGCCTTGTTGATAATAATTCTGATAGTTTACACTGGAAATGGACAAACAACACTCACACCTTATATATAAGACTAAAAATGGCTATCAAGTCTGCAAAATTTGTTACCCATCAAGCTGAATGCAGCCCACCAGCCATCTATGGTGGACTATACTAGGATAAGAAGTCAAATAAACAGGGGGAGTGCAGTATGTGGCTACTGGACTATATTCTGCTCGGAGACTCATAAATTGTATAGGCCTGTTTGAAGATAAAGAATTCTTAGAATCAGGATGAGTCTCTCTGTATCTCCATCCTTTGACAGCTATCTGGGCACTACTCTTTATTTTAAGTCCTTGCATTTTAAATAACTTTTTCTTTAAGGGTTTTCAAGGCCTGCTTGAAGGTAAAGAATTTTTAGAATCAGGCTGACTCCTTCCTGTCTGTGTCTTCATCCTCTGACACCTATCTAGGCATTACTTTTCATGTTAGGTCTCTGCATTTGAAATAACGTTCTATTTAAGGGTTGCCAAAGCTTAATAATATAGGACAATAGTGTATGTGAAATATAATACTAATTATTACACAAAGTAATTATATATGACAAAAAAAGGCCAGAAGTAATTCACTTGTGACAAGAGACAGATGAGTTAGACCATCTCCAAAAACAAGCTTATGATGAACTACACGTTATCATAGATTTATTTATATAAACACAAACATTTTATATTAAATACTAATATCATAATAACATATAAATTGGCAGCCATTGGGTACGGAGCTGATCACAAAACATTGGGAAGTTGTAAGCCAAGAATCCTCCTCCGTTGAAAGCCAACTGTTCTGAATGGGTACTTTCCACATAAACAAAGGTGATTCTGCCTGGATTCTTCCAATAAATCTTATGGTCTAATGCGCTGGAGAAAAGCCAAGACTGGGTATTGCTTTGGGGAAGCAACAAATGGACACCAGGAAACCCACTGGTAACCCCATGTTGGGGAGTCAATAGTTTATTGCATTGTCTGGCAGATTCATTTCTCTATTGTCAGTATTACCCAAATATATTTAAAATATATTGTCTTATTTGTCATTCTCTTCAAATTGCCTGTTTTCCTAGTAGCTGTTGAAACTTCCTTATACTGAATCAGAGCCATGATCACACAAGGGTTCCCAAGGGTTCCCACATCCAATAAATTGTGGGGCCAGGTGCAGGCTTTTCCACAAAATAATTTATTAGCAAAATATTTTGAATGGAAGAAAATGGGTTCTAACATTTCCCCCCACTTCTTATGCTGAAGCTTAGCGGGAACAATCTAAGAATTTACAGATTATTAGATAACCATTTTGAAATTTTAAGGGCAATTTTTACAGTGGTTTTCTTTTTATTTCAGTAGAGTGGATCAGTTTGGATGCATGTTTCTTTACAATGGCACTTGCATACACATCTGGAAAAACCTCTGTTAACGCATTGGCCTCTCCTGTTACAGCAGTAAAGCAATCAAAGTAATTTAAAGGAAGAGTAGCAGAAGACAGATTGAGGTGGTTAAGACAGATTGAGGTGGTTAGGTTAAATACTGATCCAGAGTATCATCCCAGTGATTAAGAAACTCAATGAGGAGGAGATAACTGGATTTGTATAAATATATGTGGGCTATATTTTTATTGGTGGGCCCACCAACTTCGTCAGCCTAAGAGAAGGAAAACTCTAACATCAAACCCGGGCAGATAGAGCTCGTTAATGTAACACCTACCACCTGGAGGACTCACTGCCGGCGTCCCGGCTTACTGGGCCATGGCAGATGACCCCCAGGTGAAAGGGTGGAGCCAGTACTGCGCACACTGCGCTTCACCTAAAAAATTCCTCTGCGCAGGCCTGAAGGGCATATCCACACACACAACCCACAACGCATCAAGTCCTGCAGCGATAGGCAAGGGGCGAAACGGCAGGTGGAAGGTGCCACTGGAAGCCGCAGTCCCGATCCTGCATGTAGGCGGTTCAGGATATTGGTCGCCTGATGCTAACCCGGAGACGAAAGCATCTTTCGGCAGCACCCTGAACGACCAAGCAGCCTTATCTAGGGACAGCACTGCTAAACAAAGCACTGCTAAACAAAGCTCGTCTCCCCCACCCCAGTTGGCTAGCCGCGGTCAACGGGCATCCTTACTTGCGGTCGAAAAATAACAACAAAGAAAAGGCATGCACCTGCCTCACAAAGTGTGCAAAGACTAAAGCTTGCGTGTTGGAACATCAGAACCATGCTTGACACAGTAGGCAGTGGTCGCCCTGAACGACGCTCTGCTCTAGTTGCCCACGAACTTCTCAGGTTGAATATTGACATAGCAGCTCTCAGTGAGGTCCGTTTCCCTGAGGAAGGTAGTCTTCAAGAACACGGTGCTGGCTATACCCTCTACTGGTCGGGTAAGTCAAAGGCTGAGAGCCGCCTTTCTGGCGTTGGCTTCATGGTCAGGAACTCCATCGCCTCCAAACTCGAAAACCTTCCAACAGGTCACTCAGATCGCATCATGTCCATGCGCCTCCCACTTCAAAACAAGCAGCATGCAACACTCTTCAGTGTGTATGCCCCAACCCTTCAAGCAGATCCTGCAGAAAAGAACAAGTTCTATGCTGATCTACGCAACCTCGTACGGAAGACCCCTACAGAGGACAAGGTGATCATCCTTGGCGACTTCAATGCCAGAGTAGGTAAAGACTCGGAAGCCTGGAAAGGAGTACTTGGCAAACACGGCATTGGCAACTGCAATGACAACGGGCGCCTCCTGCTAGAATTCTGCATGGAGCACCAGCTCACCATCACCAACACTATCTTCCAGCAGAAGAACAGTCTGAAGACAACCTGGATGCACCCACGGTCCAAGCATTGGCACCTTATCGACTACATTCTGGTGCGCCAGAGAGACCTTCGAGATGTCTTACACACCCGAGTAATGCCCAGCGCAGAATGTCATACGGATCATCGTCTTGTACGCTGCAATCTCCGTCTTCACTTTAAACCCACACCCAGGAGAGGAGGTATCCCTCGGAGGAAGTTTCAGGTTGGCAGCCTCCAGTCAGCCGAAGTTAAAGCTGCCTTCCAGGCAAAACTCCAGTCAAGAATTGAGGACCTCAGTTGCCCCACAGACCCTTCTCCAGAAGCACTCTGGGAACACCTAAAAACTACCGTCCTGCAGATCTCTGAAGAAGTCCTCGGGTTCTCCACAAGGAAGAACAAGGACTGGTTTGATGAGAACAATCAAGAGATCCAAGAATTACTGGCAAAAAAGAGATCTGCCTACCAAGCACATCTTGCTCAGCCCTCCTGTCCTGGGAAAAAAGCAACCTTTCGCGCTGCATGTAGCAACCTCCAGCACAAGCTTCGAGACATTCAGAACGAGTGGTGGACCAAGCTTGCAGAGAGAACCCAGCTGTGTGCAGACACTGGTGATTTAAGAGGGTTCTACGAAGCCCTGAAGGCAGTATATGGTCCATCATATCAGGCTCAGAGTCCCTTGCATAGTGCAGACGGCCAAGTGCTCCTCACAGACAAGGCATCCATACTGAACCGGTGGTCGGAGTATTTTCAGGTTCTCTTCAGTGCCAACCGCGTAGTTCAAGATTCAGCAATCCACCTCACCCCACTTCAACCGGTGAAAACAGAGTTGGATGAGATCCCCACCCTAGAAGAGACTGTTAAAGCCATCAAGCAACTGAAAAGTGGCAAGGCAGCAGGAGTTGATGGAATTCCACCAGAGATCTGGAAGCATGGGGGCACAGTACTACATAGCTCGCTTCACAAAGTACTTGTCACCTGCTGGGAACAAGGCAAATTACCACAGGACTTTCGCGATGCAATCATCATCACCCTATACAAGAACAAAGGGGAAAAGTCAGACTGCTCCAACTACCGGGGGATAACCCTGCTCTCCATCGCAGGCAAAATCCTTGCCAGAATACTCCTGAACAGACTGGTGCCCACCATTGCAGAAGAACTCCTCCCAGAGAGCCAGTGCGGCTTCAGAGCTAACAGGAGCACCACCGACATGGTATTCGTTCTCAGGCAGCTCCAAGAGAAATGCAGGGAACAGAATAAGGGTCTGTATGTGACTTTTGTCGACCTTACCAAAGCTTTCGATACCGTTAGCAGGAAAGGCCTGTGGCAAATCTTGGAACGTTTAGGATGTCCCCCAAGGTTCCTCAGCATGATCATCCAGCTACACGAAGACCAGCGAGGCCAAGTCAGACACTGCAACGACCTCTCGGAGCCCTTCCCAATAGGCACAGGTGTAAAGCAAGGCTGCGTTCTTGCTCCAACTCTCTTTACGATCTTCTTTAGCATGATGCTTCAAAGAGCCGCAGTAGATCTAGATGAGGACGATGGTGTCTACATCCGCTATCGCACCGATGGCAGCCTGTTCAACCTGAGGCGACTAAAGGCACACTCCAAGACAATGGAAAAACTCATCCGAGAGCTACTGTTTGCTGATGATGCTGCACTCGTCTCCCACTCGGTATCAGCTCTGCAGCATATGACGTCCTGCTTTGCAGAGGCTGCCAAGCTATTCGGCCTAGAAGTTAGTCTGAAGAAGACAGAAGTTCTCCACCAGCCTGCACCCCAGGAAGATTATCACCCTCCCTGCATCACTGTGGGTGAATCAGTTCTGAAGACAGTCCAGCAGTTCAGCTACCTGGGGTGCATCATCTCCTCAGATGCCAAGATCGACAAGGAGATTGATAACAGGCTGGCAAAGGCAAACCGTGCATTTGGCCGACTGCACAAAAGAGTGTGGAGCAACAAGCATCTGAAAAAAGGCACAAAGATCAATGTTTACAAAGCGGTTGTGATGACAACCCTCATCTATGGCTCTGAATCGTGGGTTTTATACCGTCATCACCTGCGACTCCTTGAGCGCTTTCATCAGCGCTGCCTTCGCATCATCCTCAACATCCACTGGAGTGACTTTGTGACCAACACTGAAGTCCTCAAGCGGGCAGAGGTTACCAGCATCGAGGCACTGCTGTTGAAGACGCAGCTGCGCTGGGCAGGGCATATTTCTAGGATGGAAAACCACCGCCTTCCCAAGATTGCCCTGTATGGCGAACTCTCCACCGGCCATCGAAATAGAGGGGCACCAAAGAAGAGGTACAAGGACTCCTTGAAGAAATCCCTTAGCACCTGTCACATCAACCATCACCAGTGGTCTGACCTAGCCTCAGATCGCAAAGCATGGAGGCACACCATCCACCAGGCTGTCTCTTCCTTTGAGAACGCACGCATAGCTGGTCTTGAGGACAAAAGGAGATTGAGGAAGAATCGCACTGCTACAGCACCAACCCCAAATCAGACTTTTCCCTGCAGCCACTGTGGCCGGACCTGCCTGTCCCGCATTGGTCTTGTCAGCCACCAGCGAGCCTGCTGCAAACGTGGACTATTGCACCCTTCTTAAATCTTCGTTCGCGAAGCCAAGCCGAGAGAGAGAGAGAGATACTGAATCAGACTATTGGTCTGTCAAGATCAGTAATGTTTACCAGGGCTGGCAAAAGCCACCACGGATCCCTGGACAAAGATTCCATTGAGGCCCCTCATATGACCCTGATCCAAACCAGATGTCATAACAAACTGAACAAACCACATGCTATTAATTTATAGTAATGAAAGAATTGGCCTGTCTGTCCATATTTGTTTACTTTATTTATATCCCACCTTTGTCCCCAGTGTGGACCTAAAGGGGCTTACATCATTCTCCCTCTCCATTTTATCATCATAACCAGCGTTCCCTCTAAGCTGAGTTAGTGTGAGCTAGCTCACCGTTTTTTAGCCTCTGGCTCACATATTTTTGCCTTAGCTCACAAAAAATGGCCTCAGAGCAAACTAACGTATGCAGTAGCTTGCAGCTTTAATGCTAGCAGCTCGCAACTTTAATGCTAGTAGCTCACAACTAATACTAGTAGTTCACAAAGTAGAATTTCTGCTCACAAGACTCCACAGCTTAGAGGGAACACTGATAATAACTATCCTGTGAGGTAGGTTAGGCTGAAAGTGTGTGACTGGCCCAAGGCCACCCAGCAAGAGTGGGGATTTGAACCTGGATTTCCCAGATCCTAGTCTGATATTTTAACCACTATACCGGCAAGCATAACGCATCAGAGAATATAGCTAGGAGACTCAATACTGGCCACCAGCTTCAGGAGTTCCATGTGGGAGTTCCATGCCCCAAACAGAAAAGCATAGGAAAATCCCAACTCAGGTGAAACAAACTACCACCGACCACATAATTCTACTTGCAACTGAAGCTAAGGGTCTTTATGGCATGTTTTTCTGTGGCAGAAAATGTAGTATGGGGCAATCTCACCAGAGAAAGTGGATTGGCCAGGAGAAAGGTCTGCAAGGCTACATCACAGGTTATAAAGACTTTGTGGGGTTGTGTCATTAGACAGACATTACATTCAGGTTGGCAGCCCTGTTTAGTGTTGGGATATGGCAAGATCTAAATTTCAGTTGCTATACAGTAAACACATTTGTTATGATTCTAGCAGAGACCTGGCCTGGAAGTGCAACCAGGCTCAGAGCCAATCCTGTGCTTTAATTGGTGTGTTTGATAAAATGTTTGAATTGTTTTAATGTACCAATGTCTTGGTTGGCTAGTGTTCAGTTTCTTCCTGTCAGGAATGTAGAAAAGAGTTTAATCGCTTATTAACCTCACCCACCTGCCTATCTATTCCTTCATTATCTGTGCCTTGTACTTGTTGTGGCCACTGCCCATGTTTTGTAGGCCACTGCCCATGTTTTGTAAGCTTACCTTGTAAAGTAAACATGTAATTTTTAGAACCTTTGTTATTTCCTTAGAATCATACAGTGTTCCCGCTTCCAAATAGACTAGATACACATCTTTCATCTTAAAAATAGCAATCCATCACCTCTGTGCATTATTTACCCAACATCAGGGCTGATGGGGTGCGCTTTTCTGAATGAGGAATGGACATATGGCTTCATGGGATCTGGGATGGGCTTTTTGGTTGGCTGCAGTAACAGCAGGAGGGCTTTTTTGTAGGAAAAGCCCAGCAGGAACTTAGTTGCATATTAGGCTGCACCCTCTGACATCACCATTGTTTCACACAGGGCTTTTCTGTAGAAAAATTCATTTGCATATTAGGCCACACCCCCTGACACCAAGCCAGCTGGACCTACATTCCTGTGTATTCCTGCTCAAAAAAAAGTCTTGCATCCCTTGATTGGGGTAGAGTGGTTTGCCCTGCTCTGTGGCAGTTTGAGCATTGTGATGGATTCTTTTGGGGGAGAGGCTGGGCCTGCATGTCTCCTTTCCTAGGTTTGGGGACTCCTTTGAGGGGTCTTTGAAGTGGAGCCACTCAGCTGCCAGCTGGCTTCCACCACTAGAGGGCAAGGGGACCATGCAGAGGCCGATGCCCACATGGATCCTTGCCACTCTATATGCTAGGGTTGTCGAGTCCCCTCCACTCTCCGGCGCATGATGCAATGACGTCACCCAGAAGTAATGTCATCGCGCCGGTGACAGCACTCGCAGCCGCTCAAGGCGTTTCCGGGAAAACTCTATGGTTTTCCCCGGTGTTCTAGCAATCTGGGAGGGAAAAACTCTATGGTACCTATTGTACCATAGAGTTTTCCCTCGCAAATGGCTAGAGTGTCTGGAAAAAGTTTTCCTGGAAACGTCTAGAGTAGCCGCAGTGTGCTGGCGTCAGTGCCGATGACGTCAGGGGAGGTTCCCCCCGCCGGTCCAATGTGGGCCAGTGGGTTAGGAACCTCCTGGGCAAGGGTACCCACACCCGGACCAGGGGCTTGGCAGCCCTACTGTGTGCTAAGGGAAGGTGGTTATTGGGTGGCTTGTGGGTTGCCCAATGCTGGATCTGTCTCCATGCTGTGGCAATGTTCAATATTCAATGTTCAATATTCAATAAGAACCTTTTACCAAGTCTTGGGTCAGTGCAAATTCTTTCTGCTGCATTGCCCCTGCCATGCCCCCTAAACTGGCAATAGCATTAAAATCCCAATCCACAATACATCCTAGTAATGAGTAGTAAATGCCAACTACTCTCTGCTCTTTGATTATTGGCACCTGTGAATAGTAGTGCAATGCTGTATCTACTTTTGATATCGTAGCTGCCAAATAAAAATAGTATCTGTTCACTACTTGCTGAACCATACTTTCTTTTATTGAAAGCTTCTGACTGCATTTTCTAATTCCATAATTGTCTAAAATAAGTATTATATTTGGCAAGCACAATTTGTAGTTTCATTAGTAAATAAGCTGCATTATCCTTTCCAAGTACAGTGCAAAATCATGATTCATAGTAATTAACAAAATAGACCAATTTAATTCAATGTCTTCTGCCATTCAAATCATATTCTACAGCACTATAAACTAGGTATCTGAAGCTGGAAACTTAGCAATAAATACCTGATCCAAATACTGGAAAAGATTCCTAATTCAAGCAAAATTATTTCCAACTTTTGGAAGCAGGTGCGAGCCTCTCAGTCTGATAGCTATTCTAAGTGGTTTTAATTTCCCAGGCAGTGGTAGAGAAACACTTGTATGAGCTGGCAGACAGGCCAAGGGCTTCAGAGCCTGGGGTGGGGGGGTGGGGAGGAATGGAGCAGACACTCAGCTATCCCCTTCCTCCCAGAAATAGACAGCCAACCTGCCCTGAGACAGATGGAGAATATTTATTGAGTTATACAACAAAAAGAAAACAGAAGCTCAGGCTTCACAGGCACATACAGACACATTGAAAACCAGCAGAGATTCAAGAGATCAGTGATGACGAAGAATCAAATTATCTGTGTGTGACAGAATTGCAGATTTAGAACCTGGCAGCTCTAAATGTCTGTAATTTAATGTAAAAGTGTTAAGTAAGCAATCTTCCCTCTCTCTCTCAGAAACTATTAGCTACTGTAGGGGTAGAAGACGGAAAAGGGAAATAAACCCTGCCCACCCCCATATCTTACTCTGGTGCTTGAAAAGTATTCAATTCCCACCCCCCACCCTCCCATCAAGCGTCCAACAGGGACATTACTTGAGCTGGGAAAAAATACTGAAAGAAAAGAAGCACTAGTGGACAGTAGGTTTAAAGTCCCCTTGCTCAAGCGCTCAGTTTTTGTAAAAAGGCAAATCACAACCTTCACTGCTTAAGACTTCTGGGAAAGGAGGAAAAAGCTGACTTGTGCCAACTCATGTCTATCTAAGATATCTCTGTAAGGAAAGTTGTTGTCTGTAAATTGGGATGCTTTCTTCTACCTGCCTGAAAGTTGTGAGGAAAGTTCCTTGGGTAAGAAGTACAATCCTTAGAATTTAGGAATGCATACTTAAAAATTTGGAGGCATTATTTTAGATCCAGATTGCCAGTAGGACACCTACTTTGTTATCTCAATTTCTGAGTGCCCTTTCTAAGGTACCTGAATTCTTTTGGCATTGGAGCAGCTATCTGGCTGTGCCTGGTCCCTTTAAATTTTCAAGGGTTATCACTCTCTATAAGAGTTGTAGACCTGGCCCAGGTCTGCTCTCATAGCAAATAGTAACCTTTTAAAATTTAAAGGGATCAGGAGTCTCCAAATCATTATTCTCTCTGCATGTGAGTGGCAGCTCCTCAACACAGGAAGCCCTGCTCAGCAGCAGTCTGGAGCTGTACAAGGTCTTGCACTATACTCTGTTCAGGATGTGAACTGCTCCACTCAGTAGGGGTGGGAAAATTAGAGCAAATATTGCTCCAAATGGTCGTTTGTTGGTCAACAGGGCTGGCCAAACTAGGCAAACTAGGCAATTGCCTAGGACACTGGCCTTCTGGGGGTGCGGAATTGAGCACCCCCTTCATGTGATTCAGTGATGTTATCAGTGCAGGGGAGGGCACCAGAAGTTATCCTTGCCTAGGGTGCCAGACAGTATAGGGCCAGCGCTGCTGGTCAGGTTTTCTTTTTCCTCCCTACCCACCCTGAAGCCTTCTTAAAATTCTGGGAAATTAATTACCATTACTCTTGGAATTTCAGGAGTGAGTGTTCTGAGTCACTTCATGTATTCCAGAGTTGACCAAAGCCACAATTTTTGGGTTTATTTGCAGTTCAAGTGAATCTAAATGCCTTCTCCTTCTAGAATTCAATCTCAAATTGAAAGGTGGCAGAAGTCAGCACATGAATATGTGTATTCATTTCCTAAAATGACTAGATTTAAATCTATTATTAGAGAATCTGACTCAAATTCTCAAAATGGCATACAACCCTACTCCAAATCCAATAATAACACTTCTACCCTAACTGTGCTGTTTTCCTGTTGATAACAGAGAGTGTGAAGGCAGAATCATACAACAATCCTCATGTGATCATCCTGGAAATACACAGGGCTACAGTTTGACCAGAAGGCATGGTACATATTAATAAATGCACTGTGTGTAAACCAGCACTTCCCTGTAGATGCTATACCTTTGGCTACCCTAATTTCCCAAAGAATGGCACACAAAAAAAGTCACTGCTCTCATGGAAATAGTAATGGTCATATATGTGGAACACAAGTGATGACTTCACATGTATCTCATTACAAACCCAACAGAGGACATCTGTTAAAAACTTTTAAAAAACCATTAGACTGTATGCTGTACTTAACCATTATTTTATATCTCAGAACAGTGAATGGAGCTCATTTCCCCGTCAAGGCAAGGTATAACTTTAAAATATGAGCAAATGCTAATTCAGGCTAATCAGGCAGATTTAGTAAACATCCTGAGTGATTCAACTAGATATTTGTTAATTTACTGCAGCTAAGGATCAATGAATCACTACCCCTGAAATGGAATGGAAAGTTTCTCTGAGATTCTGAAGACATGTTTTCCCAAAGGGAAACAAATCACACTGCAGCCTTGAAACAAACTTTCTTGGCCTTTGAGCAGACAACCTACACATGGCCTTGGCAAAACTAAAAAAGGCTAAGCTAAAGTCTGAAAATGATGACTCACAGGACTGACGGCTTTACACCCCACTCAAATACCTCACTAAAGATAAATTCACATAATGCTGCAGGTTCATGGTGTTCAATAGGCAGAAATCCAAAGCAAGCAAGGAACATCACACAGGGAAAAGAAACAGATTTACTGGGGTAAATTTCTGGGAGACCCAGGTTTGAATCTCCACTCTGCCATGGAAGCCTGCTGGGTAACCTTGGGCCAGTCACACACACTCAACCTAAATTACCTCACAAGGTTGTGAGCATAAAATGGGTGGAAGGAGAATGATGTCAGCTGCATTTCTCCCTCTAGGAGTACTGTTTTAGCTGATTTCAATTCATTTTAGTTTTTGTTTTAAATAGTATTCTTTTAAAAATATTTTTAACTCTTCCCCCCTCCTTCTGATAAAGGGAGAGGAAGGGAGACCCTTTTTCTCTTACTAGTGAGAAGTTAAAGTCTTCTCCACATCCTTATTTAAGGTGCTCTCAGCAGCTATAAACACAGCTTGGAGGAGTCTTTTCTTCCTCAACTGATTAAAGCTGTTGCTTCAGCTATTTATTTGCTATGTGCTGCCAGGGTTCTGACTTTCAGATTGCTTCTTGTTTTAGATGTAGAATGTGTTGTAAAAATCCCTCTTCCCCCTTTACTCTCCACTGACTGCTGTAGGTCAGGGGTGTCAAACATGCAGTTTGGGGGCCAAATCAGGCCCCCAGAGGGCTCCTATCAGGCCCTTGAGCAACTGGCTGTAATCTGCTTCCTTCTCCCTCTCTCTTGCTTACTTCTGCATAACAGCTTGCTTTGCAAGGCTTGCTCAATTGCACAGGAGCTACAGAGCAAAGTCTCTGTTTTCTCCATTGGCTGAGGCTCCTCCCTTGGGGAGGAAGAGGGGAATAATAGTTTGCTTTGCCAGGCTCTCTCAATTGCACAGCAGAGCTACAGAGCCACTCTGGTGTAGTGGTTAAGTGTGCGGACTCTTATCTGGGAGAACCGGGTTTGATTCCCCACTCCTCCACTTGCAGCTGCTGGAATGGCCTTGGGTTAGCCATAGCTATCGCAGGAGTTGTCCTTGAAAGGGCAGCTGCTGTGAGAGCCCTCTCAGCCCCACCTACCTACCAGGGTGTCTGTTGTGGGGGAGAAGATATAGGAGATTGTAAGCTGCTCTGAGTCTCTGATTGAGAGAGAAGGGCAGGGTATAAATCTGCAGTCTGCTTCTTCTCCTCTCTTCTATTGGCTGAGGCTCCCCCCGTCCCCTGGGGAAGGAAGGAAAGAGCCAGAGCTTCCTTTGCCCAGCTCCCTGGTTCCCATGGGAGAAATACAAAGAAAGCATCTTTAAGACCAATGAGTTCTAATGTTATAAGCATGTTTTAAGTTTTTTAAAATATATATTTGTGTTTGTGCTTTTTTCCATCCTCGACCCACTCCAGTCCGGCTTTTGCCTGGGTCACGGGACGGAGACGGTGTTGGTCGCCCTGGTGGATGACCTCCAACGGCATCTGGATCGGGGCGGCTCGGCGGTGCTGATGTTGTTGGACCTGTCGGCAGCATTTGACACGGTCGACCATCGGTTACTGACCTGCTGCCTCGCCGACGCGGGGATTCAGGGGTTGGCTTTACAGTGGCTTTCCTCTTTCCTCGAAGGTCGGGGACAAAGGGTCGCGATTGGGGGTGAGCTATCCCAGAGGCGAACGCTTGATTGCAGAGTGCCTCAGGGAGCGGTTCTCTCCCTGATGTTATTCAACATCTATATGCGTCCCCTTGCCCAGATTGCTCCAAGGTACGGGCTGGGTTGTCACCAGTATGCTGATGACACCCAGCTCTATCTACTTATGGACGGCTGACCAGTCTCCGCCCCAGAAAATCTAGACCGGGCATTACAGAAAGTGGCTGGGTGGCTCAGACTGAGCGGGCTGAGGCTAAATCCAGCGAAGACAGAGGTCCTTTGCTTGGGTCGTCGGGGCCCAGGGAGGGAAATCCCCCTACCAGCTTTTGAGGGTGCGCTGCTGATAGCGGCGGACAAGGTCAAAAGCCTGGGGGTACTATTGGAGCCCTCCTTAACGATGGAGGCTCAGATAGCAGCCACTGCCAAGTCCGCATTTTTTCACCTTAGGCGGGCAAGGCAGTTGGCCCCCTTCCTGGAACGTGACGATCTAGCAACAGTGATCCATGCCACGGTCACCTCGAGGTTGGACTACTGCAATGCTCTCTACATGGGGCTGCCTTTGTGCCGAACCCGAAAGCTGCAGCTAGTGCAGAATGCCGCGGCCCGGCTGTGTTAGGGCTCCCAAGAAGGGAGCACATCTGGCTGGGGCTCCGGGACTTGCACTGGCTGCCGATAGCTTACCGAGTCCGGTACAAGGTGCTGGTTATTACTTTTAAAGCCCTATATGGCCTAGGACCTGCCTACCTGAAGGACCGTCTCTCCTCGCATGTTCCCCAGAGAGTACTGAGATCGGGAACTCAAAATCTCCTAGATATCCCCGAGCCAAAGGAAGCCCGCTTAAAATCGACAAGGGACCGGGCCTTTTCTATTATGGCCCCCTCCTGGTGGAACCAGCTGCTGGAAGAGGTGAGGGCCCTGCGGGACCTCGCCTAGTTCCGCAGGGCCTGTAAGACAACCCTCTTCCGGCTGGCCTATGACTAGCTGGTACAAGAAACTGAGCGTAGTTATACTGGATGTCTGCTGCCCAACAATGTTTTAAATGTTTTAAATGTTCTAAATGGTTCAATGTTTTAAATGGTTTAATGTTTAAATTTAATGCTCTATGTTTAACGCCTATTTATGTTAGATTCCTGTGTTGTAAGCCGCCCTGAGCCACTTGTTGGGAAGGGAGGGATAGAAGTCATAAAATAAATAAATAAATAAATAAAATTTATATCTCTGCTACCTAATCTTAAATAGGTACACACATGGCTCGGCCCAACAAGATCTCATTTATGTCAGATCTGGCCCTCATAACAAATGAGTTTGACACCCCTGCAGGGCATGGCAGACAGGAAGAGTGGTGAGCAGCCTGAGCAGCCTGGATGGAGAACTGGAGAAGGGGAACTTGAAGGAATCTGTTTAGATTTGCTTAGTATGTAAACCAGCCTTCATGATGGTTGTCTGGTTTTGTTCTGTTTTCGTTGTTTTTGCCCATTCTGGTTTTATTTTTGCCACTTGCTTTACCTAAGGTCTGCAAGGCTTTAACCCTTTCAAGGCCACCAAGTTAGGGCTTTTAAGACTTTAGTGATTTATTTTGAGGTTTTTAAACGGTTCAAGTGTTAATTGCTAAGTGAAAGGCTTAGATCCTGAGCCAAAGGAAATGATATTCTGGGGAACTAACAGGCGTGTTTTACAAAAGGAGCAAATACCATTGACTACTGCGATACTCTCCGGTATCTTGGTAGAAAAATATACAAGCTCTGGAGAATGCATGCTGGCAACTGCCTTCATGGATCTTAAATCAATATTTGATAGTCTCCACACCTCAGTTATGGGGAAAGCTGTAGAAATATTTATTTATTTAATGGACTTATATCCCGCCCTTCTCACCGAAGTGTCTCAGGGCGGCTCACAACATAGTAATTCATATAATTCAATTTAAAACATTTACAATTAAAACCATAATTAATAAAACAAGATAAAATAAAACCAGCGGTCTATAAGAGCATTTTGTTCCATCCAGAGATGTTCTCATTATCAGTTAGGTGTTATAGGCCTGCCGGAAGAGGGCTGTCTTACAGGCCCTGCGGAACTGCCCTAGGTCCCGCAGGGCCCGCACCTCCTCCGGCAGCTAGTTCCACCAATAAGGTGCCGCTATTGAGAAGGCCCGATCCCTGGTGGATTTTAGACGGGCCTCCTTTGGCCCGGGGACTACCAGCAGGTTTTGTGAACCCGAACGTAGTACTCTCTGGGGAACGTGTGGGGAGAGACGGTCCCTAAGGTAGGCAGGTCCTAGGCCATATAGGGCTTTAAAGGTAATGACCAACACCTTGTACTGGACTCGGAATATTACTGGCAGCCAGTGCAGATCCCGGAGCCCCGGCCGAATGTGCTCCCATCTTGGGAGCCCTAATAGCAGCCGGGCAGCAGCGTTCTGCACTAACTGCAGTTTCCGGGTCCGGCACAAGGGTAGCCCCATGTAGAGGGCATTACAGTAGTCCAACCTCGAGGCGACCGTAGCATGAATCACTATTGCTAGGTCGTCGCGTTCCAGGAAGGGGGCCAACTGCCTCGCCCGCCTAAGGTGAAAAAAAGCGGACTTGGCAGTGGCTGCTATCTGAGCCTCCATCGTCAGAGAAGGCTCCAATAGCACCCCCAGGCTCTTGACCCTGCCCGACGCTGTCAGCGGCGCGCCGTCAAAAACTGGCAGGGGGATTTCCCTTCCCGGGCCGCAGCGACCCAAGCAAAGGACCTCTGTCTTCGCCGGATTCAGCTTCAGCCCGCTCAGCCTAAGCCACCTAGCCACTGCCTGTAACGCCCGGTCCAGATTTTCTGGGGCGCAGGCGGGCCGTCCGTCCATAAGCAGATAGAGCTGGGTGTCATCAGCATATTGATGACAACCCAGTCCATACCTTCGGGCAATCTGGGCAAGGGGGCGCATATAGATGTTGAATAACATCGGGGAAAGTACCGCCCCTTGAGGCACCCCGCAATCAAGCGTGTGTCTCTGGGACAGTTCCTCCCCAATCGCCACCCTTTGTCCCCGACCGTCAAGGAAAGAGGAAAGCCATTGCAAGGCCAGCCCCTGAATCCCTGCGTCGGCAAGGCGGCACGCCAGAAGCCGATGGTCGACCGTATCGAACGCTGCCGATAGGTCCAACAACATCAGCACCGCCGAGCCGCCTTGATCCAGATGCCGCTGAAGGTCATCCACCAGGGCGACCAGCACTGTCTCCGTCCCATGGCCCGGGTGGAAACCAGACTGGTAGGGGTCAAGGACAGAAGCATCCTCCAGGAAACTCTGTAGCTGCAACGCCACTGCCCTCTCAATAAGTTTGCCCCAAAAGGGCAAATTCGAGACCGGCCAGTGTGCCAATTCGGCCGGATCTAACGTTGTTTTCTTCAAGAGGGGACGGACCACCGCCTCCTTGAGCGCTGATGGAAAATGCCCCTCCAGTAGGGATCTATTTATGATATCTCGTATAGGATATCTTAGCTCCCTCTGGCAGGTCTTAATAAGCCAAGAGGGGCATGGGTCCAATTTACAGGTTGTTGGGCGTGCAGATAGGAGGATCCTGTCAACTTCTTCCAGTCTGAGCGCACCGAAGCCTTCCAGAACACAATCCGAAGACAGGCACGGAGCCTCAGGTTCGCTAGCTGTATCTAATATGACAGGGGAGTCGGAACGGAGCGATGCGATTTTATCCGCAAAGAATTTCGCAAAAGCCTCACAGCCAATTTCCAATTCATTAGAATTTGGTCTGCCCTGTGGCAGTGTTGTAAGGGTCCGAATTATATTGAACAGTTGTGCCGGGCGCGAAGTTGCGGACGCAATCTCCGCCGCAAAGTATGTTTTCGTTGCGGCCTTGACTGCCATCTCATAGGACTTCATAAACTCTCTATAAGATGTTCGAGTCGCTTTGTCTCGAGTACGCCGCCATTGCCTCTCTAGTCGTCTGAGTCCCCGTTTCAACCGCCGCAACTCCTGGTTATACCAGGGTGTCGGCCTTGAACGAGGGCGCAGAGGACGCCTAGGTGTGATCTCGTCGATGGCCCCGGCGAGCCTATTATTCCAAGACTCCACCAGGTCATCGAGGGAATCGCCAGGGGGCCAGGGATCCCGCAGAGCCGTCAGGAACCGTTCCGGGTCCATCAGGCTTTGCGGGCGAGCTAAAATAAGCTCGCCGCCCAAACGGGTTTGGGGTTGGACGTCCACACGAGCCTTGAGGGCATAGTGATCCGACCATGGCACTGCTATAGAAGCAAGATCGTTCACTAAAACTCCCGACGCGAAGATCAAGTCTAGCATGTGACCCGCCTGGTGAGTGGGTGTCGTAACTACTTGGGAGAGTCCTAGTGTCGCCATGGAAGACACTAGGTCCATCGCCTGATTGGAGGTCACGTCATCGGCATGAACATTGAAGTCACCCAGGATCAAAAGCCTCGGGTGCTCCAATGCCCATCCTGCTGCGGCCTCCATCAGGGATAGTAAGGCGCTGGCCGGTGCGTTAGGCGGTCGGTACACCAGCCAGATTGCCAACCCCTCCCCAACATCCCACGCCAGGCCGGCACATTCAATGCCCCTGATCTCCGGAGTCGGGAGGGCCCGGAAGGAGTAAGCCTCTCGAATGAACAGGGCCACCCCTCCCCCCCGCCCGCTAGTCCGCGACTGGTGAAAGACCGAGTATCCTGGGGGCGCCATCTGGGAGAGAGCTATCGGCACTGAACTGCATCTCCTTTACCTAATACAACATCTTATGGCTACCCTATAGTTAAGGTTAGATGCAGGGAGTCAGGGTAGCCATTTGGTGCATTTACCTTAGATAAAAGCGTGGTGTCCCTGCTGTTTAATTTATATAAATGATCTTAGATCCTGTCTCTTGAGGGATGCTTGCCATCTTTCATATCTATCGAAGCAGAAAATTCCAATCCTTTTATATGTGGGACTTTACAAACTGATGAAAAATTGTACGTATTGAAGGCTTAATTAACTATCAGTAAAGCCTGTTGTAGGAAGAAATACAACGGGCCCTAGAAAAATATTTGGGAAGGGGGTGATGAATGTGTAGGTGGCAGGAAGGAAGGTATACAAACAGAATGAAAGAAAAAGAAAAAGAGAAACAGAGAAAGAATTCAGAAAAAAGATGGGGAGAAAAGAGAAAAAGGCCCTTTCTCCATTCAGCTTTGTTCCAGATCGACTGAGCACTGAATTTGCCTGCTACAAACTCACATCATTCAAAATGGTTCTACATTTAAAAATGTGCTCTTCACTTTTTGTGGAGTGTTACTTCTATGTTTGAAAAAGATGGAAACCCCAGATAAGGACCCCCACCCCACCCATGTAGCAGTGTGCACATTGTTGCCGTGTGCCACCTCTTTCACCTGCCACTCAGGCAGGTGATGGAGGCGGTGGGGTACCTCTCCACCACTTGGAGACTGCCTTCCTTTGCCACCTCCTCTTTCACCTGCCCGGGATGCTAGGGCTTGGGTGCCCTGGATTGCCACCTGCCCCATGCCCCCCACCCACACCTTCCCCGCTGCTGCACACCACCCACGAGGAGAGCAGGCACAGCAGCATGGAAGGAGGGCTGGGTGGGCTGTGGTCAAGCCAGACCTGCACAGTGCACTCGCAGAGGCGCAGAGCACCTCTGAGAGCGCACTGCGGAGGTGTTCTCCGAGTCACACTTGGAGAAGCCACACTGATGCTCCACCCGGCTGCTTTTGCCCTGAAGGCTAGAGCAGCTGGGCAGGGCACATTTTCCTCCATGCCAGGCCTCCCTTGAGAGGGAAGCCTGGCTCAGAGAAGCTGTACCGATGCCTCGCCCAACTGCCTTTGCCTTGAAGGCGAGAGCAGCTGGGCGGGGTGCATTCTCCTCTGAGACGGGCGTTCCTTGTGAGGGAAGCCCTGCTCAGAGGAGAGCAAACGTTGACGTGCCTCTGAGCTGCACACCTAGCGACTTTCTGAATCAGTGTTCTTGCAAACGAACAATGGACAGGGCTTTGGGAAAGAGCTTTAAAACTCAGAGGGAAAGCTCTACAATTATGACCTCAGATCCAGATGTTTAGGAAAACACCTGTTCAAAAGTACTCTTGAGAACTGCAGGGCAACTCCAGGGTGAAAGCATTTTTGGTGCCCATTCAATAAAATGAATATAGAAGACTTAAGAAAATACAATGCAAGACAGAAGTGATGACGATATGGAGTGTAGATGATTACTTTTAAATGCGCACAAAGACAGGATTTTCTGCCAAGTGTAGAAACAGCCAAGTAGAAGGAAGGAAGGTAAACAGAGGCTGCAATCACACATTAAAAATGCCGTTTCAATCCAGTTTCAACGCATTTTCCATCTGGATTTTGCCCGTTCACATAGTAAAATCCAGTTGAAAAGTACATTGGAAGTGAATTGAAAGTAGGGTTGCCCATCCCCAGGTGGGGGCAGGGGATTCCCTGGTTTGGAGGCCCTTCCCCTGCTTCAGGGTCATCAAAAAGTGGGGGGGATGTCTGCTGGGCACTTCATTATTCCCAATAGAGACAGATTCCCAGAGGGTATAATGGAGAATTAATCCATGGGTATCTGGGGCTCTAGGGGAGTTGTTTTTTTTAATAATAATAATTATTATTTTAGTTAGAGGCACAAAATTTGCAGCATAGCATCTGGTACCTCTCCTCAAAAAACTGCCCACGTTTAAAAAAACATTGGACCAAGGGATCCAATTATATGAGTCCTCAAAAAACTGTCCAAGTTTAAAAAACATTGGACCAAGGGGTCCAATTCTATGAGTCCAAAAAGAAGGTGTCCCTATCCTTCATTATTTCCAATGGAGGGAAGACATTTAAAAGGTGTGTAGTCCCTTTAAATGTGATAGACAGAACTCCCATTGGAGTTTAATTAAGCTTGTCACAACCTTGCTCCTGGCTCCACCCTCAATGTCTCCTGGTTCCACCCCCAAAGTCCCCAGATATTTCTTGAATTGGACCTGGCAACCCTAATTGAAAGTGCATTATTTAGTTGTGTGATTGCAGCCAAAATGAAATAGAAAGACCGATATAGAGAAGGAATGAGAGAAAGAACAAAAGGGAGGTAGAAAAAAAGAGGGTGGGGAGGAGTGAGAGAAAAATTAAAAGGAATGAAAGAAAAAGACAAAGAGAGAGAGACAGAGAAAGAATGAGAGGAATGAATGAAGTGAGAGTTATGTAAAAGTTTGGGAGAAAGGAATAAAATAAAAGGGAAGGAAGGAAGACAGGGAGACAGAGAAATGACAGGAAGACAGGCAAGCAGGCATAAAAGTAGGCAGCCATTAGAAGCCTGCCTTTCACCCCCTCCCACTTACAGGTGGGGGGGATTGAAAGGGAACCTTCAAATGTCTTCCTGCCTTTTAAAGCAAGCAGCCCACTGTAACCTAATTTGAATAGAAAGAGTGAAAACTATTTGCAGGTGGCAAAGGGACTTGAACAGGGCTTTTTTTTAGCAGGAAAGCACAGGAATGCTGGCTTGGCATCAGGGGGTGTAGCCTAATGTGCAAATGAGTTCCTCCTGGGCTTTTCCTACAAAAATAGCCCTGTGTGAAACAATGATGATGCCAGGGAGAGTGGCCTAATATGCAAATGATTCCTGCTGGGCTTTTCCTACAAAAAAAAGCCCTGGATAGAGAGTCTGTTTCTCTGCTACTGAACTGTCCCTCCCCCAGTTGTGATGGAACATTCCTTTTCTGTCAGATGAAGAGATTTAATTGTTTTCTGTCAGAGTTTGTTTCAGTGTATATTCTTATTAAATGATATTCAATGCCACATGTTATTAGTTCACACTGGATTTGACTACGGATTGTGCTGTAAATGAAGAGGTGGGATCTTGCCCTGTAAGGAGGATTTTCTGGCATATTTATAAATAGAATATGTGTGTGTATACACACACACACATTTCACCTCCCAAACAGTAGGGAGACAGCAAAACAGTGGCAGTGTTTGTTTGTGGAGGGGGGAGGAGATTGACCGAGGAGAGGCAGTAGTGATCAGTAAGGCACCAGGAGATCCTCTCAGCAGAGAACTGTCTCCCTCAGAGGGCAGAGGCTGACTGATGAGGTTCTGACCTGACAGGGCCGGCAGCAGACGGGTCACAGAGAGGCTACCCAATAACAGGGGAGAGTGGTGACAGACAGAGTGCAAGGCCACTCCTGTGGTTGTCACATCTTCCAATAAAAATTGAGGGATGTGCCATAGCATTGGGCTTTTATTATATCTATGATGTAGCAAAATCTAAGGTTATAGTATTTAGCAAAAGGGAAAAGGGGGAAATCTTCAGATAGTATATAGTTGGCCAACCTATGGAACAGGTTAACCAATTTAAATTTCTGGACATTCATTCTGAAGCATCTTTTGCTGGAAACAACATTCAGGTCTGGTGAGGAATATTGCTTTGATAGTAGGGAGGAAAATTTTAAAATATTTGTATAATGGAAGGTGAATTTGTCCCCTCGACTTAAAGACAAATACTGCCAAGGTTTCAAATCATTTTTTGTATGCTGCAGAAATCTGGATTCAGGCTACGTCTGAGAGAATAGATTACATTCAGCATGATTTTTTCTGACTTTATTGACTACTTCCAGATGGAAACTAAGGCATGGATAAAAACATCTCTTGTTAAAGGTATTAAAATCTGAGGGAGGATCCACTCTACTTGGACTTATCCAGACAGATAAATGGGATCCAGGCAGACAAATGGGATCAACTATTGGCAAAGAAAATGAAATGCCTAGGAATAACAAATGACATCATCAAAATTACAGAGACCAAATATATAATTAGGCAAATAGAAATGTTGGATATTGGATAATTTTAGTACATCTGTTAGGCCGCATAGGATATGCTCGACAATTCATTTAGGTATTTCCCTCCCAATACAACTGTCAAAGTACTTTTGCCATTTGACAGCACCAAAGCTCAGCAGAGCTTTTATTCTGGCAAAAATGAATACCCTTCCCTCAGTGGTTTTGGTAGTATTATATGCTAACAGAATATGCAGATATTCATGTGATAAAGTTTAAACTACTGAACACATGGTTATAGAGTGTCCCATATTTAAAAAGCTGAGGAATAGCTTAATCACCCCTCTGTTTAAAAATATGAAATTTCCTAATATGAGAACTCAGGTAATGTGGTTTCTATTGGATATCAATGATTCCCTTACCCTTTGTCATGGGTGCTGGGGACCCTGCAGAGGAAGTTGAGCCTGCAGAAGAAACTGTGCCCCTGCCACCTGCACCAGTGCCCCTGCCTCCTGCTGGAGAAGATCCCAGCCCCCCTGCCTCGCCCTCTCGGGTGGCACGTGTGCGTGACCGCCTCTGTCAGGAGCTCAGGGATCGGAGGAGGGCGGCACGCTCACAAGCAAGACGCTCCCTGAGCCCTGAGTTTTGAGAGGATTCTGGCCCTTCTAAGAGCAAGGATGCTTGAGTTGTAACAGGATCCTGGCTGCCTTTCTGAGCCAGCAATTAGCCCAAATGGGCAACAGCCAGCAGAGGGCTATATAGCTGTAGGCTTTGGGAGGAGGCTTTGTGGAAGCAACTAGTCATCTCCCTGACATTCTAGCATCCACTCTGGCTTGACTTTGGTTTCTGGACTCCCTGACCTCGGCTTCTGGACCTTGGACCTGCGATACTTGTACAGTGATTCAGATTTGGCACCTCGGAACCTCCTGCTTACTGGCTACAGACCTCGGACTGCCCCTGGACTTTGCCTGACCCGGCCCCAGCCGTGACAGATTGCTTCCACCCGACAAACACCCACTCCACAGGATGGATGCTGAAGCAAGTGAAACCACAGGACTACTGGCTGCGCTCCAAGCCAAGGTACAGCAGCTAACACAGGCAGTGATGCACTTGCAGCAACAACCTGCGGCCAGTGCTCCAGCCAAGTGCCCAGTTTCCCCACCTGACAGATTTGGGGGTGCCATGGAAGAATTTCCTGCTTTCCTAGCACAGTGTCGGCTGTACTTCGAACTGAGAGCACGGGACTTCCTCGATGACAAAACAAAGGTGTGTTTCATCATCAGTCTGTTAAAGGGACAGGCGGCCAAATGGGCCACACCCTTGCTGGTTGCGTCCTCTCCCTTACTGACTAATTACCAGGGGTTTGAGGCCCACCTGTCTGCTGCCTTCTCAAACCCAGTCCAAGCAGCCACAGCCAACCGGAAGATCAGGGCGCTGAAACAAGGCAACTCCTCGGTGGCTCAATATGCCACCGAATTCAAGCTCCTGGCCCAAGACTTGGCATGGAATGAGGCTGCCCAGATGGACCAGTTTACCGAGGGGTTGGCAGAGGAAGTCCTGGATGAACTGGCCAGGGTAGAGCAACCACCCATGCTCCAACAACTTATCACCCTCTGCCTCCGCATCGATGGTCGCCTGGAAAGTCGCCGCCAAGCCAAGACCAGAGGGCGCCAGCTCCCTGTGCCATGCCACTTGGCTCCTCGCCCATCCCCAGCTAGTACCAGCACCGAGGATGAGCCTATGCGGCTTGGAGCTGCTCGACCCCGCCTGACCCCAGAGGAAAAGACCAGACGCCGCACGCAGAATCTGTGCCTCTACTGCGGCACGGCAGGCCACTATGCCTCGGGCTGCCCTGCCAAGCATCAGATACCCGGACCTTCGCTGCCACCGCCGCCAAAAGGGCAGCCCCAGGCGTAAGTGGACCCCCTAGCCTGGGGCGACTAGCTGGGTCCTCCGAACAACAGGCTGATACCCCGGGGCCGTTCCTGCTACCAATCAAACTCCGTCTGCCTGACGAACGCTGGCTGTTCGTGTATGCCATGCTGGACTCAGGAGCGGCCCACTGTTTCATAGATGCCGCCTTCGTAAAGCAGCACCAGATCCCGGTGCAGACAAAAGAGATTCCGACGCTGGTGGAGGCCATTGACGGGCGCCTCCTCCGTTCTGGGCCCGTCACCCAGGAGACCTGTCCCATCACCTTCCACGTCCAGCAGCACCAAGAACAGCTGCAGTTTAATGTCGCCCGCATGCCTCGCTTCCCGCTGATTCTGGGCCTTTCCTGGCTGCAGCTGCACAACCCCATCGTGGACTGGGCCCAGCAGGAACTATGTTTCCGAGACCCATGCCCCCATCTGACTCCTCCCACCACCCTAGCAGCCGGCATCCCGAGTGGTGGTCCTCAGCTCCCTCAGAAGTATGCGGATTTCGCCGATGTCTTCGAAGAGACAGGAGCGGATCAGCTTCCCCCTCACCGGCCCTATGACTGTGCCATTGACTTGGTACCTGGGGCACCACTCCCGGTGGGGCGTCTGTACCCTATGTCGGAGCCTGAGTTGGCAGCTCTGCGAGACTTCCTGGACAAGAACCTGAAACGCGGATTCATCCGACCCTCGACCTCTCCCTTGTCTGCTCCCGTCCTCTTCGTGAAGAAGAAAAGTGGGGAGCTCCGGCTGTGCAATGATTACCGGGCCCTGAACAAGATCACCATCCGCGACCGGTACCCTCTACCACTGATCCCTGAACTCTTGGATCACTTAAAGGGGGCCCAAATCTACACCAAGCTGGACCTCCGTGGAGCGTACAATTTGGTGCGCATACGGCCCGGAGACGAGTGGAAGACTGCGTCTGGGACCCGATACGGGCAGTTCGAGCACCTGGTGATGCCCTTCGGATTGACCAACGCCCCTGCTGTCTTCCAGAGGTTCATGAATGACATCTTCCGGGGCCTGCTCGACCGCTTCGCAATCATATACCTAGATGACATCCTAATTTACTCCCGTGATCCTGCCCAGCACGCCGAGCACGTCCGCCAGGTCCTGCAGTGCCTACGAATCCATGGCCTCTACGCCAAGCTGGAGAAGTGCAACTTCGACCTGTGCTGTGTCGAGTTCCTTGGTCACATTGTGTCACCACAGGGGATCCTCATGGACCCGAAAAAAGTGGAAGCGGTCCTGACCTGGCAGGCTCCTCAGAATCGCAAAGACCTGCAGCGATTCCTTGGTTTTGCCAACTACTATCGGCAATTCATCCCGGCCTATGCATCCCTGACAACACCCCTGACTCAAGTACTCCGCCCCAAAGAACCCTTCCGCTGGTCCCCAGAGGCCGATAATGCCTTCTCCACCCTGAAGACCCGCTTTGCCACCGGGCCACTCCTGAGATACCCTGACCCCCAGCTTCCCTTTACGGTGGAAGCTGATGCCTCCAACGTGGCCCTGGGAGCAGTGCTGTCCCAGCGCGAGGAGCCGTCTCAGCCACTCCAGCCCTGCGCCTATTACTCGCGCCAGCTTACTGCTGCGGAGAGGAACTATACCATCTGGGAGAGGGAGTTGCTCGCGATCAAGGCGGCTTTTGAGGTTTGGAGGCACTACCTCGAAGGGGCTCGCCACCCTGTTCAAGTGCTCACTGACCACCGGAACTTAGAGCACCTCCAGACCACCCGCCGTCTCAACCAGTGCCAGATCCGATGGTCCCTCTTCTTCTCCCGCTTTGACTTCCGGATCTCCTACATCCCCCACACCCAGAACCGGAAAGCAGACGCGCTCTCCCGGAAACCGGAATACGCCCCTGCTTCAACTGAGACTGCGCCCGCTGCTCCCATCCTGCCGCCCTCAGTGTTTGCAGCCACTTCCACTTCACCCACGCTCATGGAGGACATTCGTGCTAGCCAGGCCAACGATCCCTGGGTCCAGCAACACCTCCAGGCGCTCCAAGACGACTCGGCAGGCGAGTTCACGACTCGAGGCGGCCTCTTGCTACACCGCGAATGCCTCTATGTGCCGCCCAGGCCCTTGCGGGCAGAAGTGCTAGGCCTGACCCATGACTTGTACCCGCCGGGCACTTTGGACAGCATAAGACCACCCACTTGCTGACGCGAGAATTCTGGTGGCCACGAGTTCGCTCCGATGTTGCCCGTTATGTCAGCTCCTGTGACGTCTGCCGACGGGCCAAAGACGTCCCGGCCAAACCCTCAGGGTTGTTACAGCCCTTGCCCACACCCTCAGGACCCTGGGATACCATCTCGATGGACTTCATCATGGAACTTCCACGATCCAAGGGTCAGACTTGCATCTTGGTGGTCGTCGACCTATTTACCAAGATGGCCCACCTCATTCCGTGCCCGAAACTTCCCACAGCTCAGGAGACAGCCCAGCTCTACCTGCAACACATCTTTCGTCTGCACGGACTCCCAGCCCACCTGATCTCAGACCGGGGCCCCCAGTTCTCCTCTTGGTTCTGGCAAGCCCTCCATTCCAGCCTGGGGACTCGAGTGCACCTGTCCTCAGCCTACCACCCACAGACAGATGGTCAGACAGAGTGCACCAATGCCACGCTAGAGCAATATCTCCGCTGTTACACCTGCTACCAGCAGGACGACTGGACCACTCTGTTGCCTCTAGCGGAGTTTGCATACAACAACGCGGTCCATTCCTCCACCCAAATGACCCCGTTTGCTGCAACCTACGGGTATCACCCTCTGTTCTTCCCGGCAATCGTGCCACCCACGAATGTCCCCGCCGTCGAGGCCTACCTGCAAGAACTCCGCGCCAGCCAAGACTTGCTCCGAGAGCAGCTACAGCGGGCCAAGGAAGCCTATAAAATGGCTGCGGACCGGAAGAGGCAGGAAGGCCCCCCAATCCAGCCGGGGGATCAGGTGTGGCTCTCAACTCCCTACCTGCGCTGGCCTGGTCGGTCTCACAAGCTGGATGCGCGGTTCATTGGACCTTACCCCGTCATAGAAAAAATAAACCCCGTCGCCTTCAGGCTCCAGTTGCCACCCCACCTCCGCATTCACCCCGTGTTCCATCGCTCCCTCCTTGTTCCAGCTGCACCCCCTGACCCAGCTCGGCCTCCTTGCTCACTGCCGCCACCGGTGTTGGTGGATGATGAAGAGGAATACGAGGTGCGCCAGATCCTGGACTCCCAGTACCATCGTGGAGGCCTCCAGTACCTTGTGGACTGGGAGGGATACGGCCGAGAAGACCGGTCTTGGGAGCCCGTGGACAATCTTCATGCCCCGGACTTGGTGCAACGGTTCCACAACAACCACCCCGACCTCCCAGGCCCCTCGACGTAGGGGGGCCCTGGGGGGGGATAGTGTCATGGGTGCTGGGGACCCTGCAGAGGAAGTTGAGCCTGCAGAAGAAACTGTGCCCCTGCCACCTGCACCAGTGCCCTTGCCTCCTGCTGGAGAAGATCCCAGCCCCCCTGCCTCGCCCTCTCAGGTGGCACGTGTGCGTGACCGCCTCCGTCAGGACCTCAGGGATCAGAGGAGGGCGGCACGCTCACAAGCAAGACGCTCCCTGAGCCCTGAGTTTTGAGAGGATTCTGGCCCTTCTAAGAGCAAGGATGCTTGAGTTGTAACAGGATCCTGGCTGCCTCTCTGAGCCAGCAATTAGCCCAAATGGGCAACAGCCAGCAGAGGGCTATATAGCTGTAGGCTTTGGGAGGAGGCTTTGTGGAAGCAACTAGACATCTCCCTGACGGTCTAGCATCCACTCCGGCTTGACTTTGGTTTCTGGACTCCCTGACTTTGGCTTGTGACTTCTGGACTCCCTGACCTCGGCTTCTGGACCTCGGACCTGCGATACTTGTACAGTGATTCGGATTTGGCGCCTCGGACCCTCCTGCTTACTGGCTACAGACCTCGGACTGCTCCTGGACTTTGCCTGACCCGGCCCCAGCCGTGACACCCTTCCTGTGGCAAAATATATAGATGCAATAATTAAATACCAGCAAAATAACATTAAGTAATTTCTGCTTAAGGCAATATCTGTATGAGGATGGATGGATGGATGGATAAAAATGGTCTTGGGTAAAAATAAAAGACTCAACATTTTGAGTCCTTTTTTTGGGCAGAATTCAGGCACAATTAGTTATAAATTATTTTAGTAAATGTATACACTGATTGAAGACTTACAGTCATGATCAGACCCTTTTCCTGGAAATATTTAACCAGTGGAACAGCATTCTGCTTAAAATTTACTAGGCGTCTTTGTGTCGCTTTGAGGTTGTCATCTGGCCTCCCTTGCTGCTCAGCACGTTTTATTAGTCGTTCTTTCAGTCGCTGATTTGAGCAGGACAAAAACACTACCAAATCTGGGGTGCAGATCTGTGGAGAAGATAATCAAATAATAATTAAAAAATCTAGTGAGTTTATTTATAGTGCTTACATTTATGTAAAGAGTGGATAAAAAACTGGCCAGTTTTATACTTGCTGGTATCACAGAAAACCTCAGCTTTTCTAATATAAAACATGTTATCCTTAACAGTACAAGAATTTAAGGCATGTAAGTGTGAGAGATAAGTCAGTACTTTCCTCTCTGCCCCACATTCCCAAGGGAACAGTATGATTTAAGCACTGGCTTTGTGATTTTTTAAATGAATTGATTTCTCTATCCATCTTGCTGCATCTTTCCAGCTGAAGGTTTATTCATACAAAATTGCTACCATCTGTTAACCCCTCTCCCAGGCAATTTTTTGTATTTTTAAGATCCATGAACATTGGTTAAAGCTTAAATCTCAGAGACAGTTAAGTAAGAACTTCCAGTAAATTTTAGAACATCCATCCCTGTCACTGTGACTAGGTATTGCTAGTACCCAGTAATCAGAGGTTTGTTTGTTTGTTTGTTTCTGGAAAAATTGGTGCGGGAACTTTCAAGAGGGAAATGAAGGAAAAACACACGGGTGCTTTTGAACTTTTTTTGAGAATTTTGTTTCCACAAAGAAGTTCTTGGACTCCATTCTACTACATTCCCCCAGAAAAAAAGCCCATTAATAAAGGCTTTTTATGAGAAGTAATAGATGGAAATAATCCTAATTTAACTATGTTTTAGCAAAATAATGGTTGTGTTACAGTCTTAATACAGGAATTTATTTTTCACTAGATATGATAGAAGTAATTAAATTCTTTGAAGCAATTGATGTGGCAGTTGAATTCTGCTCTGGCAATTAATTTGTCTGGTAATTGGTCTGTGTATTATAGAGTTAGAATAATGTAGTTAACTATATAATTCAAATACCCTGGGGAAAGAGCTGACTTCCCCCCCCCCCCATTATTTGAATGGATATGATATGTAGAGAGTATAGGCAGTCGTTTCCTATGGAGAGTAACATTTCAGACATAGAATTTTTAAAGGAAGTGTTTAAAAGTGGGATTTCTTTTTAAATCTCTACCAAAGTTACCATAACAAGGGGGCACACATTCAAAACATATATTAGTAATTAATTTAAGAGATACTTATATCACTGTCTTCTCTTTAATTATCCTGTCCTGTTCCTCTCTACAACTGACACATTGCTGTCTTAAAAAAACACAGTAATCCGCACAACAGTCTCGTCCAGACTGGATTACTGTAACTCACTTTACACTGGCCTGCCCTGGAGAATGATCCAGAAAGTCCAGCTAAACCAGAATGCAGCAGTGTGGGTCCTAACAGGACCACCACAGACTGCACACATCCAACCTCTGCTTAACCAGCTGCACTGGCTCCCAGTGGAGTACCAGATCAGGTTCAAGGGTTTGGTACTATGCCTTTAAGGCCATGTGCAGTCTGGGACCCTCATGTCTGTGGGGCCTCCTCCTTTGGTATGTCCCCCAAAGAACTTTATGCTTCGCTGAGAAAAACCTACTGGTGATCCCTAGCCCTAAAGAAGTGCAGCTGTCCTCAACCAGAGCCAGGGTTTTCTCTGTCCTGGCTCCTACCTGGTGAAACTTTCTGCTAAACAACACCTGCACCCTGCAGGATCTCATGTAGTTCCACAGAGCATGCAAGGCAGAGATGTTCCGCCAGGCTTTGGGCTGGAGACAGCAACAGGAACCATCTTACCTGGCCTTGCCTTCCCCTCCCCCACCCTGCTCTTTCCAGTTATTGCAAGACAGTAATACATATTGTATGACTGCTCTGGCACCATTCTGATGTTATTTTAACTGTTTTTAATTTGATTTTATATTGTACAGTTTATGTTGTTAACTGCCCTTAACTTTGTGAATTCAGAGAAGGATGGTACAGAAATCTAAATTATAAATAAATAGTAAAACATGCTCACCTTGGTGCATAAATCCTCTCAGAATTATAATTTAAACACCTAATGCATGCATTAAAATTCAGTGAAATTTAGATATTTCATTAACAGAAATTATTCCTGGTGCACACTGAGTATGGAAAGCACGAGAGATTTGTGCTTCATCCAGTTTCAGTTGGATCTCACATCTCAATGCAAATGTGACCCATGTGTCCACTTTCACACATTACGAGGCAAGCAGGGAAGGCAAAAGCATAAATCACCTGCAGTTCTATTTTTATTCATTTCTTGGTCCTTGATATGAAATGCAGAAATTGCCTCCTACAAGCTATTCTGATGGCATTACTGTGACTTGTCCCCTTGAACAAGTCATTATATCAGCTTCACTTACACATCTGTTTAATGGGAACAGCTACTGTCTACAGGGTTCCCATAATGATGAACACAATAAACAGTAGCAATAGTTTTAGAACATGTTCAGAACATAATGAACAACAAATAGTAGCAATAGTTTTAAATTTGTTCAGAACACTAGTCATAACAAAATCACATGCATGCATAGAAACTGTTTAAGAACAGAAAGAACTAATTTATCTGTGGTATGGACTGCTAAAAAGCTGGGACCATTCTCTTATGACTGTTAAAACAAAGGAGGCAATATGTTCAAAAAACATTTCTGTCACTGCTAATAGAACCACAGATTTTCGTTTGTGGATCCAACATTCTTTTGTGTATAACAGATGATATAAATATTTGAACCCTGTATATCATTTCTTGGGATGCTAAAACTAATAGTAAGCTATGACTTTGGCTACTCCGTTATTGCATATACAGTGTCTAAGATTATGTGGAATTCTTGGACTCCTGAGAATAAAACATGTACATGCTTTCATGAACTGAAGTTTGGAAAGAACTATCAAACATGTTTCATAACATAAATGAATCTGATCTTGTAATATCAGGAACCTGCCATTTTCTCGTATTTAGCTTAAAAGTAATTCTCATTTTGTTCTTAAACAGTCTTCATCACATTTCTTCAACAGCCTTGAAGTAGACCCGTGAAAATCCATACAATTTAATTAAGTGATGGTACTCCAACATCCAGAGTCCCTTTTCATTTCAGTAATTTCCTTTTACAAAATTGAAGAATCTACCAGCCTGCATAGATTGTATTTAAGTTAAATAATTTTTACACTGGTAATAGGGCTGTACTGTAATGAAATGGTTCAGAACGATGCTTTGGTAAAGGTACAGGCACTATGGACTATATTATTGTGTATAGTATGTACATTGTTGCTAGGCATGGAAGAGGAGATTCATCTGGGAGCTGAGCTGGTGGTATGAAACACAGGCCAATTTACCGACACCTTAAGGGGACTGGATGCTGATGAGTGAGATGAACACTTTCATGATTTAGTGGGTTTGGAAGGTGGTATAGAAACTCCAGTCTTTTGACTCTCTGGGGCCAGCATGGAGACAGCAAGGAATGGAGGTCAGTTCAGGTCAGCCTGGGGCTCTATTGCTGAGTGGCAGCCAGGAGAAAGAGGAGGAGGAGGAGGAGGAGGAAAAGAAGAATTGCAGATTTATACCCTGCCCTTCTCTCTGAATCAGAGTCTCAGAGTGGCTTACAGTCTTCTATATCTTCTCCCCCCCACAACTAGGGTGGCCAGACCGTCCCGGGCTCCCGGGACTTTCCCGGTTCTGGCCCCCAATTCCCGGCTCCCAGGCTGGCTATACCGGGACCATTAGAAGTTCCGGTATAGCCAGCGGGGAGCCGGCGGGCCGCGCGCGCGGGGAAGGCGGCGAGTGAGGGAGCCAGCATCCCTGCGCGTGCGCACGGCGGTGTGCGCACGTGCAGGGACGCTGGCTCCCTCACTCGCCGCCTTCCCCGCCCGCGTGGGGGCCCGGCGGCGGTGGCGGAGGCCGGGGAGGCCGCGGAGAGGCCGCCGCTGGTCCCTGGAGGCCCTCCAGAGGCCCGCGGAGAGGCCGCCGCTGGTCCCTGGAGGGCCTCCAGAGGCCCGCGGAGGCCGCGGAGAGGCCGCTGCTGGTCCCTGGAGGGCCTCCAGAGGCCCACGGAGAGGCCGCCGCTGGTCCCTGGAGGCCCTCCAGAGGCCCGCGGAGGCCGCGGAGAGGCCGCCGCTGGTCCCTGGAGGCCCTCCAGAGGCCCGTGGAGGCCGCGGAGAGGCCGCCGCTGGTCCCTGGAGGGCTTCCAGAGGCCCGCGGAGGGCCGTGGAGAGGCCGCTGCTGGTCCCTGGAGGCCCTCCAGAGGCCCGCGGAGAGGCTGCCGCTGGTCCCTGGAGGGCCTCCAGAGGCCAGCGGAGGCCGCGGAGAGGCCGGCGCTTGTCCCTGGAGGGCCTCCAGAGACCAGCGGAGGCCGCGGAGAGGCCGGCGCTGGTCCCTGGAGGCCCTCCAGAGACCAGCGCTGGCCTCTCCACCGCCTCCCCGGCCTCCGCAGCCGCCGCCAGCCCCGCCAGCAGCACCAGCCACCCGGAGGAGAGGCCGCCACCCGCCCTGGAACAAGATAAGCAGGGGGGGCCGAAAGCGGGGGGGGCGGCTGGCGGGAGGGGGCGGCCTTCCTTCCTTCCCTCTCTCCCTCCTTCCTCCCTCCTTCTTTCCTTTCTTCCTTCCTTCCCTCCCTCCCTCCTCCCTTCCTTTCTTCCTTCCCTCCTTCCCTCCCTCCCTCCTCCCTTCCTTCCCTCCTCCTCCCTTCCCTCCCTCCCTCCTCCTCCTCCCTTCCTTCCCTCCCTCCCCCCTCCCTTCCTTCCTTTCTTCCTTCCCTCCCTCCCTTCCTTCCCTCCCTCCTTCCTTCCCTCCCTCCTCCCTTCCTTCCTTCCCTCCCTCCTCCCTCCCTTCTTTTCTTACTTCCCTCCCTCCCTCCTCCCTTCCCTCCTTCCTTCCTTCCCTCCTTTCTTTCTTCCTTCCCTCCCTCCTCCCTTCCTTCCTTCCCTCCTTCCCTCCCTCCTCCCTTCCTTCCTTCCCTCCTTCCTTCCTTCCTTCCCTCCTCCCTTCCTTCCTTTCTTCCTTCCCTCCTTCCCTTCCTTCCTGCCCTCCCTCCTTCCTGCCCTCCCTCCTTCCCTCCCTCCTCCCTCCCTCCCTCCCTCCTCCCTCCCTCCCTCCCTCCTCCCTCCCTCCCTCCCTCCTTCCTTCCTTCCTTCCTTCCTTCCCTCCCTCCCTCTGGCCACCCCTGGAGTAGACAATACTGACTTTCGTGGACCCAAGCACTGATTCAGTGTAAGGGAGCTTTGTGTTTGTGACTGGAGTAGACAATACTGACTTTGGTGGACCCAAGCACTGATTCAGTGTAAGGGAGCTTTGTGTTTGTGACTGGAGTGGACAATACTGACTTTGGTGGACCCAAGCACTGATTCAGTGTAAGGGAGCTTTGTGTTTGTGACTGGACTAGAAAATGCTGACTTTGGTGGACCCAAGCACTAATTCAGTGTAAGGGAGCTTTGTGTTTGTGACTGGACTAGACAATACTGACTTTGGTGGACCCAAGCACTGATTCAGTGTAAGGGAGCTTTGTGTTTGTGTCTTCTGGTGCAATTTTGTTCTCAGATCCTGTATTTACTTCATCAGTATATGGGATAAGGCACTTTCTCAACTGTGCTGCATAATGCAGCCTATTTATTTTGACCTGTTTGCTCTGTTGGCTCTATCTGTGCCACCTTCATCACTTTCGGGGTGTGGATCCCCCAGTGGGGTGGTCTCCCGACTCCCTCCGCCGGCTGTTTCTGATAGCCCTGCGCCCCCTCTTTCATTTGATATGTGTCCCGTGCGGGTGCCACCCTCCTGCCGGGAGATGCCGCAAAATGAGCCCCCTTGAGGCTTATGGCGGCAGGGCTCGGGGGAAGCGAGCTAGACTGCTGTTCTTTTGAGGGGTTATAGAGTGTTTCGAGCCCGTCCCTGTGGCATCAGTCCCATCGTTGTGGGGCCCAGGGGGCCGGCGCAGCGGCCCGCTGAAGCAGCCTGTCGGTCACTTCCGGGTTCCTGTCCTGCATCTCGACCTGTGTTATTAGTGACAGGCTGCTTCAGCGTGCCGCTGCGCCGGCCCCCTGGGTCCCACAATGATGGGACTGATGCCACAGGGACGGGTTCGAAACACTCTATAACCCCTCAAAAGAACAGCAGTCTAGCTCACTTCCCCCGAGCCCTGCCGCCATAAGCCTCAAGGGGGCTCATTTTGCGGCATCTCCCGGCGGGAGGGTGGCACCCGCACGGGACACATATCAAATGAAAGAGGGGGCGCAGGGCTATCAGAAACAGCCGGCGGAGGGAGTCGGGAGACCACCCCACTGGGGGATCCACACCCCGAAAGTGATGAAGGTGGCGCAGATAGAGCCAACAGAGCAAACAGGACAAAATAAATAGGCTGCATTATGCAGCACAGTCTCACTGGAATCTCACTGGAATCTGACTGGCTTCTCAGCGTGGAACCCGTTCTCTCTAGTCTTCTCACTTTGAAAAAAGTAAAAAACGAGTTCTATTTAACTTTATTTCCCCCTTTCCCTCTCTATAAATAATCTTGGTGTTTCCGGCAGTGATATTTGGGGGATTTTTGGGGACGTCATAGGAAGTGCTGTGAAGTCACTTCCTGTTTTCGGCAGTGGCATTTGGGGGAAATGATGTCATTTGGGGGAAATGATGTCACAGGAAGTGATGTCACTTCCTGCTTCCTGCAGGTGGCGCGGGGGAAATGATGTCACAGGAAGTGATGTCACTTCCTGTTTCCGGCAGGTGGCGTGGGGGATGATGTCACAGGAAGTGACGTCACTTCCTGTTTCCGGCGGTGGCGTGACATCACTGGAAGTGACGTCACCGGAAGTGACGTCACTTCCTGTTTCCGGCGACACGCGCGCTTCGCACGCGCACACCCCTACCTCCCCCCCCAAAAAGGTGTCCCTGGCTGGCCTTCAGACATTATGGCCACCCTACCCACAACAGACACCCTTTGAGGTAGGTGGGGCTAAGAGAGCTCTTACAGCAGCTGCCCTTTCAAGGACAACTGCTGAGATAGCTATGGGAGATGGTGCCACAGGAAGAAATCAGCCTGGAGACTTGCAAGGCACTTTTATGGCTTTTATGAACCTACAGATGTAACAGATAGATATTTTCTTAATAAGCATGAAGAAAACTGGGATAAGCAGAAATCCCTGTGTTCCAAAGTGGGCAGGATCCAATGCTATATTTCAACCTCTTTGAAGATTCTTGTGAGAATCTACCGGGTAATGGATCAGAGTTGTCCACTGAGATGGTGAGAAACAGTATGGAGTGTCTGCCAAAGTCTCGAGGCAGCAGGAGGAAGGTTGCGGGCCTAACTTGCGTGGGAAATTATAGATGTTTGTATACAAATGCTAGAAGAGTTTGAAGTAAAATTGGTGAGTTGGAATGTTTAGTGTTGGAGGGAAACATAGACATTGTGGGAATTTCAGAAACTTGGTGGAATGAGGAGAATCAGTGGGACACGGTGATTCCTGGATATAAGTTATATCGAAAGGATAGGGAGGAAAGGGAGGGAAGGGTTGGAAGTGGGGTGGCTCTGTATGTCAGAGAGGGTATACAGTCCAGTAAGACTGAGGTCAAAGAATTAGATTCCCTTCTAGAAATGTTTTGGGTTGAAATAGAGGGCCCAAAAGGAAATTTAACTATGGGAGTTTGTTATCGCCCACCAAATCAAAAGATAGAGGACGTTATAATATGATGGAAGGATTAAAGATAGCGGCTAAACGTAAAAACTGTGTCATAATAGGTGATTTTAACTACCCGCAGATTGATTGGGTCAATATGTGTGCAGGTCGAGAGAAAGAGACTGAGTTTCTAGATGCTCTCAATGACTGTGCTATGGAGCAGATGGTAACAGAACCTACCAGGGGTGAGGTGATCCTGGATTTGGTCCTAAGTAATGCCCAAGACTTGGTGAGAGATGTAAAAGTGATCGCACCGCTTGGGAGCAGTGACCATAACGTTATTGATTTCACCATTTGTATAAATAGAGAGTTGCCCCAAAAGACCAGCACAGCCACATTTAACTTTAAAAGGGGTAAATTCTCTGAGATGAGGAGGCATGTGAATAGGAAACTGAAAGGAAAGGTAAATACAGTCAAAACCCTTGGGGAAACTTGGAGGCTATTTAAAACTACAATCCTAGAAGCTCAGATAAAATATATACCACAAGTTAGGAAAGGCACAAACAGGTATAAGAAAAGGCCTGCATGGTTAACAAACAAAGTAATGGAAGCTGTAAAAGGTAAGAAGAACTCATTTAAGCAGTGAAAAGCTAGTCCAATGAAAGGGAACACAGGCTGTGGCAAATCAAATGCAAGACTGTGATCAGGCAGGCAAAAAGGGACTATGAGGAGCATATTGCAAAACACATAAAGACCAACAAAGATTTCTTCAAATATATTAGAAGCAGGAAACCAGCCAGGGAGGCAATGGGGACCTTGGATGACCAAGGGGTAAAAGGATTACTGAAGAAGTATAGGGAAATGGCTGAGACGCTGAATGCATTTTTTGCCTCAGTCTTCACTGTGGAAGATGAGAAGTGTTTGCCTGCTCCAGAACCACCTATTTTGGAAGAGGTGTTGAAAGACCTGAGTCAGATTGAGGTGACAAGAGAGGAGGTCCTACAACTGATAGACAAATTAAAAACTAATAAGTCACCAGGTCCGGATGGAATACATCCAAGAGTTCTGAAAGAACTCAAAGTTGAACTTGTGGATCTTCTGACAAAAATATGTAATCTTTCATTGAAATCTGCCTCCGTTTCTGAGGACTGGAAGGTAGCAAAAAGTCACCCCCATCTTTAAAAAGGGTTCCAGAGGAGAAATTACAGGCCAGTCAGTCTGACTTCAATACTGGGAAAGTTGGTAGAAACCATTATCAAGGACAGAATGAGTAGGCACATAGATGAACACAAGTTATTGAGGAAGACTCAGCATGGGTTCTTTAAGGGAAGATCTTGCCTCACTAACCTGTTACATTTCTTTGAGGGGGTGAACAAACGTGGACAAAGGAGACCCAATAGATGTTGTTTAGCTTGACTTCCAGAAAGCTTTTGATAAAGTTCTTCATCAAAGGCTCCTTAGAAAGCTCGAGAGTCATGGAGTAAAAGGACAGGTCCTCTTGTGGATCAAAAACTGGCTAATTAATAGGAAGCAGAGAGTGAGTATAAATGGGCAGTCTTCGCAGTGGAGGACAGTAAGCAGTGGGGTGCCGCAGGGCTCAGTACTGGGTCCCATGCTCTTTAACTTGTTCATAAATGATTTGGAGTTGGGAATGAGCAGTGAAGTGGCCAAGTTTGCAGATGACACTAAATTGTTCAGGGTGGTGAGAAACAGAGAGGATTGTGAGGCACTCCAAAGGGATCTGTTGAGGCTGGGTGAGTGGGCATCAGCGTGGCAGATGAGGTTCAGTGTGGCCAAGTGCAAAGTAATGCACATTGGGGCCAAAAATCCCAGCTACAAATACAAGTTGATGGGGTGTGAATTGGCAGAGACTGACCAAGAGAGAGATCTTGGGGTCGTGGTAGATAACTCATTGAAAATGTCAAGACAGTGTGAGATTGCAATAAAAAAGCCCAACGCCATGCTGGGAATTATTAGGAAGGGAATTGAAAACAAATCAGCCAGTAGTATCATAATGCCCCTTTAGAAATCGATGGTGCTGTCTCATTTGGAATACTGTGTAAAATTCTGGTCACCGCACCTCAAAAAGGATATTACAGCATTGGAAAAAGTCCAGAAAAGGGAAGGGTTGGAACACTTTCCCTATGAAGAAAGGTTGAAACACTTGGGCCTCTTTAACTTGGAGAAACATCGACTGTGGGGTGACATGATAGAGGTTTACAAGATAATGCATGGGATGGAGAAAGTAGAGAAAGAAGTACTTTTCTCCTTTTCTCACAATACAAGAACTCGTGGGCATTCGATGAAATTGCTGAGCAGTCGGGTTAAAATGGATAAAAGGAAGTACCGTATTTTTCGGACTATAAGATGCACCCCCCCCAAAAAAAATGGGGGGGAAAGTGTGTGCGTCTTATGGAGCAAAGGGACGATAGACGTACTTTCCTCCGGGGGGGGGGCGATCCGCTGCCTCCGCCTCCAATCCCGGCGCTTCCCCCGCGCCTGCCTGCATGGCTCCAGCTCTGCTTCCAGCAAGCGCTGGGATTGCTCCACGCTGCCCCCACCGCAAACCCAGCGCTTCGCGAGCGCCGGCTGCGGAGGGGGCAGCATGCTTCCTCCGTGCCTGGCTCCAGCTCTGACGCTTACAGCAAGCGCCAGGATCGCTCCCTCCACCCTCTGATCCCAGTGCTTGCTATAAGCATCAGAGCTGGAGCCAGGCAGACAGGCACGGAGGAAGCAACCGCCCCCTCCGCAAACCCAGCGCTTCGCGAGCGCCGGCTGTGTAGGGGGCGGCATGCTTCCTCCATGCCTGTCTGCCTGGCTCCAGCTCTGATGCTTACAGCAAGCGCCAGGATCGCTCCCTCCGCCCTCCAATCCCGGCGCTTTCTGTAAGCATCAGAGCTGGAGCCAGACAGACAAGCTCGGAGAAAGCACGCCGCCCCCTACACAGCCGGCACTCGCGAAGCGCTGGGTTTGCGGAGGGGGCGGGTGCTTCCTCCGAGCCTGTCTGCCTGGCTCCAGCTCTGATGTTTACAGCAAGCACCGGGATCGGAGGGCAGAGGGAGCGATCCTGGCGCTTGCTGTAAGCATCAGAGCTGGAGCCAGGCAGACAGGCACGGAGGAAGCACGCTGCCCCCTCCGCAGCCGGCGCTCGCGAAGCGCTGGGTTTGTGGTGGGGTCAGCAGGGACCGATCCCAGCGCTTGCTGGAAGCAGAGCTGGAGCCAGGCAGGCAGGCACGGGGGAAGCGCCGGGATCGGAGGCGGAGGCAGCGGATCGCCCCCCAGAAGGAAGGTGTGTCCTATGGTCCGGAGCGCCTTATGGAACGAAAAATACGGTACTTCTTCACCCAAAGGGCGATTAACATGTGGAATTCACTGCCACAGGAGGTGGTGGTGGCTACAAGCATAGCCAGCTTCAAGAGGGTGTTAGACAAAAATATGGAGCAGAGGTCCATTAGTGGCTATTAGCCACAGTGTGTGTATGTGTGTGTGTGTGTGTGTGTATTTTGGCCACTGTGTGACACAGAGTGTTGGACTGGATGGGCCAATGTCCTGATCCAACATGGCTTCTCTTATGTTCTTAACTTTGGAGTCCCAGAAGAGGAGTATATGAAGGTTCTTCATGAGTTCATGTGTGGTGAGTTGAGTGAACTTTTGGGGGGTTACCAGAGATTATCAGCATTTTAAGAGACTAGCAGACAGAGGTTTGGACTGTCAGAAGATCAATTGCTGCTGAAATTTAGGAAGGCAGGTCCTAAGCCTGAAGAATCATATGCAACTTTTATGAGTCATTTGACAGATCACACCCAAAGAGTGCTTGTGAATGGTTCCTTATCCTCTTGTAGAGGAGTGACAAGTGGAGTGCCTCAAGATGTTTTGTTTAACATCTTTATAAAAGATTTGGATGAAGGAATAGAGGGAATGCTTATTAAATTTGCAGATGATACTAAATTGGGAGGGGTTGCAAATACAGTAGAAGACAGAAACAGGACACAGGATGATCTTGACAGGCTGGAAAACTGGGCTAAAACCAGTAAAATGTATTTTAACAGGGATAAGTGTAAAGTTATGCATTAAGGTAGGAAAAATCCAATGCATGGCTATAGGATGGGGAAAACTTCTCTTGGCAGTAATATGTGCGAAAAGGATCTATGCGTCTTAGTGGACATACGCTGAACACGAGTCAACAGTGTGATGTGGCTAAAAAGGCAAATGCAATTTTGGGCTGTATCAACAAAACAAAGTATAATGTCCAGATCACGTGAGGTGATATCACTTTGCTCTGCTCTGGTAAGACCTCACCTGGAATATCGTGTTCAGTTTTGGGCATCACAATTGAAGAAGGATATAGACAAGGTGGAACGGGTCCAGAGGAGGGTGACAAAGATGGTGAGGGATCTGGAGACTAAGTCCCTGTTTAGCCTGGAGAGGAGGTAGCTGAGAGGTGATAGGATCACCATCTTCAAGTACTTGAAGGGCTGTAATATTGAGGATGGTGTGGAATTATTTTCTGTGGCCTCAGAAGGTAGGAGCAGAACCAGTGGGTTGAAATCAAATCAGAAGAGTTTCTGGCTCAGCATTAGGAAGAACTTCTTGACAGTTAGAGCGATTCCTCAGTGGAACAGGCTTCCTTGGGAGGTGGTGGGCTCTCCTTTCTTGGAGGTTTTTAAACAGAGGCTAGATGGCTATCTGACAGCAATGTGGATCCTGTAAATTTTTTTTGGGGGGGGGGTGGAAGTATTTGTGAATTTCCTGCATTGTGCAGGGGGTCGGACTAGATGACCCAGGAGGTCCCTGCCAACTCTATTATTCTATGAGTAAGTTTTTGGACTTGTGAGTTGAAGCTGATTAGGCTCTTACTCATGCTCAGCTGAGGGGCATTCTGATTAAAGAACAGTTCTTTCAAGACTTGCCTTCAAATATTGCAGCCTTAGTGCAAACCTGCAATTTGGTTTCTCTAACCGACAAGGCACTTTTTGCAAACCAACTTGCTGCCCAGCAATGTAATGATAACACAGGCCATAAAATCTTTAGACCAATGGCTGAGAGAAAGGAGGGGCAATAGTCAAAAGAGGAAGAGCTTTCTGACAGAGCAGTTCCTCACTGGAACAGGCTTCCTCGGGAGGTGGTGGACTCTCCTTTGAGTGGTCACCCAAAGTTCCCGAATCGCTCCAACCAGTAGAACCCCATTCCTAACAAGCAATGCAAGCTGGTGGCAACATCAGCTCCTGGGACTGAGACTGTTTTTGCACACAGCTTACCTCGCAGTCACAATCCTGTTCCCTCCGCAGCATCTGGTCGGATTTCCCACCATCTGCGCCGAAGTTACAGGAAGTGCCGCAGCTTTTGTGTAGCAAACGTAAACTGCTAAAACCCAGTTTACGTTTGTTACGCAAAAGCCGCAGCACTTCCTGTAACTCCGGCACAGATGGTGGGAAATCCGACAAACGCTGCGGAGGGAACAGGATTGTGACTGCAAGGTAAACTGTGTGCAAAAACGGTATCCGTTTTCCTCCTAGTGTGACTGAGTATCTTGACAGGCTGAAGCAAACTATGGAGAAAGTTAGAGAAACTGCCAGTGAATGACTTAAGCAGGCGCAAGATTAGCAAAAGCCCTATTCTTTCTGGACAGAGAGGGAAAACCTACAGTGTGCTCTACAGTCTACAATCAAATAATTTCTGATCTATTATTTTCATCATGTCTCAATAAGCTACTTTTCACCTGACCTATGACTATGAGCATTAGGGGAAAATCTGTATAGAAATGAAGCTGTGATAGTTTAAATAGCAGGTAAGCTTCCTGCATTTGTATGTAGAAGCACTTACAGTCTATGCATAGTAGGACTTTTCATTCTACTATAACTAGTTTGCTTGGGCTAAGACTTGACAGATCATGCTTCTTATTCAAAAAGATATCCCTAACTTTTTCATAGTTTACAACTAAAGGAGCCAAAAAATACAAGAGAAAAACACATTGTAGGGAAACTGTTCAGGTAATGGACATGTGTGCAGGAACACTTGTATATTTTATATGAACATTCCTTAATTAATGCTCCTTATTTCAGATATCACAGCTACATTTAAACCCAAAAACTGGGTAATATTAACATACTTAATTTACTAATGAACACAAGGCATCATATATTTTCTGTATGCCTTCCATCTAGGGTTACCCAGTTTTCCAGAATAATGGGAGAGTTGTTGCCCTCTGCGGCTCACCTGGGAGGTGATTAGGGTATGTTTGATTAGTGTCCCCAGTATTATGGCGTTGCTTCCAGAGTGACCCTGGAAGTGACGTAATCGCATTGGGTTACAATTTAGCATTTGTTCCATACAGTTTGGGGTGAATGCAAGAGCATCACTTCCAGGTCATGTTGGAATTCAGGGATGTCGAATACCCCCAACTGTAAGACTCCACCTCCATCATCTTTTGCTACTAACCAATGGCTTAGCTAATAGCAGAGGAGGCACAGGGAAGTGCAGTGATCTTTCTATTTCCCTATACAATTATATTTGTGCATCTGTTCTGTGCTTTTCCTATACAATTATATTTGGGCATTTGAGATATTGCCTTTTCTGAGAAGATGAGTGCTTACAAAAGAGAGATGTTAATAAACATCAAGCTGTATTATATTTCCTTTTGTACTTCTAACTGTTAATATGAACCGCTATTCCACATATAACCATACCACTAATAGAGTTATCACAAAAATTATATTTTGCTGAGCACTGATTAACATTTTGCATAACATTTTTGCCCATCAAAAGCTCTTAGTCAGCAGGTTGATTTAAAATAAACCTCATGTCTTCAACACTTAAAAGCACTGATATTTTCCTTAGGAAGATCAAATAAGTTTCAAAGCATAGGGATAATCCCACTATAGTTACCAGCATTTCATGGTGATAATATATTATCATCATGATTAGTAAAAATAATAAAATAAAAATTATAGAAATACTTAGCAATTGTACAGCTTTTAAAATATAAAGTGCATTGTGCAATCGATTACTTATAATTAGTTAATCTTCAGAACTCACGCTGCTTCAAGCTGGATGAGAAAACAATGTCAAAATATCTCCAATACTTGTAAAAGGCTGTTACTATACAGTTACTCAAGTTACCAAACCAAGAGAATATATTTATTTACTTAATTTAGATAAAATATTTATTAACTGCCTTTCTTCCTTACCAGAGCCATAGCCAGTGTGGGGGGGGGGCAGAGGGGCAGTTCACTCTATTGAATCTGCAGCACCCCCACCCAATCTTCCCTAATCAGTGAAAGGGAAAGGTTAGGGAAGACTGGGTGGAGGTGCTGCATATTCTATAGGGGGAAACCCCCCTGCACCCCACCCCCACTGGCTATGGCCCTGTTCCTTACAGAACTCAAGGGTGGCTTAAAATACTAACAAAATACATAAAATTAGGGTTGCCAGATCCCCTCTTCATTGTGGTGGAGGGATTTGAGGAGCATTCTGGACAAGTGACATCATCATGTTGATGACATTGGAGGTGATGTTCTGGGTTTGGCCAGAACTCAATGGAGGGTTTGGCCTCAAAACCATAGTTTACCCAAAAACCAGTGTCGCCATGCAACATCCCCTGGAAGTGGTGTCATTGTATCAGCGGCACAGTGAGACAATGACCCTGTTTGGGGGTGGGGTTTCCCCACCAGCTAGCTGGCCAGTAGGGCCTGGAGGTTGGCAACTCTACATAAATAGATTAAATTAAAAACATAAAACCAAAATTTAAAATTACAATTTAGAACCACTTTCATCAAATGTTTTCATCAAAAGCAGTTCTAAATAAAATTGTCTTCAGCTGTTCCATAATTATGGGGCTGCCACTGAAAAGGGCCTCTTTTGTGAACTCACCAAATGTGCTTCTGAGATTAATGGAACGGTGAGGAGGACTTCTTCCTGTGATCAGTTCCTGGGCAGGAACATATGAGAGAAGGCAGTCCTTCAGATACCCAAATCCCAAACCATGTAGGGTTTTAAGGGTCAAAACCAACACACTGAATTGGGTTGAGAGTGGATTGTTAGCCAGTGTAATTGCTGTAATATCAAGGTCATGTGCTCCCAATAGCTGAGTCCTGACCAGCAGTCTAGCTACAGTGTTCTGCATTCACTGCAGCTCCCAAACACTTTTCAAGGGTAGCCCTGATTACAGTGCATTGCAACAGTCCAGTCTAGATAAAACTAAGGCAAGGATCACTGTAGCTATGTATAACTGAGTCAGGAATGGGCCCGGCTGATGCACTCCTAGTACTCCAAGCCACCATAGCCATCTAGTTTTCTAAGGTGACTGCTGTGTTAAGCTGCAAATTTTAAAGTAGATATAACCCCATCCAAGAAATCTCAGTTTCCTGATCTCTCTTTCTACCTTCCCAGAGAATCTATGTCTTGTCAGGATTAAGTTTCAGCTTGTCCACCCTCACCCAGCCCATTTTGGATTCCAAGTACCAGTTCAGAACATCAACAGTATCCTTAGAACTAGATGGAAGAGAAAGGTAGAACCAGGGCTTTTTTTGAGCAGGAACACACAGGAACGCAGCTGGTGTCAGGAGGTGTGGCCTAATATACAAATTAATTCATGCTGGTCTTTTTCTACAAAAAAAAGCCCAGTGTGAATCAATGGTGATATCAGGGGGTGTGGCCTAGTATGCAAATGAGTTCCTGCTGGGCTTTTTCTACAAAAAAAAGCCCTGGGTAGAGCTATAACAATGTATCCGTTATGAAGGTCTCGTCAATGAAATGGTCACTTGGTTTCTCACTGTTTGGTTACATTTGATGACTGTCAGCTAAAATATGTGAAATAATCCAACTGAAAATCATTGTTTGAGGCAATGTGAAAATGTTCTATGTAGTGATTAATCTGGGATAGCTCACTGTCATATTTGGCAGCCGTTGATACATTCGTAGACAAGAACCAGCCCACCATTAGCTGATAAGAGACCCCGAGTGGTGTAGTGATTAGACTAGCAAACTAGGATGTAGGAAACCCAGGTTAAAGACTATATTAAGACATAGCAAGCCCCTGAATTATAAAAAGTTTAAGAAGCCCCATATCATTACCAAAAAATGGTAATTTAGTCATGGGATGGTGGTCATTGCATTTGGATGCCTCGCATAATCTTAGGCCCTACTATGTAGTTTACTTAATTTAAGTATAAATCCAGTTTTGCCTGGGTTCATATCCCTCTCTGCCATATCTTCCTCTGCCCCTCTGTCAGTACTTTCACTCAGCCTAATCTACTTCATATTGGTGGTTATCTAGTATGGTTCAACCAGATTATTTCCATTCAGGACACACACATATTGTGATCAATAAGCCCTTGCACATATAGGCTGGTGGTATAAACAGTCTTCTGTTCACTCCAGTAGCACAGATGATTGACAATACGGATTACAAATACTCCAAATGAATAAATAGGTTGGCTGTGTTTGCACTGATGAATGCTGCTTTGGAGCTACTGTCTCTTCCATTGGATGGTTGGTTGCTGACACCTCTAGTCCATGTGCTTCCTGAACAGAGGATGGCTAGGCCAGGGGTGTCAAACATGCGACCCGGGGGCTGAATCAGGCCCCCAGAAGGTTCCTATTAGGCCCCCGAGCAACTGGCTCTTGTTGCTTCCTTCTCCCACTCTCTTGCTTCCTTCTGCATCACAGCATGCTTTGCAAGGCTTGCTCAATCGCACAGGAGCTACAGAGCAAAACCTCTGTTTTCTCCATTGGTTAAGGCTCCTCCGCCTCCTGGTCCCCTGGGGAGGGAGGGAAAGAGACAGAGCTTCCTTTGCCTAGTTCCTTGGATCCCATGGGAGAAATACAAAGAAAGCACCTTTAAGACCAACAAGCGCTAATGTTTTAAGCATGTTTTAAGCTTTTTAAAAAATCTTAAATCGTGTTTGTCTGTGTCCTTTAAAATGCTTATATCTCTGCTACCTAATCTTAAATAGGTGCACACATGACCTGGCCCAACACGGCCTGGCCTGACAAGGTCTCATTTATGTCAGATACAGCCCTCATGACAAATGAGCTTGACACCCTTAGGCTACACTGTTTCAACAAGCATGCTTGTCCTTAGGAGGTGGAACTAGGAGACAAGAGTATTTGCCCCCCAAGGTCGGAATGAAGAGTCAGACACAATGCATTGGAATAAAATTTGGGCCACTTTATTAATTAACAGCATAAACAGCAAGGGAACCCCACCAACCTGGGTCTGCAATCTCCAACCCGGGTCTCCAAACCCCAAGGTTGTTCATGTCAGACCCCAAATTCCCCAAAAGGGGGATGCTTCGCAGTCCTCCCCAAGCCGCATAGTGTCCTAAACCCCCAAAACCTGCCAACTAAAGTGACCACCTATTTAAAGGCACCTTCCCTAAGCCAATTCCACAATCCACTGCACTGCTATGCAGGGTAGGCGAAAAACACACCCCAGCAACAGCCAATCAGCCGAGGCGTAAAAAATTCCTACCCGGCTCCTCAAATGAGGCAACCAGCAAAGCCTACATAACAGACAGGGCGGGCGGGAGGGCCGATCGACGAAGGACTGCTGGGGGAAGCAGGAGCCAGCCGTTAAAGCGGCTGGCCCCACCCTCCACATTGCGCGCCCAAACGGGCGAGCTCTGCCTCCTCCCTCCCAGGGAGACAAACAGAGCCGACGCAGCCTAGCAGCTACGCTGCAGGCTGCAGGCTCACGATTGCCCCCCAAGGTCGGAATGAAGAGTCAGACACAATGCATTGGAATAAAATTTGGGCCACTTTATTAATTAACAGCATAAACAGCAAGGGAACCCCACCAGCGGCCTGGCCAGGGCTAGGGGTCACCGCGACCGCTCCCCTGCCATTAACGGGCGAGAGACCCAGCCCCCCAGCCGGAGCTGAGCAACTCAGCTCCCTCCAGGCAGGCCCAGCAGGGAGGCCCGCACCAGAGGGCCCAAACCCAGACGCACGTCTCGGCGGAAAGGCACCCTCTAGCCAAGCCTCCTGGACAGTCTGCAATCTCCAACCCGGGTCTCCAAACCCCAAGGTTGTTCATGTCAGACCCCAAATTCCCCAAAAGGGGGATGCTTCGCAGTCCTCCCCTAGCCGCATAGTGTCCTAAACCCCAAAAACCTGCCACTACTAAGGCCAAGTCTCTACTTAGGGCTTAGCGCCCACCGGGAGGCCCAAAGCCACCCGCAACCCTTGCTGCAAATCTCTCAGGAAAAGCATATTACCCTTTTCCGAGAGATGGACCCCATCCCCTCTGTAGCGGTCAGGACATTTCACCGAAATGTCCAGATGGGGCAAAAAGTGGCCCAACCCCCTTTCCAGCGCCTTTTTAATCTCCTTGTTTGCCTTATACCTGGCCCTCTCTATAGCTGCAGGGTCCAAAGCACAACGCCACACCAGGCGGGGCAGCATGGCTGACCACACAATGATGGTCCCCGGCCATCGCTCCCGAATGTGCTGGAAATCATCTCGGGCTTGCCAAACTAAGGCCTTGCCCTTCAATAACCCCAGATCATTACCACCCAGATGAACAAGTAAGATCTGAGGAGGAGGACCCGTTCTATCATTAAACAATAAAGGCAGCATGCCCGGCCACTTAAGGCCCCGACGCACCTCTGTTTTCTCCATTGGTTAAGGCTCCTCCGCCTCCTGGTCCCCTGGGGAGGGACGGAAAGAGACAGAGCTTCCTTTGCCTAGTTCCTTGGATCCCATGGGAGAAATACAAAGAAAGCACCTTTAAGACCAACAAGCGCTAATGTTTTAAGCATGTTTTAAGCTTTTTAAAAAATCTTAAATCGTGTTTGTCTGTGTCCTTTAAAATGCTTATATCTCTGCTACCTAATCTTAAATAGGTGCACACATGACCTGGCCCAACACGGCCTGGCCTGACAAGGTCTCATTTATGTCAGATACAGCCCTCATGACAAATGAGCTTGACACCCTTAGGCTACACTGTTTCAACAAGCATGCTTGTCCTTAGGAGGTGGAACTAGGAGACAAGAGTATATCCAGAGATAAGACTGTCTCTTCTTCCTGCTGGAGGTTTCACAAGTGTCTTCAATTACAATGTTGCCTGTAGGAATTGCTGACAAGAAAATCCAATAATGAAGTTTGTGTTTGTTTCTATTAGTCCCCGAGTTCCAGAATCTGTCATTTTACCAAGTAACCTTATTGCTATTTACTCCACAAAAGTGCTGTCTTTTAAATTGCTTGATTTCTGATTATTACTGTCTCAAAATAAAATTAAAGCTAGTTATGATGTACAGACATATACTAGTTCCAAATGATTCGTGTAACAGTATAGGAAAGGAATGAGCAAGAAGAACAAAATGAGCAAGAAGAACAAAAACTGAATAATATACTGAATAATAATATAATAAATAAAGTTAGCCCATCTACTTCAGCTACTAGTTGATGGATATCTTTGGAAAGCATAATGTTTTAGATGCTAGGTCCTGGCAAGTGTATAGTGCAATCCTAATCAAAGTTACACCCGTCTATGTCCACTGATTTATTTTATTTATTTAAAACATTTATTAGCCTCTTTTCTTCTCTTCAGAGCTCAAGATGGCTTACAACATAGATAAAACACATGAAATACATTAAAACCATAAAAACCAAAATTAAAAATTTCAGTACACTTAGGCTCAGTTCCACACAAGGAACATATCTATAGGTGCATGTTTTTTCTCATTACATAAGGTTCCCTAGTTCTGTACTTATCATTGACAAAGGTTAAAATTCTCTCTTCATGCCTAAGTATTTACTGAAAGAGTCAGGAAACTAACCCAATATTTTATCATTTTTTAAATCCTATGATTGTTATAATATACTGTTGTAACTTATCTAAATTATATAACTGTCAGTATGCATTCTTGGATCCTCAGCAGGAATCCAGATTAGGTAACTAAGTGCAATCCTAAAGACACTTTACTGGGAGTAAGCCCCACTGAATAGACTGTCATAGAATTCATAGTAGATCTACTTAGGACTGCTCTCTAAGTCTGTTTGAATATACAGTGTCTCTTAGGTACTTGGAAGAGACATAGCATTCATATATTTACACAGACATAGTTTTATGTTCAATGGCAGAAGACAAAGAAAAAGTGTTATCTTGAAAGGTAGAGGACATAGTGACATCTTCAAAGGCAGAAGGCAAAGAAAAACAGATGTCATGGAGTTGAATTTACTGATATTTAATTGTTTCAACTCCTCAGAAAGCCATGCCTTATTAGAGAACAAAACGGAATTGCCTCATTAGACTACCATCTTGCACACACATTTGCATAGGAATGTCTACTTAGAAATGGTTATTAACATTCTTAGTGATTATGGAGCACTCTAAATGATTTGTTTGAAAAGTACTGCAGAAAATCCCACTTTTGAAATTTAACCTTTGAATGTGGCTTTCACAAAACATTATACTTTGTTACAGTGTTTTATCAGAAGGTGAAATAGGTTTCAATCACATGGATTGAATCATCTGGATATTTTAAAATAAATAAAATTGTTATGCAACTAAAATACTGAAGGTTTACTTCAGAGGTAGTCTCTATTCTGGAATAAGCAATGTCAGAATCATGTGTGAAATAACCTTGAAAAGAGGGACACAATGCAGAAAAATCTGTTCTACAGGCAAGAAAGCCATTGTCTTTACTCAAGAAACTTCATAAAAAAGTCCTACAACATAAAGGACTAATGAAAACTACTTTATATGTTAAGGTGCCATCATCTTCCCTATAATATAATTCTCCAGATAGACTGGTCACAGTTAACCTGTTCTCCCATTGGCTGAGTTGCCTGTTGCTCAGTGGAGAGCACCCACCCACACCCTCCAGCCACTTGCCGAGTTGCCTGTCATTCAGTCTCAATGGAGAGCAACCCCCACCCTCTAGCCCCAGGACAGAAAAGGATTGAGCCACTGCTTTGAAGGGGAGAGAAAGGAACCCTTCCCTCAATTGGTTGAGGGAGGGAGGAGGAGGGAAACAGCCAGAGAAAGCCCTCCCTCGATTGACTGAGGGCTCCTCCCTCTCCTGCTCTTGAAGGGAAACGGCCAGAGACAGGGGGGAAATGGTGTCCTGTGGCAGCAGACAGAATACAGAGAGGGGGAGAGGGATGGAGGGAAAACAAAAGAGAAACAGAATAAAGTCCTGTGCTTAAGACCAACAACATTATCATAGAGACAGTGTTAGTCTGAAAGGTAACCCTAAAGGCATTTGAGGGAGAAGTCATTGGAGCCAATCCTGACTAGGGATGCCAGTGCCATGTTGATGAGAAATTCCTGGAGAATTTGTGCTGGAGTTTGAGAAGGACAGGGTTTGGGGATGGGGGAGCCCTCAGCTGACTATAATGCCATAGAGTCCACTCTCCAAAGCAGTTGTTTTCTCCAGGAAGAGAATGATCTTTTGTCTCGAGTTCAGTTGTGATATCAGAAGGTCTTAAGGTTCCACCTGAAGGCTGCCTACCCTAGGCCTTGAAGCACCCTCTGGGTGACATAATGCCATCGGACTGGCATGAGTTAATTAGGCCTGGCTGCTTGCTGTTGTTTCAGCAGCAGCCCCCCTATGACAGCGACTGTGGCATAGGAGTTAGGGCTTCAGAGTGGGGTCTGCCAGACCCAGGTTCTTGTTGTGGAAGCTGACTGAGTGGTTTTGGACCAGTCACAGACTTTCAGCCTAGTCTACCTCACAGGGTTGTTGTGCAGATCAAAGGGGGAAGAGGAGAATGATGTAAGCTGCTTTGGTCCCCCCCCCCCCACACACACACTGTGGAGAAGGACTGTGAAGGAGAAGCCTAGGTAGAGGCTGCAGGGAGGGAGGAGGCGATGGAAAGCTGAAGTCAGAGGGGCAGATAAAAGGAAGGAGATAGGATTTGAGGGATGGAGCCTGGAGAGGGTGGAGTTTGAGGAGGGGTGGGACCTCAGACACTCCAGCCTCAAACCAGCCGTTTCTTCCTGGGGAACCATTGTTGTCAATCTCCAGGTGAGGGCTGGAGATCACACAGAATTACAGCTGCTTTCCTGATGGCAGAGATCACTTCCCCTGGAGAAACTGGATGCTTTGCAGGGTGAACTCTGTGCCATTATACCCTGCTTCTCTCCTGCTTTGGTCCATACTGTGATTTCGGTCCAGTCACAGACTTTCAGCCAAACCTACCTCACAGAGTTGTTGTACAGATCAAAAGGGAGAGAGGAGAATAATGTAAGCTGCTTTGGTCCACACTGTGGAGAAAGACTATACTTTTCCTAGGTAGAGGCTACAGGAAGGGAGCAAGAGATGGAAAGCTGAAGTCAGATCAGTTCCCCTACAGAAAAAAGCCACATTGGGTGTGTGGGAAGACAGCAAGGGTTGGGGGGCTTTATTTCTAGAGTCTGTTGTATTTTTCCTAACAACCAGACTTATTCCAAGTCTTTGGTATGTATAGTTTAATTGAATTGTCTGCTTAGGAATTTTGCATTTGCTGTAATTATTGTCTTATTATTTTATTTTTGAAAAAAGAGTTGTGATGTTCAAAATTTTGCTGTATATTTCACCGAGAGGGTTTTTTTCTGCATTCTCTTTAGGAATTTGCAACAAACAGCAGGGTGCTTCTCTTTAGTTTTGAAAAATCTATGCATAGAACTGCATTCTTTCTAATGAACAAAAAAAAATGCAGTGAAATAATAACCTTTTGTTCACAGCTCCAAGAGGGGATTGGAAAAACATAAAACATATGGAGCAGAGGTCCATCAGTGGCTATTAGCCACAAGGTATAGATGGTACTCTGTCTGGGGCAAATGTATTCTTGGTGCTTGAGGAGGGGCAACAGTGAGAGGGCTTCTAGTGTCCTGGTTCCACTGCACCTGGGGGTTTTTTTTGGCCACTGTGTGACAGTGTGTTGGACTGGATGGCCTGATCCAGCATGGCTTCTCTTATGTTCTTACACAAGCAAGGAAATACTATCATTGCTCACTGTATGACCAAACTCTACCTGCTTTCAAAGCCACAAAGTAATTGTATTTACAAGATATATGTCAAAAGAATTTTTTTCACCAACTATTTTGTCTTTGCAAAGCTTTAAAAGGACTATTGATTGCTTAGTTATTAACTACATTTGCTGTGGCATCCTAAACAGCTGAGTTACACCCTTATAAATCAATTGACTTCAAAGGACTCAGAAAGATGTAACTTCACTTAATACAGTACTGCCAGTTTTTCAAGAGTTTGGATTCTTAACATGAAGAACAGAACAAATTCAAAACAACTAAGAATTCTTTTTTAAAAATCACTATTTCTTACTTGGTCCTCAAAGGAAAGGGCCTGGGCCACATCTCTTGGAAATCCATCGATAACAATACCTTCTTCATCAGGGATTTGCATTAATCTCTGCTTTATTTCAGTAATTGTTGTTTCCTTGTTTGTTGAAAAAAAACACAACATTTTTTTAACTGCACACATTAAGAGTATATGTAAAAAAATCTCAAAAACAAAAAACAGATAGACTTACCTGTGGAGCCAGTTCTCCTGTGGTAATTATTTTAGCAATCAGGCTCCATTTTCTATTACTGCTTGTGTTGTGGATCTTCTTTCTTAACAATTCACCAACAGAGATGTACTCAAATCCATAGCGTTCTGCTATTTTCAAACTCTGGGTTCCCTTCCCACTTCCTGGGCCACCTATTAAAGATAAGGAAAAGATAAGGAAAAACAAACAAAAAGTTCTCATATTAAGGACCATCAGTGTTGGACTGCCAAAATCTCCCTGAAAAGTAAGAAAACAACGTTGTTCAAACACCAACAACATCCTATGCTCTAATACTAGCTGTATAGAATAGAACTCAAGGATCCAGCAAAGGAACTGGGAAGGATAGATGTCTCATAAAGATAAAGACTTAATCTAGCTCTTTGTCACCTGTAGTCCATTGTAACTGCAGTAACTTGAAAGTGAAAAGTGTAGGAAAAAATCAACTGGCTCCCTTGAGAGCAATTTTATAACTTGCAGGTCATTTAGGCTATAAAGGCTGGCTAATTTTTCATTCCATTTGATAATAAGAAGAGAGGTGAAACATCAGAAGCTGCACAATGCTCAGTTCCATCTAACAGGAAGGAGGCTGAAAACAGAGCAAGCCAAAAGTCAGTTACCAATTACTGAAATGCCAAAGCAGCCTATCACATAAATAAGCCAAAAATGTCAAATGTGTGACTGGTTCCAAACTAGTGCTGTCAGTTTTCTGAGTTCAACTCTGATCACCCTCAGTTCTGTTTAGACTAGTGTAGTTCAGTTTACAATGGTATGTTTCAGCAGTGTTCGTGGTTTCAAGCTATCTACTACATTTTGTCCTTCATAGTATTCCTAGTTAGTTAAATGAATAGTAAAAAACTCAACTTGAAAATATTTTTATTAACGTTAACAGATGCTCGTATTCTTTTTTGTTTGTTTCAAATATTTATTCCTATGATAAAAAAATGGGAATGGGAAAGAGTCAAAAACAAAAACAAAACAAGAGAGAAATCGATATGCAGTCTGTCTCAAAGACATATTGTGAGTATAAACTAAACAAAAGAATCTATAGTGAACATATATCTCAGTCTTTATATTGTAAATATTGAGTCTTCTTATGTACTGAAACTATAGTTCTGATTAATCCAGTCATAAAAAGGAGTCCAGGCTTCTACATAATCTCTGTCAAGGTGATCTTTAAGCACAGAGGTCAAGTTATCCATTTCAACACAGTCCAAGACTTTCTTAAGTAGATCTTCCTGTTCTGGAGTTTCTTGCTTCTTCCATGCCTGTGCTGAAAGAATTCTGGCAGCAGTAACAATGTGGATCACAAGATATCTTTGGTTGCTATTATACTGATCGGGTATACAGTTCAAGAGGAATTGTTCAGGTTTGAATGGTATTGATACAGCTAAAATCTTTTGCAAAAGTAAATGCACCTTAGTCCAAAATTTAACACTTTTACAGAACCACTTCATATGGTAAAAGGTGCCTTCATGATTAAAACATTTCCAACATTTGTCTAACATATTAGGATACATTCTAGGAAAATGTGCAGGTGTTAAGTACCATCTATAAAACATTTTATACAATTCTTGTATTCAAGCAAGTTAGACTGGTGCTTGATTTGTATCCTCCATTCCTCCAAGGATATTAGCATGGTTTACCTATTCTCCCCATTTTTTCTTTTCAGTAAATGTGATCTAATGCTATGAGTGCACTAGATATCATAAATGAACTTTAGAGTTTGTTCATAATGTTTCAGTACGGTCTGTTAATGCAATCCTAAGAACAATCACAATCAAAAAAGCCCTGCTGGCATCAAAACTGTGAAATTCTTGTCTCGGGGAGATTCAATGGTTTTCCCCATCCGTGTTCCCTTACTGACCCTCATCCTTGTTTGTTGCTGTTTTTAAATATATACTATCATTAAAACTGACTTGAATGTCTTTTTAACTGTTCCAATGTTATCACATACATTGATATCAATTTCTGGCACTTAATCTTTTTTCTATATTTTTCTATATTCATACATAATTAATCCAATAAAATCATGATTAGTTATTTTCTTAAGGAATGTTTGCCTTCCTACCTATGACAAGGATGATTTTAGGCCGAGGTCTTGTAGGGTCAAAGACATCATACTCCTCAATGAGTTCAGCTGTTTCTGAGAGATCTGTGTCACTTTCTATGGAGAACTGGTGGATTGGAGGGAGTCGATCATACCGTCGATAAGGAAAGTTGGGATTGTCTGGCATCACTACAAAATGGTAAGAAAAGAAATATTGAACAAGAACTCTTTTCACATTTATCAGTAATGAAGTTCATTACAGACCTGTTTATATATGACTGTTTATTTGATACTTTTGTGGGCCTTTCTTTTTTATGAACAAACATTTAAAGTTTTTTATATAATGGAATTCAATAAGCAACTTAGCAGTGGTGGTGTATAGCTGGATGAGTGATTGGTTGAGCTGCCATAAATGTCATTCAGGCTACATCTGCACATTGTTGGATATTGCAGTATTGTCCTGTCTGGACAAGCCAATCCAGCTGCAAATTATTGTATAGTGCAGCGATAGCATAGCATCTAATGATGTCTGCATGCCACTAAAGATTCTTTGGTTGCTTTGGAAAATGTAATCTGTCCTAGAAGGTTGATGTTTCCCCATAAAACTGGTCCCAATCAGTTTTAAGATCTAGGAAAAAGCTGAGCTAGTTTCAGGTAGGGTGACCAATCTCCAGATAGAGTCTGAAGTTCTCCCAGATTTATTGCTGATCTCCAGGCTATGGAGAGGAACTTCTATGTTTGGCATCACATCCCCAAACCCTGCCGTCTACAGATACTGCCTCCAGAGCTCCCCAAAATGCCCAAACCTGAGTTGGCACCTCTAGCTTCAGGAAGATGTTATGTTGCACTTTGAACAAACTCAGGTTAAGCTAAATACAATCTCTATATTTAAATCCTAAAGAGAAGCAGGGCAGAAAGAGAGAAAGAAGAAGAATGGGCTTAGGAAAACAGGAGCCAAAAAAGACAATAGGCTAAGAGGAGTGGCCACAAAGGAAATTATGGTGGGACTAGAGAGAGGGTGAGGTTCTCATTAATGACAGGAAGAATAGAGCATCAGAAGGTGTATTATGAAGTGAGAAGACTAATTGAGAGACAATGGGCAGAAGAAAGATCAAATACTAGAGAAAATGAAAAATTACATGTTGTTTGAAATAACCAAGCAGATATTTGGCTGCGAACTTTGTTGTGTTGTGTAAATTTAGAAGCCAAGTGAAGGATAATTCACAAGTATGGACTGCAACTACAAACCAGGCAATTTTCTTATAGATCACTAGCAGGAAAGAGGAACAGGGCTGCTTTCATGTTTTGAGAGGCTCTGGGCAGAGAGTACCCACTGCCCTTCTGTCTTCTAACCATCACCAAGGCCCCATAGAACATAGAACATCACCAAGAACATAAGAGAAGCCATGTTGGATCAGGCCAATGGCCCATCCAGTCCAACACTCTGTGTCACACAGTGGCAAAAAAAAAAAATATATATATATATACACACACACATACATATACACACGCTGTGGCTAATAGCCACTGATGGACCTCTGCTCCATATTTTTATCTAACCCCCTCTTGAAGCTGGCTATACTTGTAGCCGCCACCACCTCCTGTGGCAGTGAATTCCACATGTTAATCACCCTTTGGGTGAAGAAGTACTTCCTTTTATCCATTTTAACCTGACTGCTCAGCAATTTCATCGAATGCCCACGAGTTCTTGTATTGTGAGAAAGGGAGAAAAGTACTTCTTTCTCTACTTTCTCTATCCCATGCATAATCTTGTAAACCTCTATCATGTCACCCCGCAGTCAACATTTCTCCAAGCTAAAGAGCCCTAAGAGTTTTAACCTTTCTTCATAGATAAAGTGTTCCAACCCTTAAATCATTTTAGTTGTCCTTTTCTGGACTTTTTCCAATGCTATAATATCCTTTTTGAGGTGCGGTGACCAGAATTGCACACAGTATTCCAAATGAGACCGCACCATCAATTTATACAGGGGCATTATGATACTACTGGCTGATTTGTTTTCAATTCCCTTCCTAATAATTCCCAGCATGGTGTTGGCCTTTTTTTATTGCAATCGCACACTATCTTGACATTTGCAGTGAGTTATCTACCACGATCCCAAGATCTCTCTATTGGTCAGTCTCTGCCAGTTCACACCCCATCATCTTGTATTTGTAGCTGGGATTCTTGGCCCCAATGTGCATTACTTTGCACTTGGCCACACTGAACCTCATCTGCCATGTTGATGCCCACTCACCCAGCCTGAACCTTTGGAGTGCCTCACAATCCTCTCTGGTTCTCACTACCTTGAACAATTTAGTGTCATCTGCAAACTTGGCCACTTCACTGCTCACTCCCAACTCCAAATCATTTATGAACAAGTTAAAGAGCATGGGACCCAGTACTGAGCCCTGCGACACCCCACTGCTTACCGTCCTCCACTGCGAAGACTGCCCATTTATACTCACTCTCTGCTTCCTATTATTTAGCCAGTTTTTGATCCACAAGAGGACCTGTCCTTTTACTCCATGACTCTCGAGCTTTCTAAGGAGCCTTTGATGAGGAACTTTATCAAAACCTTTCTGGAAGTCAAGGTAAACAACATCTATTGGGTCTCCTTTGTCCACATGTTTGTTCACCCCCTCAAAGAAATGCAATAGGTTAGTGAGGCAAGATCTTCCCTTACAGAACCCATGCTGAGTCTTCCTCAATAACCCGTGTTCATCAGTGTGCTTACTCATTCTGTCTTTGATAATGGTTTCTACCAACTTTCCTGGTATTGAAGTCCCCTCCCAACCTGCATGCCTCCCATATGCCTGAGCATCTTTCTCCTGATATCTTGTCAGCTCTCCCACTGTTCTGTCAAAGGAAAAAACAAAGATTAATAGTGCATTCCTAAGCACTGTTGCACCCTTCTAAATTAGCTGAATTAAATAGGTTTATATGGGGATAACTGTTTAGGAATACACTATGAAAGAACGAAGACAACATGCAAAAGATTTTAAGTTCTTTATGTTGTCATTGTGTGTCAACATTTGAAATGACATTCTTCTGTCATGAAATTTGTCTGGTATGCTTGTTAATTGATGGCTTTTTGAAAATTCTCTAGCATTTCTACTTTCAAAAATAGACTTCAAGATAAGACAAAATTACAGTCTCATTAACTGAGTAAAATGTTATCTGGATAGAAACTTTAGTTACATTGTTAAACTTTATAAATGTATGGGCACTTAGAAGACATTTATATAGACGAAACTTGAAAGCTGCAATGAAAATGTGGAATGGATTTCCCACTCAGGCCTATAGGCAGAGCAGACTGGAATGGGAAAACCTCTCCATGTTTTCCTTGTAACTTTGTTTCATTTGAGAGGTTTTACTTCCCAGCATTCCTATGGCTGGCTGAAACTTCCTGGAGTTGTGTCATTTCAAATCAAGCATGGATGCTTCGAGTCAGCTTTGTCTCTTCTCAAATGGAGTGAGAACTAGTGCCTAGTGAATACTCTAACCTGGGAACCCACTGCCAAAGGGTGATATCACACTGGAGAGCCATTGCTAATCTGAGTAGACTGGGGGTGGGGAGGAAGCTTGCAATGCCTTGCCTTGCTGTTTCATGTTTTCCCAAGTTGAGAGCATTTTTTTTTTAGTTTTCTGCTGTGTAATCCTTGTGCTTTTCCTTGATGTTTCATTTTTAAAATTGCATTGCAAAATCCCACTATTTCCCTACCTTTCCATTTTAAACAAAATTTTGCAAGAGTTGTAACCATGTTAGTATATTAAGTTAAACATAATATCTTTATTTTTGTTGCCTGCGTCCTTTATAAACTGTACATCTCTCTCTGGCATTACATTTTAGGACATGCATGGCTCGGCCCCACAAAGTCCCATTTTTGTCAGATCTAGCCCGCCTAACAAATGAGTTTGACACCCCTGGGTTAGCAGTTTGTCTAACCCTTGTTTTCATCCCCTTTCATTGTCCTCTAAACCACTCTCAGTTTTACTTTATGCTAATATGCCATCCTGCTGTCTTGTACTTGTATTGGTTTAAAATATATGTTGAGAGCTCTTGAAGCATATTGTAATAATGAACACATAACAATTAATTACAGACAATCGAAAATAACTGTGTTTATTAGTTCTAAGCACAGGTGGTTGATTAATGGGAATATTACTGAGCAACTGACATGTTTTAAATAGGTGTAGCTTTTCATTCTTTTAAGTCTTGGCACACTCAAATCAAGAATGTGGTTGGGAATGCCCAGAGAAGTGTCTCTGCTCTGAGAAAAAAAAAAAAAAAATTACACGAGAGATGGCCAGCATGTTCCTTCAGCTATTTGTGGCCATTTCCTAGTTGTTGTATGGATCTCAGCTATGCACATATACTAATTGCAGTGCTCTTGAAGTCATGCAGACTAAATTCCTGATAGCCATACTGCCAGTCCCTCATTGTGATCCTAACGCAGTTTTGTGTCTAGAAGTGGGCTTAATCTTTCTGGAAGCTTGTGCATGAAAACACAGGATTGATTACTAGTTAAAGCTTATTTTTTTTCTCCTGCAGGTCTGGCACCTCTGACATTAATAGACACCTTTCAGTCAAAATGGAAAAGGTCCCTCTCAGATAAATTACAATCCATTGGATAGTCTACCAGCAGTTTAATAACCTATGGGTACTCAAAAGCTACATCAGAAATTAAGCAAAGAGTCTGGAATACTCCAACACCACTTAAGTTCCACTACAAAAATACCATCACCTTAAGAAATTGGAACTGTCAAATTATCTATCTGATCTACTGATCCCCAAACATAGAAGAGCTTTTATTCTGACTCATTTTAATGCATTCTCATCTGCCTTATTAGAAGGGAGGTATCGTAATGTTCCATTTCCATTTCACAAGCATTTATTCCCCTCTGCCACTGAGAAAGTTGAAACAATTGGAAATGTATTGCTGTGCTGCCCAATGACATCAAATACACTTTTGTTCAGCCTATAATATAGTGGGTTCAATGCAAGGAAAAGATAAGGTAGTAGTGATCATAGCATGGAATAGGGCTGCACTCATAACTGGGAGATGGGACAACAGGACCAACTCTCTCTCTCTCTCTCTCTATATTTTTTTTTTCAGGTTCCCGTGCCAGCATGCCATTGGATCATTCAAACCTGCAGGGGGGTCTGCGATTGAAGCAGGGCAGCGAGGATTTGGATCCTACTGCCCATTGTTCCTGAGTCCCCAAGCTCAGGCCTAAAGGCTCCAATGAGCCAGGCAGGCACCCCATTCCAAAGTTATGACATTAGTTTATGTACACAACACAGCCTATCCTTCATAAAATTCCAGGAAGATCAGAGAATGGTACACCTCCTTTCTTCTAGCTGACCTTGAGTTGGGAACCTTGGATGCAGTTGTAAGGTTCTGTACAGCTGCCAGAGTCTACCAAGGTACAGTGCTGGTTTAGGGCATCGTATGTTCTGGCTTTGCATTTTTATTAGTTTTTTCATTGTTTATAAATACTTTTAGACTTTTAGAACTGTTTTGCTGGTATTTCTTCTTGATATGTCTAATGGTTTGATTTTGTATATCTGATTTTGCTGGTCTTTGAGAGTAGTAAAGAAAACTTCAAACTGCTGAATGACGTAGGATGATTTTTTTAAAAATTTGGTTGCTGGTAAGTTTTCTACATTTATTTGCAAGAAAAATCATGACAGAATCCTTGTGGTACATCACTGCACAGGGGCAGGGAGGCTAGCAAGAACTAGTGTGAATGGAGGCTGTCAACAAGTTGGGTGTGGGGAATACTTCCATCCCCCATCCTTACCTAATCAAGATGCTGACTCCAGGTTCAAGAGCAATAACAATGACTTTATTCTCCAGGCATCTCAGTATAAGTTCTCCAACAAGAGTTGTTTCACTCCTGCTTTCTGATGCCTCTGCCTTGGACCCAGAGATTCCTTCATGCTGGGCTTAATATTGGCTCACTCAGTCCAGTGCTACTCCTCAGCACCTCTCAATACCCTGCCCTTGCTGCCGGTGCTCAGTCTACCTCTTAATTCCAGTAGTATCCCTTCTCTCTTGACAGCTCTCACATAAATGAACCATACTCTCCCTGCTGTCGGTGTTCCCAGCCAGACCCAGCCAACGGGAGTAAGCCCCCTCTCCAACAGGTGAATTTCTGCCTGCTCCTTCCCACCCATCTCCTTGGATTTGTGCCAACTACTGGTTTTCTGGCCTACCACAGTTTTATTCCTGATGGATTGTAGATATTAAAATCCAGTCAGCCTATGAGTCATAAAAGCATGAAATGTAGTAACTGCTAAGGGTAAATATACCAGGAAATTACACCAAGTGTAACTTTATGAAGACATTTGTAACTTTATGGAGACTTAACCATAGTTAAGTATTTTTGCTAGGCTTGCCAATTCCCAGGTCCCAGCGGGGGTTCTTCCGCTTTCCCAGACTCCTTTCCGCCCCCAGTCAGCTGGCCGGAGGGGGGAAGCCCCGCCCCCCAGAGGACCATATGCCTTTGGAAGCTTCAGTCTCCTATTGAAAGGCTTCCTCTTGGGATGGTGTGTCTGTGTTATTTTGAAGAAGCTGGCAGCAACTTGTGAGTAGAGATGCCAATTTGTCGCTTCAGAGTCACCAGAAATGGGGTGGGGGTGGGGGAGGGAAACGTCTGCTGAGCTCTTCATTATTCCCTATGTGGAGATCAATTCTCATAGGATATAATGAGAAATTGATCTGGAGGTTTTGGGGGCTTTGGGGGAGCTGTTTTTTGAGGTAGAGGCACCAAATTTTCAGTATAGTCTCTAGTGCCTCTCCCCAAAGTACCCCCCAAGTTTCAAAACGATTGGACCAGGGGGTCCAATTCTATGAGCCCCAAAAGAAGGTGCCCCTATTCTTCATTATTTTCTATGGAAGGAAGACATTTTAAAAGGTGTGCTGTCCCTTTAAATGTGATGGCTAGAACTCCCTTGGAATTCAATTATGCTTGTCACACCCTTGTTCCTGGCTCCGCCCCCAATGTCTTCTGGCTCCACCCCCAATGTTTCCTGGCTCCACCCCCAATGTCTCCTGGCTCCACCCCCAAAGTCCCCAGATATTTCTTGAATTGGACTTAGCAACCCTAATTTTTGCCCAGTACTCCATATCAGCCCTGGACTTTGTATGTTATCTCAGCTAGCTTTTTTATATTGTTTAAATACTAGTTGAATTCTAACTAGTCCATATAATTATATTCGAAGATTATCAACTGTGCAAACCCAGCTATTATATATAATGACTAGGCAATATGATATTTCTGCATTTTAGCTATACTAAATATGCTGTTATTTATGGTGCTCACGTAAACTTCAGAAAGAGTAAATTTTATACACTACTCAGTATTAGTCCATTGAAGATGCATGGATTGTTCCCTACAAGGGAGAAAAACTAATCTTTTGCTAGAGATCTTTTCTTCTTAGATAAATTCCAACAAAACTGATCTATGAAACCATCACACAGATTACTTTTTTTGTCATGATTAGTAGTTGTTAATTGCTGTGACACATCTGACAGAAGCCCCAGAACATGATTTTGCCACATGTCATTGATACACTAGATCAGCAGTCCCCTATCTTTTTGGAACCAGGGACCAGTTTTGTGGAAGACAATTTTTCCATGGACTTGGTGGTGGGAGGTGATGGTTTTGGGGTGATACTATTGTGCACTTTATTTCTATTAGATCGGTGTGGTGGTGAAGTGTGCAGACTCTTATCTGGAAGAACTGGGTTTGATTTCCCACTCCTCCACTTGCAGCTGCTGGAATGGCCTTGGGTTACCATAGGTCTTACAGAGCTGCCCTTGAAAGGGCAGCTACTGGGAGAGCTCTCTCAGCCCCACAGGGGTTTGTGAGAGCCACTCTGAAACTCTGAGATTGTGAGCCACTCTGAAACTCTGAAATTCAGAGTGGAGGGCAGGATATAAATCCAATGTTGTCTTATTATTATTACTATTACTACATTGTAACATAATGAAATAATTATACAACTTATGGCCCAGTTGCTAACAGTCTATGGACCGCTACCGGTCCACAGCCCGGGGGTTGGGGTCCCCTGCAATAGGCTATTAAACTGAATGTGGCATTACCATCCAACTGAAATCATCTCCTCAGCTACTTATCTGATGTGAGCCATGGAATAGTAATATAAAAATATCTTACCATTCCTGAAGAATGACCTTCTTGACTGGCTGCCATTAAGTGGAGGCAGAGTCCTTTTTTCTGGACTGACAAAAGTGTCCCATTTCACTTTTTCCGCTCCTCCCAATTCCTTCACTTTCTGTAAACATCCTTCCAGGTATTCTATCGGATCATCAGGTTTGTGGCACATTAATCCATTAATAAAACTCTGAAACAGAATACCCGAAAATGATTTGTAGTCTACTGCAGACCACGTAAATGGAAAACTAACTATAATTATATATCTAATGAAACCCATATTATCATTCAAGTTAAGATGTGTGTACAACATAACCATTTAGTATGCAAGACTGAATAAATGTAGTGTGACTTACTAAAGCACAGCATTCCTTTGCAGTCATTTTTGAGCTTCTGGTTTTCAAGGGATTTTGTAATTTTATAATATGTTTTACCATTATTTTAAAAAATGGGGGGGGGGGGTGAGATGGGGGATTAGCATGATCTTACAACATGTTATAGGGTTCCTTAATGCCCTCCCCAAAAGTTGAAAATAGAAGTCTGTGATAACATATGAATACACTATCACAGGCCTCCACCCACACCCCAGTCCACAAAACAGGAAAAGCCTTTTTATTCCCGTGAATGGGTTGCCCTTTGAAACAATCCAAGATGCTCAGAGAATATATGGATTGAGCTATTCTAGGAAAAAGTATGGCATATATATCCATGCAAATTACTTTCCCTAAGAACAACACCTCTCATCCCTGGCCACCATGCAAATCTGCTTCTTGGGCTGCTTCTAATCACTGAGTTCAGACAGTTTCATTCTTCTTGGCTGAGTCAGACCCCCCCTGGAAGGAGGGCTCTGGCCCTGCCAGTTCTGCCCAGGCCCTGCCAGCAGCGAGCCTAATGCCCCTCCCAGCCCCCAGCAGAACACTGCAAGGCTAGGAGGAGCCAGGAGGCCACAGAGCATCAAGACCCTAGAACAGGCATCTGGATGTGGCAGGAAGGGCAGAGCAGCAAAGCAGCAACAATTCCAACTTGATTGTTGCAGCTGATGATCCCGAAATATGTGAAATAAGAGATGTCACCCATGCTCCAGATGGAGGAAAACGCTCATGACTGTCCTTGATGGGGATCACTAACAAACCTATTGAAATTTTGTCATGGAATGTGGCAGGATGGCTAAGATGTATCCATTCGTACATAGAGGTTCCTTTTTTTCAGAGAGATTTTGATATTATTATATTGCAGGAAACGTGGATGGCAGAAACTCTTTGGTTGGATGGTTATTCCTCCTATAATTTACCGGCAGTTCCAGAAAAGGGCCCAGGGAGGTTAAGGGGAAGCCTGGGTATCTTCATTTCTAATGCCCTTAAGGTTCAATGCGTGTTGAAACCCTCGCTGTCCCATTTAGCTATGGCTCTATTGGTGAGATGGGACAGGGGAAGCCTGATTATCATAAATGTATACTTCCCTCCTCTAACAAAACAGTCATTTATAGAAGAAAATTGGGCATTACTAGACCAATTTATAATAAATCTTGCCCTGGAACATCCGGAAGCTCAAATTTTAGTGGCAGGGGATTTTAATGCCCGTATGGGAATGAATGATGCCTTTTTATTAAACAAATATAATTCCCTACTAGATGAGCAGGAGCAAGGCCAGAATGGACTCCCCTTCACACGAAATTCTAAAGATTCTAAGGCAAACTTTGCTGGCCTATGTTTAGCTAAATTAGCAGGTAGAAGAGAGCTTCATATTTTAAATGGGACATTCTATGGTGATTATCCAGGCAAATACACTTTTATGTCTGGGAATAGAATGAGCACTATTGATTATATGCTGGTATGCAATTCTCTATTACCTCTGATTAAAAATTTCCAAGTATTCCCATACTTGGAGGGTGACCATCTACCTCTATGTCTGCAGATAGCGCTCCCATTAAATACTAACCAAAAAGAGGCACGTTATACAACAAGGATAGGAATCAGGGGGAGAAGAGTACAGTGGGGTGGGGAACTGGATAAAAAAGTGAAAGAAATCTTAACTCCAGAAAATTTGCTGAAGCATGTGTCAGTGTTTACAGCTTTAGAGAAAAACCAAGACGCACTAATAGTTTTCCAAGATATAATTCAGGAGATTTACTCTATTATGACAGTACCAATAGGGAATAGATTACATCAGCATCATAGGAAAACCAAACCTTGGTTTGATTCTGAATGTGTTCAAGCAAAAAAAGAACTAAATCGTTTGTATTACCTTGCGATGAGAAGTAGCATAGAAAAAAGGATAGAGACACAAAATTCCCTAGTGAGACATAAAAAAACCTATAAAGACATTATTCAAAGGAAGAAGAAAGAACATACTAGGCACCTATGGGAGGAACTGATACAGGCTGTTAAACTAAAACACACTTTTTTGGAAACTAACAAAGATTGGGGGATTTAAGACGACCTTTCCCCTGGACACGTATATCCCAGTGGAAACATGGACTGCTTTCTTTCAGAATTTATATGATGACAATGTTCAACCCCCTTTTTCAGACAGCATAGAGAACCTCCCTCAGTGGCCACCAGTTAGTACGCAAGAAATAAAAGCCCATATAATGCAACTGAAAAATAGGAAAGCCCCAGGTATAGACGGCATACCAGCTGAGGTGCTTAAAGAGAATGTAAATTGGTGGGCACAGTTTCTGGCATCTTTTTTTACTTATGTTGATCAAACAGGTCGAATTCCAAAGTAGTGGGGAACAGCTATAGTTGTCCCTATTTTTGCTGGTTGTTCTGAGACTTTCTGCAATTTATAGTCTGTAGGATGTTTTGCCGAGCTGGGTACCAAGATTGATGGATGAAAATGCCTTCTTCCTTTCTGTTAAAATTGTGCTGGTGTTTGTAAATCTCAATAGCTTCTCTGTTCAGGCGGGTATGATAATGTGAGACCGTAGAAAGGACTTCAGTTCTTTCAAAGTGGATGACGTGGTCTCCTTCTTGAAGTGCATGTTCATCTACAGCTGATTTTTCTGGCTGAAACAAGCGACTACAAAATACCCTGCTCCTGTGGTGCAGTCTACATTGGCACTACCCAACGCAGTATCAACACCCATCTCACCGAACACAAGAGACACTGTCCACAGAACAATCAGCACAGTCAACAACCATCTTCCTTATCTTCAAACCCCTTCCAACCCTCCCAGCAATTAACACAGAACAATGGTCACATTCAACAGCCAGTTTCCTTATCACTACCCTTCCAGGAAGCCCCACCAAACAATGGGCACATCCACAAACCAATTGCCCTTTCATCACACCCCCTCCAGCCTAGAAATAGCAGCTCTCCAGCAGCCCTGGCCCCACTCAATGCACAGCAGCCAAGAAGGTCTGAGTGCCTGCTCCGGCTGCAACACCACTGAGGTTGTTCTCCGCAGCTGAGAACGAAACGTCTGGAAGGAAAACTTTCTCCAGTAGAACACGGCACTTGATCCCGAAAGATTCTACAAACCCTAATACAGAAAGGTTCACTGAAGCATTAAAATGTAAAGTTCAAAATCTTTACTTATTTGAACAAACAAAATGTTAATACACTAACTGTTGCAATAACTATAGCGCATCATGCAGAAAAATCTCAAATTTTAAAAAAGTATATGGGGTTTAAATTCCATCCCAAATAAGAGAGCATTTTGTATGTAGGCACAGACAATACGCTTATCTTAATTCTCTGGGCCCCGCAGCAGCTGCTGAGAGCTGTTCTGGGTCTGGCAGCAGATGCCAGCAGTTGCTCTGGGGCTGGCAGTGGCAGGCTTGAATCAGCTTCCAGACACTGCCACCACTGCAGCCAGACTCAAAGGCAGATGGTGGGGCCTGGAGTCCAGTGGGCTCAGCAATGAAGGAGATGGGATTCCCCCTGTGAGTCTTGTGACCCCCCCTTGTAACATATAACTCAGACTCTGCTTTAGTAGGAGCACAATACAGTATATAACATTTATTCTTTATATTGTTCTTTTCTACAAAAGCAATCAGGGTGGCTTGTAGTAATAATTAAACTATACATCAATTGAAATATAAATACTGTTAGCAACAACCAAACCAAAAGAAAAGGAGCAACAGCCAGAACAGAAACACACCACTATTATCTAAAAATTCCAACTAGACGAAAACTTTCTGCTAATTTGAGTTCAGCAACAATGTTATTCAGGAAGAACTAGTAAACACAGTGCCGTATTAAACCCTGTGGAGCCCCACAGGTGGTCAAAATCTTGGGGGCCCACTTGCAAATTATTTCAGAGTCTGAGCACCCACCCCCACACCACTGCAGGCTGCAGGAACCCTCTCAAAAGTCCCTTTGACAAAGCTGTGGGGGAGAGGCAGAGAGAGGCAAACTTGGCGAGGACGCCAGCAGCAGCTGCATCAGGCAAATCGGGCAAAGAGTAGCTCAGTTGCTGGCTGTTCATGCAGGCTAGGAAGGCTGCAAGCAGGGGAAAAATGGGGGGAAAGCTGGCCCGGGGCCCCTAAAAGCATGAAGGCCCATAGGCCAGTGCCTACATAGCCTAATTGTTAATCCAGCTCTGAGTAAACAAACTAACATGTTTTAACTTCTTCCAACAATTACTATTTCAATTTCTCTGCTAACCCCATCAAGAAACCTAACTTTTCCAGCTATGTTGTACAAGCTCGTTGCAGAGACAACGACAAATTAGGATGCCAGGGGTTTATGACAGTTCTAGTAAGTTTTACAAACATATATGCTATGTGAAAGGCCTCAGCCTGAGACCCAGGAGAGCCACTGCCAGTATGAGTAGACAATACTGACTTCAATGGAATGGAACAAGGATCTGCTTCAGTATAAGGCATCACATATGTTCCTATATGTGTATTCCATGACCACATAAAACATAAGCATTGTTTGCCTGTTAATAGACTACGGTATATCAGTTATGAGAAGGAAGAGGTTATGCCAGTGTATGATGTCATCCCAGATATTTCTATATGGAAGTCTTTCTTTGCTTTAATTTAATTTTAATTTAATTTTTAGATTTATATTCCGCCTTATCTCACAAGCGGGCTCAAGCCGGCTTACAACAATAAAACAACAGAGTTAAAATAATATAATAAAAACAGACAGTACAAAACAGAAGCAGCACAGTAAACAATCCTACAGACATAGGCGGTAAACAGCATGCGGCTGATGGCTAACACCATAACATAACACTATAATGGTGAAATGCTAGGGGAAGTGATGACTTTTAAGGACACCCACTGGATTATTTACAAGCCTAGTGGAAGAGCTCCATCTTACAAGCCCTGTAAAACCTTGATAAGTCCCGTAGGGCCCGGATCTCCAGCGGGAGCTCATTCCACCAGGTAGGGACCCAAACCGAAAAGACCCTGGCCCTCATTGAAGCCAGGCAGGCATCCTTAGGACCAGGGACTATGAGGAGATGTTGAGCAGCAGACCTCAGAGCCTGGGGGGTTCATATGGGGAAAGGCGGTCCTGAAGATATGCAGGCCCCTGACTGTAAAGGGTCTTGAAGGTAAGAACCAACACCTTGAATCAGATCCAGTACTCGAGAGGTAGCCAGTGCAGTTCGGATGCCTCTGTGCCCATGAGGCATCGATGCGAACAACTAGACTGCTGCATTCTGCACCCACTGGAGTTTCCAGAGCAGGGTCAAGGGAAGCCCCACGTAGAGAGAGTTACAATAGTCTAATGGGGAGGTGACCATTGCATGAATCATGGGAACCAACTGCCGGGTCCACCTCAGATGGAAAAAGGTGGCCCTTGCAGTGGCAGTGACCTGTGCCTCCATAGATAAAGAGGCATACAGGAGCACCCCCAGGCTCTTCACCTCTGTTGATAGCCTCAATTGGGACAATTCCCCCCTGAGAGCCACCCTCTGTTCCCAACCATGAAGAAGTCAGCCACTGTAAGGCTAATTCCTGAATCCCTGTGTTGGCAAGATGGTGGGCCAACACCTAATTGTCGACCATATTGAATGCTGCTGACAGATCCAACAGTATTAGCAGTGCTGAACCACCACGATCCAGATGCCTCTGGAGATCATCTACTAAGGTGACCAGCGCAGTCTCTGTCTCATGGCCAGGGCGAAAGCTGGACTAGAAGGGGTCCAGGACGTCAGTTTCCTCCAAGAAAGCCGGGAGCTGCATTGCCACCGCCTTCTCCACTACATTGCCCAGGAACAGTAGATTTGATACTGGGTGGTAGTTAGTAAGGACCGTAGGATCCAAAGATGGTTTCTTCAGGAGAAGGCGAACCACCGCCTCCTTCAAAGCCTCCAGACATGTCCCTGATAACAGGGAAGCATTTATAATCTTCTGCAGGGGAATCTGAACTGTTTCTGAACTAAAGCGCTTTTGGTTTTTTGTTTAGCATGCATACAATATAATACTTTAATTGTCCTCTTTCCAGGGTTTCCTAATTCTTAATATACTCTTTTCCAAATTTGTTTTAATCTGGAAAGAACACAGTCCAAGTGCATGTTTCTTGCTGCAAAAGTCCTTTTTGCTTCAGCATCATTTTCCCCACCATTATCCCCTTATCATCTTCTCAACATTTTTTCCTACTTCTGTAGGTTTAAAACAACTGGTAATTACTATTATGCTATAATACTGAAGTGCCACTTATCTAGCTGCATTTCAAATTATAGTTCCTCTTCCTCTGAATTTCCAGTTTTCATTCTTTAAAAAACAAAAAATATCCAGCCATTTTTGTTGCAGGGATATAATGGGGAAAGTGTGACTAATTTTTGTCCCAATTGCCTGGAAAGGAATGGGAAGAGAAAGCTATAAGACAGCTGTTGAGATACTATCTGTATGTAGATATTGTACTATAGCGCATGCATGAAGGAAAATAAAAGGGGAAGGTGAGTCATCCTAATAGCCATGACAACGTCTTTGAGTGTCAATGCAGGAAGTGCATAAGAAACACCTCATGTGTAAGCGCCATCACCAACCTAAATGCCTTTGCATTTGTGATTAAAGCTGTGCTGAGAATCTTCACAAGTTATGATTACCCAAGTTTTCTGTGTCAACCCTAAAAGTTTCTAGTCTTTACAGCTTTGAAAATAGTCTTAAAAGTGTGTGGTGAAAGCCTGCTGAATCAACTGACAAAGAAGATGGTGGCTGAGCAGAGTATTCAAGGGTTAAAGCTGTCAGTAATTATTAGAAAAATAAATATTTGCAAAATAAACAAATATAGTCAAAGCATATGCAGATATACACACAGGAAAATGTGGGTTCTATTGAACCAGAATCTGAGTAACCATGGTACATTCCCTCCTATTTTTGCAGCAATTCTCCAGCGCACTCATTGAAAGCTCTAGTGTGGACCCCTTGCCTCAAGCCCCACTCCAAAATAAGAGTCGCTGCAACCTGTTACAGAACTTACTAGGGCAACAAGTAGAATTACAGATTGCAGTGTCATTAAATAGCATTTTAAATATGTGTCACAAATTTATAAACACCTTGAAATAATTTATAATGTGTTTTCTGAAAACATATTCCAAAGGATCTTCTTATTACACAGGATCCAATGCCAAAAATTTGATTGCATTTGTCTGAATAATTCTTGCCACCCACCAAGCAAAAGTGCTCCTAGCTATGATTAATCCATTTAAACTTCTCCATGAATCAGAATTGCTGTCCTCATCCCATATATGTCTTTGCAGCCAGTTACCCCAAATTAAAGCTTGGCTCCCCTAAGAGAAGAATGTAATGTAAATGACAAAATGCTACGTGGGAAAAGACGAATACCTGTTTTCTAACCTGACCATGGAAACAGACTTCTGATCGGAAACATGCCAAGTCAAAGGAAATAAAGACTGAACTGAATTTCTACGGTTGGCATTTTTCATTCAGACAAGAATCTTTTTAACACCCCTGGCAGAGCGACGGTCACCGACCTCCACTCCGGCACAAAATAAGAGAGAGAGCAGTGTGAGACGTCTCGTCCCAGCCCGGGGGTGGATGGGAGCGAGATGTGCAGGGTTTTCCGATCACCCTCTTACGTGCCATGGGCGATTCCGTGCACATCCCTAGCCCCCCGAGGTCTAAACGCTCCAGTGCAACGTGGGTAAAGCTGCAGCCCCACGGAACGCGAGGCGGGAGGACGCTCGCCGCTCAGGTGAGGTGGGAGAGAGAAAGCAGGCGACGAGGGAAGGAAGCCCACTGCTTTTGGTACTTCGAGAAAGCTGGTTGGCGCCCGCCGCGCCCCCAATTCCCCGCTCTGCCAGCAGAGGCAAGCGTTAAGGGCTTCAAGGTTGTCCAGCTAGCCAACGTCTTGGACGGCCAAGGCAAGCATCTTTTGCTCGGAGCCCGGAGAACGGGGCAATAATCCAAAACGTCCCTATGGCCGGTGGGAGACTTGGAGAGGTCGGGCGCAGGCGACCCCAGTGCAGCGCAGGGGCAGTTGCCGTCCCGTCCCCACCTGACCCCAGCCTCGCCCTTCTCCCTTTCCAGCCCTCGCTGGCTCCCGGGACCGCTCCCTTCTCCCCTCCGGCCGGATCCCCTGACTTTGGGGCTGCAAACTTGCTCCAGCCGGGGAGGGACCGAGAACTGGGCGGCTCCTCTGGGCTTTGTCGGCTGGCGAGCGAGGGGAGCTTTTACCTCGAAGAGCTGCGGAATCTCCTTCCTGGCCAGATACTCCTTGACGTCGCAGGTGCTCATGCCGCCTGGCGGAGAAAGGCCGATGGCGCGGCCGGTGCTGCTGGCTGGTGCTTCTTCTCCGATTAGGAGCCCCCCCTTCCTTCCTTTCTTCCTCCCTCCCTCCTCCTCCTGCTCCTCTCGCCACCCTCCTTGCCTTGTCCTTGCAAACCCGATCACTCCCGCAGGGAAAAAGCGATCGGAGTGAACGGGCAGAACCAGCGCCTTCCCCTCCTCTCTTGAGCTGCCTCCAGCCTCCCCACCCAGCCCGCGCACTGCCAGTCAAGCTGGGAGCTGCTGGGTGGGAGTGGGTGGCTGCTGAAAAGACGCCGAGGAAGAGGGTGGGGGGAAGAGGAGGAGGAATGACTCCGAATCGCACGATCTAGCTCCTGTTTACACGCGTGCCTCCAGGGGCCGGCGAGCACACGTGGCGCTCCTTGCTCCTTCAGGAGAAATGTGGCTGAGACGCGGCCTTCCTCCACTGCTTTTATGGAATGTGTTTTCCAGTCACAACGCGGCTTCGACGGCCACCGACCTCTACGAAGTTTAAGAACGAAGCGCCTGAGGGGGAAATGCAGGTTTTGTTGTTGTTTCCTCCTAGGCATTCTCACCTTACAGCGTGAGCCCAAATTCTTCAGCAAATTTCAGAGGGTTGCCCTGTTGGTCTTCAGTAGAACAGCTAGATCCGAGTCCAGTACCACCTTAAGAGTCTAACAAGATTTTCGGGGTATGAGCTTTTGAGAGTCAAAGCTTCCTTGATCAAACAGGAGGGGAGCTGTGACTCTCTAAAGCTCATACTCCTAAAAATCTTGTTGGTCTCTAAGGCCCACTGGACTCCCATTTAGTTCATTCAGTTATCCAGCTAGGTGTGTCCTCCTGGTGACTTCAAAAGGCAGTCAGAAATGATCCCCAGGTGGAATATTAGATAGGGGAACAGGATATGTTTTGTTTGCCGGTTGCGTTTTATCAGGCCACAGCAGGGACTAGCCAGGATTTTAAAAGTCAGAGGGTTTTTTAAAAAGTTGGGCGGGGGCACCCTTTCCTATCCACTGTGGGGCTTGCCACTTATAAGCTTTCTTCTGCCAAAAAAGAGAAAAAAGCAGGCTGCACCTGGGGGGGGGGTGTCTGTCCAGAAGTCAGGGGCAATGCCCCCGCAGCCCCCCACCCTCATGGCTACAGGCCTGTCACTTCAATAAACTGGTATTCAAGGGAGAGATAAAATACCCACAAAACGTCTCCAGTATAAAGTTTGTCAAACGTTTCCAAGGATCATGAGGATCAAGGAGCAAGCATGGGAGAGAGCCTTGTGCTAGAACTGCCTTCTGAAGCCTCAGTATTCTTTCTCTGCCCCACAGTTCTCTTGAGGGAGCCAGTGTACTGTATACACACCAAAGCGCTCCCTTGTGCCCCTGGTGTGGTAATGTCTGAAGCCATACATTATTATGATTTAGTTGTGACCAAAACCTTGCTTATTTTGTAGGTTAGGTAGTTTTGTTTAAAAGATTGCCTTGATCATCAACAGTAATACATAGCCATGCAACTTTCTGGAACCAAGCAGAAAGTTAGGTATATGTAGAAATATATTCCTGTCTTTCAGAATGTAGAGTTTGCCCTGTAAACTGTAGTAGTTTACAGACAAAATTTATTGATGGATTACTTCCCCCCCAATCAATATGCACAACATTTAGATAAAGGATACTTCTATATGCTTAGGAACTGGCAATCCAGTGATTTGATATTCTCATCACATTGTGTGTATAAAGGGGACACTCACTGAAGAGCTTGTACTACAACACAAAACCTGGACTGCTCATTTGCAGTTAACTGTATTGTGAAGTAACATAGCCCTTTCGCACAACTGGAACCCTTTGTTCTGCCTAAAACAATCTTTTCTCTCTTTGAATCCCTCCAGATCTTTTTCTCCTTTCTTCCTCTTGCCTTACCTTTGTTCACTACCCTTTTGCTTATCTTCTTTTCTTTGCCCCAGTCTGCTTCTCTTCTACTAGCTCATCTTTTCTCCTTCCATTACTCTATAATCCCCTCCCTATCCGGTTCCTCCAATTAATCACATTTCTTCCCTCCACTTGTATTCCCCCCTCTTCTTAGTTTGACATGTCTAATTCTCTTTTTAAAAAGTCTACATAGATCAGTCCCAAAATGTTAGAGGCAACAATATAATTTAATCTTTCATTCTTTTTTGGATGGGGTTTTGGCCGTATTAAACTTGGCTTGTCTATAATTTAATCAATGTTGATGATGTATGGATGGATCAATATAGTGATTACCTTCTTGCCATATTAGACTACATTGTCCTGCATATTGTCTTGTCTTCAACAATTGGCAGGAGATACCTTTCAAACACTGAAGATAAACTGATGGCTGTCCTTTAAATCCTTAGCTGTAGACTGGCAAATATACAAACAAGATGGCTAATGTCCTCAATCATTAATGATTTAAAATACCTTCGTGAAAAGAATGGAATGATCCTCGAGGCTATCTGCCCTATTAATACAAATACTGTAGTAGTCAATCTGTGACTAACTTTACTCTAAAAATCTGTCAACTGCTCTTCATAATCTCAGTCCACATTAGTCTTGACTGTCCTGTTATCTCGGACACTGTAAATGTTTGTCATGTGACCAAACTATTATAACCTGTATGGTTTTGTCTTATGCTACAAGCATAGACAGCTTCAAGAGGGGATTGGATAAACATATGGAGCAGAGGTCCATCAGTGGTGATTAGCCACAGCGTACTGATGGAACTCTCTGTCTGGGACAGTGATGCTCTGTATTCTTGGTGCTTGGAGGGGGGGCAACAGTGGGAGGACTTCTAGTGTCCTGGGCCCACTGATGGAACTTCTGATGGCACCTGGTTTTTTGGCCACTGTATGACAGTGTTGGACCAGATGGGCCATTGGTCTGATCCAGCATGGCTTCTCTTATGGTCTTATGTTTATTTATTTATTTTTAGCTATCTTCTGAGACAAACTAAGGTGATGGCATTTCACAGTGACTTCAGCTATGGAATGGTGTTCTTTGTTGACTTCGTGAATCATTCTTAGCTAGTGTATTTCCATGACAGTTAGGGTTGTAAAATGTTCTGGAAGGATGTCTGTACTATTACATGCTTTAAGGTAGCAAAGAGAAATACAGCAGTTTGACCTACTATCTAGCCTGATTCTCTCTGTCCACATTGTGATCAGAAATATTCTGATGTTTTCTGCACCTTATAGGAACCACTGGAGGAAAAGGTCATTCTCTCTCTGTGCTCTAAAATATTTATAATTACCATGTCTAGGCTGAGACCTTATTCTAAAAACAGGGTCCCCATCAAATTTCTTCACTGTCCATAAATCTGAAACTATATAGCAACATAAAGATGGCCATAGTTTTATGTATTTTAATTTTATGTTGGCTATGATCTCATTGCTGTAAATTCCAGTGAGGTTTTGCTGTTATCGTTGCAAATCCATCTGGGTACATGAACTCCTAAACCTGTGTCACATGTCTTTCCTCTGTATTTTCAGAGCCTTTCTCTAGGGGAACATCTCTTGTGACACAAATTTATAACTTTATAAATGTAGGTGTAATAAATCAATAAAGAAGGGAATGTAGAATAACTGTTAAAATGTGACACAAGTGTGGCCTCATTTGAATACTATGTACAGTTCTGGTCACTGCACCTCAAAAAAGATGGCATTGGAAAAAGTGAAGAAAAGGGCAATTTATTCAGTTGATTTTTTACTCGCCCTCCCCTGCTGAGGCATATCTCAGGATGAGTAACAACGTATTTATAAAATATTTAAAAATAATTTTAAAAGCAATATAGTGATGGCACATACAATACAATTTCATCAGGGAGAATTTGGTCATATCTACACTGGGGGAAGGCCAAAAGAAAGGGTGCAGATGGAGGGCCCATCAAGAGAGTTGTAATTCTCCTCCATTAAAAACCTCAGCCATAAGCCTGGTGGAACAGCTCTGTTTTGCAGAGGTCCCACAGGGCCTGGATTTCCACTGGAAGAGCATTCCACCAAGCCAGGGCCAGAGTTGAGAAGGCTTTTGCTGTGGTTGAGGCTAACTGAAAACTTTTTGGCTCAGAAACAATCAGAAGATCTTTGTTCAGAGAGCGTAATGCTTTCAGGGGTATATCAGGAGAGGCGATCCTAAAGGTATTTTTGATTTTTTTTTTTAAAAAAACCCACAATTATTATTAGATTTATGAATTGCCTATTCCTTCTATAGCAGGGCTCAGGGTGATGTACAACAGAGATAAAAACATTAAGCATACATAAACAATTAAAATCACAATAATTTTCAATCTAAACTTAGACAGCAAAATCCTACCATTACAATTGCACCCTGCCAGCCACTTCGTGGTATGCTGGTCATTGACTACATGAAGTTTTAATGGTTAAAATCAACACCTTGAACCTGATCTGGAATTCAATCTGGAGTGAGAGCAGCTGGTGGAGCACAGGCTAAATATGTGCTCTGGTTCAAATTCGAGTAAGAACTTGGGAAGGTGCATTCTGAACCAGTTAAAGTTTCTGGGTCAGTCTCGAGGGTAGCCCTGCATAGACTGAGTTAACGTAGTCTTGGAGGTGACCATTGTATGGATCACTATGGGTAAATCAGGGCAGGATAGGAAAGGGGGTAGTTGCCTGACTGGCTGCAGATGTAGAAATGCCAGTCTGGCAACATTTGTGATCTAGCTCCCATTGAAAGGGAGGCATCTGATATCATGCCCAGACTCTTCATCATTGCCACTGGTGTTAAAGGCACTGCATCAATTGTCAGGAGCTGACGCCCAGACCCAAACTTCCTGGGCTCAACAACAGAACCTCCATCTTCATTGGATTTAGTTTCAGCCATCTCTGCTTCAACCATCCCACCACAGCTCCCAAATCTTCTGCCAGATTTTCAGAGACAGAGATGGCAGACCATCCATCAATAGATATAGCTGGGTGTCATCAGCATACTAGTGACAGCCCAGCCCAAATCTGCATGCCAGCTGGGCAAGGGAGAGCATATAGAAAGTGGATAACATTGGTGAGAGAATAGCCCCTTGGGGGGCTCCACCTACCAAAAGGTATTGTGATAAAACTTTCTCCCTTAGTGCCACCTTCTGTTCCCAACCCTGGATGAATGAATCAAACCATTTCAAGGTTGACCCACATATTTTTACATTGGTGAGGCGGTGGGTCAGTAGATCATGATCAACTGTGTCAAATGCTGCTGTCAAATAACAACTGCAGTGCTGACCCACCTTGATCCAGATGTCTGCAGAAATCATCTCTGAGGGTGACCAATGCCACCTCTATCCCATGGCCAGGTCAGAAGCCAGATTGAAAGGGATCCAGCACTTATGTGTCATCCAGGAAAGCCTTGATCAGACAGGTTAAAATCAACCTGCCTCTCTCTCAACTACCTTACCTAGCAACAAGAACGTAGTAGCTGGCCAGACTGGAAGGATCTAGAAACGTTTTCTTTAAGAGCAACTGTACTACTGTCTCCTTTAAGCAGTGAAGTGGCCTAGTTTGCAGATGACACTAAATTGTTCAGGGTGGTGAGAACCAGAGAGGATTGTGAGGCAATCCAAAGGGATCTGTCGAGGCTGGGTGAGTGGGTGTCAACGTGGCAGATGAGGTTCAATGTGGCCAAGTGCAAAGTAATGCACATTGGGGCCAAAAATCCCAGCTACAAATACAAGTTGATGGGGTGTGAACTGGCAGAGACTGACCGATAGAGAGATCTTGGGATCGTGGTAGATAACTCACTGAAAATGTCAAGACAGTGTGCGATTGCAATAAAAAAGGCCAATGCCATGCTGGGAATTATTAGGAAGGGAACTGAAAACAAATCAGCCAGTGTCATAATGCCCCTGTATAAATCGATGGTGTGGTCTCATTTGGAATACTGTGTACAATTCTGGTCACCGCACCTCAAAAAGGATATTATAGCATTGGAAAAAGTCCAGAAAAGGGCAACTAGAATGATTAAAGGGTTGGAACACTTTCCCTATGAAGAAAGATTAAAAAGCTTGGGGCTCTTTAGCTTGGAGAAACGTCGACTGCGGGGTGACATGATAGAGGTTTATAAGATTATGCATGGGATAGAGAAAGTAGAGAAAGAAGTACTTTTCTCCCTTTCTCACAATACAAGAACTCGTGGGCATTCGATGAAATTGCTGAGCAGTCGGGTTAAAACGGATAAAAGGAAGTACTTCTTCACCCAAAGGGTGATTAACATGTGGAATTCAATGCCACAGGAGGTGGCGGCTACAAGCATAGCCAGCTTCAAGAGGGGGTTAGATAAAAATATGGAGCAGAGGTCCATCAGTGGCTATTAGCCACAGTATGTATGTGTGTGTGTGTGTGTGTGTGTAATTTTTTTTGGCCACTGTGTGACACAGAGTGTTGGACTGGATGGGCCATTGGCCTGATCCAACATGGCTTCTCTTATGTTCTTATGTTAAACTCTCTGGGAAAACCTGTGTACCCAGGGACAGACTTATAATGTCTGCTGCGGGGAAGCCCATATTCCATCACCACCAGCTTTTCCCAGCCATGATGGACATGGGTCCAAGAAGCAAGTGGTAGACTTTACAGAACTCAGGATCCTGTCAACATTGTCCTGGGAGAGTCAGCTGAATTGGTCCAATATCAGACCCGAAGATGGCCAAGAGATCTCCAGTTCACATACTGTATCTAAATTGGCCAGCAGGTCCTGGTGGAGCAACAAGACCTTATCTGCAAAGCCTCATAGAAGCCTCCCAGCTGATTGCTGAATTTCTAATGTTTTGAGTTTTCTCAGAGGGAGAAGTTAAGGTCTAGTTACCCTAAATAATTGTGCCAGGTGTGAGCTTGCAGCCACAATGGAAGCCATGTAGAATTCCTTCTTTACTGCCTTCACTGCCATTTCAAAGGATCTCATAAACATCCCATAAGATGTTCTTGTAACTTCATCATGAGTCTGCTGCCAAGCTCGTTCTAGCCAGTTGAGTTCCTGCTGCATCTTCCGAAGCGCCAGGATATATCATGATGCCAGTCATTTAACTTTCTATTGCATTTTTAATGGCCTGAGACTATTAAAACCAGGCAACATGGGAATATGCAGACTAAAAAATAGGAATTGATTGGCATGTTTTTCAGAATTCTTATAAGTTAATTATGACAGTGAAGAGTAGGTTTATAGTATGCTAATTTTATGTTGCTACATCACTTTTCATACTAGTACATTACCACTAATGTATTATAAATAGCAATCTTGATGGACTATTTCCTTTTGGATTAAAAAAAAACATTGCAGGTATCAGTATTTACTGCAATAGTTGAAAAATTAAATCTGATACTTCATTTCAGTATTAATTTTTAAATTAATTTAAATTTAAAATCAGAAACATATTTATTTGTTCTCAGCCTTTTTCTGGTTTACTTAAATAGTTCAGTTAATGTGCAAATGATTTGGCTGTGTTGTAAATTAAAATCCTATAGTGCAGTTCATGTAGTAGAACTCAAAAGTATTCACTGGTGATAAGTTGGGCCCCACAAGGAATCATAGGAGTGGAAACCAATTTGAGAACTTGGAGAAATGAGGAGTGCAGGAACCTTTTCATGCATTTCTATCCCCACTATATTCATTTGTGGGGTGGGGAGATAAGCTGGTTTCCCAATTGCATCAAGAAAGAGAAACAGTTGTTCCTAAAAACCCTCTTGTTTATTTAACTTTAACCCCAAATGTGAATTCATTAAAAAAGGGGTGTCAAACAGGCAGCCCAAGGGCCGAATCAGGCCCCCGGAGGGCTCCTATCAGGCCCCCAAGCAACTGGCTCTTGTCTCCCTCTCTCTTGCTTCCTTCTGCATCTCAACTTACTTTGCAAGGCTTGCTCAATTGCACAGGAGCTACAGAGCAAAACCCCAGTTTTCTCCATTGGTTGAGGCACCTCCTGGGGAGGGAGGGAAAGAGCCAGAGCTTTCTTTGTCTAGTTCCCTGGATCCCATGGGAGAAATACAAAGAAAGCACCTTAAGAACATAAGAGGACCCATGTTGGATCAGGCCAATGGCCTATCCAGTCCAACAGTCTGTATCACACAGTGGGCAAAAAACCCAAGTGTCATCAGAAGGTCCACCAATGGGGCTAGAAGCCCTCCCACTGTGCTCCCCCAAGCACCAAGAATACAGAGCATCACTGCCCCATACAGAGAGTTCCAACAATACTCTGTGGCTAATAGCCACTGATAAAACCAACAAGTGCTAATGTTTTAAGCAAGTTTTATTTTAAGGGTTTTTTTAAAAAAAATATTTAGTTGTGCTTGTTTTTGTCCTTTAAAAAGTTTTTATCTCTGCTACTTAATCTTAAATAGGTACACACATAGCCCAGCCCGACACAGCCCAGCCAGGCCTGACAAGGTCTCATTTATGTCAGATCTGGTCCTCATAACAAATGAGTTTGGCACCCCTGCATTAAAGCATATAAGAATCAGGTATGCAGCATACAAAATTAACGGAATTACTTAAATACCCAGTTGGAGTGCACTGTAATTTTATAAAGGATATATCCTGGTTATTCTGTCAAGTTCCATAATACAGGGTGGTTGATCGGAACAAGAAACATGACTAAATTCACACATTAAGTACCTTTCCCCATCCATAGGAGTTACTGTAACTGCCAATCAAGTCTGTGATGACCTTCTGACGCATACACAACAGAGCTCAGCCCTTTCTTTCTGTCCCTCAGGTTCAAGAAGGCCAAGGAAAGCAGGGTGAAGCTAGATTGACTCAGAGAGCCCCAGGAAGCTGGGTATTGATACTCTGTCTATTTAGAATTTGATAGTATATAAACATTCCAAAAGTCATGTGAAGCAAAAGACATGTGTAGCTTTATCTGTACTAGGAAGGTCACATCACCTGAATTGTCCTAAAGCCTCCTAGGAAACAGAACCAAAGTTTCAACTATGGAGTTTAATTACTGTAGAAAGTGAAATAGTGTGTGTTTAGCATAGGTAGATGGCTGAGCCTCAATCCATAAGAACAAAAGAGAACATAAGAGTAGCTACACAGTGGCCAAAAACCCCCAAGACCAGGTTCCATCAGGAGGTTCATCAGTGGGGCCAAGACACTAGAAGCCCTCCCACTGTGCCCCCGCCCCCAGCACCAAGAATACAGAGCATCACTGCCCCAGATAGAGAGTTTCAACAATACGCTGTGGCTAATAGCCACTGATGGACCTCTGCTTCATATGTTTATCCAATCTCCTCTTGAAGCTGTCTGTGCTTGCAGCTGCCACCACCTCCTGTGGCAGTGAATGCCATGTGTTAATCACCCTTTAAGTGAAGAAGTACTTCTTTTTATCAGTTCAAACCTGACTGCTCAGCAATTTCATTGAATGTCCATGAGTTCTAGTATTGTGAGAAATTGTCCTAATTCCACAACAAAAACCAACTAGGGGCTAGTTGCCTGTGACATGTGGCCTGATTCTGGCTGGGACCACCACAACACATAGGGAGAAAGGGCTCTTGCTTTCCCCCCATATTGTTTTTTTTTAACTTGAAATGGGATGGACAGACATTAGTTTATGGTTGGAAAAAATGGTGCCCTGGGGAAGGGAGGTACCCCTTTCCCACTGTGTCATGCTGATTCCAACCAGAATCAGGACCACAGAACTCTTGAAAGGATTTCATTGGTAAGAACATACAGCTTCAAAATGGCAAGGTGTCTCTGGAGATACTGTAATATAATTCAGTCCTCAGAGACATTGTGGAGAACTTTGTCTAACTTTATATGAGTTGGATATTTCTCTCTTGAACGTTTATCTCCTTAACATAATTTTGACTGTGTTCTTTTTGGGGGGTGGGGGGAGAGGGAGAAAGAAGAAGCACTGTCTCAACTTTCTTTCCTCTTTACTTTCTTCTTTCCCCTTTTGCCCCTGGCTTATGACACAGAAGACCACTTTCAAGCAGAATGTTTCCCTGTGGGAAAAAATTTCCCTAGTACCGATGGTTATGCTGAGTTCCTACTTTGTCTGGATGAGCAGCACAGAGTCAACTCCTTTGTACACTGTTTAAAATTCACTAAACAAGAATGTCAGAACTGTCTGTTTTGTCTCCATTTTCTTTCCGTTCTCTCTTAACATTGATGGATCCTTCACTGATGACACTTCTGTAAAAGCTGGCCAAGAAGGCTCCCTTTGTCTTGGTGTCAGATTCAGCCCCTTCCACACATCTGTAGAGGGAGACTAGGTTCTTTGAAGTATTCTTCTCTTTCAGAGTCCTCCACTTCTTCTGCAGACAAGAAGAAGGAGGAGGAATAGAAGAAAAAGATGCCACAAGAAATTAGTTTTGGCCATGCTTTCTATACTTGTTCCTGCCTACGAAGCCTTCTGCAGCCTCGGCTGATCTTGATCAGTCAGCATCTGCCTTCACTGTTCCGCTGCTAGAGAGATAACAAAGAGCCCTTCCATTGTCATGCAAGCAAAAGACAAGTGTTGAGGAGGAGCCATGCCACTGAAGACAAAAATTATGTAAATGAGCCAGCTAGTTAAACACTGCTATATTACTGTGCTCTCTTTCTTGTTACAGGCATAGTTGGAAAAAACATGTATGCTTTTTCCTAAAATAAAGCTGTCAGTATCCTAAGTTGATAAACTGAAACTCTCCATTATATGCTTTCTAATCAGTTTTTTTTTAAAAAAAAAATATCTGAAATCAGCTTTTGTATAATTCTTTGAAGTGCTTAAACAAGTATTTTTCTTGATCCTGTGTGTTTATTGATTTGGAATAACTATGCCTTCCTAGTTCTGTCTTCACAGTCACTGTTGCAGAATGCAAACTCTACTTCAAACATAGATAAGTATTGAGTGGGAGTTTCCACACTGTTATAATAGTTTAACCTGCTATTTGAGTATTGAGCTGTTTAATCCATGCATATTTAAAATGTATTTATTTTATCCCTGTGCTGACAGAGGGAAAGGGAAAGCACCATGTGTAGATTTTCAGTTAGGTACCAAAAATGCCTTGGATTTATTTTGCTAGGGAGAAGGCAAAAGAATGGGGGCAAAGCTAGAATGCACTCAAAATGGACAGTGGCATGACACCATGTTTTAGCTATGTCTTGTATGGTCTTTATTCCAATACAAGTATGAAGATTTAACTTGGCCCTCATGGTCAATTGTCCAACCCAGTTAAAACAACAAAAGGAGTCCGACAAGGGTGCATTTTGCCCCCACTTCTTTTTAATTTATACCTGAATGATATAGTAGACTATCTAGCAGGTCCCCAGTTTTTCCCAGTTAAAGTAGGAGATAAATTTATTTCTACCCTACTTTATGCAGACGATACCTTGTTAATTTCTCATACCCAAATTGGCTTTAGAAGATTATTGAGACAGTTTAGCCAATATTGCAAAGACAACCTATTGTATGTAAACTATAGGCAATTTTGCTCTAGACCTTTAATCCAGGTTTAGCCCTATCCCCAAACTGACATTCTACACTAGAATCATAGAATCAGATAAACCAACTCCATGACTTTATGATTCTATGATTTTAGTGTTGAATGTCAGCTTAAGGACAGGGCTAAACCAGGATTAAAGGACTAGTGTGAAATTGGTCATAGTGATAAAACCAAGATTATGGTCTTTGCTAGAAGACCCTATTATTATAAGTGGAAAATGGATGAGAAACCACTAGAACAGGTTCCCTTTTTCAAATATTTCGGTGTGCTGTTCCATCAGTCAGGCTCTTGGGCCTCGCATATTGACTACGCTAAGCGTAATCTCGAAAAAGCTGCTGTGGGGCTATTGCGATTTTATAGAAGAAGAGGTGGATGCTTGATATGTCCAGCTGTATGGCTGGGCTTATTCATAGCTCAGGTGCAATAATGGAGTCAAATTGGGAACAAATGAACAGGGAGGGTCTTCCATGTAGCTCTAGCTTTCTTACTTTAATGTTGCAAAAGTGCAAAGCTGAAAGTAGAAGAAAAAAGGCAAATGGAGATGAGAGATTGGAAAATTGAATGAAGTGTGAGGAGCTGCTGTACATAAGGAGAAAGAAATAAGAGAGGTGAAGAGGGTCAAGAAAGTGTCAGAATAAGAAGGTAAAGAAGAGCAAAAGTAATGGAGAGAGACAGGAAGTCAGTTGAATAGAGGTGACAGAGGTGATAAATAAGAGATAAAATCAGTAAAGGAAGGTGGCTGAGGGAAAAGAATGACAAATGAAGTTTTTGTTTATTTTATCTGTTATCTGCCTTTGTCACTTGGACTCAAGGTAGATTACACAGCTTGCGTCAATATAATCCACAGGATAGGTCATTCAGTAAACAATACAATAGGATTAGGGTTCCAATATCAATCAGAAAACTAAAACCAGAAACTGACGCAAAGCATAAATATTAAGGTGATATATTAACTTCTTCAAAAATTACATAGTAGGATACTAGTTTTAGCAATCTAAGCACAGTAGTATAGACTGCAGTTTCGAATAATTTATCTATGTAACTTCGTGAATCATTTAGTACAGTGTAATTCTATTGCCTGCATAAGAAAGGCATCTTTAATAAATCAGTTTTGCATAGTTTGGGGAAAGCTAAAGATTGGGAGACTTCCTGATATTCTCAGATAGGCCATTCTAAAAGTGCGGGACACAACAGAAAAGGGCAGTTGCTGATTTTGCCCATTTGCAGTTTGGTGCAGGGCAAGATTTTTTTTTTCCAGATTTGGGTACATTGGACCCTCCCTCCTCCCCAAAAAATCAGTGTTTCCCAATATTCCTGAATCCCAATATAGCATATTTGGATTTGGTAAATATTCAAGAATCCTGAATTTTTATGGAAAAAATAGTCTGTTAGTTCTACCATGTGTGTTATGAGGTGAAACATTAGGAAAAAACATTTGAAACCATCAAAGCCATTTAGATATTTAGAAACAAAGCACTCCAGATGTAAAAACAATCTAGTTGAGGTTTGTTTGTTATGGAATGAATGCTCAACCATTTTGGAAAAGTAAGAAAACTGCTCCATTCTACAGCTTTCCAAATAAACAAAAGCCTCAGATTTCAAAGAAGTAAAACCCCAGCAGCCTCTGTATTGATATGTGCACTAAAATGTTTGATAGAGTAACAAATTAGTTCAAATACTGATGAAATTTGTTAAAACTTCAAATTATCAGTAGCTAACCATATAGAACAAAGCAAGCATTTTGATAATAATTAATAGATTGTCCAAGTGTGCTGCTCTTGCATATGGGTAATATATATGTGAAACAGAAAATTGGGAAGAAATATTACTCAGCAAAGAATTGACAAGCCATTGAGGCAAACGACATTGTCCAAACTTCAGACAGCTATTTCATCAATCTAGCAACTAATTGTGCAGCAATGATTGCTGGGAAAAATTGATTGATCCAACTTGATCCATAGAGTTGCCCCACATGAAGAGTAAAGTGTGATAGACTGGAAAGCAGTCTGCATGAGTGATAGCTGAAATACTGTGATTGGCTAACCACCTTCATGGTAACCAATGTAACAAGTTAAAGGAGGCAGGGAGAGAAAAATCTCCTCAGTTTCAGTTCAGTGCCAGTTTAGTTCCAGTGTAGATCAGACTGAGAAGTATCTGAGTGAGACTGAAGTCCAGGCAGTCTGAGACAGATAGTGTGTGGGGATATTTATGAGCATTTGATTAGAGCTCTTGTCTGTAGAGAGTTCGTTAGAAGGGGCTAACAGTGGCTCTTTCTGGGAAAACTCACAAGGCTGTGGCTCAAAGTGTCACAAGGCAGAGTGAGTTTTTTAGACTCTGCTGAGGAGTTCTGTCAGAGCCAAAAGGGCAGACTCCTGTTTACAAGAAAGATCATAACACACACAATGTGAGAGGGACAAAAGGTTTTTGTGTCTGTGTGAAATCCTAGAAGACAGACAGAGAAACTAGCAGTGAAAAGGGACTTGGCACAGGAGTTGAGGTGTCAGTGTGAAGGGCCCTCAAAGGTGTCAGAGTCCAGGGTATAGCTCTTCAGACAAGAGGATACCTAGACTGCTAGGGAAAAGGGTCTGTGGTGGGAAGTTCTCTCACAAGTTCAGTCAGTCCTCTCAGAGAATGAGATGGTGTGTAGAGATATTTACGAAGATAAAACCATCTTTATAAAAGATCTATATTTACTGAGTGTTGTCCAGTTAAGGGAAACACTTTGTTTTTATGTAATAACAACAGCCTGCCAATATAAGGAGGGTTCTTGCATTTTCTAGTTTGATTTTCTGCCTGTCAATGGTTTTAATATACAAACCTCTTATATTATTTTCTTCCTTCCCAGCCTATCTGTATATAATAAAACTTATTCTTGTTTTTAGCTAAAAATGTTATCTGTGCCATCATTTATTTCTGACAAGGTTAATTTTGGTTCTCCTGAGGTACTGGGTAAAGGCATGAGAGGATTCAAAGTTGTCCCCTTTGCCTGCTGACCCTGGCTCCCTCACATAGTCATTACTTCTTCCAAATAAAAGCATTAGCTGCCAACCAGGTAAGTAAATAACTCAATTCTGATTTAGAAAGCTGTGCAAACATAATTTAACCAAAACTTGTCTTAATTTTATCTCCATATTAAGAATCTTGAGATTAGCTTTTAACAAAGGAGTTGGTTTTCAGGTCTTCACTTGGAAACAGACTAAAATCTGTTCTACCTCCTTCTGTCTCTTTTCCAGCAATGCCTTCATCAACTCTTGAATCTTCCATGAAGGAAAGCCTAAGGGTTTTTTTTGTTTGTTTTATGTTTTTAATTTTAAAAAACAATTTTCACAGCTGTGTGATAAGCAGAAATTCAGCAGGTACAGCTTTTTCAGGTTGCAGATGCACAGGAACCTGGGTATTAAACAATAGCAGCCCTACTTTTTGAGTGATTTTTATTAGCAGAACTGTATTGCACAAAAGTTTCATCAGGCATCAGGTTCTTCTGTTGCTACTTGGTTAAATGGATTTCAGTAGTTGTCAGAAAAGCATTATATAAATATTTTAAATAAATAAAATTGTTACTTATATTTTTTATCCCTTCAGCCACCCCTTTTTGTATTCTCTCTTCCATGCATGTTACTTCCTTTCTCTTTGGCCCCTCATCACTTTCTTTGTTTTTCTGCCTCCCCAGTCACTCTCTCTCTTTCTGCTCCCTACCCCATCACTCTCTCTTTCTGCCCTGATCACTCTTCCAGCCTCCCACCTGCTTCCTCCCCACCTGCCACCCAGCAGCAGCGGCGGTGACGGTTGCGGAGTTCCCAGCTTCCTCCCCTCTGCCCACCTGCTTCCTCCCCTCTGCAGCAGCGGTGGTAGCTCTCCAGGAATCACAACAGCTACAGAAATCAGTTCTTCTTAGGGTTGCCAGCTCCAGGTTGGAAAATTTCTGGAGATTTGGGATTAGAGTTTTGGGACAGTGAGGCTTGGGGAGGGAAGCAGCCTCAGCAGGTTATATGTTATAAACTGCACTCCACCACTGTTGGAATTCTGGGTGATCTCCAGCCCTCATCTAGAGGTTGGCAGTGGTAGTTCTTGTGGAGGAAATGACTGGTTTGGCATTATACCTGTCTGATGTCCTTCTCCTCAAACCCTCCCCTATCCAGTCTCCACTTCTCAAATATCCAACAATTTTCCAACCTCGAGTTGACAACTATATCTCCTTCCCACCCAACCTACATTTACCAGCCCCTCTGTCTTCAACTTTCCATCTCTACCCTCCGCCCCCACAGCCTCTGCCTAAGAGAACTACAGTCTTTCTCCACAGTGGGGATCAAAGCACCTTACATTATTTCTCCTCTTATCTGCACAATAACCTTGTGAGGTAAATTAGGCTTAAAGTATGTGGCTGGTCCAAAATCATCACAGCAAGATGGGAATCTGAACCTGTATCCTGCAGACTGTACTCTGAAGCTCTGACTGCTGCGCCACCCTGGCTTTCATGGGGTGTCTGCTGTCGAACTACTGCAAGCAGCCAGGCCTAGCTGAGTCATGGAAGTCAGGTGGTATGAAGCAAAGCATCCCTGGCCTCCCCTCAAAGGTTAATATGAACAGTAATGGTTTTGGTCCATCCTTCAGATGTTCTTGGTCTACAGAGTTCTTATCATCTTCAAGGCCAGAGATGGAAGTGTGGTGATTAGCTTATGATGAGAACCTGTGGTCCAAGTGATGGGAGGGGAGAGCTGAGGATCATGACTCTTGAGGTAATCTTCTAGAGCAGGGGTGTTCAACTCATGAGAGCCGGATCTGACATAAATGAGACTTTGTCGGGCTGAGCCATGTGTGTTATAAAATGTAATGCCAGGTAGCGGAGATATAAACTTTACAAGGGACACAGATAAACACAATTAAAGATTTTTTTAATAACTTAAAATATGTTTAAAAGATTAGCACTTGCAATATTTTGTTTATTTAACAGTCTCTTATAACTGACACCTCTTGCTCTGAATTATTGCATTAAAATCGAGAGACAATGTCTTGAGTATGCTGTTCAGGTGTGTCTGTAACTTGCAAACCTACTTTTGATTGATTGACATTCACCAGAGAAATCTCATGGTCAGTGCTTTGAGCCTAAGACCCAGAGCAAAACAAGGCTAGGCATTGCGAGTTTTTGTGCATAAGTTGCTTCTTTTTTTTTTAATAAATATTTTTATGTTTTATTGACTCTTGTACAATTGACCATTACAACATATGAATGTTGGAATTACAAATAGCCCTTACCCCCCCCCCCCCAACCCTCCCCATCTTCTCTTAGTCTTTCCCCCTCAGCCAAGGGCACAAAGTCTTGATCTTCCACTGAATGTCCTTCCTTGTTTCTCCTGAGATCCATTCTAAATAAGGGTTCCATCTGGTCTCGATTTCCTTGACTTTATCTTTCCACGTGGAATCCTTGATGATTGTTGCCACGATGTCAGACTGTATGTAATCAAACAAATAGTTGTGCCAGATTTCTATTGACCATTTACTTTTATCTTTCCACCCCAAAGCGATGACCGCCTTCCCCGCTAGTATCATTGCCTTGACAAGGTTTTGAGTGGGTCTACTTAGTGCCGGACTTCCTGTTGTGCTTAACAACATCATATTAAAGCCAATGGTTAATGGTACATTGCAGACTTTTCTAATAAATTGAATAATTTCCCCCCAGAAGGGTTTAACCTCTTCACACTCTCACCACATATGTGCAAACCAACCCTTAAATTGTTTGCAATGCCAGCACTTGGAACTCATTCCTGGGAATATATTGGCTATTTGTGCGGGTGTTTTGTACCATTTTGTGAAAAATTTAAATTCCAGTTCTTTAAATTTGATTACTTTAATCCCTTCTAGTCCTTCCAAGATTTTCCCAGCCAGCCTCTCTGTTAACTGACCTTCATGACTCCAAATCTTTTGTAGATGTACTATTATTTTATCTTTATTTGAAATCATTTTTCTGTATAGTAACCCCACTAGACCTTTCCTTTGTTTGGCCATTACTTTATATATCTCTTCCATTGGAGCGTCTAACCAAAGCTCTCCCTTTTCACTGATCTTCTTAACTATCTTATGTAAGCCTGCTATGTTTAACCAGTATTGATTACCTAAATCTTCTGTTATTTCCTGTAAAGGTTTTAGTTTACCACCCCTAAACATATCGTCCACTCTATAATAGCCTTTGTTTTTAAGCCTTTCCCACCATTTTATAGCATACGCCTCCTTAACAATAGCTTCTAGGGGGCTCCACCTTGAAACCTTTCCTAGCCACTGTGGGTACCATTTCATCCAGGTTTCTAATGATGCTCTTCTGGGCCCTATGGCTAATTTTAGATCTTTTGTCGACACTGTGGAAAAAATACCAAATCTTCCAATACCACTGTTAACTGCATTCTCGAAATTAATCCACTTCTTTACCTTATCCTCACTCAGATCTAGTAACGCTCTTAGTTGGAAGGCCTCATAATATTTACTTAAATCTGGGATTCCCCAACCTAATTCTGATTTAAGGTTGTATAGAATTCTCTTATGAAACCTACAGTTTTTATTATTAAAAATCCACACTTTAATTGCTTTATTCCATTGTTCAATTTGATTTTTCCTCAAACCTAAGGGCAAAGTTTGGAATAAATACATTAACTTTGGTATCAAGAACATTTTAAGGGATCTTATTCTAGTTGATATCCCTAGTATTTTATGATTCCATTTATTCATATCTCTCTCTATTTTCTTCCATATTTTACCATAGTTCTCATTTATCATTTTGTCCATATTTTTTTGCAGGACTATCCCTAGGTATTTAAGTCTCTTGGCCCCCATTCCTATATTTGTAATCCTATTTATTTCCTGTTTTTCCTCTCTATTAACATTAAGGTATAAAATTTCTGATTTTGCCATATTCACTCCTAGCCCTGAACACTTTTCAAAATCATCTAAAATTATCTTAATCTCTTTAACTCCGTCTTTGGGGTTAGACATAATTACTATGATATCATCCGCAAATAAATTAATTTTCATTTCTTCATTACCTGACTTATACCCCTCTATTCTCCCCGCATTCCTAATTCGCTCTGCTAATTGTTCTATAGCTATTATAAATATGAGCGGGGATAGTGGACAGCCTTGTCTTACCTCCCCTTGAATTGGAAACGCTTGTGAGTGGTCAGTGTTGACTCTAACTTTTGCCTTACCACCGTTGTATATTTCCTGTATGGCGTGTAAGAACCGTTCCTCTAAACCTATCTTCTTTAATATTTGCCGCAAGAATTCATGTGAGAGAGTATCAAAGGCTTTGTAAACATCCAACTTTAACAGAGCTATTTTTTTCTTTTGGCCATGGTGCAGTACATTTAAGATATTTCTAATGGGATGAGCAATAGATCTACCCTCAATGAAACCATATTGGTCCCCTTTTATAATTGACGGGATAACTCTCTTAAGTCTATTTGCTAAAACCTTAGCAAAGATCTTATAATCTTGATTTAGTAAACTAATGGGCCTATACGAACCTACTTCTTCCGGGTCTTTCTGGGGCTTTAATATCAAAATTATTTCTGTTTCCTTCCATGAGTCCGGGGCTTTCTTTCCTTCCAAGACTTCGTTAAAAACTACCTGCAATTCGGGTGCTATAATTTCTACCATTTCTTTATAAAAGTCAGAAGTAAAGCCATCCAGCCCTGGTGATTTACCTTTTTTGAGCGCTTTTATTACTTCCTTTATCTCTTGGAGTGTAATCTCAGCTCCCAGTGAGGCTTTCGCTTCCTCCTCTATGATTAGCTTAGGTGTGTCCCACACCTCCGTTATATTCTTTTTCATATATAACTTTTTATAGAAGTCCTCAAATGCCTTAGTGATTTCCTTAGAGTTTTGAGTTGTATTATTATTAATTTTTATACTTCTAATTGATTGTTTTGCCTTTTTAACTTTCAAATAATTAGCTTACCTTTTTGCTGTAGTAATACTATTCCTCTGGAAGTCGTTCCTAACCATTATTTCCTTTTTCCACATTGTTGCCATATCTAGGGCCTCCAACTGTTTTTGAATCTCTTTAATTCTAATCTGTAAACTAGGATTACACTTTCCCATTATTTCTTTTTGTAACTCCTCCAATTCATTAAGTTTTGTTTGCCTTTTTTTGCCTTTTTTTATGCCATTCTCTTTTTATGTCTTTTTCTTTCCTAACCAAATGGCCCCTTATTACCGCTTTAGCAGCGTCCCATAATATATTAGTTGACACAGTGCCTCTATTTTCCTTAAAATATAATTTTAACTGTGTCATTAAGTATTCCCTATCCTCTTCTTTTGCCATTACCAGGTTGTTATACCTCCAAGGTCTGTTTGTCGAGGGAAGATTTAGTTCTAATTCTATACTTAGAGGGGCATGGTCAGAAATCAAAATTGGATGGGTCTTGATCTCTTTAACCGCCATATTATTATTTTTTTCCAAAATTATATAATCTAAGTGGGATGCTGTTTTATGTCTACTAGAAATGTGTGTCGGGCTGGGTCTCCTGTCAGTAAACTCATGAGCGTCCATCAAGGCCTAATCTCTTAGCTTAATACTATTGTTCTTGGTTATGTCCGTATTTAAATCACCCACTACAATTAGTTCGCCCTCTGAAAACTGTTGTATCTTCTTAAAAACCAAGTTTAAGAATTTCCTTTGTCTTTTATTTGGTGCATAAACATTTACTATAGTGATTTTTATGGCTTCCAGCTTAAACTTAACTAACAGGTATCTATCCATTCTCTTTATTTGTAACAAACTTGGGCCCTACTGGCTGAGGGTATTTTACTTTAATTCTTACTAAAAGCCCACCCCCCCCATTCCCTTCCCCTGTGGCACAGACAACTTTCTGGATGAGGCAATCATCCTGTCTTCCACCTTCCAGGGAGTACGCACCCTGGCCCTCCCCTTCTAGCTTCTACCTAAAGTTAGCTCAAATTGTTTTATATTTCCCTTTAGTAGTCCGTTCTTGGCCTTTTCTCTTGTCTACTTGAGCTTCCTTCTCCCGGGTCCACTTCGAGATCCACTGTTTCTTCTTCTTCTTCCTCTCTCGGGTCTCTCAGGTCGTCTGTGGTGATGCCCAGGTGAGCAAGGAGATCTCTTGCTTCCTTCGGGTTGTGGGCAACCAACCTTTTTTCGTCTTTAAAAATAATTATTGAGGAAAGGTATCCCCAAGAGAATTTAATCTTATTGTCATATAATTTTTGCCCAAAGGGTCTCATTAGCCTTCTCTTTCTGATGGTTTCCTGGCAGAAGTCTTCCCTCACCCAAACTTTCCTTCCTCTAAAAGAAAGGTCTTTTTTTTTTCCAAAGTCTTGAAAACTGTCTGCTGAGTCTTTTCCCTTGAAAATTTAATTATGACTTCCCTTGGGGCACCACCATCTTGTCTCCTTTGCAGTCTATGAGCCCTCTCAATGTCCTGAGATTGCAGAGTAACTCCTTGCTCACCCATCCAGTCTATTAGAGTTCCTTCCAGCAGTTTATTATTTATTTCCTCTGAAATTCCACCCAGAATCAAATTCGCTCTTCTATTACGGTCAGAAAGTTCTGTAAGCTGCGTATTCAGCTGGACTATTTTCTGTTTGTTAGATAAGGCAAGCTCGTTAGCCGAAACAGCAATGCTCCGTGTGTCTTTGAGTTCGGCTGCCAATTCTGAAACTGCCTCTCTCACTGACTTAATTTCAGATCTTATCTGGTCCTGGGACGACATTATTAAAGCTTGGAAAGCAGACATTGGTTCTGATAACTCTTTAATTGATTTAGCCATAATTTCTTATTTATTCTTCTGGAGCTACACGCAACACGCTGAGTAATTAGCCTGGGCGTTGCCTCCTTAATTTGATAGTAAGAGTTGTTATCTTACCCTCCGGGACCCCAGAAAGGAATTCTTATGTTCTTCAGACCTTCGTAAGTAAGCTCCTTCTTCAACTAGTCTTGCCAAAAGGCTATTTACATTCTTTTGAGCTATTTAAAATTCCAATCCGAAGGGGAGGACAAGCAAACAGCCGGCTTCCTCAGCGCATGCGTACCATCCCCCGCATAAGTTGCTTCATGTGCTTGCCAGCCAACTGAGAAATGTATCTCCTGTGTGATTGAGCAAGTCTGGCAAAGCAAGCTGTAATGCAAAAGGAAGCAAGAGAAAGAAAAGAAAGCAGATGATAGTCAGTTGCTCATGGGCTTGATAGGAGGGCTGATCCGTCCCCCGGACTGTACATCTGACACCCCTGTTCTAGAGGCTTCTCCTGAAAATGTGTCCTGATTGGATGTCATCCTCACCTGATGTTACTGGGCCCCAAAATATAATAATTGAGCTAAGGCACTGAAGAAGAGACACTAGCTGGGATTTTGATAGACTAATGGTCTGAACTATGACCTGCTTGAACTGCAATTGCCAGCAATGTAGAGAATGCCAGAGTCTTGGCCTTTAATCTTTGAATTTAAGGTTTGTGCTATCTAATGCAAATTCTTTAAAAATGTTAGATAGTTAAGCTAGTTTTTCTTGTTTTCTTGCTGCATGGTTTTAGAGTAATGTGTTGGCTATAGAATACATTTTCATATTGATAGAAGTTGAAATAACCTTTATACATCTTTTTAAAAATCAAACAGTGGTCTGGTTACTTGTGAAAATTGCCCTGGGGACCAATGAGGTTCAGCCTGGGACTCCTTGACAGGTGGTATCAAGTCACCCAGAAAGTGCTGCCAGACCTAGGGTTGCCAACCTCCTGGTAGGAACTTGCGATCCCCCAGAATTACATTTAAATGAAACATTTAAATCAAACAGCTGAGCAGCAGGAAGCTCCCCACTGCTCAACTGTTTGGAGACTCCTGCTCCCTGTGAAGAGCTGTGGGGAACAGAAAGCAGGGGTTTAAACTTTAAATGCTCACAAGCAGATACAAACCATTTCAGTTCATGAGCTGGTGTATTACTTTGTGGTTCAGCGATTAACCACAAACTGAACTGCAAAAATGTGGTTTGTGTCCATCCCTACTACTCAGACTCCACCACAAAATCTCTAGGAATTTCTCAACCTGAAGCTGACAACCCTTGTTAGGCCTGGCTTCAAGGATCCATCCCTCAAAGGCCAAAATAGGCCTGAAAAGCACCCCTCCCCCTGCTTGGAATACTATGGGTGCCGAGCATCAGCTACTGAGGGAATCCATTTTTAAAATCTACAGACACTCCTTTTTTTTTTTTTTTGCCTTTTAAAGCTCCCCAGTGTATTTTTTCTTCTTCAAATTTCACACTTTTCAGCTAACCTAGGGCCCTTCTTAGGTTTGTAGAAAAATCTATCTTGCTCAGTCACAGCTCCAGTCACTGAATTTAAGTATTCAAAGATATCCCAACTTTGCTATTAGAATATAAGGTTACAGTGTTTGGGATAGCATTGTAATCAATCTAATCATGCATTATTTGACCATTCATTGAAGTTGTCAACTTGACAATTTATAATTGAAGATAGAAGTCCTTGCCATCTGTTTAGGTTGTTTGAGTGAATTCATGTCTCTAAGCAGAGAATAAATTTCGTATACTTTTTTGACCATGCAGGGAACTCTGAGGGATTTATCCAACACTGTTCTATGACATATTTCTACCATGTTGTATAATTTGTAGCAGAAAACAAAGCTATGCAGTCGGCATGTTAAAGGAGATATAAGGCTACATGTTGAGCAGCTGGTTGATGCTGAGGGCTTCCATCACCTAAAAATCTGTAGATGTGTGCTTGTGTAGAAAGAAAGCACAGTTTTGATGCTGGAAGAAACAGAAAAAGAGACAGAGGCACACAGCCACTGCTGAGGTTGGCTGGAGCACTTTGGGGGTGAGTGAGAGTAGGGGGTTTCTCTGGAATGATTTTGGGTAAAAAATCTGCCTTTTTGTTCCACACCTTCTTACCTTGTATGTATTATAAAAGTGCTATACAACTCTAATGGTCTGTTCTCAAGCCTTGATAAGCACTGAACACTGCAATTTCTCACTGCTCAGAGGTGTTGGGTACCCATAACAATGACCCTTATTTTATGAGTTCACTTTGCAGAGAGGGTGGAATAGAAATCCAATGAATGAATGATCCATCAATTGATCTCAAAGTCTTTATTACAGAAAAGATTTAAATATATACTGCAAATAGCACTCTGGTGTTTTCACTAGTCCTGTAATTTGGACTGCTATATCCTAGACACCTTCTCCCCCATTTTTACAATGCCAGGCAAGTAGAAAACCAGAAGAGTTACTGAGCTACTCACAGAGGTCTGCTGTAAATAAATCTGATTACTACGGTGTTTCAATTAAATTGAAACAGGAAGACCTTTGGCACAGAGGAGGAGAAGACACCATAACCCTTGATTTAACTGGAAACTTTTAGTGGCTCTTAAATAGACCTGTAGTCTTGGATTTGAAGTTTAACCACAGGAAAAAGATCGCCACCCCCTCACATCATTGAATCATTAGTGCAATTTATTGCTATGCCAGTTTTTTAATTTTTAAAAAAATCATCATCCAAAATCTCTGACATTTCATTTTTAAACCTTTTGGGCTGAAATGTCTTTTATTATTATTATTATTTTTTTAACGACGCTACCCTGTTTGCAGAAGGAAAAAAAAAGGTTTTCATTCTTAATTAGTACTTGCAGTTTCTTCCTATTTAAATTGTGTTATTTTATTGTTCACAGTTGACAGGTATTTTCTGCTTTTCTGCCCTTTTATTTATTTGTTAAACTGTTTTAAACCCTCTTTTCTACATCCAAGGGAGTTTACAGAGAATAATAAATAATTTATGCATATTTGTATGCCTAGTCTGGCAATCTGTCACCCATTATGATGAGAAATATATATGAACATAATATTAAAATGAAAAATATATATTCTGAAATCCTGCTGCTTATTAACACTTTTTTCTACACAGAATTTTTCTTAATGGTAAAAAAATACCATCACTTGTGAAGTTCAGTTGCTCACCCCAGGTGCTTAGTTAGCTGTAAATGGCTAGTTGGGGAATTCTCCAAGCAGATAAAAATCAAGCAGTTATTTTTTTTCTTAATGAACAAATACACCAGATCAGTAAAACAATATGTTTATAAAAAACAATCAGTGTTTACACAGAGCTAACTGGGAAACTTGCCTTCTTATTCAGTGAATGTTGGTTGGTGTTTGCTATTTTACTCAGGGCTGGCAACAGTGTACCCTAAGGTGGGGCAGCTGTCAGGGCCCATAAGAATGTAAGAGAAACCATGTTGAATCAGACCAATGGCCCATCCAGTCCAATACTCTGTGTCACACATTGACCAAAAAAGCAGGAACCATCAGGAGGTCTACCAGCAGAGCCAGAACTCCAGAAGTTCTCCCACTGTTGCCCTCCATGCCCCAAGAATACAAAGCATCACTGCTCCAGCCATTGTGTTTCATCTACACCTTGTGGCTAATAGCCACTGATGGACCTCTGCTCCATATGTTTATCCAATTCCCATTTGAAGCTGTCTATAATTGCAGCTGCTACCATTTCCTGCAGCAGTGAATTCCATGTATTAATTACTCTTGGGGTGAATAAGCACTTCCTTTTATCTGTTCTAAATCTACCGCCCATCAATTTCATCAAATGCCCATGAGTTAGGCTTCCCAAACCTCCCGCTCTGGCGGGAGACTTCTAAGTTCACAGCCTCATCTCCCGCTCTTCAAAACTCTGGAAGCGGGGGGGGGGGGACATACCTTTAGGCTTCATGATGTAGAGCTCCTGAGCCGTTTGCAAAATGTCTGCAGGAAGCAGGAAGCAGAAAGGGCTTCTGAGAACGGCCCCTCCCTTTCTTTTGCTTTCGTTTTCACAGGAAGTAGAGTTGTCCGGAGGAAGATCTGGTAAGTGTGTGTGTGAGAGAGGGAGGGGGCAGGGGATTCCCTAGTTTGGAGGCCCTCCCCCCCTTTAGAAAGCGTGGGGGGGGAGGGAAATGTCTACTAGGCACTCTATTATTCCCTATGGAGAACGATTCCCATAGGGAATAATAGGAAATTGATCTGTGGGTATTGGGGGCTCTGGGGGGGCTATTTTTTGAGATAGAGGCACCAAATTTTTCGTATAGCATCTAGTGCCTCTCCCCAAAATACCCCCCAAGTTTCAAAACGATTGGACCAGAGGGTCCAATTCTATGAGCCCCAAAATATGGTGCCCCTATCCTTAATTATTTCCTATGGAAGAAAGGCATTTTAAAAGGTGTGCTGTCTCTTTAAATGTGATGGCAAGAACTCCCTTGGAGTTCAATTATGCTTGTCACATCCTTGTTCTTGGCTCCACCCCCAATGTCTCCTGGCTCCACCCCCAGAGTCTCCTGGCTCCACCCCCAAAGTCCCCAGATTTTTCTTTAATTGGACTTGGCAACCCTACCATGAGTCCTTGTAGAAAGGGGGGGGGGGGGAAAGTTCTTCTTTCTCTGCCTTCTCTATCCCATGCATAATTTTATAAACCTCTAACATATCACCCCTCAATTGTCAGTGCTCCAAACAAAACTGCCCTAACCTCTTTAACCTTTCTTGATAGGCAAAGTATTCCATCCCCTTAATCACCTTAGTTGCACTTTTCTGCACTTTTTTCCAATTCTATATCATCTTTTTTGAGGTGCAATGACCAGAACTGTACACAGTATTCCAAATGAGGCCTCACCATCAATTAATACAAGGACATGATGATATTGGCTGATTTGTTTTTAGTTCCCTTGGATTCTAGCAGGGCTCACTGCTGCTGGCTCCCTACTCATACATCTCCTCTGATGCTTGTATTCAACCTTTCCCAAAGCCTGCTTATGAGTGCTTTGTCACCTGTGCTTCCAGCTGTATAAGCTGCCTACCTGCTGGAGAAGGGCATGTATGTGATGCACAAAACATCAGCATTTCTGGTGGTCATGGCAGTGGTGCTCCTAGCACCACTCACTAGTGACATCTGTGACTGCATGTGGTAGGAAAGCTTGCAGGTGGGCAGAGGAAGGATACACAGGCATGTGGGGGCATGTGGGTGGGCAGAAGGGCCCCCCAAATCTGGAATCAGCCTGATTTGACTGTGTGGTTTGCAAAACTGACCTGCACTACTATCTAAACATTAGCACAACACTTTATAGGTGGTGAAGATTATCTCTTGTCTGAGAATGTTTGTCCATTAACCTTGCCTGCAGTCAGGTCAGAGGGTACAATGAGGTAATTTTGTGCCAGAAATTAGAGCAGAATATGAAAGGTATTCAGTAGCCTGGAAAAGTATTAGGAAAGGAGCAGTAGCCCACTGTGGTAGGGGGAATAATGATAAACCAGGACTTTGGTCAGCATTAAGTTTATCATTTAAGGCAGGAGTCCCCAACCCTAAAGCCTGTGGGCACCTTTGGAATTCTGACACAGTACAGTAGGTGCAGCCACAAAATGGCTACCAAGGGAGCCAGGGCCAGTCTTTCCATGGGTGCTGCATCTTACCTTCAGTCACAAAGTAAGATTGGTGCTGTGGTGGCACCTGCTGCAGAAATAATTGTGTGTGTGTTTTTTTTAAGCTCTATAGTCAATCAAATCTCTAATAGTCAATCAGAAACTTGGCTGGCCAAAAGTCCCACCTGGCCCTTCCCACTTAAAAAAAAAAAAACACTTGCCAGGCATCAGGAAAGATGTCAGTAGGCACCATGTTGTGGACCTCTGATTTAAGGCTTCTGAGTGAGGGAAGAGATAAATGTTGGCCCTCTAAGCAAAGTTTAAACGTTTACTGTTGCAGATTTAGGTTGGAAAACATGTATATTTCAAAAGCATTTGCTGCAGTTTTGGTATCTTGAAATATAGGTGTTTTTGAAGCAGGCCCGAAGCTACGAGAGGGCCTGTGGGGTGGGGGAACAGTCCCCCGACTTCTGGATGAGGCCCCCTGACTTGGGGCCCCCAAACAGCCCCCGGGGCCTCTGCTACATCCTGGAGTGTAGGATGGGGCAGAAGCAGTCCCCAGCCTCCCCCTGAAGTTAAAAGAGCTGCGGGCCCTTTAACCCAGCAGGGGATTCTACTGCTCCATAGCTATGGGTGCTCCTGGCTTGGCTGGTGACGAGGAGTGGGGTGCACTAGGACCCTGTGGAGCAGACCCTGCCGGGTGCCTGTTGTCAGCTGGCTGAACTCTCTCCAGGCGGCTGGGAGCCTGTATTAATTTTAGCAGCATTTCAGCATCTAAAATCTTCCCCACCACGTGCACACACACACACATCCTGGTAAGTAAATGTTTCCATCTGACTGTAAAACAATACAGCATACTATTATATTGTCCACCCTGTAAGAACATGAAATAAAACATTTTCAGATAATTGTTGTTTAAAACACTTGTATGGTATGCAGTCAACCTCACATAGGGTTCCATATACAAAACAGAACTGTCACACCACAACATTTCAGCCAATGCAGGCTCCTGTGCTCCATAAGACTGCTTCTAGGATGCAGGGAAACCCCAGAAAAAGAACTGGGTATGATGCAGGACTTGCAGAGGAAAGAGGAAATCAGCCAATGCCCTCACTTTACTGGCAGGGATGCCCTTCTGTCAGCAGAAAGCAACCATTAAGACTTGGTGTTCCGTAACAGCATATTTGTTCTACATATTAATTACATATTAATGTAGAACATGGGTATACTACCTCTTCAGTAGAGCTGCCAAGTCTAACTCAGAAAATACCTGGGGACTTTGGAGGTGGGGCCAAGAGACTTTGGGGGTGCAGCCAGGAGACTTTCCTATTCTCTAAAATAAATAAAAATACAGCAGTGTAGTTCCCCTGAGTACAGTCTTCATTCCCTCATCTCCCAGCAGCTGGCCGCACTTCCACACACACACACAGCAGCCAAAATAAACACAGTTTGGAAGCACACACTTTGTGGTCTCACTGAAGCAATTTGCTCACCATGAGAGTTGTTGAGTGTTGTATACTCGACCAAGTTCTTCAGACTAACACAGGGAAACCAGAGGTTCTCTCTATTTTACTGTGAAAACAACTTCTGAAGGGGCTGTAAAACAAATGGAGGGGCTCGGCTACTTCCCTTCCCTTTCTCACAATAGCCACATTGTCCTGCAGGCTCACCCCGCCCCCATTCAGCCTGGCTCTGAAGATTTATAGAATAAATAAATAAATTTAAAGACACACACACCTTTCAAAAGGCAAGCCCTTCCCAAATGTCTTCTAAGCCTTCCGAGGTGGAAAGGTACATGGTGGCTGTGCGGGCAGGGCTTCCCCCTGCTGGCCAGCTGACTGGGGGCAGGAAGGAGCCTGCAAAACCAGGGAATTTTCTACTGGGACTTGGGGATTAGCAGCTTGCTTGAGGCAGCTTACAAAGTAAAACACAATGAAATCATAAAACAGTAAAAATTGAAAATTATTAAAAACCCAGCCAGACCATTAAAGTGGTATAACATACTTTGCAGCCTAAAATGATTCTCATAAAACATCCCCCCCCTTACTGGCCAGCTGATTTGTGGCTGGGGGTAAGGCCTGGGTGGAATCTGGCAACCCTAAAAAAAGAGATGAAGTCCAAACCTACTGGAGAAGGTAAAAAACCCCCCCAGTGTCTGGGTCTAGATGACATACATCTGAAAGTTCCTAGGCAACTCAAATGTAAAATTGTTGATCTACTAATCATAATATGTAACTTTACGATGTCTGAGTCCAGTGGCACCCTAACTGGTGTTCATGTTCAAATTAAATATATTGTTTTGGTTGAGGAGCTGTTTAAAATTGGGGGGCTTCTGTTCACATTGCTCTTCATGGATACAGCTGTCATTTTTCTTTAGCCATAAAACTCAAATGCATATCTTTCATTTGATCTGCTTTACAGACCAGACTTAATTTTGAACCCATAAATGACACACCGCTCCCAATGCTTTTTAAATTTATTGAAGTCATTTCCTAGGATTGCCTATACGCAGGTGAAATCTTCCAAAGGAATAAACAATTCCCTGAACAAAAAGCTCAATTTTCACCAAGTACAGCTGATGTCTGGGTGCATATCAGGCAAACTATATTGGCAATGCATTTTTTGCCATATGTGGCTCATGACATTCTACTTTGTATCTGTGCTGATGCGATGAGTGCCAAGTGAATTGGAGAAATACTACACAGAGCTTTTATTGTCATTGGTTGTTTTATTCCCCTTTAATTTTCCTATTATCTTTTGAAATTTTAAGGTAGATATTTTCCTTTATTCAGTTAATGGAAGATGAGAAAGAGACATAGTGCGACACCAGGATGCAATTATTATCTTGAAAGCAGGCAGTAAAAACAAGGGGGAAAGTCAGAAGAGAAAGGGGGTGGTATAAAGATAGAAGACAAAAATTGATTAGCTTTTAGTAGTGCTCAGATAAAGATAGCAACATCAAAAAGAACCTCTTGACAGAGGTGACCTTTAGAGGTTTTTGGAAGCCCTCAAGAATAATTGTGAATTATAACTAATATATTTTTTCAGTATACACAGCTTGGTAGTCTAGAACAGTCAGTAATAGTTTCGGTTGCAAAAAGTGAAATACATTTTTATAGGAAGTCAATAATGCACAATGAAAAATGTAGGTTTTCCAGAAGATATGCTAGTTTAAACAAGATATTCTCAGCAATACTGTTGTATGTTACTAGTGTGACAAAACCATTCAGAAGGTCCTCTAGAAAGTGTTACCTGATTCACACTGTTAGGGCCAAAATGGTAAGTTACAAGGCTTCATTTCCTTTGAATGAGAGAATAGTAGAGTGAGTCTTACGGTGCCTTTGCAATCCTTGTTTAATTTTTCACATACACAAATAAGACATATTGAATTTTTTTAAAGTAAAACATACTGGAAGATACTGGTTGATGCAAGAGGTTGCACAGACAGTAAGACTGATTGCTTCTGCTGACTACAAGGCTGCATTGCATTTCTAGCTCTAGCTAAAACCTTCTGCTCTCATCTGGCTTCTCTCAAAATTGAAACAGCAAACTGTTTTTGTGGCTCTAGACTGTTTCTTTAGCCCTTTTTCTAATTGCAGGGTTTAAAAGGATGGAAAGAGATGTCAGGCTATCCCCAGTTATTACATAGTAGACACCACTTTGACTATAGAAGCACTGGGGGGATTTGTCCCAGGTTCCTACTTATATTTATATTTATATGGATATGTTTTGATTTGCATTGCTCAGGGCTATAGCTAGAGTTGAGCCACTATGTACACTAACAATACTTGGAGTAATGATTTTCCCCCATCCATTTTTTTAAAGAAATGTTTTTAAAAAGAAAGTGGACTTGTTAATTTGTAACAATGATAGCTTCCTGTAATGAATCATCAAGGGTTAATGCCTAACATAGTTTGAGAACCTTTGAGTGACAGACTATTTGGACGAAATTCCGTTGAGGAATGACAGTTGAGAACTGACAGTTTAAGAAATGACAATTAAGCACTGACTTTGGACTGGAAAGGAGGCTAAGAGAGTGAGTGGATCAAGGAGAATCCTCATTCAAGCTAAAAAAAGAAATAGCTTCTAGTAAAGAAGTAATCCCTGCCCAGTTAAGAAGGAAAATGACTTATAGTACAAAGAAGGGATTCCTGTCCAGTCAAAGAAGGGAAATAGCTCTTAAAGAAAGGAGTGATGCCTGGTTTGTGTAAAAAAGAAAGAAACTGGAACTTGGTTGTATGTTCCTGCCTTCTAAACTTTACATGTCAGTGAAACTCAGAAACCTATGCTTGAATGTTTAAGCAAAAACTGAAAATAAAGCCTCTCTCCTCAAAGGTTTAAAGACCTTATTGAATAGCAGAAACAATTACTTGTTGGCAACAAATTATCTGTTGTTTGTGTGAATACAAAGTTACCTCAGTTTTATTATCTGTTCACCATCATATATATATGGCTTTTTTTGAGCAGGAATGCACAGGAACAGAGTTCTGGCTGGCTTGGTGTCAAGGGGGTGGCCTAATGTGCAAATGAGTTCCTGATGGGCTTTTTCTACATAAAAGCCCTGTATGTGTGTGTGTGTGTGTGTATAGATAGATAGATAGATAGAGAGAGAGAGAGAGAGAGAGAGAGAGAGTCATTGGATGGAGGAGCTTTAGACAAACAAAGCAAAATAGATCAAAAGGGCTGCTCAGCAAGAAGGAAGACAAAAGGAAAAATCCTGCATGTGAGGGAGAGAAGAGGGTGAGGTCACCATATGAACACTTAAAGAATGAGAGTTTGTTGCAGATAGGAAATAGGTATGGTGAGATCATCATACTTCCATTTAAAGAATTAGGGTTTGTTTGCAAATAGGTGATAGAGGGTGTTCATTATAACTAGGCAAATACTTATGAGTTTAAGAATAATTTTTTTCTTACATATTTCTGAACCTAACAAATAATACATATGAAAATATACCAAAACAATCTGACCTTAATGTCAGGAATATAGAAGAAGGTATTGCAGTTCATGAGGAAATTGTGGGTTTTCCTGTCATTTGAGGATTTACATGGAAGTGGGTGGCCTTTCGTTGTAAGGAATGATGCATACAATCTTAGTTCAGCCTAAGGACATGGACAAGTTCTTTGGGAAAGTGAGGTCTGCCACTTGCATGTTTCTTCCCTTTGTACAAATAGGCAGATCAAATCTACTAGAGCAAGGGTGTCAAACTCATTTGTTAGGCAAGCTGGATCTGACATAATTGAGACTTTGTCGGGCTTGGCCATTTGTGTAATAAAATGTAATGCCAGGTAGTGAAGTAAACTTTATAAACAACACAGACAAACACAGTTTTTTTTAAAAAATTACAATAAAACATCCTTGAAACATTAGCACTCTTACAATATTTTGTTTATTTAACAATCTCTGATAACTGACAACTCTTGCTCTGAGGAGCCTCAACCAATAAAAGAAAGAGGCTCGGCTCAGTAGTTCTGCTGTGCGACTGAGAGAGCCTGGCAAAGCAAGCTCTCCCTTCCCCCTTTCCTCTCCAAAGGAGAAGCCTCAGCCAATGGAGAAAATAGAGGCTTTACTCCATAACTCATGTATGATTGAGCAAGCCCGGCAAAGCAAGTTGTGATGCAGAAGGAAGCAAGAGAGAGTGAGAAAGAAGCAGATGACAGCCAGTTGCTTGAGGGCCTGATAGGACCCCTCTGAGGGCCTGATCTGGCCCTTGGGCCACATGTTTGACACCCCTGTGTAGAGGATCATTGCCCAGTGGTTGGTACAGGTGGTTCATACCTCACTGGAAGATGGTGCTTTCCCACTTCTCTTAAAGGTGCAGTTAAGAAATTATCATTAATAACCATCATTAGACCCTAAAGATCTGAAGAACTCTTCGATGGTTTCAAAATTGCCTTCTTTGGTCAAGCTTCTTGAGCACATGGTGGCAGCCTTGCTCCAAGTATTTTTTGGGTGATATGGAATTCTAGACTCTTTTCAGTCTGGTTCCTGGCTGGGCTTCAGAATATAAACTGTCTTGGTTACATTGGCAGCTGACCTGGGCATGAGACAGGAAGGATAATTCCATGTTTGTTCTTCTGAACCTTTTGGTAGCTTTCAATACCACCAGCCTTTGTATTTTTCTGGACTGTTAGGGAGCATCAGGGCTTTTTTGGTTGAAAAGGCCCAGCAGGAACTCATTTGCATATTAGGCCACACCCCTGATATCACCATTGTTTCACGTGGACCTTTTTTGCAGAAACCCCCCAGCAGGAACTCATTTGCATATTAGGCCACATCCCCGACATAAAGTCCGCCAGAACTGCGTTCCTGTTCCTGCTCAAAAAAAGCACCATTTTCTGTGGTGCTAATCTGTCTTGATGGGCAGATCCCTGATAGTGACACTGGGAGGCTACTGCTAATCCCTATGGATTTTGGATTATATGGTACTGCAGCTTTCTGTTTTTAATTCAATACTATTCAAAATTGACAGAAGTTAGGTTACCTGGAGTTTTGGAATTCAGTGCCACAAGTATGAGTTTTACACTCCATTCTATTTATCCTTTTGTTTCCATAGAACAAGTTGAAAGCCTGAGCCAGTGTCTGGAGTCAGTGAAGATTTGGATGTGGGTAAATAAATGGAAACTGAAGTACTATTGGTCAATGATACCCTGACCTGGACAGCCCCAGCTAGCCCAATCTCATCAGATTTTGGAAGCTAAGCAGGGTTGGCCCTAGTTACTATTTGGGGTAACTGGAAAAAAGCCCAAAAGAAAAACTCCACGGACATAAATGCTCACAGGAAAAAAGCTCACATGGAAACATGCCCAGATGGAAAAAAGCCCTTACTGAAAGAAGCCCGCATGGAATAGGGTTGCCAAGTGCAATTCAAGAAATATCTTGGAACATTTTTTTTATTAATTCCAACTATGAGGTACGACAAAAGACTATCTAACCGTAATAGTAAAAGCAACGATTATTTAACAATAATAATAACTCAGATATAATTCTTCATTGCAAATTAGCCAATCTCTTTAAAATAACTCTTTAAATAAATAACGTTTATCTTCCAGCTGTTCATATTGCTGCACAGAAGTGGCAACCATGTCATATAGTGCCTCACATTTCCTCTTTTTCACCTCTAGGTGACCTGCCTGTGCATTAGCCAATGTTAGTTTGTGACAAGCCAGGTCCCTCTGCAGTCCATCGAATAGAGACCACACACTGAGATGACTGCAATGAAACAAGGAATTAAGAGCATTTATAGTCTTTGGTGACCATTCCAGGGCTGTATCATGATGGTTCCATATTCTTATAGGAAACTGAGGATCTCTACCTGCTGCACCCTCAATATATGTTGAAAAGAAGTATGTGAGCACTGCATTGTAGCTGTCTTCATCTGGAAATATGGCAGCAAGCTCATCAAAAACAGTTCTCACATCATTGATTGGGACAAAGGCTAATGCAGCAAGAGATTTCAGTGTAATTTTTACGTTCATATTAGTTTCATATTCAGTCTTCAAGCCAACACTGTTGATTTTCCTAATGAGACTCTGACACAGGTGAAAATAATACCCTTTGACCTCAGCGTGTGGAAAGGCAATCCTCACTGCATTCATACAAGTCTTCTCAAAATCCACTAAAAACTTTTGAGGTGACTGGTCTGGAATCCATAGCTTCATTATTTCAAACATTCTATCATAGGTGTCCATGTTCTTTTTTTGAAGTAAAATACAAATACTTGGTGGATATGAATTACCCACCTTGGCATGCCATGTGTACAGTTGGTAAAATATATTTGGCACTTTATAAAGGTGCCATCTCCATAGATGGTATCTTTGTTTAAATCAAGCATAAGATCTCTATCACCTAAAACCAGATTCTGTCTGGATTTTTCTACACCGGAATCGGGAAGTATCAGTTGCCTATACTTTTCAGTAACATCGAAATGTATGGGTTTTGAGTTAGGCAAATTAGTGCCTGCTCTGTGATAGCTTCACTTTCTTAAATAGCAGAAGTAGTTAAGGCCTCATAGATCTATGAAGCTAAGCAGGGCTGACTCTGGCAAGTATCTGGAAGGAAGAAATCAATAAACATAGTTGGAATGAATTAAAAAAATGGTATAATGGAGAATTGATCCACGGGTATCTGAGGCTCGGGGGGGGGGGTGCTGTTTTTTGAGGTAGAAGCACCAAATTTGCATCATAGCATCCAGTGCCTCTCCCCGAAATACCCTCCAAGTTTCAAAGTGCCCCTATCCTTCATTATTTCCTATGGAGGGACGGCATTTAAAAGGAGCGTGGTCCCTTTAAGATGTGATAGCCAGAACTCCCTTTTGAGTTCAATTGTGCTTGTCACAACCTTGCTCTTGGCTCTACCCCCAATGTCTCCTGGCTCCACCCCCAAAGTTCTCTGATATTTCTTGAATTGGACTTGGCAACCCTATTCCATGTGAGCTTATTTCCACGTGGACTTCTTTCAGTATGGGCTTTTCCCCATGTGGGCTTTTTTCCATGCAGGTTTATTTCCATGTGAGCATGTTTCCATGTGGGCTTTTTTCCTGTGAGCATTTATGTCCGTGGGTCTTTTTTTAGAGGGGGGCTTTTTTCCTTTGGGCTTTTTTTCTAGAACCAGTATTTGGATAGGAGAACATCAGGGAATAGCAGGGTTGCTACACAGAGGCAGGCAATAGCAAACCATCTCTGAATGTCTCTTGCCCTGAAAATCCATAAACCGGCTTTGACTTGGTGGCAAAAAAGTCAATAAGACTAATCTAAAAACTGAATGGAGTGCAACTCCCCCTGAAAAATCAGCTCTGAGACTTGGAAGTGCTTCTGGAACTGGCTCTACCAGCAGGAAAACAGATGGCCAATGTTAAGTGGAAATGTTTTTTGTCATCTTATGTTGATTCACCACTCATAGTTGGTGAAAGGAATGGATCTAGCCAATATGATACATGTCTTAAATTAGAAATATACAATTGGAATACTGTAGCTTATGCTAAACTTCAGTTAGTTAAAAATGTGTCAGAAAGAATCCTAAGATGATCCACAGCAGAGAACATAATGAAGTTATGTTATCTTGGCCTCCCCCGCTGAAGTTCACCATCTTCACATGGCCAAGATTTAGAAGATCTAGAGACCAATGGTGCCAGCTGGAAATCTCTGCACAGGGGTAAATAGTGTGTTTTGTTTTTAATTAATGCTGTTTTAAATTGTTTTAACTGTTTTATATTTTATATGTATAGAAAGTTTTTTTATATGTTCTATATTTGATTTCTGTGATCCTCTTTGAGCCTGCTTGTGAGGAGGACAGAATATAAATCTAAACAAACAAACAAACAAAATGTTAGCTTCATTGGTTGCTATTGCTAATTTCTTCCATGCCTAATTCAAAGTTCTGATAATGACTTTAAGAACCTAAATGGATTTAGGTACTTGAAGGATTATCTTTGTTCTTGTATGCCTAAGTGTAACTTTAGATTTTTAGTGAGGCCTACTCCCATGGCAACACCAGGGTTGCCAAGTCCAATTCAAGAAATATCTGGGGACTTTGGGGGTGGAGCCAGAATACTTTGGGGGTGGAGCCAGGAGACATTGGGGGTGGAACCAGGAGCAAAGTTGTGACAAGCATAATAGAATTCCAAAGGGAGTTATGGCCATCACATTTAAATGGACTGCACATCTTTTAAATGCCTTCCCTCCATTGGAAATAATGAAGGATAGGGGCACCTTCTTTGGGGGCTCATAGAATTGGACCCCCTGGTCCAATCCTTTTGAAACTTGGAGGGTGTTTTGAGGAGAGGCACTGGATGCTATGCTGCATATACCTAAAAAAAACAGTTCCCCCAGAGCCCCAGATACTCATGGATCAACTTTTCATGATACCCTATGGGAATCGATCTCCATAGGGAATAATGGAGTGTCCAGCAGACATTTCCCTCCCCCTTTTTCTAATGACCTTAAAGTGGGGGGGGAGGACCTCCAAACCAGGGGATCCCCTGCCCCCACCTGGGGATTCAAAAAATACAAAAATAGAACTGTGATATAAAGGCTACCATACTTTTACTTATAATTTTCAATAATAGACAATAAAAACAATTTCCCACAGAGCTCATTGTTAATTAAACATACAGCATGAAAATAATAATAATAGACGTGTTTCGTTTTTCCACTTCTTCAGTATTATTGATTAATTTCTTCTTCTTGTTAAGCTATATGAAGTAAAGGAATAAGCCAGTATCTCTTTTTTAAAACTTGAGTAAAGCCTTCCATTTTATTGTTGGCCAAACCACTCTCCATGAAGGAACCACCTTAAAAATACAGATAACAGTGCTCTGATAAAATTTATTACATTAATGTGGTGCATTTAAAAGACCCTGGGATGAATTCAAAACTTTATCCCCAAATTATTCACTTAATTGTTACAGGGAACATGTACTCATAGGACTCACCCATTGTTGCAATTAACTTTTTACTTCTCTATATGGAGCTGGCAATCATGTGCTAATGTAACCTCATAGCAATTTAATATTTACATTTTTTATTTTTTATTTCTTTTTTCATTTTTCAGAAACAACCTAACCACTTATATGTGGCCTATGTTTAAAATAGCTAGCATGAACATTTTGTTTTTTCTTTATTTTTTACTAATTAGTCTATGCATCTATAGTGGAGTCAACCCAGAGGTTTATATGCATCCTAAACATCTTATCATTCTTGACTTACTATTTTGAGATGCCATAATCCCCAACACTTGAGCAAAAAACAATTATGGGATCACAGTTTGGATACATTCAAAAAATACAAAAATAAAACTGATATAAAGGCTACCATACTTTTACTTATAATTTTCAATAATAGACAATAAAAACAATTTTCCAAAGAGCTCATTATTAATTAAATATACAACATTAAAATAATAATAATAATAATAGACGCGTTTTGTGTATCCAAACTGTGATCCCATAATTCTTTTTTGCTCAAGTGTTGGGGATTATGGCACCTCAAAATAGTAAATCAAGAATGATAAGATGTTTAGGATGCAAGTGCTAAGTGCAGAAAACATATTCTGTGTGGTAATAGGCAGCAGTTACTTCCCCAACTGACAGAAAAGAATATTCACTCACAGCAGGGAGGGACAAGCAATAACGGGAGTCAGGAGATAAACATCACAATGTATCAGCCCCTTTCCCACCTGCAGTTATTCCTTTCTCTTTCCATTCAAATTAGGCCACAGTAAACTATTCCAGCACCTTCCATCCCTGAAATGTTTTGTCATTGAGATGCAAGTTAAAAAAACACCACCACTCACACCTTTCTGCCCTTTCTGGGTTTTGGTGGGGTGGTAGTTTTGCCAGAAGTCACCAATGTGAAAAACTTAATTTAGAATACAAAGCAGAGGCTTTGCTGTGAATACATTTCATATCCACTCTTACCTCCCATGCAGGAAAGAAAAAGATAGAAGAAGATATTGGATTTATATCCCGCCCTCCACTCTGAAGAGTCTCAGAGCGGCTCACAATCTCCTTTACCTTCCTCCCTCACAACACCCTGTGAGGTGGGTGGGGCTGGAGAGGGCTGTCACAGCAGCTGCCCTTTCAAGGACAACCTCTGCCAGAGCTATGGCTGACCCAAGGCCATACCAGCAGGTGCAAGTGGAAGAGTGGGGAATCAAACCTGGTTCTCCCAGATAAGAGTCTGCGCACTTAACCATTGCACCAAACAGTTTTATTAGGAATGGGGGTGGGGGTGGGAATGAAGAAGATATGAGAGAGTGTTGAGATATTTATGAAATTATGTGAATATGAGTAAAAAGTTTACATTGGGAGATGTAAGTGGATTTTTAACGTAATATGAAAGACTCCAACACTGACTTATGGTGACTCCATAGAGTTTTCAAGGCAATAAATGTACAGAAGTGGTTTGCCATTGCTTTCCTCTGCATCATGAACCTGGTATTCCTTGGAGGTCTCCCATCCAAATGCTAGCCAGGGCCGATCTTAGCTTCTGAGATCTGATGAGCTCATGCAAGTGTGGACGATCCAGGCCAAGGCAAGAGTCTCATAGCTGGTAGTAAAGCAAGTAAGGATAGGTGGTATTCTGAATATATGAGAATGGTATCTGAACTCAGTCACTCAGGAAGCTACCGAGGTAGCTAACAATATAAAATTATGGGGAAAACGTTCATCAAAACTCTGAAGTTCGAATAATACCCCTTGAAAAATGTTGCCAGCAAGTATTGCTAAATAGTAAGCTAAATACTAAGCTTGATAGTCAGGTTTGTTTTTCTGGCACAAAGCTGCGACAGCAAGAAAAATTACATCTGGTGGAATGTACCTTTCTATGAAACTCCTAAAACTTCAGAAGCTGGCTGAAGTGCTCTGAATGGCAATCTGAAATTTCTTCTCTTGTATATGACGCAGTGTGGATTGAAATAGTTGCCACACAAGTATGTGGTAAAGATGCAAAAAATGTGCTTGCTGAAAGAATTCTTTTTATAAATTTGGAGTAGTGCCTATTTGAAAATATCAAATTAACATATTGTGGTTCTGTTGCATTCCTCGGGGTTTTTTTTTTAAATGCAAAGGGAGCATGTGTCATGTCTTCTGTTCAAGAAATACTCTATTTTAAAATGAAGGGGTTTTTTTGTCTCTTCAAAGATACCTATGTTACTGTTTTAAGTATAGTTTTGTGAGTTTGGTCATAGGCAGTAGTCAGAGTCCTGTTTCTTAATGAAAAATTTCCTGTAATGACAATTGGATTGTGAGTATGAGGAGAAAATTTATATCCAAAAAGGAATCAGAAAAGTGGTTCTTTGTGGAATATGTGTAAATTGAACAGCTCAGAAAAAAACAAAATATGAGAATAAAGCACAGAAACATAACAATGCTTACAACATACACTAGAAACTTACAGTGTCCACTAGAAATAGTATTTTCACAGATGGAGCACAAACACCTTTGCAAGTAACAAAATACAATTATAACTTTTCAACAGGTATGATGCTTTTTGCAAAACCACTAGAGGGACTAATTAATACGGAGCATTTTCAAACAGGTGTAGCAAATAATTATTAATATTCATTCATGATCTGGAACAAACTAATTGATACAGGTAAGGGAACTTAAAGGAGTTAATCATAATATCATAGAATCATAAAAAAATCCCCCAGACAGCAAATATACAGAAAATTCACAAGAAACATGCCAAATCATTACTTTGATTTAGCCCTGTTATTAGGAGGCTGCAATATGTTCTACTCATATATTAAGAAATAAAAATATTTCAGTCTGTAATGGATTTAAGGTAAAAGTAATCCCCTGTGCAAGCACTAGTCATTTCTGACTCTGGGTAATGTTGCTTTCACACTGCGTTTATGGCAAACTTTTTATGAAGTGGTTTGCCATTGCCTTCCCCAGTCATTTACACTTTACCCCCAGCAAGCTGAGTACTCATTTTACCAACCTTGGAAGGATGGAAGGCTGAGTCAACCTGGAGCCGGCTACCTGAACCCAGCTTCTGCCGGGATCGAGTTAAGATTGTGAGCAGAGCTTGGACTGCAGTACTGCAGTCTACCACTCTATTTGAGATTCCACTGTAATCCAGTAGAAAATAAAAAGAGTCCAGTAGCACCTAAAAAAACTAACAAAATTTGTGGTAGGGTAGCAGCTTTTGTGAGTCATTGCTCACTTCTTCAGATACAGCTAGAATGTCTGTCTGTTCTGTATACTGGAAAGTGGACTGATTTCAGATGCCAAATGACATAAGCAGGTGAATGATGATAGCAAATATGATCGGATTAGATGTGATGTGCAGAGATGAGGATAAATCAGCATTGGACAGGAAACTTAGGTCTCAATTCAGTCCAGGTGAATGCATTGTCTTGAGCTTCATTATCAGTTGCAATTTAGCAGCTACTCTTCTAATTTCCCTTTCACATTCATTTGCAGGATAACTGGCACTTTTGGGTCAACAACTGAATGTCCTTGAAGGTTAAAATATTCCCCTACTGGTTTTTGAATGTTGTGATTTCTGATGTCAGACTTATATTCAGTAATTCTTTGTTGAAGGGACTGGCCTGTTTGTAGGCATTGTTGACATGTGATGGCATAAATCACATTACCGGATGAGTAGGAATATGAACTTGAGGTGGTATGTTGCTGGACCCATGGATGTTGTTTCTAGGATCTATATGAGAGCAAAGTTGGCATCTTAGTTTGTTGCAGGCCTTGGTACAAGAGTCCATGTTACTGTTAAGAAGTCTGAGAGCTGTTTGTGTACGGTTGTGCATGGACTCTTCTCTGGGAGAACAGGGTTTGATTCCCTACTCCTACACATGTAACTGCTGAAGTGACCTTGCATCAGTCATAAATCTCTCAAAGCTGTTCTCTCAAGAGCAGTTTCCGTCAGAGTTCTCTTAGTATCTGTTTTGTGGAGGGGAAAGGAAAGGAGATCCTAAGCTACTCTGAGACTCCAAGTGAAGGATGGCATATAAATCCAGTTTCTTTTTCTTCTCTTCTTTGTCATTGTGGGTGAGAAGATGTTTTAGGTTTGCAGGCTGTCTGTAAGCAAGAAAAGGTCAGCCCTCAGTGCCTATGTCAGGGCTGGATCTAGGGGGGGGGGGAAGGGGGGTGCTTGCCCCGGGCCCCAACGGAGGAGGGGGGGCGCCAAATTGGGTATGGAGTCCATTGTATTCTATAGGACCATAAGATAGAATTGGCCAAAAGGGGGCATCATTTTTAATCCCCCCCCTCAAAAAACATGTAGATCCGGCCCTGGCCTATGTGAGGGAAGTGTCACTATTCAGCATGGTTTGTAGGTCATTAATAATGCATTGAATTGGCATGACTTGTGAGCTGCAGGTGACCATCAGTTGTGTTCTGTGGTCATTTCTGTTTGGCTTGTCTTGTAGAAGGCTGTTCCTGGGTATCATTCTGGCCTTTCCAATAATCTTTCTCACCATATCAGGAGGATATCATCATTGCAAAAATGCCTGTTGCAGATCCTTCAAGTGAATATCTCTGTCCAAGGGGATAGAGCAGATGTGACTATAGTGTAGAACTTGGCTGTACACAATAGATTACTTGATGTGGTTGGGTGGTAGCTAGAGGCATGTAGATATGGTTGCTGATCAGTGTTCCCTCTAAGCTGAGTTAGCGTGAGCTAGCTCACAGATTTTTAGCCTCCAGCTCACACATTTTTTTCTTAGCTCAGGAAGGATGGCCCCAGAGCACAATAATTTATGCAGTGCCTCACAACTATAGTACCAGTAGCTCACAAAGTAGAATTTTCCCTCCAAGACTCTGTCGCTTAGAGGGAATATTGTTGCTGATCCGTTGGTTTCTGGTATAATGTGGTACTTGTGTATCTCTATTGTGGCATTCAGAAAGTAAACCAGGTGACATTGTTCTGGGAACTTCCTACTACTGAATGAAGTTGGGCACGTATAACAACAATGAGCCTATGTTCAGTTCAGGCATTTTGTTGAACTGTTCAAACACAGAACAGAGTGCCTCTGACAGTGGTGGATTCTCTTTCACTGGAGGTCTTTAAGAAAAGGGATGATGTTAGCCTATTCCAGCATTGAGCACGATGTCATGTGGAAAAAAAGGCACTCTTTGTACAACTGTTTAAAGGTACAGGAGCCAAGCTGTCCTTGGCATCTAGTTATTCTAACTGGTGCCTGGCACCTTGGGTATAGCATTCTGTAATCCCTCTGTGGACTAGACACATTTTTTGCAAGCTTCCTTAAAAAAAAAAAAAGTAGTGCATACTTCACATACACTACCAAACCAATATATGTCAATACATTGAAACAATTTACAAAATGACAAGTACAAAAGTTAATTACAGAATGCAGAAAACCATATCTGATACAAATAAGGAATGACATGTATTAGAAAAATAACAAGTCATGATAGTATACCTTATTAGGAACCACATTATGCTGAGTTAAATAAGATACTACTGGAAACCATACGGCTGCACATTTTTCTTGATAATTTTGCAAGTTTGGCATGAGATAATAGCTTGTAATTTTGCAGTGGAGAAAACATTCCCACACCTTATTTTGCCAGGGTAATAAAGAAGGTGAGCTTTTGTCTCCCCATTTTGTAGCATAACAATACTAGTCAGGGCTTTTTTTGTAGAAAAGGCCCAGCAGGAACTCATTTGCATATTAGACCGTGCCCCTGATATCTCCATGTTTCACAAAGGGCTTATTTGTGAGAAAAGCCCAGCAGGAACTCATCTGCATATTAGGCCACACCTCCTGCCACCAAGCTAAAAAAACAAAAAAGCCCTGATCCTAGCAATGGCTATCAATGTAATCAAAATGTTTAGACTTTTGTTTCCAAAGCCCACTGGTAGCATAGATAATAAATGGATTTCTGGACTGGCAGCAACCTTGACTTCTGTTATCATAAAAATATGCTGCAAAATCAACTGCCAAAATGAGTATATGTGAGGACAATACAACCAGCAGTGCATATAGTCCCCCAAATGACCACATCCCTTCCAACATTTCACACTCACACCAGCCTGAATACAGTGTAATCTACAAGGAGGAAGAAACCATTTATGTAACACCTTAAAAGAGTTAAAACGAATGTTAAACACATTAGACTTAAGACCATATGAGTTATAAATTAAATGTTGCAAGCTTCCTTTGATACACATTTATAAAATACACAATTTGCTTGGGGAGGGACAATATCTGGTGGGGAGAAATCAGAAATTTCCCACTGCACATGCACAGCAATCTTTACATGTTGATTTTGGCTTGTTTTGTAGCTGTTTGACAGAAGCTTGTTGGTAAAAAGCAAGCAAACGTGGGATGAATGTTTCCCTCCCTCTTTTGATAATATTAGAGTTTTGCATTATGTGTACATTTCCTCAGTTTTTTAATGATGTGCCTTAATTTTGTTGCAACAGAACTCTAACTCCAGAGAGGGTTCCAAGCTAAAGATATCCCGCCCCCCCCCCCGTACCATTTAAAACAGTGGTTACCAACCTTTTTGGCACCAGGGACTGGTTTTGTGGAAGACAGTTTTTCCCTCGGATGGGGTGGGGGGTGGGGATAGTTGTTTTAGGATGATACAATTGTGCACTTTATTTCTATTAGTTTGGTGTGGTGGTTCAGTGCACAGACTCTTATCTGGGAGAACCAGGTTTGATCTCCCACTCCTCCACTTGCAGTTGTTGGAATGGCCTTGGGTTAGCCATAGATCTCGCAGAGTTGTCCTTGAAAGGGCAGCTTCTGGGGAGAGCTCTCTCAGCCCATCCACCTCACAGGGTGTCTGTGGTAGGGGAGGAAGGTAAAGGAGATTGTGAGTCGCTCTAAGACTCTGAAATTCGGAGTGAAGGGCAGGATATAAATCAAATGTCGTATCATCATCATCATCATCACATTGCAATATATAATGAAATAATTATACAACTCACGGCCTGGTTGCTAACAGGCCATGAACCAGTACTGGTACACAGCCCCAGGGAGTTGGGGACCCCTGGTTTAAAAGACCAACAGCTTTATTAGGGCATAGTACAATATGACCATGTGATGAAGTGAACTCTTGTTCACAAATGTTTAAGATATAATAGTTCTGTTAGTCTTTTATATTAGTTCTGTAAAACTCTTTTACAAAGTGTTTTCTTTTTGAGTAAGCATGCATAGACTCGGTCTTTACGTGGAGGAATATGGGCTGGTGAATAGAAATAAATTCTTCAAACCCCGCAGCAAGTCAAAGGAATTTTGAAGCTCGGACCAGAGGGCTTTCTTCCCAAATAAGTGCTCATGGAACAAAGAGCTATGAAAATGAGTTCTGAATACTTATTGGGTGATAAAATAATAAGACGCACATCACTTTTAGCAGCTTGATCCAAAATTGCAATGGCCATATGAAAGCTGAACGAAAACAGAAAAGCGGACCAAGAGTCCGTCGTGAAGAGAAGTGCGTTGCCTTTAAATGCAACAGCGCCGCCGTAGCGTGAGGAGAAAAAGGCGGAGTTATAAGACTGAATGCAACCAATGCTCTGCCTTCTTCCTGAAGGGGAGGGTCACTTAATATGGCTGCCTCTATGCATGGTCCGAGCTGTACCTCTGTGGCAGCGGTAATAACTCTTTTGCTCGGTTGCTGCAGTTTAGTGAACGCGGATGGAGTCGAGGTACGAGGGGGAGTGGCGGGATATTTGAACCTGTTGAGCGGATTTTGCCCTCTGCGCGTAGATTGATGGCCAGCCTTTGGCGCCCGTTTCTGTGACAGCAGCTCTTCCGACAAAGCTGGGGCAATTTGTTAAAACGAGTTTAGGATTTTAGGGAGAGTAGCAAGTGTAATTCAGCATGATAACAGAAAGTTGTTAGGCTGCGAAGTGGCTTTTGCTTGCACTAATGCACACAGCAAGCGAGTCCTCTTTATTAATTTCACTTCCGTTCTGACCGTGGTAGTAATATTTAAATTCAGCACGAAACGCCCCTGCACTTGTCGGTGGGAAGCAAGGGCGGACAAGGAGACCAAAACAGCCCTGGAAAAGCTCCACTCCCATGATGGATTGCTTGGAGCTGCCAAGCTCATCCTCGCAGGTCACACCACGCCTGGACTGGCAAGGCAAAGCTGGGAGCTATAGTGTTCCTCTTTGCTGGCTGCATGGCACTGGGGCTGGCACTGCTATGCCTGTGCTTTTTCTCTCTGCCCTGAATGTGATGTAGCTGGTGAGGGGCCCCAAGTCGTTTAGCTGACCCAAGTGCCTTCTTCCCGTGCTGGCCCTGCAGCTGGGCTTTTCAGGCACTGTCTCTTCAGGAGCTGAGCCTGGCAGCAGGGGCACTAGTGGTGAGGGGGAGCTCCATCTCCATTCCTATTCAGTTGACCTGCAAGGTGGGCTGTGGAAGCAGAATCCTTGCAGGCCAACTTTCAGATGGGGTCCAGAGATATAGATGAGGAATTGCTTGGCAGTGTTTCCTCTAATCCCTCTCCCCCCACCCCTCCCACCGCAGAGCAGCTCACCTTCTTAGCAGAGTATAACTGCTGTAATCTTTAAATGGGCAATGGACAATGCAAGACCCTGCGCAGCTCCAGATTGCTGCTGAGCAGGGCTTCCTATGTTAATAAGGGGTTGTTCATGTTTACAGTTTAGAGAGAACAAAGCTGCTTGGCCCTTGGATTTAATACTGGCCTTTGTTAAGTTGGCATGAAAGTCTTTGCTATCTAGGTGTGTTAATGCAAAAGTAGCAGAAATGAAGTGATTGTTCCATTGGTACATCTGGACAGCTGCAACCTACCACTGCAAGGGGCCAAGTGTCATTTTTTCCAATCTAGAATCTTCTCCCCAGCCTATTGTTTCATAAGTCATTAAATAAATTATTTTGTTTTCTTTCTGAAATGAGACAAGCAGATCTTGTGAAGATAATATGCTTGCAGCTTTGTATATCTTCCCTCACACTCTAGGCACTGTCTAGTTCCTCTTCTTAAACATTATTCCTGACATATCCCAGTATGATATTATTTGGTATATATCCTCTTCATCATTTTGTTAGTTCCTGATATAATTTCCTGAACTTTCTGAAAGGCTTTCACAGCAGCAAAGTGTGAAAATTCTGTATAGGAATCTGTGTGATTGTTTTTTTTGTGTAGCACACATGAAAATCCTGTGTATGTACAGTTTGCTCTATGTTTATGCACATGGCATTTCCCCAAGTGAAATCTGGATTAAATCCTACAGAGAAGAGTTTTCCTTTAAGAAGTATCTCCTGTGCATTGTGACCTTTGCTGAGTTTTCTGAGGACCCTGGTCTTGATTCTAGTGTTAAGTAAATTCTAAATGACTTTGCACAGTGAGTGTTTAATGTGCAACTAGGTTCCAAGCATTATAGTTCAAATTAGGTACATGATTTGGCTGGCAAATAAAACTAGTTCTCTGTGCCTGTTAAATACCCCACTGCCTTTTAACATTACTTTTAGACCTCCCAGCTTGGAAGGTAGACTACTGTTGCATGAGGGTTTTTTTTTTGGGGGGGGGGGGATAGCTCAGGAAACTGTTTTCATACTTATTTTCTCGTCTCTTTTTCAGGAGCATGCAGAACAGTTTTTTAGAAGTGGACATACCAACAATTGGGCAGTTTTGGTGAGTTTTTCTAAATCTTCAGTCTCAAGAAGAACAGCGTGCAATGTGTCTGTGCATTTAGTTGCAAAACTGTATGCTAATGTTAGTTTAATGGTGATATTGTATATTGTCATTAATTGTTGTTAATCATTGTTGTAACCTGCAGGGAAGATCCATGCTAAAAATACGAATAATATATAATATAAGTTGGATCAAAAACACTTGGGGGTGTACTGTCCAGGAATGGGATGTAGGGTTCTTAAAATCTGGGGTAAGCAAGTTAATATGAATTTTAAAATTGTGAATTAAATGCCTGAAAAGTAAAAGGCTACATCTGTGATTCACAGTGATTCAAGTCTTTTGTTGAGAGGCTTTTGTTCCAATGTTTTCCCCAAACACTTCAGTACTCTTTCTTTCTTTCTTTCTTTCTTTCTTTCTTTCTTTCTTTCTTTCTTTCTTTCTTTCTTTCTTTCTTTCTTTCTTTCTTTCTTTCTTTCTTTCTTTCTTTCTTTCTTTCTTTCTTTCTTTCTTTCTCTCTCTCTCTCTCTCTCTCTCTCTCTCTCTCTCTCTTTCTTTCTTTCTTTCTTT